>NC_058524.1:385369778-385994778 GCF_904849725.1 Hordeum vulgare subsp. vulgare | reverse complement strand
TGAAGTGGGGTGCCGAACTCTTCGAAGTTGTGAGCCCATGGACAAATGGGCCCATGCACCACCCTACTAAAAAATACCATCTCTTCTAGAAAAAACGGACTTTGTATCCCCTAGAAAAAGAGTTTGAAAAAGGAGGAACATATAGTTTCCAGCCCCAAATCCATTCAATTGAGTAATAACCAAGTCCAAAACCATGAGATTTGGACTCAAAAGTTAATAAAAGCCAGTTTTAAATTAGCCCTTGAGTGGCTTTGCGTCACATTGGGAGTTGTTTTGATTGTAATTAGGTCGTTATGATGATATGGCACTCAGAAGTTTTGGATGAAATTTTCCCATTTACGCGAGAAACCTAACTCTTGAATCCCGTGTCTACGTATTTCCTCAGTTGTCTGTTTTGTATCTCGAGCAATGTTTTAAATTTTGCGACAACAAGCAATGATGTTGTCTAAATGCGCTTATCTTTTTCTTCACATTTTTGAAACATTTTAATGTGCCATGGAGATTCAGTGCATCGATAGCACCACAAAAACCGATCTTGGAGGACCCCGCGAAAGGGTACCTTAGAGTTAGTCACTAGGGCTATTATCGCCCATCGTGAGGCGAAGTTTCGCCTCTCCTCTCACGAGCGCTCTATTGGGTTGACCCTTTACTGTAGGGCATAATCTTTCTATTTCCCCTGTTATGCACATTTTTGTTCTTGTTTTGCTTTTACCTTTTCATTTCTTTTCTTTTCTTTTTGTTTTATTTTGTACTTTACGGTTTTCATCAGTTCTCTCAATTTTTGTGCAATACGTGCCTGCTTTATTTTCATACACAATATATATTTCTATAAATATTTAACCTTCTCAAATATAAAATTAATATTTTTCAAATATATGCCTTTGATTTATACTTTTTTCATGTATGTTGTAATTTTTTCATTTCGGTTTAATATTTTTGATATACATTTTTTTTTCAAATATACGTTTTTATGTCTACATTTCTTGATGTAAGTTTGACATTTCATATATATCATAAAAATTATTTATATTCATTTTTTATTTTTCTAATACTCCCTCCGTTGGGAATTACTACATGTTTAACATTTTCATAAATACATGGTTAACCTTTGTTTTCATAATATCACATACATTTTTTTGAAGCACATGAATATTATTTGTTAAAATATGTATTATAAACTTATTTGCATTTTTAAGGTTTTGAATATATTACTGAACGTTTTTTAAAATTCATCAAGTAGTAAGGCAATAAAAAAGATAAAACGCGCTGAACTGTATGTAGGCCGGCCCATTTACCAGGAGCCAGAGGCGAGCTGCTGCTTCGTCTCGCGCAGTCAGCCCTATACTTTCGTCGTGAAAAAAAGGGAAGAAGTCGAAAGAGCAGGGTTGGGCCTTGTCCGCCCAATCAGCCCGCCACGCTAGCCTAGGTTTCTCGTCGTCCGTCTCCCAGAAACCAGAGCCCCTCCCACTCAATCTCCCTCCCCATCCGGCGGCGGCGCCCCAACCACGTCAACCACCGCCTGGCTCTGCCGACCAGCGTGCCCCCTCCCCACCTCCGCTGAATCGGCGGCGAGCTTTCTGAAGCCAATATGGTGAGTAACTCAGGCTTTTGATCCAGGTCTTGAAGCCGACATGGTTGATTTGGTGCTCGTTTGTTGTACAGCTGTTCTTCTCTTACTTCAAGGAGCTCGTCGGGAAGGAGGTTACAGTCGAGCTCAAGAACGACCTGGCCATCCGCGGCACGCTACACTCCGTGGATCAGTACCTCAACATCAAGCTCGAGAACACTCGGGTCGTCGACCAGGACAAGTATCCCCACATGGTATGATCATGTTCATCCGGCTTACGGCAGTACGTAATTAGTCGATACCTATAAGCTGCCTGCCTATTTCAGTAGAGCTCTATATGGATCGCTTGATTCCCTAGATGAAGACTAACCCAATATCTTGCTGCTTACGTGATTGTTTTTGTGGCATGTCAAATATACCGTCAAAGTATGACTCAGAATACAATGGGGCTAATAAACCCAGATGGAGGTAGTACTTGTTATAAGCTGCAAGTTGTGTTGAGTTAGGAAACACAGGGTACTCATTGGATCTTGTTGGGATCGTAGACTTGCCATTCCATATTCTTGGTGTAATGGTTAAGGTTTTATCTTGGAAGTATAAAGACTAAAGAGTAGGTTTAAGAAATCAATCTATTTGTAAGTTATATACCAGTGATGGTTGCTCTGCGCGATCTTGACTTCCTAGCAGTCTACCTTAATATCATTAGTTAGAGCTCAATTCAGGGGTGTTGTCTAAATGGATGGTAATGGATGGTATCCACGCTTCCAGAAGAACATATAATTTTCGTCTAAAGCTCTAAAGACATGGTAGAAATATTAAGGCATCACGTATGCGAACTGATTATATTCTATTCCCTCCGTCCGGAATTACCTGTCGCTCCAAGATACCTTTGAGCGATAAGTAATTCCGGACGGAGGGAGTATATGTTGATTCAGTCAAAGTCTTAAACGAGTGTCTCTAGTGGGTCTCGCTGTGTTATGTTTCACATACCTCATGTGTTGATTCAGTGAAGTTTTAAACGAGCGCTATTAGTGTTAACCAGACATGGTTAGGTCATCCTGTACCAAAAATCTGGTAGTACTCATTACATCTTGGTATGTTAGGCTTCTTTGTAATAATAATGCCAGGTAATTTCATAAGGTTAAGATTCTAGTTGCATACATGCAACTAAATGTTGTAGATTGGCAATGAGTGCTTCACCTGGTTTATAACATGTTATAGAAGGTGTTGTTAAGACCTGCACATGAAATGTTGGTCCCTTAATCCCAGTACATGTTACACATGTAACAATCTGAACAGTCGGAGTTGAATTGCTGTGTGAAGCTTGTGGTTTAAAAGCTAACATTGTGCTGGAACCAATGTATGTAAGGCGGTAAGGCGAGGCGTTTGGGGGGGGGGGGGGGGGGGCACCTCTAAAGTCTAAGGCAAGGCGACGCCTTAGACACATACATATATAATGTATGGCAGCCTATTAGGAGATTGAACAACTACCATTAACGTAATAAGCTGTACATACATATGTGTTTAGGTAATTGCATGTCTCTATCCTAATCTCCATGGATGCCTCGGGACACTTATCCACATCACTGGAACCCTCAGAAAGGTGCTGCTTCTGCCTTCTCACTCCAGCATGGACTATCTTGACTCACAATGTACACTGGAGTGAATCTTTCCTCTCTAAATCTGGCTAGAACCCATACTTCGAAGCTGGATCATCGATGTAGCTCTTCTCCTATGATCATTGGATAGATCATAAGCATTACCAGCCACAGGATCCATTAGAGCAGGGACACCTGGCTACTGCAGCAACACTGAGAGAAGGCCCAATCAGCCGTCAAATAAAAGGAGAGAAGAGCCAAATCACTAGAGCAGCCAGATCAGACATGGGGAAGAATAGAAGAGGTGGTGGGCCTGCTGCCTTGTGCATGGAGAAGCAGATTTGGGAGGAAACAGATGCAGAAGAGCAGGAGCAAGCAAGCAGGCAAGCACATCTAGCTACACTGTAGGGAGAAACAGATTACCCGGAGGGGTGGAAGAAAGCAGATAAGGGCGGGGGAGGAGTGCAACTAGAACGGGAGCCCACATCTTGCTGTTGCGTCAGAGGAGGAGGGGGGCTGAGCCTGAAGAAACAGAGTACCGGGAGCCCACATCTAGCTACACTGTAGGGAGAAACAGAGTACTGTGAGGGGTGGAAGAAAAAGCAGAGAAGGGCGGGGGAGAAGTGCAACTAGAACGGGAGCTCACACCTTGCTGTTGCATCAGAGGAGGAGGGGGGCTGAGCCTGGAGAGAAGGGGTACAGATCAGAGCTGTGGAGGAAAGAGTCGCTGCCAAAGGTCAGAGAGGAGAGAAGGAATCCCTCTCGCATGAATTGGACGACTGATCCTCTCTCCCGCCCTCCGCTTTGTGCTTGTTTGCACTCCCGGTGAGCCCTATCTTTCCTGCGGAAGTTTCCCGCGCGTGCCACTCTTTCCTGCCTGGGAGCAGCGCATGGCGTCTGATCTGGCCCAAGGCGCCGCCCTGCGTGCCTAGGCGTACGATTCAGATGCCCGATGGTCTAAAACGGATGCTTTACAAAGCTGTCTAGGGCAGGCTCGACTCCTTGCCATCAGAGAGCGCCCCGACGCTTAACACAATGGCTGGAATATCCTTTTCTCCATACAACCGAATGGGCGACGCATGCCATTTTGGGTGGCATATAATGCACTGATCTACTATTGTAGATATGTAGTTGCCCTTCTGGGCAGGTAATTCGAACTAACTATATTCTGTGGAGGTATTTCAGAGTGGATACCCTTTTGAATTGCTTTCGTTGGTACTCCAGAGTAGATAATCATTAGTGAAGATTGCTTGTTACAAGTGCATGATACATGGGGTATTCCCAAAGGGAAGAAAACTAATATCATATATAGTGTTTTGTTGGCCGTGATAGTTACCTATTGTATGTCAGTATATTTGATGTCCGTATTTGGTCAACAAACCATGTATGTTACACCACTCTTGTCATACTCGGCCGGTCAATTAGTATCTGGAAAATACTTGGATGCATGGAAACTAGTAAAGTACTCCCTCCGTCCCAAAATTCTTGTCTTAGATTTGTCTAGATATGAATGTATCTAGTCACATTTTAGTATTTAGATACATCCATTTTTAGACAAACCTAAGACAATAATTTTGGGACGGAGGGAGTAGTACTTAACATCAATCTCATTTGCACACGCTTATCTGACAATTCCTGTTGGCAGCTATCAGTGCGGAACTGCTTCATCCGGGGATCTGTGGTGCGCTATGTGTTGCTTCCTCAGGACGGGGTTGACATCGACATCCTCCATGATGCCACCAGGAGGGAGGCCCGGGGCGGCTGATTGATAGTAGTTTATTCTCTTTCTCGGCCGTGAGATAATTCTAATCTGATTTGTGGAACTGGAACATGTATGGACTGACATGGGCGCTTGCAGTGCAAACTATCCAAGGTTACATATGTCATGTGTTATTAGCAAAAGAGCAACAACCAAACATAGACATGCTATACTGGTGTTGCTGTGAATTTCGATTGACGTCAATCACGTCATTGGATCAGGTCCTTTGGTTGCTTGAGATTTTTCAGGACCCGTTTGGAACGCCGAACATTACCCCGTGACTCTACTGAAAACTCGAGTTTCTTTTTGTTGCGTGTTTTGCCATGGTTGCTTGGGCAATGATGTGATGAGAAGTGCTGACATTGTTTGCATGTACTAGCGTGTTGCTGACTGAGTGGGAGTGTGCAAAGATGGATGAGTAGAGAGCATGGTTTGGTTGGGAATCAGGTTGAGTGCGACCTGTACTTAAAGCGAAACACAAATACCGCTAGAAGCAGAAGACGGGCACATCAACCTTTTTACAGTTGGTGATGAGATGATGCCACCATCCCTCGTTGTTTGTGTGTCTGTCTGTGTAAGGTGTTTGGTGGTTAGTAATTTAATTTAATTTGGGTGGTGGTACTATATTAACGGTGACTTGTACTCCTGCGTTTTGTTGCTCCCAAGCAAAGCACCTAGAGGAAAAAAAAGTAAGCTGTAGTGTGGGTCGAGAGAATGATGCACGCTTTCTCTGCTAGCGTCAGGAGACGCCCCGTTTTGTCGACTCGAATATTGGAAACTACGACTGTATGCATCAAATTCCTGTCCTACCGGAAGTTTTTTTTTTTTTTTTGTGTGTGTGCGAGAAACCGAAGCTAAATTTGACGTCATTGCACAACTGTAGCTCTCACTGACAATGAACAACATTGAAATTTCCATCCACTGAAGTACCCGCAAAGAATTGTAGTGGAACAATACAATTGTAGAGCGCCAATACAATGGAAATTGACTGACGTGACAAGGATGTCAACATGAGGATCATCTCCAATCTACCTAGGTAGGTATTCACGCTAGTATCGCCAGCCAGTGATCTTCGTTGCAAAGGCTCAAAAGAAGACGTTGATGTTGCCGCCGACGATGCACAAGGAGCCGCGCTGCTAGGCATCACAAATAACCGCCCGTCATCCATGAAGTACAATGGGACAGAAACGTCTGGCTCCTTGACAACGTTGCTACAAGGGTTACCAAGCCATGACTGAAGTTCAATAACTTTATCCGAGATGATACCGTCATCACCGCGAGATTCATAATAAGTGTCGTGATTTTAATTCCAATCTAAACTAAAGCCATGACACTTATTATGGATCCGAGGGAGTAGTTTTTTATGTGCAAAAAAGGCTAAAGACACGGATACTTCCTCCGTTCGAAAATACTTGTCATGAAAAAAAGAAAGTATCTAGACACATCTTAGTTTTAGATGCATCTATTTTTATTCATTTTTCCGACAAGTATTTGGAGACGAAGGGAGTATATTTTAATTAAACTTTATAAAATTTGAAAATATATATCTAACCGGTAACACTACATCGACGGAAAGTTACGGACGTTTTACATGGTAATATTGATTGATCATGTTGCAATTGGATTAAGGGGGGGGGGGGGGGGGGTGAGGGGCCCCACCCGATGAAAATCACGGGGAGAGGGGGGTGGTATTAGGAAAGGGTCTGTAAAACACCTATAGGGGGTCCGTACGTGTAGCATTTTTGATATCTAACTCCTCGAGGGTGTCGAGCAGTGGGGAATCTTGCGTGAAAACGAAGGGTGAGCTCAAAGCATCAAGTTCCTAAGCCTAATTAGCAACGCATTGCAATTGTTGGATGTAAAACACCATAGTATAATTATCAAGTAGTATATTTTGCTGAAATATGATTTTTGAAGGGTAGGCTTACGCCTATTGGAGCCCCCTAGTAGAATCGCAACTCGTGTCAAGGCCTTCTTCCCTCCCCGCATCCATCAACGCCCAACGAGAGAAAAGTTTGCTACCGCACAACTGTTGTCGAGGCCTTCTTCCTCCCGCATCCATCAGCGCCCAACGTGAGAAAAGCTTGCTACCGCCTTGGGGTCTCCGTCTCCCATGACAAACTTGTTTAAACCAAGGAGGATATATAAGGAGCAATGATTTGCGTTGCAAATCTTGGTACGCAGAAGAAAACACCGAAGAGGGCTTGTTGAACACCCTAGTTTCGTTCATATGGGTCTAGGGAACAAAAATCTGAAACGCCCCTGATGAGACTAAGGTTGGCCAACCTTCCTCAGTTGGAACTGTAGTCGGGCACACAACCACATTGTTATTCTGTAGGACAACATGACCGAGACAAACATGCCGGAAGAACGTTAGTATGAGAGAACCACATGTGGGACACACCATCTTTGCTTGTTGCTTTCTCCAGCAATGTAACATCCTTGTCATCCTTGATAGAGTTGAATGCATTGAATTGCCCGTGCAACAAGTTGGCAACAACAACAACAACCCAATGCCTAATCTTAACACCATTAATGAGTTGTGATGCAATAAAAAGCAACTAGATGTAAAAAAGGCTTTATAATGAGGTGAAAGGACTTAGGGAGCAAAAGGAAGCTTACTAGATCGCATCTTGAAATCTGGTTATTTCCGAAAGCCCTTCTGAACTTTCTTTCACACTACTTGGGGTCAAACAATTGAGGATCCATGGCTAGTTGAGTCTGTAAAGAATAAGATTAAAATGCAACAAGATAACACAACCAGGTGAGTTTATATATGTTGTGAAGCATGAAAAAGAAAACAAGATGGAGGAAACACTAACACTCATAAACACTAAGAATAAAGACTTCTCCGGCTTCTTCTTGTTGCCCATTTCCTTCAAGTTGAAGGATTTTAGGTATAGCGTCATTACCTGGTTGCCAATCTTAGCACGTGGCTTTAAGGAAGCATGAAAGTTCTGAAGTGATGTGTGAAAATCTTCCATTTCAATGAAATCAGGCCTGCAATTCATCATAGAAAAAGAGATTAAAGTAGTTTAAAACCCATCCACAAACCATATGTTTAATGAGGAAATAAAATTAAGGATAAGGAAAAATAAAAGGTGCAAAACCCAAAAGACTCACACGATTTTTTTCTTTTTATGGTTTGGCTCTCTTGTACCTTTATATGTCTCCAACGTATCTATTATTTTGATTGTTCCATGATATTATATTATCAATCTTAGACGCTTTATATGCATTTATATGCTATTTTACATCATTTTTAAGAACTAACCTATTAACCCAGTGCCTAGTGGCACTTGTTGTTTTTTGCGCGTTTTTGTCTTTTCAGAAAATGAGCACCAAACAAAGTCCAAATACAACGTAACTTTTTGATTATTTTTCAACAAAAATAAGACATGGAAGCTTTAGAGGGAGACCTGACGCCACACAAGGTGACGCCAAGCCAAAAGGGTGTGCCGAGGGAGGTGGCCGCACCTTGATAGGTTGGGGCCACCCCCGACGCTTCCTGTCCTACCTCCACTCCTATAAAACCTAAAATGTTAGGAAAACACGAGAGAGCCACCCGAAATACTTTTTTTTCGCCGCAGCAAGTCTCTGTTCCATCGTGATACCATTCGAAGCCTTGTTTTGGTGCCCTGTCCGAGGGCGATCGATCATGGAGAGCCTCTACACCAACCTTACTGCTCCCGTGGTGATGTGTGATTAGTCTGCCACACACCTACATGTCCGTAGTTAGTACCTATATGACTATCTCTCTCTATATGTGTGACATCCCCGGATTAAGCTACAATAACCATTGTAATTAACCTACAGTGATGGTGAAGATTAAGCTAAATGCTTTTGCTAAACAGTGCTTGATCAAACTCTGAATTATATCTCATATCACATTCCTGCTAAAATTCAAAATTCCAATAATAAGTGGAATTAATATTTTGTCAAACATGAAAACTAAAATCATGGTTAAATTGCAAATATTACATGGAAATTATAAAATATGACACCATATTTTTATCAAGTCTTGTCGTGCCTCAAAATAATTAAAAGAGATGCCAAATTAATTATTAAATTCCCTTTTGCATTTTGCAATTCTAAATAAATTCAAAATACCCAAAATATTTTGTGGCTCCAAATATTACAACTTTAATATTTGGCCAAGTGGCACAATTTTACAGAAATATTTTTGCACTAAAATAAATAAAAACAAAAAAGGTAAAATAAAAAGAAAAAAAAGAAAAGAAAAGAAAAAACACTGGGCCTCGGCCTAGCTGGCCACCGGGCCGGCCCAAGCCCCTCCCCCCGCCGCTGGACCTCCTCAACTCCTCCCCACCGGTTCCTACGCGCCTCACTCACACCGGTGCGCTCCCGTGCCCGAGCCGCGCACGCACGTCGCCACACACGCCACCCACACCGCCATGCGCCCCAAGACCGTGCTCGCCTCCATCACCCGCTCCGTCGTGCACCCCGGACCTGCGGGCCGTACCGCGACCCGTAGCAGCTTCCACATCGGCCCCGCCCCGCTCGCGCCCTCGCCCGCAACCCGCCGCATCACCCGTCCTCACCCGCTCGCCGCTCGCGCTCGTGCCCGCCGCAGTCACCGCGTCGCCGCTCTTCGCCCTCGCGTGCACCGCCCCAACGTCACCTCCACTGCCCCTCCGAGTTGGCCTCCGCCCCGCTCGCTCGCGTCGGCACTGGCCTTGCTAGGAGCGTTGGCCATGGCCTTGGTTGGCTTCGGCCGGTCGCCCCCTCTTAATGAGTGGGGATAACCCCCACTCGGGCTAATCCCCCACACACTATGACACATGGGGCCAAGCCCCTTAAAACAAAAAAATAAAAGCGAAAAATAGAAAATTAATTCATTAATTCATTAATAAAATTAGACAGTTAACTTAATTAACCTCTGATCAATATGTCTAATTAATTAGAGTAAACAAATAGATTAACTAAACCTAATATGTCTAATTAATTAGAAGAGTATGACATGTGGGACCCACCCTCTTAATTAACCTAATTAGTTTAATTTAAAACCTCTTAAAAACCTCAACTATGACAATGGGACCTAGTAGTTAGTATGACCAATCAAACTACACCGTTGACTGCTCACGCTAGCATGAAGTCACGATGATGTCATAATTGCATTTTTGAATTAAAATAAATTTATTTAATTTCAGAATAACAATAAAACTTTAAAAATTAATATAAAATAATTCATATAACTCGGATGAATTTTTTTTGTACATGAATGTTGCTCAAAAAGCGATATCAATTCGAATACACTTCTCTTTCGTCTCTCACATGCCCCTAGAATAACGAACATGGAACCTTTCCATCAAATTCATGTGTGTGGTTGTAGCGGGAGACCCGGGAAATATCGCCACATATTTTTCCGCTTCGTCCAAGACGTGAGTACTGCGTTAGCTCATGCCTAGCACATACATATTGCCATGCCATGCATCGTGATGCACCTGCTTGTTGTTATTTATTGTTTCCCCCCTCTTCTCTCTGGTAGACGCCGATGCTGATGCTGCTGGAGGGTACGACTACCCTCCTGACGACCAACCTTTTTCAGCAGAGCAACAAAGGCAAGCAACCCCCCTTGATCATCCCTATATCGTCCATTCTTTGTCCCTCATGCTTGCATTAGATTTTTCTATTGTTGTAGATAGCTCCTATTCTGATGCATAGCGTGTTGTATCCTACTGCATATTAAATGCTTAGTATAGGTGGCTTAGTGATCCCCATTGACCCCCCTTAGTCCGAGTTTCCCCCGCTTTATCATCAAAGACACGATCAACTGATCGTCGAGCCAAGACCCGTCACATCACTTCACACCCCCTAGTTATGCGACTACATGGCTACTATCGAGTACCAAGGGTGACACCTTGTCATGTACTCATGATGATAGCTCTGTAGTGTAGTTAATCGGCGGTGGTTTACGGAGGATGATTCCTCCTTCACTACTTTCGATAACGACTCTGTCGTGCAACTCCTCAAGCATGGACCATCGAGGATGATTCCTCCCTAGTCGTCTTGACATATACATAGTTCGGAATCCATCAAGGTTGATACCTCGGATCCCTCTCATGTTAGAGCCACACGGTTACTTGACCTTACTACTGGGAAAATGATGAAAGGTGTGTTGCGGGTGGATTCCTGTGTGGATGTGACGAGGCGTGGCCGGGCATTCTTGGCCCTTGCCACACATTCTCGCGATGGGGCAACGGGACCAAATATCGTGGATTGCTGATCGTCACCGCAAGTTAATTAAAATGCTAATGGGATTTGGGTATTTGATGTGAGTTGGTCGTCGACCTGTTTTGCACTATCCTTCACGCGGGAGAAGTTATGGGTACTCAACATCATTGTATCTACCGAAGCTCTTCAGACGTCAGCATTGTAGTGACGCACAACCGAGTGGTCCGCGTAAGCATTGATCTTGTATTAGAGGTGCCAGGACTGATCTTGGCTGCCGACGTAACGTGCACGAGCGCAAAGGGCGATTGGTACAAGTCTCCGAGGCCCCTGGCTTGTAATATGAAGCTTGTATGACTTTTATTTGTGTCTAGAGTTGTATTGTGATATCTTCCCATGAGCCCTAATCTTGGTCGTACACATTTGCATGTATGATTAGCGTACGATCAAAATCGGAGGCGTCACAAGTTGGTATCACAGTCGACTGCCGGTAAGTAGCCCCCTTTCCAACTCCTTGGCCGAAGTTGAGTCTAGTACTTAAAAATTACTTTTACTAACATTGTTGTGTGGCTTATGGGCCCACATTTCAATCGATTGGTATTACTCTCTCTTCTCTTTCAGGTTAAAGATTTTGCTAACTCTAACATTAGGTTCTCGTAATCGCATCAACCCGGAGAGCTGGATTATCTACTGCTATTCTTCTGAAAATATATTGCACACACTGCCAGTTGACATCCTTGAACCTTCCTTTTTCACATGCGTCCCGCAAGACAGCTCGTACGCCTGACTATGGTTGTCGATGCGACTGGGTTCCCGACCATTCTGGTCGACCTCTTGACCAGGCTGGGATATCGTTGGTACCCCGAGTACACTATTTAGAGGACTTCCACGAGTTCAACGAGGAGCAGTATTAGACTGAGGTTCACATCTACGATCGGCAGGACATCTCCATCACTGAGCTACACACCTTTTGCAGTGTTGGGGTGATAATTGATATGGCAGTCCATGATGTTTCCTATATCGCTATCACCCGCCTCATGGAGAGCACCCTCTCTTGGATCTGGGGTTGAGATACATCCCGTATGCTCGAGCCGGGGTTGAGACTGGATCTGACCTCACTGCCTATACTGCTTTCGTGCGGGAGCGTAAGGACCAATCTTACACCACTGTTCGTACCCCCTACGTGAGTCGTCGCTACGACCCATAGGTGTTAGTTCAGTATATTGAGGCGCTCGATTGTGCTTTCCGAGATCTCGCTGTTGAGCTATATGACATGCGTACCCGTCTTTACAACGCGATGACACAATTGCTACCAACAGTCAGTGCGAGGATCCACCCTGAGTACACCCTCTACTCGTGCAGGACAGAGCTACCACCAGTCCTTGAGTAGCCTACTGTTGGAGGTCGTACTCCTTTGTGTGGACCTATGCTCCCCCTTCAGGATCAGTACGTGCACATGAGTAACAACGGAATATAGAATCCGACCCCTAGGTTTTTCGTTTAGGGTCACTGTCAGTTAACCGGTTTGAGTGGTTGTCCCCGACGTTGATGTAGCATTATTGCTATGTCTCTTTGTTGTATCTCTCCACCGCATGCCTGCGTGCCGCCTAGTGAGTTCACGTTATCGCCAAATTTTGAACTTGTAATCACTGGTGTGTAATCAAACTTATGGATTGATTTGTATGTCGAACATGGATACCTATGAAGTATCTATCACATTTCCCTTTCGTTATGCTTGATTACTTCATGAATGATTCCGTAACCCTGCAATTACGCTATGCTAAAATATCCATGTTAAATTCTAGCAGGATGGTTAGACCAGCAGGCCGCCCGAGTGGTGCCGCCGATAATCCACCACCCCACCCCCTGGATATATGGCTGGGATGATCCAATAATTCAAACTGAACCGCTAGTTTATGCAAGGGCTCATGGACCAATTCCCAAGGCCGAACATGAACCAGCATCAAGATGTGACACTGCAAGACTTCTACCGTCTCAACCCTGCGATTTACCGCAGCTCAACTCAACCTCTCAATGCTGATGACTGGCTCCGTGACATCACTTATGAGCTGGAGTCTGCCAACGTTCCCATGGAAAACTATGCCAACTTTGTGGCATACTTCCTAAAGGGTCCTGCTGCTCACTGGTGGGACAGTCGCAGGTGTTCTCAGCGTGCTGGAACTATCATCACGTGGCCGGAGTTCCAAGCTGCTTTCCGTGCCCGTTGCATTCCTCAGGGAATCATGGACCAGAAGAAGCATGATTTCCGCAACCTCGTCTAGGGTAACAAGACTATGGATGCTTATCAACAGGAATTTCTGGACTTATCCCGCTATGCTGACGAAGATATTGCAACTCATGCTCACAGATAGGAGAAGTTTCATGATGGCCTCCACCCTAACATCAAGCTGTCACTCCTTGTTCAGGACTATCCTAATTTTGCCACCTTGGTGAACAAGGCCATCCAGGTTGAAACTTGCCTGCAGGAATACAATGATGGCAACAAGCACAACCGTGACATGGGCTCATCTTCGGGCTCACCTGCATAAAAGCGGAAGATCTGGATTCCCCACAACATGTACCATGCACCTACTCCTGCTCCAAGGCCATCATATGCTGCAACTCGTTTGCCTCCTCCACCACCTAGGGAGCCGAGGCTTCCAGCTCCACCACCCTGAGCTCCTCCTTCCCGTCCTGAGGACGGGTTGTGCTTCAAGTGTGGCCGTCCATGTCATCGTGGTAGAGAGTGCACGCAGAATCAAAATAAACTAGCACTTCCTTCAGCTGGAGTGATAACAATCAGAATCGTAACAAGAATGCCAAGCCCGCTTATGTTTGTGGTCAGTTCAACAACATTGAAATGGGTCAAGCTCAAGACCAGCCTGCTACCTTAATGGGTACACTTCTTGTTAACTCAGTACCAGCTTCTGTATTGTTTGATACACGAGCACCGCATTCCTTTATGACAGAATTTTTTTGCATGCATGCATGACATTAAAAGAGAAGAGATAGGCATTCTGATAATGGTAAATACCCGTGCTGTCCAATGTCGAACCTCTGTGGTTTGCCCCAATGTCCCCGTTGAAATAGAAGGATTAGAATTCCTTGCCGCTCCCATATTGCTGAAGTCTTCCAATATTGACCTCATTCTAGGAACGGACTCATTGAAAGCTCATACGGCTTCAATCGTTTGTTCCACCAAAACCGTCCACCCCCTACATCCTTCAAATGAAATAATAAGCTACCATGCTCATCTCGTTCGAGATGCTGAAGCGCGACTATATGCCTTGAATGCATTAAATACGTCGCCTCTTGAAGGAATCGAAAACATTCCAATTGTCCGGAATTTCCAAGATGTCTTTCCAGAAGAACTTCCAAGGATTCCCCCTGCTAGAGCTGTTGAGTTTGTCATGGACTTGGTACCAGGTACCACTCCTATCACCAAGCGTCCTTATAAGATGTCACATTGCCACCACATGAACTCCTTGAATTTAAGCAAGAAATTGACAATTCGCTTTGCCTGGATTACATTTGTCCAAGTTCCTCTGCTTGGGGAGCACCTTCTCTCTTTCTTAAAAAGAAGGATGTAACAAATCATTTGGTTCAAGACTGTCATCCAATCAATCAGGCCACTATTCAGAACAAGTATCCTCTTCCTCGGATAAATGATCTGTGTGATCAACTTGCTGGTTCCTCTGTCTTCTCTAAGCTCAACTTGAGCTTGGGATACCACCAGATTCGTGTTCGCGAAGAGGATATCCCAAAAACCACCTTCGTTACTCGATATGGATCATATGAGTACACCGTCATGTCCTTCGGCTTAACCAATGCCCCGTCAACCTTCTCTCGTTTGATAAATTATATCTTCATGGACTACCTCGACAAATTCATCATGGTTTATCTGGATGATATCTTGTTATACTCCAAGAATAAAGAAGAACATGCCAAACATCTTTGTCTTGTGCTAGAAAAGCTCCGGGAGCATCAACTGTATGCAAAGTATTCCAAGTGTGAATTCTGGCTTGACGAAGTGACCTACCTTGGTCATGTGATCTCCAAGGGTGGTATTGCAGTCAACCCCGAACAAGTTCAAGATATTCTTGACTGGACTCCCCCAAAGAATGCCAAGCAAGTTAGAATTTTTCTCATACTCGCGAGCTATTGCCATCAATTTGTCGAGAACTTCTCCAAGATTGCAAAGCCCTTGACCAATCTGCTTCATAAAGGTGTTAAGTATGAGTGGGCAGATAAATGTGAGGAAAGCTTCCAGGCACTTAAGGACAAACTGACATCTGCTCCAGTACTTGCTCCACCGGATACTAAAAAGGATTTCCTCATATATTGTGACTGTTCTCGTCAAGGAATAGACCATGTCCTAATACAAGAGAGCAA
The DNA here is from genome assembly GCF_904849725.1 of Hordeum vulgare subsp. vulgare. Classification (NCBI taxonomy): domain Eukaryota; kingdom Viridiplantae; phylum Streptophyta; class Magnoliopsida; order Poales; family Poaceae; genus Hordeum; species Hordeum vulgare. The sequence continues at coordinate 385,979,270 of NC_058524.1, read as the reverse complement.
AGTGATTGCTTATGCCTCTCGTCAGTTGCGTGCTCATGAAGAGAACTATCCAGTTCATGACCTCGAACTTGCCGCAATAGTACATTCACTGAAAGAGTGGCTGCATTACCTTCTTGGTAAGCGTTGCGAGATCTTCACCGATCACCAAAGTTTGAAGTACCTGTTTACTCAGCCAGATCTGAACCTCCGTCAAGAAAGATGGATGGAGCACATAACAGATTTCTACTTGGGTATATCTTATACACCTTGCCAGGCTAATGTAATGGCTGATGCGTTGAGCTGCAAGTCAACTACTTCGTGACACCCAGTAGGCTATTCCGGTTGTGCACGACGAAGCCCTACCGGAGTAGCACCACTAACATCGCTATCACGCCGCCGTGATGCCGGAGAATTCAGCTACTTCTTCGTCTCTCTTGTGGTATTAAGAAGGCGGATATCGTCATCACGCTGCACGTGTGCTGAACGCGGAGGTGCCGTCCGTTCGACACTAGATCGGGATAGAGTTTGTGGGACGAATTGCTTGGATCATGAAGACGTTCGACTACATCAACCACGTTTCTTGACGCTTCCTGCTTAGCGATCTACAAGGGTATGTGGATCCGATCTCTCCTCTCATAGATGATCATCACCATGGATAGATCTTATGTGTGCGTTGGAATTTTGTTGTTGCCCATGCAACGTTCCCCAACAGTGGCATCATGAGCTAGGTATCTACGTAGATGACATGTCGAGTATAACACAAAGGAGTTTGCGGGCGTTGATATTCAAATTGCTTCCCTCCTTAGTCTTTTCTTGATTCAGCGGTATTGTTGGATCAAGCGGCCCAGACCAACATTACTAGTACACTTACGAGAGACCGCATTCATCGACTAACATGCAACTTGTTGCATAAAGATGACTGGCGGGTGTCTGTTTCTCCAATTTTAGTTGAATCAGATTTGACAAAGGCGGTCCTTGGAGAAGGTTAAATATCAACTTGTATATCACCATTATGGTTTTGCGTAAGTAAGATGCGATCATACTAGATACCCATAATATCCACATATAACAAGCAACAACAAATTAGAAGACGTCTAACTTGTCTTTGAAGGGTATGCTGTGATATGATATGGCCAAAGACATGATATGATATATTTGATGTATGAGATGATCATGTTGTAATAGTTAAATATCGACTTGCATGTCGATGCTACGGCAACCTGCAGGAGCCATAGGATTGTCTTCAATTATTTTGCGCATGGTGATGCTTTGCTTTATCGCTAATTCTGTAGATTTAGTAGTAAGAACATAGTTAGCGTGATAACCTCGATGGCAGCACAATGATAGAGATCATGGTGTGGTGCCGGTGACGATGGAGATCATGCTGTTGCTTTGGAGATGGAGATCAAAAGCACAAGATGATGGCCATATCATGCCACTTATGATTTGCATGTGATGTTAATCCTTTTATGCACCTTATTTTGCTTAGGACGACGGTAGCATTATAAGGTGACCCCTTACTAAAATTTCAAGATAAAATTGTGTTCTCCTCGAGTGTGCACCGTTGCGACAGTTCATCTTTTTGATACACCACGTGATGATCGGGTGTGATAGACTCTACGTTCACATACAACGGGTGCAAGACAGTTTTGCACACACGGAACACTCGGGTTAAACTTGATGAGCCTAGCATGTACAGACATGGCCTCTAAACACAAGAGACTGAAAGGTCGAACATGAGTCATATAGTAGATATGATCAACATAGAGATGTTCACCATTGAGGCAAACTCAACTCATGTGATGATTGGACTTGAGTTAGTGAATTTGGATCATGTGTCACTCGAATGACTAGAGGGATGTCAATTTGTGTGGGAGTTTTTAGTAATATGATTAACTAAACTCATTATCTTGAACAATAGTCTAAGTAATCTTTGCAAATTTATGTTGTAGATCAATGGCTCGCGCAGTAGCACCCGTGAATTTTAATGCGTTCCTAGAGAAAGAAAAGTTGAAAGATGATGGGAGTAACTTTGTGTACTGGGCCGGTAATCTGAGACTTGTTCTCACGGATTCCCAGAAGAATTATGTCCTTGATGCGCCGCTAGGTGATATGCCACCCGAACCGGCGACCTAAGATGATATGAACATGTGGCAAGCTCGTCTGGATGACTACTCAATAGTTCAATGTGAAATTTTGTATGGCTTAGAATCGAGACTTCAAAGACATTTTGAACGTCATGGAGCATATAAGATGTTCCAGGAGTTGAAGTTTATCTTTGAGAAGAATGCCCGAATCGAGAGGTATGAAACCTCCGATAAGTTCTATGCTTGCAAAATGGAGGAGAACGGGTGTGTCAGTGAACACATACTCAGAATGTCTGGGTACTCTAACCGTCTGGCTGAGTTAGGAATTGTTCTCCCTCCAGAGGCAATCACTGACAAAGTTCTTCAATCATTGCCACCTAGATATTAAGGTTTTGTGTTGAACTAAAATATGCAAGGGATGAACAAGTCAATTGCCGAGCTGGTTGCGATGCTTAAATTTACCGAGTCAGAAATCCAGAAAGAACATCAAGTGTTGATGGTGAATAAAACCACTAGTTTCAAGACAAATGGCAAGGGCAAGAAGGGTAACTCCAAGAAGAGTGGCAAAGAAGTTGCTCCTCTCATGGAGAAACCCAAGGCGGGACACAAACCGGAAACAGAGTGCTTTCATTGCGAGGGGACTGGTCACTTGAAGCGGGACTACCCCAAGTATCTGGCCGATAAGAAGGCGGCCAATACCAAACAAGGTATATTCGATATACAAGTTATTTATGTGTATCTCAATAACTCTCGTAATAGTGCCTGGGTATTTGATACCGGTTTTGTTGCTCACATTTGTAACTCAAAGCAGGGACTACGGAATAAATGAAGGCTGGCGAAGGGTGAAGTGATGATGCGCGTGGGAAACAGTTCCAAGGTTGATGCGATCGTCGTTGGCTCGCTCTCACTTCAATTACCATCGGGATTAGTGATGAACCTGAATAATTGCTATTTAGTGCCTGCGTTTAGCATGAACATTATATCTGGATCTTTTTTATTGCGAGATGGTTACTCATTTAAGTAAGAGAATAATGGTTGTTCTATTTATATGAGTAATATCTTTTATGGTCATGCACCGAATGTGAGGGGTTTGTTCATATTGAATCTTGATAGTGATGATACACATATACATAACATTGCTGCCAAAAGATGTAGAGTAGATAATGATAGCACCACTTTCTTGTGGCATTGCCACTTAAGTCATATTGGTATAAAACGCATGAAGAAACTCCATGCTGATGGAATTTTGGAGTCACTTGATTTTGAATCACTTGAACATGTGAACCATGCCTCATGGGCAAGATGACTAAGACTCCGTACTCCGGAACACTGGAGAGTGAAAGTGACTTATTGGAGATCATACATACTGATGTGTGCGGACCAATGAGCATAGATGCGCGCAGTGGCTATCGTTATTTTCTCACCTTCATAGATGATTTGAGTAGATATGGTTATATTGACTTGATGAAACAAAAGTCTGAAACGTTTGAAAAGTTCAAGCAATTTCAGAGTGAAGTTGAGAATCATCATAACAAGAAGATCAACTTCCTGCGATCTAATCGAGGAGGTGAATATCTGAGTTATGAGTTTGGCACTCACTTAAGACAATGTGGAATTGTTTCACAGTTGGCGCCGCCTGGAACACCACATCATAATTGTGTGTCCGAACGTTGTAAATCGCACTTTATTAGATATGGTGCGTTCTATGATGTCTCTTAATGATTTGCCGTTATTGTTTTGGGGTTATGCATTAGAGACATGTGCATTCAATTTAAATAGGACACCATCAAAATCCGTTGAGACGACACCATATGAACTGTGGTTTGGCAAGACGCCGAAGTTGTCGTTTCTTGAAGTTTGGGGATGTGATGCTTATGTCAAAAAGCTTCAGCTTGAAATGCTGGAACCCAAAGAGGAAAAGTGCATCTTCATAGGATACCCAGAAGAGACAGTTGGGTATACCTTTTATCTCAGATCCGAAGGCAAAGTGTTTGTCGCTAAGAACGGAGCTTTTCTTGAGAAAGAGTTTCTCTCGAAAGAATTGAGTGGGAGGAAGATAGAACTTGATGAGGTTATAGAACCTTTACTTCAACCATATGGTGGCGCAACACAGGAAGATATTTTATCGAAGCTACATCAGTTGAAGAGCAAGCTAATGATGATGATCATGAAACTTCAGATCAAGTTGCTATCGAACCTCATAGGTCTACAAGGGCATGTACTGCTCCTGAGTGGAACGACAACCTTGTCTTATCAATCATGTTGTTAGAAAACGATGAATCTACGAGCCATTGAGAAGCAATGGTGGGCCTGGATTCCAACAATTGGTTAGAAGCCATGAATTCTGAGATATGATCTATGTATGAAAACAAAGTGTGGACTTTGGAAGTATTACCTGAAGGGCGAAAGGCCATTTAGAACAAATGGATCTTTAAGAAGAAGACGAAAGCGGACGGTAATGTCACCGTCTATAAAGCTCGACTTGTGGCAAAGGGTTTTTCACAAGTTCAAGGACTTGACTATGATGAGACTTTCTCACTCGTAGCGATGCTTAAGCCCGTCAGAATCATGTTAGCAATAGCTGCATTTTTCGATTACGAAATTTGGCAGATGGATGTCAAAACATCATTCCTTAACGGGTTCCTTAACCCGAGTTGTATATGATGCAACCGGAAGGTTTTGTCGATCCAAAGAATGCTGACAATGTATGCAAACTCCAGCGATCCATTTATGAACTGGTGCAAGCATCTCGGAGTTGGAATCAACGCTTTGATGAGGTGATCAAAGCGTTCGGGTTTATACAAGTTTATGGAGAAGCTTGTATTTACAATAAAGTGAGTGGGAGCTCTATAGCGTTTCTAATATTATATGTTCATGACATATTGCTGATTGGAAACAATATAGATCTTTTGGGAAGCGTAAAGGATTATTTGAATAAAAGTTTTTCAAGGAAGCTGCTTACATATTAGGCATCAAAATCTATAGAGATAGATCAAGACGCTTAATATGACTTTCACAGATCACATACCTTGACAAAGTTTAGAATAAGTTCAAATGGAATAGTCCAAGAAAGGGTTCTTGCCTGTGCTACAAGGTGTGAAGTTGAGTGAGACTCAATGTCGAGTAACTGCAGAAGATAGAGAAAAGATGAGTGTCGTCCCCTATGCTTCAGCCATAGACTCTATCATGTATGCAATGCTGTGGACTAGACGATATGTGAGCCTTGCCATAAGTATGACAGGAAGGTTTCAAAGTAATCCAGGAATGGAGCACTGGATAGCGGTCAAGAATATTATGAAGTACATGAAAAGGACTAAGGAAATGTTTCTCGTTTATGTAGGTGATAAAGTGCTCACCGTAAAGGGTTACATTGATGCAAGCTTTGACACTGATCCGGATGACACTAAGTCACAAACCGGATACATATTTATTCTTAATAGGGGCGCGGTAAGTTGGTGCAGTTCCAAGCAAATCATTGTAGCTAATTCTACATGCGAAGTGGAGTACATAGCTGCAGCAGAGGCGGCTAAAAAAGGTGTCTGGATGAAGTAGTTCATGACAGATCTTGGAGTTGTGCCTAGTGTACTAGATCCAATGACTCTGTTCTGTGACAACACTGGTGCCATTGCTCTAGCCAAGGAACCAAGCTTTCACAAGAGGACCAGACACATAAAGCGACGCTTCAATTCCATCCGCGATTACATCAAGGAGGAGGACATAAATATTTACAAAGTGCACACGGATCTGAATGTTGCAGACCCGCCGACTCAGCCTTTTCCATGAGCAGAACATGATCAACACCAGAACTGTATGGGTGTTAGATTTGTTACATTGTAAATCACATAGTGACGTGAACTAGATTATTGACTCTAGTGCAAGTGGAAGACTGTTGTAAATATTCCCTAGAGACAATAATACAATAGTTATTAGTATATTTCCTTGTTTAAGATAATCGTTTATTATCCATGCTAGAATTGTATTGAATGGAAACTCAGATACATGTGTGGATATATAGATAAAACACAGTCCCTACTAACCCTCTAGTAGACTAGCTCGTTGAACAAAGATGGTCAAGGTTTCCTAGCCATAGAAAAGGGTTGTCACTTGATAATGGGATCACATCATTAGGGGAATGATGTAATGGACAAGACCCAAACTATGAACGTAGCATGTGGTCGTGTCATTTTATTGCTACTGTTTTTCTGCATGTCAAGTATATGTTCCTATGACCATGAGATCATGTAACTCAGTGACACCGGAAGAATACCTTGTGTGTATCAAACGTCGCAATGCAACTCGGTGACTATAAATGTGCTCTATAGGTATCTCCGAAGGTGTCCGTTGAGTTAGCATGGATCAAGACTGGGATTTGTCACTCCATATGTTGGAGAGGTATCTCGGGGCCCACTCGGTAATACAACATCACAACAAGACTTGCAAGCAATGTGACTAAAGAGTTAGCCATGGGATTTTGTATTACGAAACGAGTAAAGAGACTTGCCAGTAACGAGATTGAACTAGGTATAGTGATACCGATGATTGAATCTCGGGCAAGTAACATACCGAAGGACAAAGGGAATGTTATACGGGATTAACTGAATTCTTAACATAGAGGTTCAACCGATAAAGATGTTCGTCGAATATGTAGGAGCCAATATGGACATCTAGATCCTGCTATTGGTTATTGAGCGGAGAGTGTCTCAGGTCATGTCTGCATAGTTCTCGAACCCACAGGGTGAGCACACTTAAGGTTCGGTGACGTTTCAGTATAGTTGAATTATGTATGTTGGTGACCTAATGTTGTTCAGAGTTCCGGATGAGATCCCGGACGTCACGAGGAGTTCCGAAATGGTCCGAAGATGAATATTTATATATAGGAAAGGTATATTTGGATGACGGAAAGTTTTCGGGTATTTCCGGTAATGTACCGGGAGTGACGAATGGGTTCCGAGGGTCCACCGGGAAGGGCCACCCACACGGAGAGGGCCACAGAGACCTAAAGGGTGGTGCACCAGCTCCTAGTGCGCTGGGAGGCCATCCCAATAAGGCCTATGCACCAAAGAGGCCAAGAGAGAGAAAGGTGGGGCAAACCAACTAGGAGGAGGACTCCTCCTCCACCAAACTGAATGGAGGAGGACTCCTCCCCTCCTTGGTGCGCCGGCCAAACCCCTAGGGGTTTCCCTAGGGTGCCACCCCTCCCTCCCTCCTATATATAGTGGAGGGGAGAGAGGCTAGCCGCACTTTAAGCCACAATGCAGTCCCTTCCCCTCCACTACTTCGTGCCATCCCGTAGGCTATTCCGGTTGTGCACGGAGAAGCCCTGCCGGAGTAGCACCACCACCACCTCCGTCACGCCGTCGTGCTGCCGGAGAATTCAGCTACCTCTTCGTCTCTCTTGCTGGATCAAGAAGGCGGAGATCGTCATCAAGCTGCACATGTGTTGAACACGGAGGTGCCGTCCATTCGGCGCTAGATCGGGACGAAGTTCGTGGGACGGATTGCGATTTGGATCGCGAAGACGTTCGACTACATCAACCACATTCTTAACGCTTCCTACTTAGCGATCTACAAGGGTATGTGGATCCGATCTATCCTCTCGTAGATGATCACCACCATGGATAGGTCTTATGTGTGCGTAGGATTTTTTTTGTTTCCCATGCAACGTTCCCCAAAATCTTCATGGTGGTTCGTTGAATATGTAATTTTTTCTCAAGTGTTCGTCAAGTATTATTTATCTTGCATTTCAAAGTGCAATTCTTCCTCCATAATCTTTTTAGGTGGTGTTACAACATTCTTGACTCACGAGGAGTCTCGAAGAGAATTTGTCTCAAGAATGAGATAGTTAAACCCACCAATTTCTTCGATCATGAGATATTTTCAACTCAGGATTTCTTCATTGAAGTTATCTTGGATTGGACTTCACTTAAAGCTTTTCCTAAGGATTGTTGCTATCGTGGTGATTATCGTTGATCCAAGTTATCAGTGTATCCTATTGGTGAAAGAAGTTTCGCATCTCTTGTTGCTCCCAAGCAATCAACTGTTTCTCTTAGTGGCCGGTTGCCACATCACAATTTTGAAATGGTTTCCATAAGCCCAGAACAAGCTAATTCTTTCATTGTTGATTTTCCAACAACTCCGTTCAATACTCGTTTGTAAGGACTCTTTTGAAGTTCAATTATTGTCCAAGTTGTCATTTTCTTCTCCATCAAATGATCTAGTTTCTTTTCTTTTATTCCGAAGGCTTTGTGATGTTGCCGTGGTTCATCCATTATCTTGTTTTATCAAGATCATGTTCTTTCCTTGCTTATTCATTTAACCAGAGTGTTGTGTTATCTTTTCAAGTTCTTTCCATTTTATCAAGTTTTGCTTCTCTTTTCTACCGAAGTGCTGCCCAAATTTCTTTTGAATTCTTTCTTGTTCCCCATGTCATTCTTCATTTCTTAACCTTCAAGTATCGTCGGTTTCACTCGTTTATCAAAGAAGCAACCACATTTTACCTCTTCCTTTCTTCTTCCTCTTCCCTTTCATTCTAAGATCTCAGTTCGAGATGTAACAGCCCCAGTGCACCCCTTTCGTTTTATGTAACCTTTCCATGTATGGCACCTTCCAACTTGGCATGTGGTGGTTGAAATGAAATGAGTTTTTCTTTCCATCCCTTGTTGCATCATGGCATCATATCATGCTCATCATCTGTTGTTGCATTGTGTGTGTGGTTCTGACATGTGGTATGAGTGTGCCTTGTGTGGTTTCAACTTTGCAACACCCTTGTTGCCTCAAATAGTAGAAAACCTCTCTTTTCCAATTTTATTAGAAGCTGTGATAGAAGTGCCTCCTCGTACCAAATAAAAATGTTGGATCTGCCCCTTATATTCTGTTAGGGTATGTGGATGTGGCACTTAGTATTTTGTGTGGTTTTCCTTTTGGTGGTTTGTGCAAAACAGTGCCTTAAGGTAGCTATGGGTGGTATTTTTATTTTCTCTAAAAATCCTAAATCTATTTTTCTAAAATAGGGGGCATTTATGTGAGTGCAATAATATTTTATTTACCTTCACATCTTTTCAAATCAGTGGGGTTTAACATTTTGCTAGCAACAATTTTTAAAACAAAAGGAAATCCCTTTTGTTTAAAAATTGAGAGAGGAGAGGTTAGAGCATCACTAGTAGTGCCCTTAAATCCTTAAATCCTCAAAATTAACCATTTTTTTACGGGTTGAAACAAAGAAGGCAAAGAATAGAAACCCTAAACCCCTAATTTTTTTGAGGATTGGACCCCGGGTTGCCCTCCCAATCTCTAAAAGTGAGTATTGGAGAGGGGAACCCACCCCCAGCCCGCACTCCTCCCGGTCAACACGTGGGAGGGAAATTTCCCCGCGTCGCTGCCTCCCGCCGCCCGCCTCCTTGCTGCCGTCGACCGCCGCATGCCATGGAGGCCCCACCCGCCTCCTCCCTCACCCCTCCCTCCTCCTCCCTCCATCCTCCCGTTGCCCCGCCCCCGGCGATGCCCGCACCGTCCCAGCAGCCGACCGTCCCAAGCCAGGCAGAGGTGGCGTCAGTGGTGGCCACCACCCAAGTCGGCGCCAAGAGGTGACGTGCTGGCCAACACGTCGTCCACCCCCAGCCCGCCCCGGCCGCCGCCTCCGTCATCCCGCCCGCCACCTCCTTCGCCCCACCCGCCTCCTCCCTCGCCCCGCCTCAGCCTCCCGCCACCAAGGGCCGAAGGAAGAAGCCCTCCCTTGGGCCTAAGGGGGCACCGGCCACCAAGGTCACTGCGGGAGGGGCCAAGGTGAAGAGGACCACCTCCCAGAAGAAGCCGACGCCTGCGCCCGCCCCGTCGCCGCCCCTCCACCCTTCATGCACGAGGTGCTCGACGGAATGCCCGCCCCACCGACGTCGTTCATGGGGCTTCTCGAAGACGCGGAGGTGGACATCGGGGCTCCTCCTATCGAACCCATTGGGTTTGGTGATGACTTGGAGGAAGAGGGTGATGAGGAAGAGGAAGGGGAAGATGATGAGGAGGAAGGGGAATATGAGGAGGAGGTGATCGAGATAGAGGAGGAGGCGCTCGACAAACTATAGCGAGGACGAAGATATTCTCTTGGTGCGTGCTTGGGCACATGTGGGGTTGGATGCAAGCACCGGTACCGATCAGACCGGTAAACACTATTGGCAACACATAGAGGACGTCTATTGCAAGATCAAGCTGAAGACCGGTGGGTACGACGCTCATAGTTACCGGTCGCTTCAAGGCCGATGGGAGTTGACGAAGCCCCATTGTGCTCGTTGGAGTGCTGCAATGGACCAAGTGAAGGATGCACCGCCTAGTGGAACCGTGGAGAGTGACTATGTGAGTACATATGTGAAGGCCGATGGAAGAGAAGGAGCACATGATGATGTCCAAGAAGGACATGGATGAAGACCAATTGATGTGGTGGAAGGAGTACAAGGAGGACATCGTGGAGAGGAAGAAGATATTCCGTGGTGCGTCCTCTACTCTTCGAGGTGACACTCCGATGAGTGGTGGTGGCGATGGCGGTGTGGAGGACTCCACCACCGGCGACAATGGAGGTGCTTGATGGACGTGGGAGTGGTGTAGGAGATAGCGCCAAGGTGCAACGTTTTGGTGATGGTGCCGATGAGAGGGGGAGGATGATGATTTTGTGATGTAAACTATTAAACCATGCATCAATGATTTTCATTTCCGTGTTTGTTTGAAGGTTGATTGTGTTTTTCTAGTGATAACTTTGATATGTCAAATGACAGTTTTAAGGGTTGGGGTTGTGGCAAAGACTAGAACCCTCAAACTCAACCCTTATAACGGAATATTCTGTTATAAGGGTTGGGTTTGAGGGTTCTAGTCTTTGCCCCTGTTTTTTAACCCTTAAAACTGCCAAAAAATGCCAATTTTCAACCCTTAAACTGGTTTGAGGATTTGAGGATTCGAGGGCTCTGCTAGTGATGCTCTTAGCCACCTGGGCCTCACCCCTCTCCTGGCACTATAAAAGCCAGAAGTAGCCGCAACGCGGCCCAATAGCGCCTACGAGCCCATCGTCGTGCACCCTCTCTTTCGTGCATGGCTTCCGCGCGACCCCACTTGTCAGCGTCTGAATCCAGTCATCGTCCTCCTCCCCTTTCCACCTCCCTCTCACAAAGCGCCCATCCAGGGTCCCCGCCATGGACACGGTGGTGAGCTGCGCGTCACGCCTCCCCTGGCCTATAAAGCCCCTCAACATCCGTGCCCTTGCCTAGGGTTTCCCCCTTCTACGTTGCGTCGCCGCCGTCTCCCTCTTCCCTCCTTCCTTTCCCTCCCCGCAGGTAGTTTCAAAGAGTTGGGATTCAGAGTTTCGGAGGGACATGCGTGTCGTCTATCGTCGGTAGTCCGCGCTCTGGTGGCCTTCCTCCCCTCCTTCTAGGATGTCGAGGAGGACCGTGGTGCTGTCGACGTTCGGTTCCTGGTGATAGGGAGGCTGGACCATCCCCGCGTCGTCGCCCTACACACGGACAAAGGCGTCGCCATCGCCAGCCCTTCTCCCTCGCCCTCGACACCTCGGACACGTCGTGATGCGAGTCAACCCACTATGAGCATCGCCGCCCCTTCTCCCCTTCGCTTGCTCCACGTTGGTTTGCCCGTAGCGCCAACACCGCGCCATAGCCCCGAGCGAGCCTCTTCTCGTTCTCGAGCACCACCTCTCTCGCGCGCCGCCGCGTCTGATGGTGGGTATGGATCCCCCCATAGCACCACAACCTCCGCCGGTGGTCACCTACGCCAGTGATTGCCGTTGCTGTCGTCGGTGTTGTGGTCTTCTCCTGTATCGCCGGAGAAGGAGAGCCCACCTTTCTAGTTAGTATATGGGAGATCGACCCCCTTCCCGTCGATTACCGCAGCATAGCCCAGTGGTAGTGTTAGTAGATTTCCATGGGGGATCGTGGGTTCGAGTCCCCTCGGTGGTGATTTAATACCCCATTTTTGCCTCTGCGTGTAAGGCCTAACAGTGGGCCTAGTGGCCCACATGTCACTCTCTTGGGGGTCGTGGCTCACTTCCGGTGGGACCCCCTGCTTATCTATTTTTTTATGTGTTGCAGAATTTCCAGATTAGGAATATGTCCAAACATGGACACTGCCATATTTGGCATATGCTGTTTTGGGTGTTGATGTGACATTTAAGTCATAGGGTTTTGTAACTAATTGTTTTTCCTGTTTTTTGGTTGATTTCTCCATAGAAATATACAACGATGATATATGATTTTGGGGTAGAAAAACCCAAAGAATCCGATGGTGGCATTGGATTTCAATTTTGAGCAAGTTTCAACACTGCTATTTTGTGATGAGGTGGCATTGCATTTTGTAGTATTTATTCTATGCATGCTTTAAAGTTTGTGTCAACATGGAAGTGCTAGAATTTCGTGGGTACTAGGCCTTGGTAATTTTGTTTGCCATGATAGCCTTGTAGATGATTGGATACTTTGTTGTTAAGTAGCTAAGAGATTGTTGCAGAATCACATGCTAGAATTTTACGAAGTGTTGGAACTGTTATTTTCTTCCCCTCTTGTGTTGATGGTTACCATGGCTATGTTGATCCTTAGTGGTTGCTACAGTTTCATGATTTGTATTGTTTCAACTCCTCTACAACTTGGTGCCACAAGTTTGTCAATAGGATCTTGCATCATAGTTTTATTCAGTGTCAAAGTAGCTACGTTGATGAAAATTGCATCTAAACCACAAGTCTGAGATTCTGTGATTATTTTCTTGCCCTGTTAAATTGATGCTAGCAAGTTTTCTGTGAGGATTTTGCCCAAGAAATGAACTAGTTATTTGTAGCATTCGTGGTCCTCTATCACCCTGTTAAATTTCATGCCATGAGGTTGTCTGTAGCATAGTATTTTATTGCTGTCAATCTGCTTCAGGGTATAAACTGCGAGTGAAAATCTGTGATTTTCACTAAGTCATGAGCTGTTATAATATTTTCCATGTTTAGAGCTGGGTAGCCACTGATTCTTGCACCTAGTGAATTTGCTATTGGTTGTGTGTTGTAGTATTGTTTGATAGATTTTATTTCATGCCTTGCTTGAATTAGTTGGATGGCGGTAGCTGCTATATTTCTTTTGAGCAAAGTGGTAAGATGATGTTAGTGGACACATTGTGTGCTATTTTGTTTTGGCCTTTGTGTGAGTTGTGCTTGTTGGAATTGCATGATATTTAGCTCTGTTCCACCTAGAATTTTGTGCTTAGTCCAGTGGAAACCTTGGAAACCAAGTGGATGCCCATAGCATGTGGTATATTGTAGTTTTGTCTCCGTAACCTTCCGTCTCTTGTTTTGTAATTTCTAAGAGTTCCGTAACTCGGTTCGCGCCATTCTTTATATGTTTTTGCACCATTTTTTCGTAATGCATCCATTTATTCCACGTTCATGCATGTATAAATAAGTTAACTTGAGGTTCTATCCAGAATGTTAATAACTCAAGTAATGCATGAAAGATGACTAGTATAGCAATGCCATGCTTCCTTTCATGCCACACATGCATCATATTGTTTGTAGGATTGTCACTTGCTCGTGTTTATTGGATGATTATTTATTTTTGGTAGCAATGGGTGATGAGAACGAGTTCGAGGATTCCATAGAGTACGTTCAGGAAGATCAAGAGCAGTTCGAGTCTGAAGATCTCATAGGCAAGATGATCGTGACCTTGACACCGTTTCTAGATTTGTTATGCCTAGTTGAATCGTTTCCATCGTTATTTATCGCTGCCTACCACCTGATAATTACGCCTCCAAACATTGCCATGAAAACTCTAACCCTTCACCTCCTAGCAAACATTGATTGGCTTAGTTAGTGCTTGCTCAACCACTTGATAGAATTGCTAGTTGCAGGTGCAAGCTGGTCCATGTGATAACATGGGAAATTTGATTATCATCTTATTTAATTCTACTTGGTAAAAGGCGGAAGGCTTGGCCTTTTGCTCGGTGACTTGTTCCGCCTTTGCCGCCCTAGTTTCGGCTACCGGTGTTTTATTCCATAATTGAGTGCTCCTAACACGTTTGGGGTTGTTATGGGGAACCCTTGGTAAATCGTTTAGTGTTAAGGCTTGTATGGCAAGACCCAACTTTGGTATTGCATTTGCTGATAACTTAATAATTAAAGCATAGGGAATAGCTACCCCGAGGAAACTTAATCAACAACCCGGGCCAGTGCTCCTCATGATTGTTAGTCCAAACTAGAGCCACTTGTGCGGGACACCCGGGGAAATTCGGGGGATTTCTATCCAGCCACTATACGTACTGCTCATCCGTCGTGTCCTGAGACTGAGATACATGGCTCTTATCGGGTTCATCGACACGTCAGGAGGTTTTGTTGGACTTGTTCTTACCTTAACGATATATCTTGTGCATCAGGACTCCGGTGATACTTTGGGTTATCTCAGAGTTGAGGTTTTCCACCAAGGAATCCGACGTGATCAGGAGTTTCGTGACCGAGGCTTCCTATGCAGCCTATGGTAATTTTTGATGGATTAATTGGACCACCCGTGTAGGGTTAAATCTTTCGGAAAGCCGTGCACGCGGTTAGGTGGCAAACATGGTAACTTTGCTTAACACCCGGTTCTAGATAACTTGAAATAACTTAATTAAAACCTGCCAACTGTGTGCGTAACTGTATTGTTTCCTTCAGAGTTCCTTCTCTGATCGAGAACACGGTGGGGTTATGACTGACGTAAGTAGGTGTTCAGAATCACTTAGTGATTATTCTTAGTCACGAACGTCATGAGTAGGCCACTAAATTATTTCATGTTCTTCGTAAGTTAGCCACCATAAATGCTTAGTGCTGCTGCAAACTCAAACACATACCCCATCCTCACCTAATAACTGTGTTTGATTCGATACCATGGTCATGAGATTGTTGAGTCCTTGTGGCTCATGGATTACTACAACCACCCACAGGTACAGGTGCAACACAGACAGATGCTTTCGATGCTACTCAGCTCCAATAAGAGTTTGACGAGGGTAGCGGGCGGATGTACGTGACGTACCCCGACTACTAGAGGTCCTTGGTCGTGATCGTGGGCCTAGCGAGGCGGGAACATTGCTTTTGCTGTTTATCTTGTCCATAGTCGAACCCTGCCTTCTGAATGATTTGAATAAATGTTGTGTGGATCATACAACTTAATTTGTGGTGAGTGTAAGCCAAATCTTACTACTCATCCCTCTTCTATGTATTGCAATGTTTACCTTTCTTGCGAAACGCTTAGATGTGCCCCTTTCCCCTTTTGAGGCCTCACCCCCAAATAAGGAAAGAGTCGCATCGTGGAGGCTTCAGAGGAGACCTATTTTTTTGGAGATGATACCAAGCCAACAGGACGCGCCCTCGGGGCGGGTGGGGTGGGGGTCGCGCTCTTATGGCTTGGGACAATCTCCCGATGCCTCTTGCCCTACCTCCACTCCTATAAATCTTAATATGTTGGCAAATACGGAAGGGCCACCCGAAATACTTTTTTTCGCCGCCACAAGTCTCTGTTCCACCGTGATTAGTGATATGTATCCAACATATCGATAATTTATGAAGTATTCATTCCATATTTACCTATGTTTACAATAATTTTATATGGTTTTGACACATTTTCTATGATTTAATTAGAACTAACCCAGACTGACGCTGTTCTCAGCAGAATTCTCAGGGTGTTGTTTTTATGTAGAAAATAAAAGTTTTTGGAATCACGTGAAACATTTTGACAATTTTTGTGGACAATATGAGAAATGCCGGAGCGAAGAACCATCGGAGGGGGCCACTTGTGGGCCACAGGACCACAGGGTGCACCCAACCCCTAGGCACACCCTGTTAGCTTGTGGGGCCCACATGGCTCCAGTTGACGTGATTTCGATGATGAAAATTCCTATAAATTTAGAAACCCAGGAAAGTTGACCTAGGACTTCCACTCCTCCACCGCAACTCTCTATATAGAAGAAATGCCATTCGGAGCCCTGTTCCGGCACCCTCCTGATGAGGACATCGATACCATTGTTACACCTGCTATACCTACTAGACCAATTACTAGAGCTTGCACACGCGAGGTACTTCGTTTCTTGGAAATCCTTCTAATGTTTATGAACATATGCTGCTGCCTAAATTAGATACTTTTGTTTTGCTTATGAATGAAGGACCTAGAATGGACATGGAGGATGGCCATTGGAGCGGAATCAAGCATGGAGGGAAAGGTGGACACGCGGGAAAGAACAAGGGAGATTTTGGTGGTGATTTTCGGACTTTGAAGCCACCATAAGGAAAGCATGAAGGTTTGGAGAAAATATACGAGATGTCGCTTCATAAATTTCGTCCATAGACTATTATAGGTGCTGCATCACCTTATTTTGGGGAGAGGCCCATGTAATTTCGAAACATTACCACATAGGCTGTTTTTAGAGTCTGTATGTGTGGGGAAACCGAGTTTAGGGTTGTTTTCGGACCCCTCCTCCAAGGGTCATGAAAATACCTCTCTATTCCCTCATATATACAACCCTTAGGGCACCGTTTAGACGGGGTTTTCGTTTAGATTACAAGTTAGCCATAGCTGCAAGTTCGCGTTCTTCGTTTGTGGTCCACGACAAGACAAAGGCGTCACATAACCCCACTTTCATCAATAAAGCTTCCCTCTTATATTCACAATATCCAGATTGCGATCTTAGTTTCTTGCTTGTTCTTCGTTTGCTAGTAGGAAACAGACCCTCGTGGTCAGGTTGATCGTGCTTGGGCGTGGTCAATAACCTCTCGAGTTGGTTTAGCAATTGCTAAGATGTGGCGTCATCACACGTTCGTAGTCGGATCGTCAAAGTCTACTCCACCAAAAACATCAACCACCAACTCATCGAAAAACACGGAAAACTTCGCCTCTATCACTGCCGGAGGGTCAATCATCACCGGAGGCCATGACAAGGAGGGAGTAGTTCACCCTCAAGGCTAAGGGTATGTACCAGTAGCTATGTGCTCGATCTCTCGCTCTCTCTCTCTCTCTCTCTCTCTCTCTCAATTTCGTGTTCTTGAGATGCCACAATCTTGATGTATCACGGGCTTTGTTAATATAATTGGATCATATGGTGTTTGTCCCTTGCTATCTTGATGTGATGAATTGAATCTTTCCCTTTGAGATTCTGTTATGTCAGATTGAATATTGGATTTGAGATCACTTCATGTATGTCTTCCATGCTGATACCTGTGGTGACACTGAGTGTTCTATCGATTCACTTGATATATGTTTTGGTACTCAACTCATGGATTCCGAGGTGACATTGGGTTAATATATGCATAGGGGTTGATACACATTCTTGTCCTACTTTCTCCGATTGAAATCTTGGGGAACTCTAAGGTTCTTTGTGTTGGATTGAATATCATGAATCTGAAATTGTTTGATGCATGTCGAATAACAACCCATGGATACTTCAGGTCACATTGGAGTATCTAGGTGACATTAGGGTTGATTGATATGCATCATAGGTGTTATTCTTGTACCAACTCTAGAGACCTATGCTGTTTCCTTGTCGGATGGGGATCATTCACGATGGACCTCTACATCAACGCTCCCATGGTGATATGTTAGTAGTCTACCATAGTCCTATGGGTCCGTAGTTTGTACCTAGATGGCTCTTTCTCTCTATGTTCTTTGATGCAAAGGTCACCACGATTCCAGTAGTGATCTATCTTATGTAATCCTCTTTGTGGTGTGTTTGTTGGGATCCAATGAATTGCGGGTTTACGTTCATATTATTCATGAAAAGTATTTGAGTCATCTCTCAATTCTTTGATGCATGATTATGATAGCTTCATATTTCTCTCCGATCTATCAGTTTAGTTTGGCCAACTATATTGATTTATATTCAGCGGGAGTGGTGCGTTGTAATGGGTTCAATCCTGCGGTGCTCAATCCTAGTGCCAAAAGGGGACATGTATTGTATTTTTGCCATTAAGGATAACATGATGGGTTTTATTCATATTAATTGAGTGTACTTTGTCTACATCATGTCACTTTTCCCGAAGCATTACTCTGATTCTACTTAATACTCTAGATGCTTGCTGGATAGCGGTCGATGAGTGTAGTAACATCAGTTGAAGCAGGTGGGAGTCGGTCTACTTCCTTATGGACGTGATGCCTATATGTGTGATCATTGTCGCGAATAAATATTAGTGAATATGATGATGAGACGTCCACATGGTAGAGAATAACAACATGGTTCTAGATAAAGAGATGACCGATCGACACGAAGACGATGGCGCCGGACACGACGACTGTCAAGAGTCCGAACACGGCGGCGGGGAAGAGTCCGGACATGGCATTGGAGAATATTTTGGACACGGTGAAGAAGAAGAGTCGGGACATGGAGGAGAAGAGTGGATGGACATGCCGCAGACTTCAATGCTACTAAGTTCAGTCGTGCAGGACCCTCATGTTCGAGACCTCCTTTCCAAGAGTACGAATAGCGACACACTTGCTTCTAGAGAGGAGGCCAAGCTGGCGCAACTTGAAGTAGACTCGAATACTCCATTATATGATGGTTGCGATCCCGAGGTTACCCGCTTGTGTTTCACGCTTGAACTTCTAAAGACAAAGGCCAAAAACAAATGGACAAACAGAAGCCTCGATGAGCACTTGAAGTATCTACAAAATAAAGTTTATCCCACAGGGAACCTGTGTCCTACTAGTATCGATGAGGCCAAGAAAATCGTTTGCCCTGTGGATCTGCCGCACATTAGATAACACACATGCACCAAGGATTTCAGAGGGACGTGCGGGTCATCTGTCGCCGGTAGTCCGTGCTCTGGTGGCCTTCCTCCCCTCCTTCTAGGATGTCGAGGAGGACCGTGGTGCTCTCGACGTTCGGTTCCTGGTGCTAGGGAGGCCGGACCATCCCCGCGTCATTGCCCTCGACAAGGACAGAGGCGTTGCCATCGCCAGCCCTTCTCCCTCGCCCTCGACACCTCGGACACGTCGTGATGCACGTCAACCCACTGTGAGCATCGCCGCCCCTTCTCCCCTTCTCTTGCTCCGCGTTGGTTTTCCCGTAGCGCCAACACCGCACCATAGCCCCGAGCGAGTCTCTGCTCGTTCTCGAGCGCCACCTCTCTCACACACCGCCACGTCTGATGGTGGTTATGGATCCCCCATAGCACCGCAACCTCCGTCGATGGTCACCTGCGCTGGTGATTGCCGTTGCTGTCGTCGGTGTTGTGGTCTTCTCCTGTGTCGTCGGAGAAGGAGAGCCTACATTTGTAGTTAGTATATGGGAGATCGACCCCTCCCTGTCGAGTACTGCAGCATAGCCCAGTGGTAGTGTTAGTAGATATCCACGGGGGGATCGTGGGTTCGAGTCCCCTCGGTGGCGATTTAATACCCCATTTTTGCGTGTGCGTGTAAGGCGTGACAGTGGGCCTAGTGGCCCACATGTCACTCTCTTGGGGGCCGTGGCTCACTTCCAGTGGGACCCCCTACTTATTTTTTTATGTGTTGCAGAATTTCCAGATTTGAAATATGTCCAAATATGGACACTGCCATATTTGGCACATGCTGTTTTGGGTGTTGATGTGACATTTAAGTCATAGGGGTTTTGTAACTAATTGCTTTTCCTGTTTTGTGGTTGATTTCTCCATAGAAATATACAGGTATGATATATGATTTTGGGGTAGAAAAACCCAAAGAATCCAATGGTGGCATTGGATTTCAATTTTGAGCAAGTTTCAACACTTCTATTTTGTGATGAGGTGGCATTGCATTTTGTAGTATTTATTCTGTGCATGCTTTAAAGTTTGTGTCAACATGGAAGTGCTAGAATTTCGTGGGTACTAGGCCTTGGTAATTTTGTTTGCCATGATAGCCTTGTAGATGATTGGATACTTTGCTGTTAAGTAGCTAAGAGATTGTTGCAGAATCACATGCTAGAATTTTATGAAGTGTTGGAACTGTTATTTTCTTCCCCTCTTGTGTTGATGCTTACCATGGCTATGTTGATCCTTAGTGGTTGCTACAGTTTCATGATTTGTATTGCTTCAACTCCTCTACAACTTGGTGCCACAAGTTTGTCAATAGGACCTTGAATCATAGTTTTATTCACTGTCAAAGTAGCTACGTTGATGAAAATTGCATCTAAACCACAAGTCTGAGATTCTGTGATTATTTTCTTGCCCTGTTAAATTGATGCTAGCAAGTTTTCTGTGAGGATTTAGCCCAAGAAATGAACTAGTTATTTGTAGAATTTGTGGTCCTCTATCACCCTGTTAAATTTCATGCCATGAGGTTGTCTGTAGCATACTATTTTGTTGCTGTCAATATGCTTCAGGGTATAAACTGCGAGTGAAAATCTGTGATTTTCACTAAGTCATGAGCTGTTATAATATTTCCATGTTTAGAGCTGGGTAGCCACTGATTCTTGCACCTAGTGAATTAGCTATTGGTTGTGTGTTGTAGTATTGTTTGATAGATTTTATTTCATGCCTTGGTTGAATTAGTTGGATGGTGGTAGCTGCTATATTTCTTTTGAGCAAAGTGGTAAGATGATGTTAGTGGACACATTGTGTGCTATTTTGTTTTGGCCTTTGTGTGAGTTGTGCTTGTTGGAATCGCATGATATTTAGCTCTGTTCCACCTAGAATTTTGTGCTTAGTCCAGTGGAAACCTTGGAAAGCCAAGTGGATGCCCATAGCATGTGGTATATTGTAGTTTTGTCTCCGCAGCCTTTCGTATCTTGTTTTGTAGTTTCTAAGAGTTCCGTAACTCGGTTCGCGCCATTCTTTATATGTTTTTGCACCGTTTTCTCGTAATGTATCCATTTATTCCACGTTCATGCATGTCTAAATAAGTTAACTTGAGGTTCTATCCAGAATGTTAATAACTCAAGTAATGCATGAACGATGACTAGTATAGCAATGCCATGCTTCCTTTCATACCACACATGCATCATATTGTTTGTAGCATTGTCACTTGATCGTGTTTATTAGATGATTATTTCTTTTTGGTAGCAATGGGTGATGAGAACGAGTTCGAGAATTCCATAGAGTACTTCAGGAAGATCAAGAGCAGTTCGAGTCTGAAGATCTCATAGGCAAGATGATCGTGACCTTGACGCCGTTTCTAGATTTGTTATGCCTAGTTGAGTCGTTTCCATCGTTATTTATCGCTGCCTACCACCTGATAATTACGCCTCCAAACGTTGCCATGAAAACTCTAACCCTTCACCTCCTAGCAAACATTGATTGGCTTAGTTAGTGCTTGCTCAACCACTTGATAAAATTGCTAGTTGCATGTGCAAGGTGGTCCATGTGATAACGTGGGAAATTTGATTATCATGTTATTTAATTCTACTTGGTAAAAGGAAGAAGGCTTGGTCTTTTTATCGGTGACTTGTTCCGCCTTTGCCGCCCTTGTTTCGGCTACTGGGGTTTTATTGCATAATTGAGTGCTCCTAACACGTTTGGGGTTGTTATGGGGAACCCTTGGTAAATCGTTTAGTGTTAAGGCTTGTATGGCAAGACCCAACTTTGGTATTGCATTTGCTAATAACTTAATAATTAAAGCATAGGGAATAGCTACCCCAAGGAAACTTAATCAACAACCCGGGCCAGTGCTCCTCATGATTGTTAGTCCAAACTAGAGCCACTTGTGCGGAACACCCGGGGCAATTCGGGGGATTTCTATCCAGCCACTATACATACTGCTCATCCGTCGTGTCCCGAGACTGACATACACGGCTCCTATCGGGTTCATCGACACGTCATGAGGTCTTGTCGGACTTGTTCTTACCTTAACGATATATCTTGTGCATCAGGACTCCGGTGATACTTTGGGTTATCTCAGAGTTGAGGTTTTCCACTAAGGAATCCGACGAGATCAGGAGTTTCGCGATCGAGGCTTCCTATGCAGCCTATGGTAAGTTGTGATGGATTAATTGTAGCACCCCTGTAGGGTTAAATCTTTCAGAAAGCCGTGCACGCGGTTAGGTGGCAAACATGGTAACTTTGCTTAACACCCGGTTCTAGATAACTCGAAATAACTTAATTAAAACCTGCCAACTGTGTGCGTAACTGTATTGTTTCCTTCAGAGTTCTTCTCTAATCGAGAACACGGTGGGGTTAAGACTGACGTAAGTAGGTGTTCAGAATCACTTAGTGATTATTCTTAGTCACGAACGTCATGAGTAGGCCACTAAATTACTTCATGTTCTTCGCAAGTTAGCCACCATAAATGCTTAGTGCTGCTACAAACTCAAACACATACCCCATCCTCACCTAATAACTGTGTTTGATTCGATACCATGGTCATGAGATTGCTGAGTCCTTGTGGCTCATGGATTACTACAACCACCCACAGGTACAGGTGCAACACAGACAGATGCTTTCGATGGTACTCAGCTCCAATAGGAGTTTGACGAGGATAGCGGGCGGATGTACGTGATGTACCCCGACTACTAGAGGTCGTTGGTCGTGATCGTGGGCCTGGCGAGGCGGTAACATTGCTTTTGTTGTTTATCTTGTCCATAGTCGAACCCTGCCTTCTGAATGATTTGAATAAATGTTGTGTGGATCTTACAACTTAATTTGTGGTGAGTGTAAGCCAAATCTTATTACTCATCCCTCTTCTATGTATTGCAATATTTACCTTTCTTGCGAAACGCTTAGATGTGCCCCTTTCCCCTTTTGAGGCCTCACCCCCAAATAAGGAAAGAGTCGCATCGTGGAGGCTTCAGAGGAGACCTATTTTTTTGGAGATGACGCCAAGCTAACAGGACGCGTCCTCGGGGCGGGTGGGGGGGGGGGGTCGCGCTCTTATGGCTTGGGGCCACCTCCCGATGCCTCTTGCCCTACCTCCACTCCTATAAATCTTAATATGTTGGCAAATACGGAAGGGCCACCCGAAATACTTTTTTTCGCTGCCACAAGTCTCTGTTCCACCGTGATTAGTGATATGTATCCAACATATCGATAATTTATGAAGTATTCATTCCATATTTACCTATGTTTACAATAATTTTATATGGTTTTGACACATTTTCTATGATTTAATTAGAACTAACCCAGACTGACGCTGTTCTCAACAGAATTCTCGTGGTGTTGATTTTATGTAGAAAATAAAAGTTTTTGGAATCACGTGAAACATTTTGACAATTTTTGTGGACAATATGAGAAATGCCGGAGCGAAGAACCACTGGAGGGGGCCACCTATGGGCCATAGGACAACAAGGCGCACCCAACCCCTAGGCACGCCCCGTTAGCGTGTGGGGCCCACATGGCTCGAGTTGACGTGATTTTGATGATGAAAATTCCTATAAATTTAGAAACCCCGGAAAGTTGACCTAGGACTTCCACTCTACCACCGCAACTCTCTATATAGAAGAAATACCATTCGGAGCCCTCTTACGGCACCCTGCGTGATGAGGACATCGATACCATTGTTACACCTGCTATACCTACTAGACCAATTACTAGAGCTCGCACACGCCAATTGAATTACCAGGTACTTTAGTTTCTTGGAAATCCTTCTAATGTTTATGAACATATGTTGCTGCCTAAGTTAGATACTTTTGTTTTGCTTATGAATGAAGGACCTAGCATGGACAAGGAGGATGGCCATTGGAGCGAAATCAAGCATGGAGGGAAAGGTGCACACACGGGAAAGAACAAGGGAGATTTTGGTGGTGATTTTCGGACTTCGAAGCCACCATAAGGAAAGGATGAAGGCTTGGACGAAATATACGAGATGTCACTTCATAAATTTTGTCCATAGACTATTATAGGTGCTGCATCACCTTATTTTTGGGCCAGGCCCATGTAATTTCGAAACATTACCACATAGGCTATTTTTAGAGTCCGTATGTGTGGGGAAACCGAGTTTAGGGTTGTTTTCGGACCCCTCCTCCAAGGGTCATGAAAATACCTCTCTATTCCCTCATATGTACAACCCTTAGGGCACCGTTAAGACGGGGTTTTTGTTTAGATTACAAGTTAGCCATAGCTGCAAGTTCGCGTTCTTCGTTTGTTTTCCATGACAAGACAAAGGCGTCACATAACCCCACTTTCATCAATAAAGCTTCCCTCTTATATTCACAATATCCACATTGCAATCTTAGTTTCTTTCTTGTTCTTCATTTGCTAGTAGGAAACAAACTCTCGTGGTCAGGTTGATCGTGCTTGGGCGTGGTCAATAACCTCTCAGAGTCGGTTTAGCAATTGCTAAGATGCGACGTCCTCACACGTTCGTAGTCGGATCGTCAAAGTCTACTCCACCAAAAACGATAACCACCATCTCATCGAAAAACAGGGAAAACTTCGCCTCTATCACTGTCGGAGGGTCAATCATCACCGGAGGCCATGACAAGGAGGGAGTAGTTCACCCTCAGGGCTAAGGGTATGTACTAGTAGCTATGTGCTTGATCTCTCTCTCTCTCTCTCTCTCTCTCTCTCTCTCTCGTGTTCTTGAGATGTCACAATCTTGATGTATCACGGGCTTTGTTAATATAGTTGGATCATATGGTGTTTGTCCCTTGCTATCTTGATGTGATGAATTGAATCTTTCCCTTTGAGATTCTGTTATGTCAGATTGTGTTGGGTAACGTAGCATAAATTCGAAATTTTCCTACGCCATATTCAGATCTTACTATGGAGAGACCAGCAACGAGAGAGGGGTGCGTGGATCTTCATACCTTTGAAGATCGCTAAGCGGAAGCGTTGCTAGAACACGGTTGATGGAGGCGTACTCGCGACGATTCAGATCGCGGTGTGATTCCGATCTAGTGCCGAATCACGGCACCTCCGCGTTCAACACACGTGCAGCCCGGTGACGTCTCCCGCACCTTGATCCAGCAAGGAGGAGGGAGAGGTTGGGGAAGATCTCCGGCAGCACGACGACATGGTGTCGGTGGAGAGACGAGGTCTCCTGGCAGGGCTTCACCAAGCACCGTGGGAGAGGAGGAAGAAGAGAGATAGGCCTGCGTCGAGAGAGATGGAAAACCGTATTCTCAAAGGCCGAACCCCCCCGCTATATATAGGGGGAAGGGAGGGTGGTGCTCCCTTTAGGGTTTCCCACCCTAAAGGGGGGCGGCAGCCCTAGATGGCAGAGGGGGTGGCGGCCAGGAGGGGGAGAAGGGGGTGGCGCACCCATGGTGGGCCTTAGGCCCACCAGACTTAGGGTTTCCCCCCTTTCCCTCTCTAGGCGCCTTGGTCTGGGTGTGAGGGTCGCACCAGCCCACCTAGGGGCTGGTTCCCTCTCACACTTGGCCCATGTAGCCTCCTGGGGCTGGTGGCCCCTCCCGGTGGGCCTCCGGAACCCTTCTGGTGGTCCCAGCACTTTGCCGGTGGTGCCCGAAACATTTTCGGCGTCCAAACCCATCCATCCTATATATCAATCTTTACCTACGAACCATTCTGGAGCTCCTCGTGACGTCCGGGATCTCATCCGGGACTCCGAAAAACCTTCGGTAACCTCGTATAGCAATTCCGTATAACCCTAGCGTCATCGAACCTTAAGTGTGTAGACCCTACGGGTTCGGGAGGCATGCAGACATGACCGAGACACTTTCCGGCCAATAACCATCAGCGGGATCTGGATACCCATGGTGGCTGCCACATGTTCCACGATGATCTCATCGGATGAACCATGATGTCAAGGATTCAATCAATCCCGTATTCAATTCCCTTTGTCTGTCGGTATAGAACTTGCCCGTGATTCGATTGTCGGTATACCCATACCTTGTTCAATCTCGTTACCAGTAAGTCTCTTTACTCGTTCCGTAGCACGTCATCCTGTGACTAACTCCTTGGTCACTTTGAGCTCATGATGATGTTCTACCGAGTGGGCCCAGAAATACCTCTCCGTCACAGGGAGTGACAAATCCCGATCTCGATTCATACCAACCCAATAGATACTTCCGGAGATACCCGTAGTGCACCTTTTATATTCACCCAGTTATGTTGTGACTATTGATACACGCAAAGCACTCCTACGGTATCCGGGAGTTGCACAATCTCACGATCGAAGGAATATACACTTAACATTAGAAAAGCTTTAGCATACGAACAACACGATCTAGTGCTATGCTTAGGATTGGGTCTTGTCCATCACATTATTCTCCCAATGATGTGATTCTGTTATCAATGACATCTAATATCCATGATCAGGAAACCATGATCATCTATTGATCAACGAACTAGCCAACTAGAGGCTTGCTAGGGACACATTGTGATCTATTTATTCACACATGTATTACTGTTTCCTGTGAATACAATTATAGCATGAACAATAGACGATTATCATGAACAAGGAAATATGATAATAACCATTTTATTATTACCTCTAGGGCATATTTCCAACAGTCTCCCACTTGCACTAGAGTAGTTACATTGTGATGTATCGAACACCCATAGCATTGTGGTGTTGATCATGTTTTGCTCGAGGAATAGGTTTAGTCAACGGGTCTGCAATATTCATATCCGTGTGCATTTTACAAATATCTATTACTCCACTCTGGACATGGTCCTGGATGGAGTTGTAGCGACGTATGATGTGCTTGGTCTTTGGTGAAACCTGGGCTCCTTGGCTATGGCAATAGCCCAGTGTTATTACAGAAGAGTGTCATCGGACCTGACACGCTTGGAACCACTCCAAGGTCGGTGATGAGCTCCTTCATCCAAATCCCTTCATGAGCCGCTTCTGAAGCAGCTATGTACTCCGCTTCACATGTAGATGCTACCACGACTTCTTGCTTGCTGCTGCACCAGCTCACTGCCCCGCCATTTAAAACATACACGTATCCGGTCTGTGACTTAGAGTCATCCGGATCTGTGTCGAAGCTAGCATCACCATAACCCTTTACGACGAGCTCTTCGTCACCTCCATAAACGAGAAACATCTCCTTAGTCCCCTTCAGGTACTTAAGGATATTCTTGACCGCTGTCTGATACGTCTCAAACATATCTATAATTTTTGATGGTTTCACGCTGTTATGTTGTCATCTTTGGATGTTTTATGTACAATTTATATCTTTTTTGGGACTAACTTATTGATTCACTGCCAAGTGCCAGTTCCTGTTTTTTCTGTGTTTTTGGCTCTTTTCAGGTCTGATTTTGGAATGGAGTCCAAACGGAATAAAATCCCCGAAATGATTTTTTTCCGAACGGTAGAAGATCAGGGGGCCTGTGGGCCAAGCCAGGAGGGCTCCTGGGAGCCCACAAGCCCCCACTCCGCCACCAGGGGGGAGGCGGTGGTGGCAGGGCTTGTGGCCTCCCTGGCCGCCCCCTGACCTAGATCTTTGGCCTATATATTCCCTAAAATACAGCAAAAAATCACGGGAGCCTCGAAAATACTTTTCCACCGCCGCAAGCTTCCGTTTCCGCGAGATCTC
This sequence comes from Hordeum vulgare subsp. vulgare, assembly GCF_904849725.1. Lineage (NCBI taxonomy): Eukaryota > Viridiplantae > Streptophyta > Magnoliopsida > Poales > Poaceae > Hordeum > Hordeum vulgare. The sequence goes on along the minus strand of NC_058524.1, from coordinate 385,951,842 downwards.
ATCTGGAGACCCTTCCCGACACCTTGCCGGAGGGGACTTTGGAGTTGGAGGGCTTCTTCATCATCATCATCGCCCCTCCAATGACTCGTGAGTAGTTCACTTCAGACCTATGGGTCCATAGTTAGTAGCTAGATGGCTTCTTCTCTCTCTTGGATCTTCAATACAAAGTTCTCCATGATCTTCATGGAGATCTATCCGATGTAATCTTCTTTGGCGGTGTGTTTGTCGAGATCCGATGAATTGTGGATTTGTGATCGGATTATCTATGATATATATTTGAGTCTTTGCTGATTTCTTATATGCATGATTTGATATCCTTGTAAGTCTCTCCGAGTCTTGGGTTTTGTTTGGCCAACTAGATCTATGATTCTTGCAATGGGAGAAGTGCTTGGTTTTGGGTTCTACCATGTGGAGACCTTTCCCAGTGACAGTAGGGGCCGCAAGGCACACATTAAGTAGTTGCCATCAAGGGTAACAAGATGGGCTCTGTCGTTGATATGAGATTGTTCGTCTACATCATGTCATCTTGCTTAAGGTGTTACTCTGTTCTTTTGGACTTAATACACTAGATGCATGCTGGATAGCGGTCGACGTGTGGAGTAATAGTAGTAGATGCAGAAAGTATCGGTCTACTTGTTTTGGACGTGATGCCTATAGATATAATCATTGCCATAGATATCGTCACGACTTTGCGCGGTTCTATCAATTGCTCGACAGTAATTTGTTCACCCACCGTCTACTTGCTTTCATGAGAGAAGCCACTAGTAAACACTATGGCTCCCGGGTCTATTCACATCCATCGTTTACACCTCCGCTTTTACTTTGCTTTGTTGTTGCTTTCAGTTCTCACTTGGCAATCAATCTATAAGGGATTGACAACCCCTTCATAGCGTTGGGAGCAAGCTTTTTGTGTTTGTGCAGGATCTTGTGATACTCCTCCACTAGATTGATACCTTGGTTCGCAAACTGAGGGAAATACTTACCACCGATGTGCTACATCACCCTTTCCGCTTCGAGGGAACACCAACGCAAGGCTCCAAGGCCACGTGGGAAATCCTTTGCATATTTGCCTAGGAAGTCTCTTAAGGCATAGCCACAGCAGAAGGATTCCTGGTGCCGTCGACACGACTATTCCTGGCACCGTTGCTAGGGAAGCACAGCTGACATCACTGTCCAGTGTTCCATACGGGGATCACTTTGGTACCTCCCTACCAAACTTATGGCAAGGTTTATATCAGGTCTTGTACACAACATGGCATACATTAGAGAGCCTACGACTGAAGCGTAGGGGACAATACTCATCTTCTCTCTATCTGCTGCCGTGGTCGGTGACTGAGTCTTACTCAATCTTATACCTTGCAAAACTGGCAAGAACCCCTTCTTTGAGTTTTCCATATTGAACTTCTTCAATATCTTGTCAAGGTATGTACTTTGCGAAAGACCTATGAGGCGTCTCGATCTATCTATATAGATCTTGATGCCTAATATGTATGCAACTTCTCCAAGGTCCTTCTTTGAAAAACTCTCGTTCAAATAGGCCTTTATGCTCTCCAATAACTCTATATTATTCCCCATCAATAATATGTCATCCACATATAACATGAGGAAAGCTACAGACCTCCCACTCATTTTCTTGTACAGACATGCTTCTCCATAAACCTGTATGAACCCAAAAGCTTTAATCACCTCATTAAAGCAAATGTTCCAACTCCAAGATGCTTGCACCAGCCCATAGATGGAGCGCTGGAGCTTGCATACCTTGTTAGCACTCTTAGGGTCGACAAAACCTTCTGGTTGCATCATATACAACTCTTCCTTAAGATACCCGTTAAGGAACGCTGTTTTGACGTCCATTTGCCAAATTTCATAATCATAAAAAGCGGCAATTGCTAACATGATTCAGACTGACTTCAGCTTCGCTACGGGAGAGAAAGTCTCATCATTGTCTACTCCTTGAATTTGTCGAAAACCCTTTGCGACAAGTCGAGCTTTGTAAACGGTCACATTACCGTTTGCATCAGTCTTCTTCTTAAAGATCCATTTGTTTTGTATGGCTTGACGATCATCGGGCAAGTCCACCAAAGCCCATACTTTGTTCTCATACATGGATCCTATCTCGGATTTCATAGCCTCAAGCCATTTGTTGGAATCCGGGCCCGCCATTGCTTCCTCATAGTTTGAAGGTTCACTGTTGTCCAACAACATGATTTCCATCACACGGTTGCCGAACCACTCTGGTGCGGATCGTACCCTTGTGGACCTTCGTGGTTCAATAGCAACTTGATCCAAAGCTTCATGATCATTATCATTAACTTCCTCTCCAGTTGGCGTAGGCGCCACAGGAACAATTTCCCGCGCTATGCTACTCTCCGATTCGAGCGGGGGTGTAATTACCTCACCAAGTTCTACTTTCCTCCCACTTACTTCTTTCGAGAGAAACTCTTTCTCTAGAAAGGATCCGTTCTTGGCAACAAATGTTTTACCTTTGGATCTAAGATAGAACGTATACCCAATAGTTTCCTTAGGGTATCCTATGAACACACATTTCTCCGCTTTGGGTTCGAGCATCTCTGGTTGAAGTTTCTTCACATAAGCATCGCAACCCCAAACTTTAAGAAACGACAGCTTAAGTTTCTTGCAAAACCATAGTTCATACGGCGTCGTCTCAACCGATTTAGTTGATGCCCTATTTAAAGTGAATGCTGCAGTTTCTAATGCGTATCCCCAAAATGATAGTGGTAAGTCGGTAAGAGACATCATAGATCGCACCATATCTAATAAAGTTCGATTACAACGTTCAGTCACTCCATTGCGTTGCGGTGTGCCAGGCGGCGTCAGTTGTGAAACAATTCCACACTTCCTTAGGTGTGTGCCAAACTCGTGACTCAAATATTCTCCTCCACGATCAGATCGTAGACACTTAATTTTTCTGTCACGTTGATTCTCAGCCTCACTCTAAAATTCCTTGAACTTTTCAAACGTCTCAGATTTGTGCTTCATCAAGTAGATATACCCATACCTACTCAAATCATCGGTGAGAGTGAGAACATAACGGCAGCCACCGCGAGCTTCAACGTTCATTGGACCACATACATCAGTATGTATTATTTCCAATAAGTCTATCGCTCTCTCCATTATTCCTGAGAATGGAGTCTTAGTCATCTTGCCCATGAGGCACGGCTCGCATGTGTCAAATGATTCAAAGTCAAGAGACTCTAATAGTCCATCAGTATGGAGCTTCTTCATGCGCTTAACACCGATATGACCAAGGCGGCAGTGCCACAAGTATGTGGGACTATCATTATCAACTTTACATCTTTTGGTACTCACATTATGAATATGTGTAACGTCACGATCGAGATTCATCAAGAATAAACTATTCGCCAGCGGGGCATGACCATAAAATAATCACTCATATAAATAGAACAACCATTATTCTGTGACTTAAATGAGTAGCCGTGTCGCATTAAGCAAGAACCTAATACAATATTCATGCTCAAAGCTGGTACTAAATAACAATTATTAAGGTTTAAAACTAATCCCGAAGGTAGATGTAGAGGCAGCGTGCCGACGACGATCACATCGACCTTGGAGCCACTCCCGACGCGCATATTCACCTCGTCCTTGGCCAGTCTCCGCTTATTCCGCAGTTCCTGCTTTGAGTTGCAAATGTGAGCAACAACACCGGTATCAAATACCCAGGAGCTACTACGAGCGCTGGTAATGAACACATCAATAACATATATACCTTTAACGTTGCCGGCCTTCTTGTCCGCTAAGTACTTGGGGCAGTTCCGCTTCCAGTGACCTCTTTCCTTACAATAAAAGCACTCAGTCTCAGGCTTGGGTCCATTCTTTTTATTCTTCCCGGTATCTGGCTTACAGGGCGCGGCAATGGCTTTGCCGTCTTTCTTGAAGTTCTTCTTACCCTTGCCCTTCTTAAAACTGGTGGTCTTATTGACCATCAACACTTGATGCTCTTTCTTGATTTCTACTTCTGCAGATTTCAGCATCGAGTACAACTCGGGAATGGTCTTTTCCATCCCTTGCATGTTTTAGTTCAGCACAAAACCCTTGTAGCTTGGTGGGAGAGACTGGAGGATTGTGTCAATTATAGCGTCATCTAGAAGTTCGACTCCAAGTGAAGTCAGACGACCGTGTAACCCAGACATTTTGAGTATATGCTCACTGACAGAACTGTTCTCCTCCATCTTGCAGCTAAAGAACTTGTCGGAGACTTCATATCTCTCGACACGGGCATGAGATTGAAAAACTAGTTTCAGCTCTTGGAACATCTCATATGCATCGTGTTGCTCAAAACGCCTTTGGAGCCCCGTTTCCAAACTGTATAACATGCCACACCTAACCAGAGAGTAGTCATCACTCCATGTTTGCCAGACGTTCATAATGTCCTGGGCTGCTGCAGGAGCAGGAGGGTCACCTAGCGGCACATCAAGGACATAAGCCTTTTTAGCTGCTTCGAGGATGAGCTTCAAGTTGCGGATCCAGTCCGCATAGTTGCTACCATCATCTTTCAGCTTGTTTTTCTCTAGGAATGCGTTGAAATTGAGGTTGACGTTGGCCATCTACAATATTTATAAAGACAACATTTAGACTAAGTTCATGACAATTAAGTTCATTTAATCAAATTAAGCACGAACTCCCACTTAAATCGACATCCCTCTAGTCATCTAAGTGATACATGATCCACGCCGACTAACCCGTGTCCGATCATCACATGAGACGGACTAGTCGTCATAGTGAGCAACTTCATGCTGATCGTATTCAACCACATGACTCATGTTCGACCTTTCGGTCTCTTGTATTCGAGGTTATGTCTGTACATGCTAAGCTCGTCGAGTCAACCTAAGTGTTTCGCGTGCGTAAATATGGCTTACACCCATTGTATGCGAACGTTAGAATCTATCACACCCGATCATCACGTGGTGCTTCGAGAGAACGATCCTTCGCAACGGTGCACACTTAGGGGAACACGTTCTCGAAATTTTATGAGGGATCATCTTATTATGCTACCGTCATTCTAAGAAATAAGATGAAAAACATGATAAACATCACATGCAATCATATAGTGACATGATATGGCCATTATCATCTTTGCTCTTTCGATCTCCATCTTCGGGCATCGCATGATCATCATTGTCACCGGCGTGACACCATGATCTCCATCATCATGATCTCCATCATCATGTCTCCGTGAAGTCGTCACGCCAACTACTACTACTACTACTATAGCTAACCGTTAGCAATGAAGTAAAAGTAGTAAACACATGGCGTTGCATCTCATACAATAAATTAAGACAACTCCTATGGCTCCTGCCAGTTGTCATACTCAACGACATGCAAGTCGTGATTCCTATGACAATAACTTGATCATCTCGTACATCACACATGTAACATCACAACTTTGGCCATATCACATCACATGTCAAACCCTGCAAAAACAAGTTAGATGTCCTCTAATTGTTGTTGCAAGTTTTACGTGGCTGATTTGGGTTTCTAGCAAGAACGCCTTCTTACCTACGTGAAAGCCACAATGATGATATTCCAAAGATATTTACCCTTCATAAGGACCCTTTTCATCAAATCCAATCCGACTAGAGTGGGAGAGACAGACACCCGCTAGCCACCTCTTATGCACGATGTGCATGTCGGCCGGTGGAACCTATCTCACGTAAGCGTACGTGTAATGTCGGTCCGGGCCGCTTCATCCCACAATACCGCCAGAAAAGAATAATACTAGTAGCAGCAAGCAATTCACAAATTAGCGCCCACAACCTTTTGTGTTCTTCTGATGCATAGAATCTACGCATAGAAAACCTCACTCGGATGCCACTGTTGGGTAACGTAGCATAAATTCAAAATTTTCCTACGCCATATCAGATCTTACTATGGAGAGACCAGCAACGAGAGAGGGGTGAGTGGATCTTCATACCTTTGAAGATTGCTAAGCGGAAGCGTTGCTAGAACGCGGTTGATGGAGTCGTACTCGCGGCGATTCAGATCGAGGTGTGATTCCGATCTAGTGCCGAATCACGGCAACTCCGCGTTCAACACACGTGCAGCCCGGTGACATCTCCCGCACCTTGATCCAGCAAGGAGGAGGGAGAGGTTGCGGAAGATCTCCGGCAGCACGACGATGTGTTGTCGATGGAGAGGCGAGGTCTCCCGGCAAGGCGTCGCCAAGCACCGTGGGAGAGGAGGAAGAAGAGAGACAGGGCTGCGCCGAGAGAGATGGAAACCGTGTTCTCAAAAGCCAAAACCCCCCGCTATATATAGGGGCAAGGGAGGGTGGCGCCCCCTTTAGGGTTTCCCACCCTAAAGGGGGGTGGCAGCCCTAGATGGGAGAGGGGGTGGCAGCCAGGAGGGGGAGAGGGGGGTGGCGCACCCCTGGTGGGCCTTAGGCCCACTAGACTTAGGGTTCCCCCCTTTCCCTCTCTAGGTGCCTTGGGCTGGGTGTGGGGGGTGCACCGGCCCACCTAGGGGCTGGTTCCCTCTCACACTTGGCCCATGTAGCCTCCTGGGGCTGGTGGCCCCTCCCGGTGGGCCCCCGGAACCCTTCCGGTGGTCCCGACACTTTGCCGGTGGTGCCCGAAACATTTCCGACGTCCAAACCCATCCATCCTATATATCAATATTTACCTCCAGACCATTCCAAAGCTCCTCGTGACGTCCGGGATCTCATCCGGGACTCCGAACAACCTTCGATAACCTTGTATAGCAATTCCCTATAACCCTAGCGTCATCGAACCTTAAGTGTGTAGACCCTACGGGTTCGGGAGGCATGCAGACATGACCGAGACACTTTCTGGCCAATAACAAACCGCGGGATCTGGATACCCATGGTGGCTCCCACATGTTCCACGATGATCTCATCGGTTGAACCACGATGTCAAGGATTCAATCAATCCCGTATACAATTCCCTTTGTCTGTCGGTATAGAACTTGCCAGAGATTCGATCGTCGGTATACCCATACCTTGTTCAATCTCGTTACCGGTAAGTCTCTTTACTCGTTTTGTAGCACGTTATCCTGTGACTAACTCCTTAGTCACTTTGAGCTCATGATGATGTTCTACCGAGTGGGCCCAGAAATACCTCTCCGTCACATGGAGTGACAAATCCCGATCTCGATTCGTACCAACCCAACAGACACTTTTAGAGATACCCGTAGTGCACCTTTATAGTCACCCAGTTACGTTGTGACGTTTGATACACCCAAAGCATTCCTACGGTATCCGGGAGTTGCATAATCTCACAGTCGAAGGAAAAGACACTTGACATTAGAAAAGCTTTAGCATACGAACAACACGATCTAGTGCTACGCTTAGGATTGGGTCTTGTCCATCACATCATTCTCCCAATGATGTGATCCCATTATCAATGACATCTAATGTCCATGATCAGGAAACCATGATCATCGATTGATCAACGAACTAGCCAACTAAAGGCTTGCTAGGGACACATTGTGATCTATTTATTCACACATGTATTACCGTTTCCTGTTAATACAATTATAGCATGAACAATGGACGATTATTATGAACAAGAAATATGATAATAACCATTTTATTATTACGTCTAGGGCATATTTCCAACTGATTGAATATTGGATTTGAGATCACTTCATGTATGTCTTCCATGCTGATACCTGTGGTGACACTAGGGTGTTCTATTGATTCACTTGATATATGTTTTGGTACTCAACTCATGGATTCCCGAGGTGACATTGGGGTAATATATGCATAGGGGTTGATACACATTCTTGTCCTACTTTCTCTGATTGAAATCTTGGGGAGCTCTTTAAGGTTCTTTGTGTTGGATTGAATATCATTAATCTGAAATTGTTTGATGCATGTCGAATAAAAACCCATGGATACTTCAAGTCACAATGGAGTATCCAGGTGACATTAGGGTTGATTGATATGCATCATAGGTGTTATTCTAGTACCAACTCTAGAGACCTGTGTTGTTTCCTTGTCGGAGGGGGATCAATCATGGAGGACCTCTACCTCAACGCTCCCATGGTGATATGTTAGTAGTCTACCACAGTCCTATGGGTCCGTAGTTTGTACCTAGATGGCTCTTTCTCTCTATGTTCTTCGATGCAAAGGTCACCACGATTCCAACGGTGATCTATCTTATGTAATCCTCTTTGTGGTGTGTTTGTTGGGATCCAATGAATTGCGGGTTCACGTTCATATTATTCATGAAAAGTATTTGAGTCATCTCTCAATTCTTTGATGCATGATTATGATAGCTTAATATTTCTCTCCGATCTATCAGTTTAGTTTGGCCAACTATATTGATTTATATTCAGCGGGAGTGGTGCGTTGTAATGGGTTCAATCCTGCGGTGCTCAATCCTAGTGACAAAAGGGGACATGACATGTATTGTATTTTTGCCATTAAGGATAACATGATGTGTTTTATTCATATTAATTGAGTTTACTTTGTCTACATCATGTCACTTTTCCCCAAGCATTACTCTGATTCTACTTAATACTCTAGATGCTTGTTGAATAGCGGTCGATGAGTGTAGTAAGATCAGCTGAAGCAGGTGGGAGTCGGTCTACTTCCCTATGTACGTGATGCCTATATGTGTGATCATTGTCGCGAATAAATATTAGTGAAGATGATGATGAGGATGTCCACATGGCAGGGAATAACGACATGGTTCTAGACGAAGAGATGACCGATCGACACGAAGACGATGGCGCCGGACACAACGGCTGTGAAGATTCCAAACACGATGGCGGGGAAATAGTCCGGACATGGCGTCAGAAAACATTCTGGACACGGCGAAGAAGAAGAGTCAGGACATGGCAGATAAGAGTGGATGGACACGCCACAGACTTCGATCCTACTAAGTTCAGTCGTGCAGGACCCTCATGGTCGAGACCTCCTTCGCAAGAGTACGAATAGCGACACAGTTACTTCTAGAGAGGAGGCCAAGCTGGCGCAACTTGAAGTAGACTCGAATACTCCATTATATGACGGTTGCGATCCCGAGGTTACCCGCTTGTGTTTCACGCTTGAACTTATAAAGACAAAGGCCAAAAACAAATGGACAAACAAAAGACTCGATGAGCACTTGAATTATCTACAAAATAAAGTTCTTCCCACAGGGAACCTGTGTCCTACTAGTGTTGATGAGGCCAAGAAAATCGTTTGCCCTCTGGATTTTCGGCACATTAGATAACACGCATGCACCAACGATTGCATCATTTATCGGGGTGAGCACGCTGAAAAAACCAGGTGTCCAATGTGCAATGCTTCTTGATACAAGAAGGCAGGAAAGAAAGTTCCTCAGAAAGTTGTATGGTACTTTCCGATCACTCCCCGTCTGCAGCGTTATTTCATAGATCCTAAGGAAGCAAACCTCATGCGCTTGCACGCGGAGAGGAAGAAGCCTGATGATGGAGATGATCCGAAGCTGATACACCTCGCAGATGGTAGCCAGTGGAGAGCACTAAATGCCGAATATCATTTTTCGGAGAAGATGCAAGGAACATCATGCTTGGTGCGTGTACCGATGGCATGAATACGTTTGGAAACCAGAGCACCAATCAGAACACATGGCCCGTCTCTGTATGGACGTACAACCTCTTCCCATGGAAGTGCATGAAAACAAAGTACGTACACATGAGCATGCTGATTCAAGGGCTGAAACAACCGGGAAATATTATTAAACTATATATGGGGCTTCTGAAAGAGGAGCTAGACACGTTATGGAAATCGCCGGTCAAGACATGGGACGCCAGCACAAGAGATTATTTCTATATGAGAGTTGCGCTGATGACGACGGTGCACGACTATCTCGGTTACAGGTACACCTCAGGCCAGGTGCGGCACGGATATATCGGATGCACCGAGGTGCATGGATGATACAACGTCTCAGCAGCTTACGTCGACAAAAGATGGCGGGTCTGGGAAAATCGTGTACATGGGGCATCGTAGATGGCTCGAAAAGGATGACCCATGGAGAAAACATGGAGATCTATTCAATGGTTTGGTTGACCATCGAGGACCTCCACGTAAGAGGAGTGGCACCAAAATCAACGAGCTGTTGAATAACTGGCAACAGCGCCCCGCACCGGCAAAGATGGAAAAGGCGCCGGATCCGCTGGTGAAGGTATGGAAAATGAGGCCTGTTTTCTAGGACTTGGAGTACTGGCCCAATCATGACACGCCTCATTGCCTTGATCAAATGCATATAACAAAAAATGTCCTCGAGAGCTTGCTTGGCACACTGATGAACATGCCGGAGAAGACCAAGGATGGTTTGAAGGCAAGGAAAGTCTTGGAGGATTTGGAGATGAGGGGGGATCTCCACATGCCCAATAAAAAGTCGACGGAGGAGATGGAGACGGAGACGGCGACCGGGCCAAGGGGAAGAAAAGTCAACAAGAAGGAGCAGAATTGTTGCCCCCCTTCTTGCTTCACCTTAAGTCCGAAGGAGATCGATCAATTAATCAAGTGCCTTACCGGAATCAAATTTAGTTCCACTTATTGTGGGAAGATAAGAAGATTTCTAGACACCAATAAGAAAAGGTTTGGCGGGATGAAGTCTCATGACTGTCACGTGATGATGACGCAGATACCCCCGGTTTCCATTAGAGGGATAATGGACAAGTACGTCCATGAGACGCTTACTAGTCTCTGCAACTTCTTTCACGTTATCTCTCAAAAGTCCATCAGTGTGAAGAAGCTCCGAAGGCTACAGGGAGAGATCGTTGTCATACTATGTGAGCTTGAGATGTACTTCCCGCCCGCGTTCTTTGACATCATGGTGCATCTGTGTGTCCACATCATGGATGACATCATCGACCTTGGGCCGACATTCCTTCACAGCATGATGCCGTTGGAGAGGACGAATGGGTGATCAAAGGATTCGTTCATAACATGGCTCGTCCAGAGGGGAGCATTGTCCAGGGGTATCTGACCCAAGAGTGCATCTCCTTCTACAAGAATTATATGGGAAAAGAAGACCCTGTTGTTGGTTTGCCCGTCAGCAAACACCATGGGAGGCTCGGAGGAGAAGGTCACAACAACGGCTGGAGGGAATTGCACGTGGACTACTCGGATCGATGGGACGACTTTGGTAGGGCTAAGTTAGTAGTGCTACAACACCTCGATGTGGTATATTATTATGTGACACTGCACAAAGAAATCATCGCAAAGAAGTACCGTGATTAGGGGATGCACAAGACGGACGACAAAGTTACAATAGAGCACAACACCACTTTCTTGCATTGGTTCAAAGAGCAGGTTCGTGCTAATCCCCCCGAAGAGAGCAGGGCGGACGGGTTTCTCATACACGTCTTAGCACAGGGCCCCGCGCCCAAACTCGTGTCCTATGAGGCATACAATATCAATGGGTACACGTTCTACACGGATGCCAAGGACATGAGCAGTGATTAGCAGAACTCAGGGGTGACGACTGAATGCGTGACCGAGTCCAACGGCACTACTGAAAGATTCTACGCGTGGGGTCAAAGAGATCTGGGAGCTTAACTATGCTGGAAAACACGATGCGACGATGTTCCGTGTCAGGTGGGCTAAGGCCGTCGTAAGAGAAAACAAGTATTTCACTACCATGTCTGTACCCGACGCAAAGAGCGCTACCGTGAACGCTAACGTCATCGCCAAAACTGAGCCATGGATACACGCTAAGCACGTGACACAATGCTTCTTGATAACCGAACGACCAATCCCATCCGTGTTGTCGTGAGGAGAGGCAAAAGGAACATCTTCGAAATGGATGGAGTCGCCAGCGAGGAAGACTACGACCAATACGGCAACCCGATGAGGGAAGATGACGATGACGATGAAGCTTACGTGAAAAGAAGAATGAAGACTACATTACCTAAGAAAGATCGTACTCCATGGTGCCGGAAAAGAAGAATTAATACAACAAACAAGAAATGAAAGAAGCTCAATGTGAAACGTCTTCGACACAGCTGAGAAACAATCATTTATATATATGTATGTATTTTGTGTTCGAAACAACACATGGTTCCGGTAATATTAACGCAGTATGGAAGCTAGGGAGACGTTCTCGTCATTGAGTGCGTGCGAGGCCCTCGAGATAAAATCAAAAAACAAAAACAAAAGGGAGAAAGCAATACAAAATAAAAAGAGAAGTCAATAGAAAAGGAAAGGAAAATAATAAAAAGAAAAGAAAGTTAGAAGTAGCGCTGGAATTATACCAGCGCTACTGCTAAATTAGGTGTAGCGCTGGAACTAAACCAGTGCTACTCCTATATGGCCTAGGTGATTTAGTAGTAGCGTTGGATTAGAAACAGCGCTACTGCTAACTTAGCAGTAGCGCTAGATTAAAACTAGCGCTACTGCTATTTTATGGTAACCCGGCTCCAAATTTTCCCTAACTCCCCCTCTCCCTCCACTCCTGCCTCTCCCTCCACTCCTGCCTCTCCCTCCTTGCTCCCCCCCCGCACGCTCCTGTGTCGCCACCGCCGCCCGCCGGAGACCTGCCCTCCCTTCCGTGTGTGTGCCCTCGATCTCACGCTACCCGTCGGAGACCTTCCCGCCCATCCCCGCCGCCCGCCTCCAGGCGCCACCGCCGGTCCCCTCAAGTCGCCGTTGTTCGACCCCCTCCCCGCTCCGGTAAGCCCCTGCCCCCTCCTCCCTACCGCCTCGCTCGCGCACCCTGGTCTCTGCGTCCTCCCTCACTCTCCTCCGGGTCAAGTGCTCCATCCTAGCCGCCCTCGTTCCTCGTGGCCATGGGCATGCGAAGTTTGGGCGGCGGCGAAGCTATCTAATTCTTGTTCATCTGAGTGTATCTAAGCTTATATTCTCTACAAATAATATGTGCAAAATTGTGTTAATGTGATTGTAATAAAATATTTATATTGTATAAACGGGACTATTTTTTTGCTTGATTGTATCCTAGGAAAAACAAAGGATTCTTTCAAAGTGGTTAGAATGGATGCTAAAATTCCTATGGAATGTCCCACAAAAGAATCCTTATGAAAAATTCCTATTGGATTCATTTCTATGAATGAAAGAACCAGCATAGGAAAAACTCCTAAGAATTCCAACCCTCCACTTATGTCTTTTTATATCTTTGTATGTTAGCATTTTTCTACTCCAAATGGAGTATTTTCTTATGAAGGGAGTATTTTCTTATGCAACAAGATGAACCGAGAGCTTGTATTCTTGGTAGAAAATTTATTCACATCACAATCAGTTGTAGAAAATCAAACAGTTGAATGATGGTCTTCTTCAGACTGCCTAGTAGATTTTTCAGATCTGCCAACAAGTGTAGAATCTTTGGTCTAATCTTGAACTATTTTGTAGCCATGTTCCTGGAGTCACTACAGAAGCACTTGAGCACGAGAAAAATACCACTAAACTTTTCTATTATTTAATTGCACCCTGTCTGTGCTTACAGGTAGTCAATCTTCTCGGCTTTTATGTTATGATCATATACAAGAATCTGAAAGAAAAAGAAAAGAGAAAAAACAAAAGAGGAGAGAAATAGAGAAGGGAACATGACAAGAGAAAGCAACATAACAAGTTTGTGAAGCTTTATGTATATTTTGAATATTATTGATTTGATTCTTCTCAATATGTTATTAATTAATGCCATGACCATTTTTATGAAATACATCATGGTTATTTTATTATAGGCAGAATGTCACTCTTTAATTTGTGTGTGTTAGACATATGTGTCATGTGAGAGACATATGTTTTGCCGGAATCATGGCCTACTACTCCATGTCTTATTCTTCTAGAATAGGTTAAGAAAATTTCCGAGTGGCCTATATTTTGCCGGATTGTTGATTCATTTCCATTCCGGCAAATTTCACACGCTCCATATGTCCACTTTTTAGCAAAGGTCATGCCAAAAATTTCAATGAATTTCGGCATGACTAGTGCTAGAAACTAGGACATATAGAGTGTCGTGGAATTGCCGAAAATGGGAATGAATCAACATTCCGACGAAATATAGGTCCCTTTTTATTATTCATGTTATTCGGCCTACAATTAAACTATTATACTTAAATACTCGTAGGAAATTAATATGTCTAGCCACGACGAAGCCGGGGGTTCTCGTCGCGCCGGAGATGACTATTTTCACGAAGCAGATGATTATTTCAATTACCTGGACCAATGCACGTTGGGGACGCATGGTGGCAGTGAGACCAACCCCGACACCGGCGTTGGCACCGCCACCGATAGTGGCACCGGCACCGACACGACCCCCAAGTCCGGCAACGATGCTGACTTAGTCGGTGAAGGACCGAAGCCGAAGAGGGCAAGAAAACCAAACGAGCTCGACACCGGACAAATCGTGGTCACGGCGATGCACCCCACGAAATTAGAGCCAACGGAGCCAGAGAAAGCGCGCAAGTGCTACGACAATCAACTTGGATGCATCCTCAAGGAAACCGCCAACACTAACGACGAAAAGTAAAAGAAGATACCACATATGGAGCAGACGCTCCTAACGAAGTTGCACAATAGGTTCCTGTTCCCCGGTCGGGATTCAGAGGTAGAAGATCCGTGGAAAGACAAAAACATGACAAAGATAAACAACAAGGCAATGGTTACGTTCACCAACGCCTTGTCCGCCTGGAAAGTACGGGTGAAAAAAACCATTCTGAAGAATGAATTGTGGTCCAAGATTCATGCTGACAATCCGTCAATAACGGAAGAGGACTTCGAAAAATTCAAAGAGACTTGTGCTACAGAAGAAGCCCAGTAAAAGTCGGAGAAAATCAAGGGTCTCCAAGCCAAGAACACGCCTTCCCACCGCCTCGGAAGCCGTGGTTACGAGGGGACGTGGAGCACATGGGCCAAGGACGATGCCAACGTGAAAGTCACGGAATCCCAGACCCCTTGGCGGAGTTCACCGACCCGCGGGAGCGTGACTGGATCAGGGCCCGACACCAGTTGGACCCCGTCAATAAGGTCTTTTACATGGACCCGAACATGAGGGGGTTCATGAGACTACTGGTAATTATTCTATTACCACCTTATATTAATTAGCTTCCAATCAATTCAACAACAAGTTTTGTCACATTTATAAACCATCCATGCTCCCTTTCCCGAAAGAGCAGCACCAAAAGGCAGCCGAAAGCGACGAGTCGTCTCAGTCGTCGGCGAGGCCCAAGTGGGACAACCCATTCAACTACCCCCTGAACATACTGAAAAATGTCTCGGTGGACAAACCTCCGTCGGGTGGACATGTGCACGGTGTCGGAGATGGCGCCTCGTGGAAGAAATGTTACCAGGAGAGGCCGGAGGAAAGAAAGAAGAGATGGGAGCATACTCAACTGACCATCGAAGAGAAGGTCGGGCGGGCGGTCGATCAGACCAAAGAAGAGTTGACTAAGGTAGTCGACGGTAAGGTCAATGCAGTTGTGGCAGCTTCCTTGGGCCAATTGGTTCCGATAGTTTTTGAGTATGTGAGGAGGAATCCAGAAAAAGGGCCACACAAGTTTCCACTACTAAGTTTTGTCGGGAGCAATTCGGCGAACATCGCACCACCAACACCTACTCACGCAACCTCAAATGATCCCGTACCTAGTCTCGCTCCGGTTCATAGCAGCCCGTCCTCCGTCTGTGGCGTGCTCGGCGGGGCTTCGTCTTTGGCAGAGCTCGACGCCATCATGGTAATTACGCATGATACAAGCCGAAATGTCTGACGTCGTAGTCGTGTCTTTGGATGTCTGACGTCGTAGTCATGTATTCCCAGGCCTACGAAGCCCCGTGCACCCTACTATACGATATCAACGGCCAGAAGGTGGACGTGGGAAAGGCAATGATCATCAAGCCGAAGGACCGATGATCCATAGCAAACAGATGCCCCATGGCATCTTCAAAGTTTGCGTCGCCAGTGTCAAAGCGGGCTTCGAGAATTTGGCTCCACGGGTACCAGCCGATGATGACGAGACCCCTCAACTGATTGGCGCATGCAAGAGCTGGGTCTTGCCTTGGCCGAAGACTCACCTTCATGTCGAAGCGCCCGGTAGCACACCAACGGCAACTCCTCAACAAGGTATGAACACCACTCCACCTACCCAATTACCTGCACCTCGCGTGGGGGGAGATAGCGGACGACGCGGTGAGGGAGAGCCTCCATTAGTGCGAGATGACGTCGCTGCCGTCGAAGAAGCAAATGCTGATAATGTCATGGAGGAGGATGATGATGATGACCCTAACGAGTATATCAATACCGGCTGTGATGATGCTCGGCCATATGACTCACACTATGAGCGTGCAGATGACTTTATGATGCGCGATTTGCCGGAGTTAGAACGTCCGCCGGCTGATTGCATAAAGTCTCTGTTCATGCGATCCTCGCAGGAGACGCCTCTACTCAGGAAGAACAACACATGGGTTGTCCACTTAAAATTAGCCCAACGACACTGGGGGATGTGGTTAGGGAAGGTATGGCAGGCTTACTACCGCCACCCGCCAAGAAGCCAAGGAGGAGACCGGAAAAGAAAGGCTGTAAAGGCGCCAGAGGTGCTTCAAGCAGCCAGCCGAAGCCCCGGGAGGTAGGCAGGATATCTATCGTAGGTGCGGAGCATTTCCATGTCGCCAGCCACCCGATCCTACCTCAAAATGCGGTAGAGAGCATAATCAACAATGATCTAAGGAGACTTCATGATGATGTACTGGCACAGAGATTCAACTTCCTAACTCGGAAAAACCAGGATACCCGCTTTACCTGGTTCAGGTTCCGGGTGCGAGTGGATACGTCGACACATGGCCCACGCAGAAGTTCATCATGCGATTTGACTACATCTACGACATGTTCCACATGACGAAGCTGAATTTTCAGTTCATCCACCTGTATGCGCTGCATCTCAACTACATCATCAGGCGCGAGAACATAGAATATATGTGTGTCGCGGACCCGTACTATATGCACGAGAGCTTCTTGGCACACTGCAAAGAGCACCGGGACTCTACGAGCAAGTACATCAGCGACTTCATGATCACTAATAAGGACAATGAAATGATTCTCCTGCCTTATCATCCCACGTAAGTTATCGTGGATATCCTTTCGTAAGTTTTGATCATTCCTTTGCAAGCATGGAGGCTAATTTGAGCTCTGTTTATTTTGCACAGTGGGGAGGGGGGGCTTCCTCATCTGTCTGTACGCACAATACTCATATGCTCTGTACTTGGACTCATCGATGAACATCAAGAAGAAGGATTACACGCACATAAAGAATGTTCTCGATAGTGCCATTTTCACCTATAGCCTTACTGGTGGATATCGAAGTGAAAAAGTACAGGAATAAAGCGCCGACTTTCGGCCATAAGACCAACTTCTGGTGCATCCAGCAACCAAACGGTAGTAGGGCTGATGGATTCTACCTCATGCATCACATGATCGAGTTCAGAAGGGATAGACAACGCCTTCGCATGTCATCTAATTCCGGTGATGCCAAGATTCTCAGCTGGGCCACAAGCATAGAAAGCACACCGGATCATCGAGTCTGAGCTGATTTTTATCACATCCATTGTGAACTTGCCCAAGTGATCATGAACCAGGTTGTCGAACAAGGAGGGATGTTCTACCATGGGCCAATGAGGCGGGAGACTGTCTAAGATGTGTTAGTCTCTCAGGGTCTCGACATGAGTCCTTTAAAGAAGCTCGGGTGCTTCATCCCTGAATATGAAGATTGGAACTTCGACATGGAATAGTGATTGACGATGACAATGTGTGTGTTCAATTATAATTAATACTACTAGTATTTATATGAACTACCGTACATCACTCTAGTTAATTAGTTTGTGTATGAGGAACTTCGTTATTTATATATGTTTACTGCTTGTGTTTCTCAAGTACATTATGTTGCATATTATATATCATTGAATTAATCAACTTACGATGCAGGTACATAGATCGGAGATGGCGACGGACTGCTACGTCGTATTCATTGGGAGGGTTCGAGCCTTCAAGGAGTGTACAACCACTGGCCAGACGCTCAGGCCCAGGTGGACAGGTACTCGGGCGCTAGCCATAGAGGGTTCGACAACAGAGCCAAAGCGGAAATGAGTTACTTGAGGTGGATGCTACGGCAAGAGCCAGAGCAAAACCGGTGCCTGAAGAAGTACTACATAGTCGCGCTCTTGGTCATGCTGATCACTCTTCTCTTCTACGTGATGGTTTATATAGGGATGATGAAACTTGTTGGTGTGCCATGACTTGTGTGTATCGCTATTTTCGAGATTTGATGATATTTGTGTTGTACAATGATGATGATGATAATGGTATAAATGACGAGACTACTTTATGTGTATGATGTGATGAAATAATGCATGTTTATTATGATATGATGAAACCACTATATAGAGCATGCACAAATACATAGGCGGGCATAAATACGATGGGAATTAAATTGTGAAAGCAGGAAAATTAGCAGTAGCTTTGGAAAATTACCAGTAGAGCTGGGTTAGCAGTAGCGTTTTTTTTTCAGCGGTACTGCTAATGTGTACACCAATAGCACTTTATTTTCAGCGCTAGTGCTAACAGGTTAGTTGTAGCACGATAGAAGTAGCGGTGGCACCAGCGCTACTAGTAAGGGAAAAAACAATGCTACTTCTAGCATTTCTCCTACTAGTGCAACAAAAAAAGAACAAGCTTGTTGTGGACTTTTGGAAACCATCCCAAAATTATGAGGTGACAACCAACCACTATCAGAAATAGAGACTGCTTGCTTGGCAAAAATAATACATGGAAAACTTCTTTCACCGAGAGGATAAAAGGATACTTGGTTCATTGAAAATAAACATGGTAGCAACGTTCCTTAGGATAAGATTTAGGTGAATTCCGATCCAAGACACCTTCAATGAAGAAATCATGGGTTGAAAATATCTCATGATCGAAAAAATTGGTGAGTTAAATATCTCATTCTTGAAACAAGTTCTCTTCGATACTCCTCATGAATCAAGAATGCTATAACACCACCTCAAAGGAAAATGGAGGAAGAATTGCTCTTTCAAATTCAAGATAAAGAACATTGGAGCTCTTCCAACAAGAATCTTGAAGAACACTGCGGGAATGATCAAAATCCTTTACGAACCACCATGTTGAACCTGCGTACTGAAAGGATGATAGAGAAGAATTGAAGGTTGAAAAGAACAAGATTATGGGCTTGCAAAGATTTAGATGGAGATTCACAAGATATACTTGAGAAGACTTGGAACTCCGGAAAATAAAAGATGAACAACTTAGAATTGATAATTAGATATCATGAACAACTCTAGAAGAAGGATTGATTTTTTTTCAAGGAAACTAGAATAATAATTACGTTTTGCTTATCCACCATCAAGTTAAATTCATGACAAGCAACGGATTTCGCATACCACTTATTCTTCTTGAAAAACATTGATGAGAGATAACACGATCTTGAAGAAGTTTTCCACGAAACAACGGTAAGAATTTGAAACGAATGAGGATACATGAATGAAAGGAATACATGAGAACGAAGAGATCCTGAGCCGAGTAGCAGAAAACTATAACAAGGCACCAGAAGAATTTAGATACGAACGAAGAGACAACAATTGAGAAGAATTTGAGAACGAAACCTGAAAGCTGAGAACGAAGAAATCTTCTAAAATGATAGCCTTGAGAGGATCGAGAAATGAAAACAATTCTGAAATGCACCGGATAGATATGGAAGGAATTCCTCATTATTGAAAACATTTTAAGAGGATCACGACAAGCTGATATGACAATTTTTGAAAGAACAGAGAAATATTTAGGAGAAACTCTTCTTCGGTCTTCAGTGCACAGAATGATTGTTAAAAACACCACCAAGAATTACTGAGACACTCCGGAACAATGAATAAGGAAAATTGAGCCAACCATGAAAATTATTTGAAAACGACCTTGAGAAGGAATATGACTGATGGAATCCATTAATACGTCACATTTGAGAAGAATTAGAGATCTCCAAAAAAGATTACAAGAGCCGGGTAAGATCCTGGGAAAATATGTGGGTTATGGGCCCACTCAAATGGAACACCATTGAATGGATTGCTTAGAGTAGAGATTGCACTGGTACACATGAAAACCTGATGAGCTGAGACACTCGAAATAATTGAAAGCATTTCGAACGGAACACGAATCTTCTGAGATATCTTCAGCACTTCGGCTAGAATAGTGAGGTTGAATAAACAAGAGAGGCTTCGATGAGAATTTGCAACACGGGAGATCATTTAACAAATGAAAATGATATGATGAACACCGAAAGATTGAATTGAATCCACCGGGGAAGAGAACAAGAACAAAGAATGATGAATTCAAAGCTCCTGAGAATCTTCGTAGTGAAACAACGGATACAATAGGGAAGAAAAGATAGCGGAAGGATCAATGAAAAGAAAGGCACTAGGATGATAATTTAATCGCTGAAGAAAAAGGACGGGAGGGTGGGAAAAAACAAAGACAACTTGGGATAGATGAGACGAACTCTGGAAATAAATATGTGGATTGATCTTGCAAAAAACATTAGAGAGGATGAATTAACTTGAAGAGAAGCACACCGGTTGCAAAAGAATAAACATGACAACTCTAGTTGATCAAAAGGATTACCACTCCCATAGTAATATGTGAACATCACTTAGGAAAGATATGAAATCACCACTTGACAACAAAGCAACTCGAATTACCATACTCCAACAAAACGAAGGATGAGGCTTACTGTAGTGCCCTAGATGTAAACCTAGCCATATTTGGAACCTATTGCATGTCGGTCCACCTTGTCAGAGTTTTGATGCTATCAAATGTGCCATGACTTCTTGTGATGACTCCTTATTGTTTCTCTTCCTTCCCATGCATCCATGCATAACATATCATTGCATGCCTTGTCTTGTGTTGTGTTATAGGCTCTTAGCATTTCATGTGATGTGGTGGTCTTGTGAATAGCTACTTTGTGATGTTGTGTGAGTGTTGAGGTGTTCTATGATGCCATGTGATGATGGTACTAAATGTAGGGCTTGCCATGTTAGCAACCTCTCTCTCTCTTTTATTTCCCAAGCCAATATTCACATGTCCCAACCTTGATCCAAAAATGCCCATGCATTAGTGTATTTTGTTGAGGATGCCAAGATGTGTTTTTGCTGTTTTGTATCTTAGTTCTAAGGGTGCAAATAAATCCAAAACAGTAAACAAATTGCTGTTTTGCATTTATTCAAACTGCTCCAAATATTTCTTTTCTATTTTATTCAAATAGGTCATAATTCCTTATGGGCAGGGGCATTTATGTTTTGTTTTTAACCCCAACAGAATTGCCAATTGTTTTAAATCCTTTTCTGTGGTTGCTTTAAATAAATAAAACCCCTCTCAGGGCCCCCTCCTCTATCTGTCGCGAGTAGCGCAGCCGCCGCACGGCCCAGCCCATCTCCACCCCAGCTCACGCGCGTGGCGCGTCTTCCTCCTCCCTTTCCAGCGAGGCAGGCGGCCCCACCTGTCATCCTCTCTTCCCCCCCTCTGCTCCACAGAGAGGAGCCACAACACATGGCCGACGGCACGCTCTCGCCTCCTTCTCTCTCGCTATTTAATCCCTTGGCGTCTGTGCAGACGTGTTAGGGTTCCTCCCCGCCGCCGCACCGTCCAGATCTCGACCCCCCCTCTCTCTCTCGTCGCAGCAAGGTAAGGAGAGCACGGGATCGCCATGGCCGACGGGTAGAAGTTCGTCGTCGCCGTCGATCTACTTCCTCTACCTCCTCTACGACGGCACTAGCAGCTCGAGGGCGCCTCCAAGAGCCCGTTCCCGGCGCTAGATCGACCACCCCCGCGCTGCATCCACTACTTCATAGCGGCGCTTCCCCTCCGACGAGAAGCTTCGCCGATGACCTTCTTCCACTACTTCCTCCATGAGCCGCTCCCTCCTCGACTCGTACGCGAGGTAGTGCTCCTCCTCCCTCCTCCCTGTCCCAGATCGGGTGCAGTAGCACTAGGTTCGAAGCGCGCTTGCTCTTTGTCGCCGGAGCCGCCGCTCGCCGTCGTCACACCGTTGTAGAGCCCCTCGGGTGTAGTTAGCTTGTGAAATGAGCTCGTGCGTGTGTGGGATTCCTCCCCTCCATGAGTCGTTGCTCGATTTGAACCATGTCGCCAGCGAGGGCCTTCCCCTGTTCCGGTCTGCCGCCGGTAGTAGATCAGTAGAGGGGATCTCCTTCAGTTGATTCGTTGCGCGTTTTAGTTCAGACTCCGTAGCGTAGCCCAGTCGTATGTGTTCTGTTGTGCCTGTTGTGAGGTGCTGGGTTCGATCCCCCCCCTCGGCACCTTTTTAGTATTTGATTTTCTCGGCACAATATTCTGCACGGAGGCTTACCTTGCCTGACCCCTCTGTTCTGTCGATAATATGACATTAGCAGAGTGGTATGGGTAGGTTTGTTGCACCAGGGGCACTGGGCTTCGAATCCCAGTGTGCCCTCCTTTTGTTTTTCCTTTTTGCTGTAATTTTACTCCCTTCTTGTTGTTGTTGTTCTTGTGACAAAAGCATAGGTGGAAATGGCATTTCTTTTATTTTTTTTCCTTGGCTGTTATATTTGTGCTAGGTGATGTAGTGTGTGTGGATGTGCTTGTGAGATGGTGTATGTGATGTGTGTGCATACACATGATGCTGGCCACAAGTGAGTGTGTGAGTAAGTGGTGATACTCTTGTGAGTGTGAATATGCACTTAGTAGAGTAGTGATGCATGTGCTTGTGGTCTTGTGCTTTTCACCTTAGTGGAGATTGGCATTTTATCTCCTTGCTTGTATTGTGTAGTAGTGGTAGGTGATGAGGTGTATGTTTGGGTGCTTGTGAAAGATGTGCATGTGTGTGTGTGTGTGGCACACACATGAGGTGTAGCTAGTGTAGGTATGTTTGTGTGTGTGATTGCCATATGCATGTGTTAGCATTCTTTGTGTTGCTAGCATGTGTAGGTGGTGTGTGTTCTAACTAGATGATATGCATATGAGTTGATGATATGCATGTGGTGAAAACATCCCCACCTTGCAACACTTGTGCACCTTCACATGTCCATATGTAAGAGGGCATGGTGATTTGTATGTTGGGAAGCTTAGTATAAGGGGTTGTGAAGTTGATGTGCATGACAAAAACATGGGGTTCAAACCCCCATGTCACTTTGTCATTGTGCACATGAGCTCAACCTTTGTAGTTGTTGATATAGTGGAACTACATGAAATGATGCCCTATTCACTAGGCATGATTTGAAGTAGTTTACTCCTCCTTAATTTGTGGTCACTTGTTCCAAGTAAGTGCCCACATATTATGTATGATTTTGGGGTAGAATCTCCCAAGGAATCCAGTGGTGAAGTTAGTTTTGCCATTAGGATACCTTATGGAGTTGACATATTCAGATTTGTTGCAAGTTTGCTCTTTGTTTCCATGTAATAGGTGGAGCCCAAGGGCATGAGTTTTTGTGTGATAGTAGTAGGGGTTTTGCTCTACACCATAGTGGTGTCATTTATCACTTGGTGTTATTTGTGTGCAAGCTATGCTTAGACAAAGTGGGCATGTGGCTGAAAAAATTCCAGCTTAATGAAATCTGGAATTTCACAAAGTCTGGGAATCTGGAAATATTTTCTTCTCCTGTAGATGAGGGTGTGATGGTCATTGTGTTGTGATCTAGCCTTAGTTCAGTGCTAGGAATTTGGATCTGATATGTTTTTGAAGCTCCCTGTCAAATTTCATCTCATTTGGAGTCCTGTAGATTAAGTTTTGGTTGCTGTAAAAAAGCTTCAGAACAAAGACAGAAAGTCAAATGCAGGAATTTGCACTAAGTCCCTGAGATCTGATGGTTTTGGGAAAGTTTGCAGCCTTGTGTATTCTTGTGTTTAATTCCTTTTGCTGGTGCTTGTATTGTTCTTGGTGGGCTACAGCCACATATATTATTTGTCATATTTGGAGGGCTGTAGCTATGTTGCATGTAGCTCACAAAGAGCTTAGATGTAGATTATGACAGATTGTGTAGTATAGTCATTTTGATGATTGTGGGTGATTAGTTGATGTTGTGGTGTTCTTCCTTGCTCCAATCCATTCATGTTGGGTTGTTATATGTCTTGGCAACCTGGGAATACCAGATTTGTGCCAGTGGAGTGTGTGGTGTTGTTTGTGACACGTAGAGCTTCATATCTTGTTTCGTTGATTCCCGTTGATCCGTAGCTCCGTTCGTAATGTTCTTTATATGGTTTTGCATCGTTTCCACGAGGCGCATCTGTTCATGTCATTATCACGCATGTCAAAATAGCTTAGTGTACAGTTCTGTCCAGAAACTTGTAGTAGTTTCTTTTGCTTGTGCTAGTGATAGAAATAGCGATGCATGCTCATTTTTCATCTCATGCATCATGTGCTTGTTGCATATTGTGGTGCTGTTGTTCATTGTATGTTATTATTATGTTGGGTAGCACCGGGATCGGAGAACGAGTACGTGGATTCGAGAGAGTACGTGCAGGACGAACAAGAACCATTCTAAGCTGAGGATATCACAGTCAAGATGATATGACCTTGATTACATCTCTAGACTTGTTATGCTAGTTTGCGTTTCCATGTCATATTGCTTGCTGCCTACCACTGAATTAAACTGCCTCTTGATATGCCATGAACCCATACACTGATCCCTTCCTAGCAAAACTTGTATGGCTAAGTAGGCTTGCTCAGCTACTAATGTTAGCGTTGCTAGATGCAGGTGCTTTGACTCATGTGATAACATGAGCTTGTTATCATTATCTTAAATTCTGTTATTTAATTAATGCACCTATATACTTGATAAATGACGGAAGGCCTAGCCTTTTGCCGGGTGCTTTGTTCCGTTATTGTCGCCTTAGTTACCGGTTACCGGTGTTTCATTCCATAATGATCGCTCCTAACACGTTCGGGGTTGTTATGGGGACCCCCTCGATAAATCGCGTAGTGCTAAGGCTTGGCCGGCAGGACCCAACATTGGTTTTAATTTTCTAATCACTTAATAATTAACTGCATAGGGAATAGCTACCCCGAGGTATTTAATCAACAACCCGGGCCAGTGCTCCTCATGAGTGTTGGTCCAAACTGGGCACTGCTCGGGGCCAACTCAGGGCAACTTGAGTGATTTCTATCAGGCCATCGTGCGCGTAGCTCATTCGGCGTGTCTTGAGACTGAGATACACGGCTCTTATCAGGGTCGTCGACACGTCGGGAGGTCCTGCTAGCCTTGTCTTACCTTAGCCGTATATCTTGCGTATATGAATCCCAGTGAAACTTTGGTTTCCCCCAGAGTTGATGTTTTCCTCTAAGGAATCCGACGAGATCACGAGATTCGTGATAGAGGATGCCTTTGCGGCCTGTGTACGTTTGTGATGGACTAGTTGGAGCACCCCTGCAGGGTTTAATCTTTCGGAAAGCCGTGCCCGCGGTTATGTGGCAACTTGGAATATTTTGTTAACATCCGGTATTAGATAACTCAAACATAAGCTAATAAAATTGCCAACCGTGTGCGTAACCGTGACCGTCCCCTCGAAGATCTCTCTTTGATCGGGAACACGGTGGGGTTATGAATGCCGTAGGTAGGTGTTCAGAATCACTTAGTGATCAAGTAATCACGACCGCTAGTGTAGACCACCTTCATAATTGCTTTACGTAAGTTAGCCACTAAATCAAGCTTAGGATGCTGCAGCCTTATACACTTCACCCTTACCCTACCTAATGACATGACTAGTTCTGGCACCAAGGTCCTAGATTGCTGAGTCCCCGTGGCTCACGGATTCCCCCGAAACTCCCAACAGGTACAGGTACCCCAGAGACAGATGATCCCGACGGCACTCAGCTGGCGTGGTAGTACGACGAGGAGACAGACCGCCTCTACGTGAACTATCCAGAGGACTGATGCGTGGTTGTGATCGTGGGCCTGCAGGCAGGGTAGCATAGCATTTCTATGTTTTGTAGTCCGTACCGGAACTACCTTGATTGTATCTATGATGTACTCTGAGTTATTAATGAGAAGACAATTGAATCCCGAATTGTCTACTTTTATTATTATTTGTGCTGTGTTACTTGCTTGCGAAACGCTTAGATGCGCTTCTTTCCTATTCGGGGCCTCGACCCCCAGATCGGAAAGGACCACATCTTGGTTGTTACAAGTTGGTAATCAGAGCCTTACGACCATAGGAGCCTTTGTGTGATCGTACTTGGCCGTGTCGAGTCTAGAAAATGTTTTGAGTCTTAGTTATATCGGAGAGTAGGATTCTTTTTTTCTCCTCTTCTATTCTCTCGTGAGGTTCCCGTCTTAGGAAAGCTTTAACTCTACTCCTTTTCTCGTTCAATTTTTTTTAGGATCACGCGGGTATTTGTGAAATCTATATGATTTCGATGTGACGGAATCCTGTCTTGGTGCCTCCTATCTGCTCTAAGTATCAGGGGAGTTGAGCTCCAGGGGATTCTTGCGCACATCGACATCATTCAGATTTCTGAGTATCTAAGAATGGAGGGTGTTCGTTATTGCTTCAATACTGGTAGTGGTGAGATAACCCCGATGTCCCCAGTACTGGTGTAGATTGTTCGGGGGTATTACCACACTTGGTATCATTGTGATCACGAGGATCTGTTGTAGATGAAGGTCCGAGATGCTGGTTGTGTGTTGAAGGATGTGATACAGGTGACGGGTTAGTTTAGGAGTTGTGTGAAATACTCCTTGTATCCGTGTACCAGATTGCATGACCAGTTATTTTGGGAATTCATAGGTGGGATATCTAGTAGTATCTTATAGGACTATCTTCCTACAGACGCTTGATTGAGGTTTGGGAAATCTCGGTCATATGTTTGTTCCGAGCAGTTCTAGCTCACACTTGTTTACAGTGGTCCTTATCGGAATTTTGTCGTCCGTCACTTTGATGATGCATTCTTGCTATGTTGTTCGAGTGCAATGCTAAATTCTGTTCAGATATTCTGTCTTTTGATTCAGCAATATCTTCAATTATTCTGTGGACTAATATGTTGTCCGTCTTCAGGATGGCTCCACCGACTCGTCAGACCCTAGGGCGTGAGGATATGCTGCCTCCACCACCTCCTCCTCCGTCGCCGCCTCCTCCTGCAGAGGCCTGGCAGGCGATGATGGCAGCTACTAATGCAAACACTCAGATGCTGTTACAGTTGATCCAGGAGAGAGCCAATCATCAGCAGGGCAATTTCCAACAGGGTGGCAATCACTTCGCCAATCTGAGTCAGTTCCTGTCAAACCAGCCTAAGACGTTCACTTCTTGCGACCAGACTTTTGATGCAGAAGATTAGATCCGTGATATGAACAAACACTTCGAGTGTAGCAATGTGCGTCCGGAGGACTATGCCAAGTTTGCAACATTTCAGTTGAAGGGACATACTTCTATATGGTGGCAGCAGCTCAAGGACTGCAGAGGTGACAGGGTGATGTCTTGGGACGAGTTTTTTCGTGACTTCAGATCCCACTACATCCCTTCCAGTTTTGTGGAGGAGATGCGTGAGAAGTTCAGGCGATTGAAGCAGGGCAGCAATTCTGTGTACAAGTACAATGTCGAGTTCCATGAGCTGGCCCATTACGCGCTGCAGGATGTCCCGGATCAGAAGAGCAAGATCTACCAGTTCAGGGGTGGCTTGAAGGAAGACTTGCATATAGCTCTTGCATTGCACGATCCTAAGGAGTTTGACAAGTTCTACAACCTAGCTCTCACAGCAGAGGCAGCCTTGCTCAGGGTCGAAAACTCCAAGAAGCGCTTCAAAGATTCCAGCTCTTCCTCGACTCAGGTGGTTCAGAAGCAACACAGGTTTTGGGTTTCTCCTCCTCCTCCTCGACACTCACAGCAGCTGAAGCACTCAGGTGGACGTGGTTCTTCCCACCCACCCAACCCTGGCTTCTAGCAGAGATACCAACATCAGAAGCAAGGGCCTCCTCAGACTCAGTTCCGGCAGCCACCAGATGTCACTTGTCACAAATGTGGGCAGAAGGGTCACTATGCCAACAAATGTACTTCTCAGCTCCGTCTGCCGCCTCCTCCTCGAGGCAAACCTCCAAGCAACGCTCTTGTAAAATTCAACCCCAGATCAGCTCGAGTCAACATGGTGAACGCAGCTGAAGGAGACATCTCCTCTGATGTGATCATGGGTAACCTCCTCGTCAATGATATTCCGGCTAAAGTGTTATTTGATTCTGGTGCTTCTCATTCATTCATGTCTAGACCATTTGCATGGAATCATGATTTCATTTCCAAGACCTTGGTCAAACCTTTTTGTGTGGTTTCCCCGGGAGCGTTGTTGAGCTCTAATGTCGTCATTCCGGATGTTTCTGTCAAGATGGGCGCTTATGCTTTTCTGGCATCTCCTATTGTCTTGGGCAATTCCGACATCGACTTGATTCTTGGTATGGACTGGTTGGCCATGAACAAGGCGTTAATTTATTGTGAAGCCAAAGAAGTGAAGCTTACCCACTCTTTGGAGGATGTGATTATATTCGCAGCACGCGATGATACAATCCATCTGTTCTCCTTGAATGAAAAGGGCGAGATCAATCCTATTGAGCAAGTCCCCGTAGTCTGCGAATATCAAGATGTGTTTCCTGAAGAGCTGCCAGGCATGCCTCCGCACCGTGAAGTTGAGTTTGTCATTGAGCTTGAGCCAGGCACAGAGCCAGTGTGCAAACGGCCGTACAAGCTGGGTCCAGAAGAATTGAAGGAACTCAAGAGGCAACTCGATGAGCAGGAGCGTTTGGGTTTGATCAGACCAAGCTCGTCTCTGTGGGGATGTGGTGTTCTGTTTGTCAAGAAGAAGGATGGCTCGGACCGACTGTGTGTCGATTACCGTCCATTGAACAAGAAGACAATCAAGAACAAATATCCACTTCCGAACATAACCGAGTTGTTCGAACAGTTGAAAGGTGCTAAAGTATTCTCCAAGCTTGATCTCAGAATGGCTTATCATCAGATTCGCATTCACAAGGAAGACATTCCGAAGACGGCATTCAGGACTAGTTTTGGCTCGTATGAGTTTACGGTCATGTCTTTTGGTCTGGCTAATGCTCCTCCAACATTTTGTCGATTGATGAACTATATTTTCTCCCCATACAAGAATGAATTTGTCTTGCTCTATCTCGACGACATTCTGGTCTTTTCTGAGACTGAGGAAGAACATGAGAAACATCTCAGGTTGGTGCTTGATAAACTGAGAGAGTACAAGTTGTATGCTAAGTTTTCAAAGTGCGAGTTCTGGCTGAAAGAAGTGGTTTATCTTGGGCATATTATCTCTGCCGAGGGCATTAAGGTTGACCCGTCCAAGGTTCAAGCCATTGTTGAATGGGAGCCTCCGCAGAATGTGAAGCAGCTTCGAAGCTTTCTCGGGCTTGCTAGATATTGCAGAAGGTTCGTTGAGAACTTCTCCAAAATTGCCAAGCCACTCTCTAGTCTTCTTCAGAAGGGTGTTAAGTATGTTTGGTCTCCAGAGTGTCAACTGGCTTTCGATACACTCAAAGAGAAGCTTATCTCCACTCCGGTGTTGGCCCCTCCGGATGATTCCAAGCCGTACCAGGTCTTTTGCGATGCTTCTCTCTAGGGTCTTGGTGCAGTCTTGATGCAAGATAGGAAGGTGGTTGCTTATACCTCCAAGTAGTTGAAGCCTGCGGAGAAGAACTATCCTGTGCACGATCTCGAGCTAGCAGCTGTTGTGCACGGCTTGATGACTTGGAGACATCTCTTGTTGGAACGTAAGGTTGAAGTTTTCACCGATCACAAGAGTCTCAAGTACATCTTCACTCAGCCTAACTTGAATCTTCGGCAAACATGTTGGGTGGAAATGCTCCAGGATTTTAATCCGAGTGTTGAGTACACGCCAGGAAAGGCAAATGTTGTGGCAGATGCATTGAGCACGAAGGCTTATTGCAACAGTCTGATTCTGCAACCTCTCCAGCCGGGTCTTTCTGAGTCTTTCAGGAAGCTCAATCTTCAGCTAGTACCTCAGGGTTTTCTTGCGAACCTTCAGATCTCTCCTACCTTGGAAGATCAGGTCAGAGCAGCTCAGCTTCTTGACGCTATGGTGAAGAAGGTCAAGATTGGTGTGGGAAAGAGTCTCCCCAAGTATAAGTGCTTCACTGTTGATGTCAGGGACATGTTGTTTTTCGAGGATCGCCTTGTCGTCCCGAAATGTGATCTCACGAAGGTGATCATGGAAGAAGCTCATAACTCTCTGCTCTCTATTCATCCTGGAAGCTCCAAAATGTACCATGACTTGAAGCAGACATTCTGGTGGACTCGTATGAAACGTGAAATTGCCCAGTTCGTAAACGAGTGTGATGTATGTCGAAGGGTGGAAGCAGAACATCAACGCACAGCAGGCCTCTTGCAGCCTTTGCCAATTCCCGAGTGGAAGTTTGATCACATTGAGATGGATTTCGTCACCGGGTTTCCAAAGTCCAAGAAGGGCAATGATGCTATCTTCGTCGTCATCGACAAGTTGAGTAAAGTGGCTCATTGCCTTCCAGTCAAGGAGTCCATTTCAGCAGCTCAGCTGGCAGAGTTGTACACCTCCAGGATTGTCTCTTTGCACGGCGTACCTATGATGATCTCGTCAGATCGCGGAAGCATCTCCACTTCCAAGTTATGGGACTCCTTTCAGTCTGCTATGGACAGGAAGATCCGCTTCAGCACATCGTTCCATCCTCAGACTAGTGGACAAGTGGATAGAGTGAATCAAGTTCTTGAGGATATGCTGAGAGCCTGTGTTATCTCTTTTGGCATGAAGTGGGAAGATTGTCTGCCTTTCGCGGAGTTCTCGTATAACAACAGCTATCAAGCTAGTTCTGGCAAGGCTCCGTTTGAAATTCTCTATGGCAGGAAGCGCCACACTCCGCTCAACTGGTCCGAGACCGGCGAGCGTCGGATCCTTGGCAATGATATGGTAGAAGAAGCTGAGGAGATGCGTCAGATCATTCGCGACAACCTCAGAGCAGCTCAGTCCCGTCAGAAGAGCTATTACGATAGCAAGGACCGTGACATGTCTTATGAGCTTGATGACTTCGTCTATCTCAAGGTGTCGCCTATGAAGGGTATGCAGTGCTTTGGCATCAAAGGCAAGCTTGCGCCTCGTTTCGTTGGTCCGTTGAGAGTGGTTGGCAAGAGGGGCGACCTTGCGTACCACCTCGAGCTTCCGTCAACCTTTGCAAATGTCCATGATGTGTTCCATGTTTCTCAGCTTCGGAGGTGTTTCAAGACCCCCTAGCGCACTGTGCTTCTTCAAGATATCGACCTTCAGCCTGACGTTTCTTATCGTGAGCATCCAGTTGCGGTTCTCGAGGCGACTGAGCGCAAGACCCATAACAAGACTGTCAAATTTCTCAAAGTGTTGTGGTCTCACCATTCCGATAAAGA
This sequence comes from Hordeum vulgare subsp. vulgare, assembly GCF_904849725.1. NCBI lineage: Eukaryota > Viridiplantae > Streptophyta > Magnoliopsida > Poales > Poaceae > Hordeum > Hordeum vulgare. The sequence goes on along the minus strand of NC_058524.1, from coordinate 385,920,466 downwards.
GGCTACATGGGAACGCGAGGTTCACCAACGTTCCGAATTTCCCGATTTCTTTCAGTCTTAGATCTCGAGGGCTAGATCTTATTTGTAGTGTGGGAGAGTTTGTAGTGCCCTAGATGTAAACCTTGCCATATTTGGAACCTATTGCATGTGGGTCCACCTTATCAGAGTTTTGATGATATCAAATGTGCCATGACTTCTTGTGATGACTCCTTATTGTTTCTCTTCCTTCCCATGCATGCATGCATAACATATCATTGCATGCCTTGTCTTGTGTTGTGTTATAGGCTCTTAGCATTTCATGTGATGTGGTGGTCTTGTGAATAGCTACTTTGTGATGTTGTGTGAGTGTTGAGGTGTTCTATGATGCCATGTGATGATGGTACTAAATGTAGTGGGCTTGTCATGTTAGCAACCTCTCTCTCTCTTTTATTTCCCGAGCCAATATTCACTTATCCCAACCTTGATCCAAAAATGCCCATGCATTAGTGTATTTTGTGGAGGATGCCAAGATGTGTTTTTGCTGTTTTGTATCTTAGTTTTAAGGGTGCAAATAAATCCAAAACAGTAAACAAATTGCTGTTTTGCATTTATTCAAATTGCTCCAAATATTTATTTTCTATTTTATTCAAATAGGTCATAATTCCTTATGGGCAGGGGCATTTATGTTTTGTTTTTAACCCCAACAGAATTGCCAATTGTTTTAAATCCTTTTCTGTGGTTTCTTTAAATAAATAAAACCCCTCTCAGGGCCCCCTCCTCTATCTGTCGCGAGTAGCGCAGCCGCCGCACGGCCCAGCCCATCTCCACCCCAGCTCACGCGCGCGGCGCGTCTTCCTCCTCCCTTTCGAGCGAGGCAGGCGGCCCCACCTGTCATCCTCTCTCCCCCCCTCTGCTCCACCGAGAGGAGCCACATCACATGGCCGACGGCACGCTCTCGCCTCCTCCTGTCTCGCTATTTAATCCCTTGGCGTCCGTGCAGACGTGTTAGGGTTCCTCCCCGCCGCCGCACCGTCCAGATCTCGATCCCCCTCTCTCTCTCTCTCGTCGCAGCAAGGTAAGGAGAGCACGGGATCGCCATGGCCGACGGGTAGAAGTTCGTCGTCACCGTGGATCTACTTCCTCTACCTCCTCTACGACGGCACCAGCAGCTCGAGGGCGCCTCCAAGAGCCCGTTCCCGACGCTAGATCGACCACCCCCGTGTTGCATCCACTACTTCACCGCGGCAATTCCCCTCCGACGAGAAGCTTCGCCGACGGCCGTCTTCCACTACTTCCTCCACGAGCCGCTCCCTCCGCGACTCGTACGCGAGGTAGTGGTACTCCTCCCTCCTCCCTGTCCCAGATCGGGTGCAGTAGCAGTAGGTTCGAAGCACGCTTGCTCTTTGTCGCCGGAGCCGCCGCTCGCCGTCGTCACGCCATTGTAGAGCCCTCGGGTGTAGTTAGCTTGTGAAATGAGCTCGTGCATGTGTGGGCTTCCTCCCCTCCACGAGTCGTTGCTCGATTTGAACCATGTCGCCAGCGAGGGCCTTCCCCTGTTCCGGTCTGCCGCCGGTAGTAGATCAGCAGAGGGGACTTCCTTCAGTTGATTCGTTGCGTGTTTTAGTTCAGACTCCGTAGCGTAGCCTAGTGGTATGTGTTCTCTTGTGCCTGTTGTGAGGTGCTGGGTTCGATCGCCCCCTCGGCACCTTTTTAGTATTTCATTTTCTCGGCACAATATTCTGCAGGGAGGCTTACCTTGCCTGACCCCTCTGTTCTGTCGATAAAATGAAAGTAGCAGAGTGGTATGGGTAGGTTTGTTGCACCAGGGGCACTGGGCTTCGAATCCCAGTGTGCCCTCCTTTTGTTTTTCCTTTTTGCTGTAATTTTACTCCCTTCTTGCTGTTGCTGTTCTTGTGACAAAAGCATAGGTGGCAATGTCATTTCTTTTATTTTTTTCCTTTGCTGTTATATTTGTGCTAGGTGATGTAGTGTGTGTGGATGTGCTTGTGAGATGGTGTATGTGATGTGTGTGCATACACATGATGCTGGCCACAAGTGAGTGTGTGAGTAAGTGGTGATACTCTTGTGAGTGTGAATATGCACTTAGTAGACTAGTGATGCATGTGCTTGTGGTCTTGTGCTTTTCACCTTAGTGGAGATTGGCATTTTATCTCCTTGCTTGTATTGTGTAGTAGTGGTAGGTGATGAGGTGTATGTTTGGGTGCTTGTGAGAGATGTGCATGTGCATGTGTGTTGCACACACATGAAGTGTAGCTAGTGTAGGCATGTTTGTGTGTGTGATTGCCATATGCATGTGTTAGCATTATTCGTGTTGCTAGCATGTGTAGGTGGTGTGGGTTCTAACTAGATGATATGCATATGAGTTGATAATATGCATGTGGTGAAAATATCCCCACCTTGCAACACTTGTGCACCTTCACATGTCCATATGTAAGAGGGCATGGTGATTTGTATGTTGGGAAGCTTAGTAGAAGGGGTTGTGAAGTTGATGTGCATGACACAAACATGGGGTTCAAACCCCCATGTCACTTTTTCATTGTTCACAAGGGATCAACCTTTGTAGTTGTTGATATAGTGGAACTGCATGAAATGATGCCCTATTCACTAGGCATGATTTGAAGTAGTTTCCTCCTCCTTAATTTGTGGTCACTTGTTCCAAGTAAGTGCCCACATATTATGTATGATTTTGGGGGTAGAATCTCCCAAGGAATCCAGTGGTGAAGTTAGTTTTTCCATTAGGATACCTTATGGAGTTGACATATTGAGATTTGTTGCAAGTTTGCTCTTTGTTGCAAGTCTGGGAATCTGGAAATATTTTCTTCTCCTGTAGATGAGTTTGTGCTGGTTATTGTGTTGTGATATAGCCTTACTTCAGTGCTAGGAATTTGTACCTGATATGTTTGTGAAGCTCGCTGTAAAATTTCATCTCGTTTGGAGTCTTGTAGAGTATGTTTTGGTTGCTGTCAAAAAGCTTCAGAACAAAGACAGAATGTCAGATGCAGGAATTTTCACTAAGTCCGTGAGATCTGATGGTTTTGGGAAAGTTTGCAGCCTTGTGTCTTCTTGTGTTTAATTCCTTTTGCTGTGATTCTTGCTAGTGCTTGTATTGTTCTTGGTGGGCTACAGCCACATATATTATTTGTAATATTTGGAGGGTTGTAGCTATGTTGCATGTAGCTCACAAAGAGCTTAGATGCAGATTATGGCAGATTGTGTAGTATAGTCATTTTGATGATTGTGGGTGATTAGTTGATGTTGTGGTGTTCTTCCTTGCTCCAATACATTCATGTTGGGTTGTTATATGTCTTGGCAACCTGGGAATACCAGATTTGTGCCAGTGGAGTGTGTGGTGTTGTTTGTGACACGTAGAGCTTCATATCTTGTTTCGTTGATTCCCGTTGATCCGTAGCTCCGTTCGTAATGTTCTTTATATGGGTTTGCATCGTTTCCACGAGATGCATCTGTTCATGTAATTCTCATGCATGTCAAAATAGCTTAGTGTACAGTTCTGTACAGAAACTTGTAGTAGTTTCTTTTGCTTGTGCTAGTGATAGAAATAGTGATGCATGCTCATTTTTCATCTCATGCATCGTGTGCTTGTTGCATCTTGTGGTGCTGTTGTTCATTGTATGTTATTCTTATGTTGAGTAGCACCGGGATCGGAGAACGAGTACGTGGATTCGGGAGAGTACGTGCAGGACGAACAAGAACCATTCTAAGCTGAGGATATCACAGTCAAGATGATATGACCTTGATTACATCTCTAGACTTGTTATGCTAGTTTGCGTTTCCATGTCATATTGCTTGCTGCCTACCACTGAATTAAACTGCCTCTTGATATGCCATGAACCCATACACTGATCCCTTCCTAGCAAAACTTGTATGGCTAAGTAGGCTTGCTCAGCTACTAATGTTAGCGTTGCTAGATGCAGGTGCTTTGACTCATGTGATAACATGAGCTTGTTATCGTTATCTTAAATTCTGTTATTTAATTAATGCACCTATATACTTGGTAAATGACGGAAGGCCTAGCCTTTTGCTGGGTGCTTTGTTCCGTTATTGCCGCCTTAGTTACCGGTTACCGGTGTTTGATTCCATAATGATCGCTCCTAACACGTTCGGGGTTGTTATGGGGACCCCCTCGATAAATCGCATAGTGCTAAGGCTTGTCCGGAAGGACCCAACATTGGTGTTAATTTGCTAATCACTTAATAATTAACTGCATAGGGAATAGCTACCCCGAGGTATTTAATCAACAACCCGGGCCAGTGCTCCTCATGAGTGTTGGTCCAAACTGGGCACTGCTCGAGGCCAACTCAGGGCAACTTGAGTGATTTCTATCAGGCCATCATGCGCGTAGCTCATCCGGCGTGTCCTGAGACTGAGATACGTGGCTCTTATCAGGGTCGTCGACACGTCGGGAGGTCCTGCTAGCCTTGTCTTACCTTAGCGGTATATCTTGCGTATAGGAATCCTAGTGAAACTTTGGTTTCCCCAGAGTTGAGGTTTTCCTCTAAGGAATCCGACGAGATCACGAGATTCGTGATAGAGGATGCCTTTGCGGCCTGTGTACGTTTGTGATGGACTAGTTGGAGCACCCCTGCATGGTTTAATCTTTCGGAAAGCCGTGCCCGCGGTTATGTGGCAACTTGGAATATTTTGTTAACATCCAGTATTAGATAACTCAAACATAAGCTAATAAAATTGCCAACCGTGTGCGTAACCGTGACCGTCCCCTCGAAGATCTCTCTTTGATCGGGAACACGGTGGGGTTATGAATGCCGTAGGTAGGTGTTCAGAATCACTTAGTGATCAAGTAATCACGACCGCTAGTGTAGACCACCTTCATAATTGCTTTACGTAAGTTAGCCACTAAATCAAGCTTAGGATGCTGCAGCCTTATACACTTCACCCTTACCCTACCTAATAACATGACTAGTTCTGGCACCAAGGTCCTAGATTGTTGAGTCCCCGTGGCTCATGGATTCCCCCGAAACTCCCAACAGGTACAGGTACCCCAGAGACAGATGATCCCGACGGCACTCAGCTGGCGTGGTAGTACGACGAGGAGACAGACCGCCTCTACGTGAACTATCCAGAGGACTGAGGCGTGGTCGTGATCGTGGGCCTGCACGCAGGGTAGCATAGCATTTCTATGTTTTGTAGTCTGTACCGGAACTACCTTGATTGTATCTGTGATGTACTCTGAGTTATTAATGAGAAGACAATTGAATCTCGAATTGTCTACTTTTATTATTATTTGTGCTATCTTACTTGCTTGCGAAACGCTTAGATGCGCTTCTTTCCTATTCGGGGCCTCGACCACCAGATCGGAAAGGGCCGCATCTTGGTCGTTACACTTATGAAACAAGTCGGAAACAAATATATGACACATATTTTGCTCGATATTTTTGTGGTAAGATTCGCACGGGCTCGATCGTACATTGCATTGTCATATTGACATGACGTTCGAATATGCTCCCTAGGCGTAGCGAACTACAAGGATTGATGGAGCATATTTGAAGAAGCATATCAAGACTGTCCTCTATAAGAAAGACCGTGAACAAACAAACCATTAGATATCGAAACCCAAGCTCACATCATGCATCTGTTGGAAGATAATCCTAGTTAACTACTTGAATTCCCAGCTGAGAACTTTTGGAATCTTTCTTGGTTATGCTATGAGGTTGCGGGTCTAGGAATTCCTAGTTGCATGACCTTTCTCGCAGCTGTGAAAACATATCCAAAAAGTTCCGCAAACTCATCTACCTCAGACCTTCGAAATACAATGATACTAGACCTGGTAGATTATCCAAGATATCACCACTAGTACTGGGGAAAAGTCACGACACTATTTTCCACCAAGCAAAGTATATATGCGTTTCGATGTCTGTGCCCTGAGATACTAATGAAGATGAATGATAACGATGTGTCAAAAACCCCTTGGAGCTATACTCCTCAATAACAGGAGGCACCAAGTCACAATTTCGTCACATCGACATCATAGAGGTTCCAAAATACCCGCATGATCCTAAAAAAATTATGAGTGAGAAAAGAAGTAGAACTAAAATTCTTACATCACAATTCCTCACCAGAGCATAGAAAAGGAGTAAAAAGAATCCTACTCTCCGATATATAACTAGACTCAAAGTTGTTTTTTACTAGACTCGACTCTGCCGAGTTCGATCAATCAAGAGGGCTCCTAGGTTGGTACTGCTCTAATACCAACTTGTAACGCCCAAGATGTGATCATATCCTTATTTTGGCTCGAAGGCCTCGACAGGGATAGAAGCGCATCTTGTATTTCCGCAAGAATGGATATCATTACAAGTACATGTACAAAACAGATGATTATATGGAATTGGCTTACACTCGCCACAAGCTACATCATGAACATCACAATACAACAATACATTAAATCATCATGTAAAAGAGCAGGGTCCGACTACGAATGAAATCAAACGATAAAAATAAACAACGTCCATCCTTGCTATCCTGGGTTGCAGGCGTGGAACCCATCCTAGATCGATTCAAAAGAAGAAGAAGAAGAACTCCAAATCAAACAAGCATCACTCTCACATCAAAGTATTGCTTTACATGTACCTGAAACTATTGTTGTTGTAATATTTGAGCCACAGGGACTCAACAATCTCATTTCCAAAGGTGTCAATACTAGCAAAGCTTAATGGGTGAGATATGGTTAAGTGGTGAGGTTGTAGCAAGCACTAAGCATTTATTTGAGTGGCTAACTTACGAGTACAATAATAAAGGGGGTGATCTACGCATAAACGACGTGTACTAATAAATCTCAAGAAATGATCCTGAACACCTACTTAAGTATCATACATAACCCCATCGTGTCCTCTCTTGGATACAAGGCTCACGAGAAGAGACATTCACGGTTACGCAAACAGTTGGCATATTTTAATTTAGTTTAATTCAAGTTTGCTATGACCGGGTGTTAAACAAACTTTCCAAGTTGCCACATAACCGCGGCACTGCTTTCCAAAAGATTTAACCCTGTAGGGATGCTCCAACTAGTCCATCACAAACTACCACAAGCTACATGGAATAATCGCCACCACGGAAGACCCGTAGTGTGACAGCCCGATGCCGACGTCCCAGAAGATTCCCCTCTCTTTCCGTTTTCGTCGTGTGTCTATTTATATTTGTCGTGTCATCATCGCATCAGACACATCATCTGCATTGCATCGGCATCTCCGTTGCCGCCAATTTTCAAACCTTGCATCCGTTAGTAGTTGTCGGTTCTCGTCGTTGCCCGTTCTCAGTCCGACCACACTCGCACGCGCCCGCGGCACCGTCGAAACCCTGTTTTAAAAGCGCGTTTAAAACTTTCTCTGATCGAGGTGAAATTTGGCACGCAGTTGCGATTAGTTATCGCTAGACCGCCTGTCAAATTTCGTCGCGATCGGAGACCCTCTGGTACACGAACGGTCGACCGTAGAGGCACCGTATTCGGTCTATCGTCGGACGTTTGTCGGTGTTTTAAAAATCGTGCCGCGCCGTCCGTTGTCCCTCTCGTCTCTGAATATCCCCTCTACACGGCCGCATACCCATACCCGCGTTCGGAATCGTCCGAATCCGACCACGCGGTTGGATCCGGAGCGCGATTCTAGTTAACCGAGCCCCCCATTTGTCTATAAATACCCCCCCATGCATTTTTAGACAACCTTCCTCAAATCCCTCCTCGTTTTCCGCGCCCCACCTAAACCTAACCCTAGCCGCCACAGCCTCTCCTCTCTCTCCCTAGCCCCAACCGCCGCGGGCCCGCCGAGCCCATCTGAGGCCCGCCGGGCCCATCTGCGCGCCGCCGCCCGGAACCGAGCCGTCGCCGCCCCGTTCTTCCTGCCCGAGCCACGCCTCCCCATGGCTCCCTCTCCCGCGTCGCCGCGCCGGCCAGGAGCCGCCGCCCCGATCCAGCCCCGCGCCTGCCCCGCCGCCAGCACCTTCCTCCCGAGCTCGCCGGCCATGGCCGCCTCCCTAAGCCACCGCCTTCCTCCGGTCGCCCCGGCCTTCGCCGGAGTCGCTACAGCAGCAGGCCGAAGCTGCTGCAACCGAAGCCCTCCGGTGATCCCTCGCCCCGCCGTAGCTCTCCACCAACCCTGCCTCCCGTGGTGCTTCGTCGCCGGTGTTAGTCACCGCCCCGTCCTCGCCCTTACCAGATCCGGCCGCCCGTGCCAGTTACCGTTCCCGCCGTCGTGTCCTCGTTTCGTCGGGTCGGGAGGACGAGGAACCCTCGCTTCCTCGCTGGCGTTGACCGCCTGCCCGAGCAGGCCGGGTTCCCCCTCGGCTGGGCCCCGAGCCGGCCCAGTGGGGAGGCCCCTGGTCGGCCTCCTCTAAGCCTCCTCCTCACCGCGCCAGGTCGGCCTCCTACGTGGGCCGCCTCCTCCTCCAACTGCCACGGCCGAGCGCCTCACCTCCACCGCCTGGGCCCCGAGCCCCCTCCTCTCAGATCCGGCCCGAGAGCCGTGGTGAGCCGGCGCCGTTAACCCCCGCCCAGTGCATTTTTATTTATTTAAGCGCTTGCTCTGTTAGGCACCTTGAACGAATTAGGCCCGTTAGCATATTTTAGGATTTTCCAAAGATTTAATAATTTCAGAAAATTGCCAGATTTTAAAATGACCGTAGTTTCTAAACCGTAATTCGGATCGAGGCGTATTTTATATGGATTTCACGTAGTTTTGCGTGTAGAAGACGATTATCCAACTTGCATAATTATTTGAGCTAGTTTAACGCGCCAAATGCTTTGTTTAGCGTGCTGTCCCAATAGGGGAACGACCGGTATATATTTTTCGCGCGTGTTCGGATAGCCCGGATGGCGTGGCATAAATGTCCATGTTTTAGGAATCATTTTTGCATGCATTTTAGAGAGGTCATTGATATTTATGCGTGTAGGGATTTGCCGGTAGTTTATTTTCCCGTATATAGGTTTTATCTCGCATTAATGTGTGGCATTATTTTGTGTTGCAAACCCCACATATTTTATATGTTTCCGGGGTAGAAAAATCCCATGTATTTTTCTGTGCCATTAGTTTTAGCTTTTGAGCAAGTTAGTTCACGCGATATTTTGGCGTGATGCCCTTTTGTTTAATTCGTAGGTTTTATTCCGTGCTTCGTTTGACGGAGTTGTCAACTAGTGTTTTGAACTTGGATGTTTTGTTTAGCCCCTGGGATTTTTGGTTGCAATAGAAATGCATGTTTGGGTGTTGTTTGCTTGCTCTCAAGTTGCTAGAAATAGTGCTGTTTTTAGACGAGCTGAAATATTTCTAAGTCTGGAATCTGTTATTATTTTGTTGATGACTTGTCTTGCTTGTAGCTTGTGCTCTATAGCTCTTTTGAGGTTCGTCCAATGGGGTTAGATGTTCCCCTTGTGTTCCTCTAGCATGTTGTTAAGTCTCATGCCATTTGGAGACCTGTAGCTATAGTTTTTTCTGCTGTCAATATTGCTTCAGATCGAAAACTGCACTTTCACGAGGTGTAATTTTCACCAAGTCTGAAATAGTGCGTGAGATGCCATTTTGTGTCTTCTTTTCCTAGTGCTCCTTGTTGCCATGCTAGTTGTTGTTAGTTGTTCGTAGTAGTGCTTCTTTCCCTCTTCCGTGCCATGCCTTGCTTGAGTTTATCGGCGTTGTGTAGCTGTAGTTGTGGGGCGTAGAAAGTGCTATGTGGCTGATTTTGGCAGATTGTAGTGTTTTCTTGTTTTGCTCGTAGTTTTTGAACCGTAGCTCCGTTTTGATCGTGTCCTACATGAAACTTTCTTAGAATCTTGTGTAGTTTCATTTTCTCTTTCTGGTTGGTTGTTTTGAAGTGCTCGTAGCCGTCGTGGCACACACTTTTGCATTCATGCCATCATATCTTGCGGTGCTTGTATCTTTTGAACCGTAGCTCCGTTGGAGATGTTCTTTATGTGTAGATTGCTTGCCTTGACGCATAGAATCACGTGGACCTATTTGTTTTGCTGTTTAACAACCAATTAAATGCATTAGTTCAGATCTGGACAGAATTGTAAATTAACATGTGAGGTCGTTTTGGAGGTGTTATATGTCATTTCCGACCTCACTTAAAATGCCTAGATAGGTAGTTTAATTTCCGCTTCACCTCTTGCATGTTTGAAAACATTAATATTGCCGTGTATCTAATCGGGATAGAACTTAATAAAGTAACGTGGAGTTTCGTCAATATGCAACTCGTGCATATTGAACTTCACTTAATGTGTAGTGTGTGATTGTGTGATTTGTCGTGCCGTGACTTGCATGTTTTCAACAGCTCATGCATCTTATGTGTTGCGCATCGTGTAGTGAATATCGTGTGTTGATGCTTGTTTTCGTTTCCTCCGTATCGATAGAGTTCCGCAAGCGTGTCGGATGTGAGGACCCGTTCGACTACGTCGGTTCGTCTGCTTCACGGAGGCATTCTTCTTCCAAGCGGGATCTCAGGCAAGATGATCATTTCCCTAGATACCATTACTATCATTGCCATGCTAGTTATCTCGATGCTATCGATTATGTCGCGTTGCCTACCACTTGTTAAATATCAGCCTCTCAACAATGCCATGAAACCTTCAACCTGTTCAACCTAGCAAACCACTGATTGGCTATGTTACTGCTTGCTTAACCTTGTTGTTAGCGTTGCTAGATGCAGGTGCAGATGCTTCCATGCGAAAGCATGGGTTCCTTGTTATATCACCATATTTAAATGCTATTTAATTTAATGCACCTATATACTTGGTAAAAGGTGGAAGGCTCGGCCTTTCTAGCCTGGTGTTTTGTTCCACCTTTGCCCCCTTAGTTTCCGGCTACCGGTGTTATGTTCCATAATTGAGCGCTCCTAACACGATCGGGGTTGTTATGGGGACCCCCTTGATAATTCGTTTTAGATTAAAGCTGGTCTGGCAAGGCCCAACTTTGGCACTACATTTTCCTAAACACCTAATAAAATTGCATAGGGACTTCCCGGGCCCCGAGGATAATTTAATCAACCCCCGGGCCAGTGCTCCGCATGAGTGTTGGCCCCACCTGAGCGATGTCCGGCGCCCCTCTGGTCACCTGGAGGTTTAGCGATCCCGACGTCTAGCTCATCCGTCGTGTCCTGAGAACGAGGTACGCGACTCCTATCGGGATCGTCGACACGTCGGGCGGCCTTGCTGGATTAGTTTTACCTTTGACGAGATATCTTGTGCATCGGGATTCCGGTGGTGCTTTGGGTAATCTCAGAGTTGAGGTTTTCCACTAGGGAATCCGACGAGATCACGAGCTTCGTGATTGAGGATTTCTATGCGGATTGTGGTAATTTGTGATGGACTAGTTGGAGCACCCCTGCAGGGTTTAATCTTTCGGAAAGCCGTGCCCGCGGTTATGTGGCAACGTGGAAGCTTTGTTTAACACTGGTTCTAGATAACTTGAAGTTAACTTAATTAAAATATGCCAACTGTGTGCGTAACCGTGACTGTCTCTTTCGTGAGTTCTTTCTCCGATCGAGGACAAGGTGGGGTTATGTCTGACGTAGGTAGGTGTTCAGGATCATTCTTTTGATCTTCAGTAGTTACGTCCGTTATGCGTAGATCTTCCCCCTCTTATTTCTGGTACACGTAAGTTTAGCCACTAAATATATGCTTAGCCGCTGCTGCAACCTCACCACCTAACCATACCTCACCCATTAAGCTTTGCTAGTATTGATACCTTTGGAAATGAGATTGCTGAGTCCCATGTGGCTCACAGATTACTACAACACCAGTTGCAGGTACAGGTAAAGGTTACGTGACACGAGCGCGTTGATTGTTCACTTGGAGTTGCTTCTTCTTCTTCTTCTTCATCGATCTAGGATGGGTTCCAGGCCGGCAGCCTGGGATAGCAAGGATGGACGTCGTTCTTCTTTTGTCGTTTGTTTTCGTCCGTAGTCGGACCCTGCTCTTACTCTTGACGATTATGCAATGTTCTGATGTGACTCTGATGTAGCTTGTGGCGAGTGTAAGCCAACTCTTTATATATCTTATCTTTTCAGTACATGTACTTGTAACGATATCCATTCTTGCGACACGACGAGATGTGCTTCTATCCCTGACGAGGCCCTCGAGCCAAATCGAGGATAGGGTCGCATCTTGGGCGTGACACGTAGTCTCCTCGGAAATTCCATTGGAAAACCTCAACCTCGAGATAGCCCAAACTATCCTTGGAATCCCGTGCGTGGCAATGACCGCTCCGTGGTGATGACTTTGATAAGAGCCACATATCTCGTTCTCAAGACACGTCAGATAAGCTAAGCGTATGTTGGCCTGATAGAAATCTCTCGAGTTGCCCTGGGGTGACCCCGCACAATCCTTTAGTTTGGACCAACACTCATGAGGAGCACTTGCCCGAGGGTTGATTAATTATCCATGGAGTTATCAATAGCCTATGCAAATTTTATTAGTTGTTATTAAGAAAAGAATACAAATGTTGGGCCTTGCAAGAAGAGTTTTATCCCAAAATGAAAATCAAGGGGGTCCCCATAACAACCCCAAGCATGTTAGGAGCGCTCAATATGGAACATAACAACGGTTTACAAGTAACTAGGACGGAGAAGGTGGAACAAAACACCGAGCCAAAAGACCAAGCCTTCCACCTTTTACCAAGTATATTTGTGCATTAAATAAAAAGCAATAACATTGTGATATAACAAGGAATCCATGTTGTCACATGGAAAGCAACTGCATCTGCAACTAGCAACTCTATATGAAGGGTTGAGAAAGCAGTAACATAGCCAAACAAAGGTTTGCTGTGATGTGGAGGGGGGGGGTTTGAGGCTTTTCATGGCAATGTTGGGAGGCTTGACATTCAGGTGGTAGGTAATGAGACATAATGATAGAAGTGAAACATCTAGCATAGCAATGACAGTAGTGATATCTAGGGAAATAGTCATCTTGCCTGAGATTCCGTTTGGAAGAAGAACGAATCCGTGAAGTAGACAACCAACGTAGTCGTATGAATCCTCTCACTCCGAAGTGGTTTCGGAACTCTATCGAGAAGAAACAATCCGTAAACGGACAATCAACACATGGTAAACACCACAACATATACATGGCATGATGTGTGAACAAATATGATGCATGTCCATTTAATTATGCATGGCACGACAAACACAAAAATCAAATACTACACGTTAAGTGAATCTCAATATGCAAGGAGTTGCATATTGACGAAACTCCACAATTGAATTACTTAGTTCACTCCTCTTTTGGTACATGACAATATTAAATGTTGTTAAATATGGCACGAGGTGAAGCATAAATAAACAATATATCTAGGCATTTTAAATGAGGTCAGAAATACCATCTAGCATTTCTGAAACGACCCCATCTGTTAATTTCGAAATTGGTCCACATCTGAATTAAACATATTATATATTTACTAAACATGAAAATAAATTGCACCATGTGATTCTACACGTCCTTCTAGTCCTTCTACATATATGGATCATTTAAAACGGAGTTACGATCTAGAAGATATGACCAACACAACATAATATGCCATGAATGCAAAATGTATGCAAATGACAACCACAAGCATGTCAAAGAATGGATGCAACAAAATATTATGAAACTACATGAAATTCCACGCAAGTTTAAATGAGGTCATAACAACGAATAACAATTCTGAAAAGTCCCCATATTCAAATTAAGATTTTGGTAATGTTCTCCCTATAACACAATTTTAGAGTTGTTAAACAGCAAAATAAATGCCACCATGTTATTATACACATTATTCTCGGCAAGTTACATATATAAAACATTTTAATCAAAGTTGCAATTATTTAGTTATGACAAGAACCATTTTAACATGGCATACATGCAAATTAACGCAAACACCAAATTTAAATATTTTGAATGTCACAACCCTAGTTTCACTTTGCTTGGCAAGCATTCAGGCATGCATATTTAAATTCTTTTAAATTTGAAATGGGGAAGTGATCAAGCCTAAGGAACCAAAGTTTTGTGAAGATATGCAATATAAAAATTCTTCAAATAGTTCCAGAAAAATGTCCCTGGTTTTCCAATAAATTATTGGCATGATATAAAAGTGTCAACCAATATTTTTGGATCACAAAAACATTTATTTTGGACCTTTGATTTAATCTAACAATTATTTGCAATGGAATTATATTTGCTATATATAAAATATAGTTTGATAAACTCTGAAAATAATTGTGTGGCATTAGATAATTATTTTATGTCACATAAAAATATTTTAGGGTTTTATAAAATGGTTTGAATTTATTTTCAAATCCAAAAATATGTCAGAAAAAGAATAAAATAAAAAAAATCAAAAAAAAGAGCACGAAGGGCTTACCTAGCGCTCACCTGCTAGGCCCAGCCCACCAGGAGCCCCTGTCATCTTCTTCCTCCTGCGAGTAGGCACAGGAGAAGGCGAGCACGGCGGCAGCCCCTAGCGCCACCTCCTGCTTCGTCGTGGCGCCTCCCCCTTGCCTCTTCGCGCCAGCAACCCCCCCCCCCTCTCCCTTATCTCCTCCTCCTATCTCCATTTCCCTCCTCTCCCTGGTTGCCAAGCTCGAGCTCGAGCTCGCCATCGTCCCTCCAACCGCGGCAGTACCTCCCGGAGTAGCCCATCGTTCCCGCATCGTCGAGCACCTCCACCCCGCCAAACGAATCGAGCCACAACCTCCTGTAGCGTCGCCGTCGTCGCCGTTTTCCCCTCCGGCCACCGAAGATCGCCGCCGTCGATTTGGTCTGCCTCGAGCCTCAACGAGCAAGCTGAGGCCCCCTCATCACCGCCCTGAGCTCGCCGATCTTTTCCCCCATCCTCCCGTGCTCTCCCATGCCTCCAGCCCGTGCCCCAGATCGAGCCCGAGCCGCCGCCGCAAGAGCTCGTCGTCGGCGCCTTCTCTGGCGCCCCTGCGACCATCACATGGCCCTACTGGATCGGTCGCTCCTCCAGCTTGCGATAGACACGAACCGCTTGCAAAATGGTGGCATGTAGCGCATTCCGGCCAATCTCCGGCGAGCCCCGTCGCGGTTTTGGTCGCCGTCGGCCACATTCCGGCGAGCGCTGACATGGCCTGCCATTAGGGCCTAATTCCCCTCCCCAGAGACACTGTCAGAGGGCCCCTTGCATGGTCAAACCCCAATTAGGGGCTAGTCAGCGCGGGTTTAGCCTTGGGTCACTGACCACTCGGCCCCACTGGCAGGTTTGACCTTGACCGGCTGGTTGACCTGCTGACGCAGGGATGACATCAGCCTGACGTAGTAAATCTATTTCTGATTTTAAATAATTCCACAAAATTAGGAAAACTTTGAAAATTCATAGAAATTAAAATATACCTCGGATGAAAATAATTTATATATGAAAAATTATCAAAAAATGCAAGGAATCCAATGGTACCATTTTCATGCATGTTTGAGCAATTTAAACTTGCTGAATACGAAAATTACATAATAGGCATATAAATGCTTATATTGTAGTTTAGAATTGATCTATATTGATCAATTAAACCCCAAATTAACTTGTGATCACTTGCATTAGATAAAACTAGCATCATGTTAACATGCCATGCTCATGCATCATTGTGAATCATTTGTTGTGCTTAATTTGTTCTCTGTTAATTTTGTTGATAGACCTTGCGAGATGTAGTTATCACCGACTCCAAAGAACAGCTGAGTTCTTCTGATCAATAGGCAATCAAAACCGCCTTGAGCATTCCGATACAATCCCACTCTCTCGCTCTTGCTCTCATTTCAATGCATTAGGACATAAAGATTCAACGGCTACTTATGTTACAGTAGATGAACCCATTCCTTTGCACGACCTGTCTTTGTTACAGTAAATAGCTAAACCAAGCAACCTAGCATACCTGGTAGATGCTTGAGCCATGTTGTGCAATTACCCTCATATGCTTGCTATGCTTAGAGTTGAACTGGTCTGATCATCTGGACGATGAATTGGAATGATCATGTCCTACAGGTGAGAGTTAAGTGTGTGAACCTGTTTTGGTAAAGGTAGAGATGAGAGGCCATGTAGGAGTACATGGTGGGTTGTCTCATTGTCGTCGCACTTAGGACCTGAGATCTTGTGTTGGTTTTCCAAGACTAGCTACTCCCGCACATTGGGTTCCGGTAACTCGACCCCTCTCGGCCTATTAACTACTTTGTTCTCAGTCTAGGAGTCACAGTAGTTCGAAACGTTCATAGGTTGTGGCACGGCCTGCTAAGTGGATGAACAACCCAATCGGGACCGGCTTGGGGCCCTGCTCACATCGTTTGAGGCCATGTTGGAAACCCCAGTCAGACTTCCATCATGGGTTCCAACTCACATAGGTGACTGCCTTGGGCATGAGTCATTGTAGGTTAACGTCTGTGGCCGACTCCCTCGCTGGGCTTCCGTTTGAAGATTTCCGAGGTGCTTGTTTTTATGTGCACTTGGCGATAAGTGGCGGGAGCATGTGTGACGAAGTACACCCCTGCAGGGTAATTGTCTATTCGAATAGCCGCGTCCTCGGATATGGACTACTTGGATACTTACATGGTTCATAGATAACTTTAACGGATACTTTAAAATGGTCCAGATAAGTGTGAGTGCTATGGATGGCCTTCTCATAGGATGACGAGAGAGGATCCATGGTGGTGTATTGATGTGGTGGATATGTGGACTCGTGTGCGCTCTCTCATAGGGAGACGAGAGAGGTATAAAACATTGTTGTAGTTTAGGTTAGCCAATGGTCAAAGCTGGCTTTTCTGCAGTAAACCCCACAACCCCGTTCATTGATACATGATGCATATGTAGTAAGTTCTGATGTAAGTCTTGTTGAGTACCTTCGTACTCATTGTTGCTTAATTTCATTTTTGCAGAGATAGTCGTTGTTCTCTCTACGTTTTCCTATTGACGTTAACATCGATGTAATAGTTTGGGAACCCAGATAGTGGTCTAGCTCCTATGGTAGGGTCGTTGTAGCTTTTCAGGCTCTTCCAGCCGCTTTTAATAAATGTCTGTACCCAGACATGTAAATTCCGCTTGATGCTTGTATGCTCTGAATGTTGGGTCATGTGACCCCCTATTTGTAACATTATAGTATGTTGGATCTTCGGAGCTTATTAAATAAATGATGAGTCATAGAGTTATGTTGTGATGCCATTGTTGTATCTACACATATCATGCATATTGTGTGTATGATTGAAATGCATTGGTATGTGTGGGATTAGACACCTAGTTGTGTGCCTCTAGTAGTACTCTTTACAGGGAAATGACTCTTTGTGCTTCCTCTTGGTAGCTCGCTACTGTTACGGACACATTGATTGACCGGCATGTATCCTTCTTAGCTGTTGTGTCTGTCCCCTCAGGGAAATGTCACGCTGTGTAATGGAGTCGTTGTAGCTGGCTACGACTCGTCTACACACGTCGTTGACCGACACATGCTTTGCTGGGTTATGCATGCCTGTCCCTATACGGATGTACCACTTGGGTTCATAACTAGCCATGTCGACCCGGGTTCTCTGACATATGATTGCTGGCAACATATTCATATACGTGATCCAAAAGGCACAAACGGTCTCGGCCAAGGTAACGTGGCAGCCTTGGGGATTACAGTGCGTGAGGCCACAAAGTGACATGATGCGTTACAAGATGGAATTGTATGGCTTAGGATCAGGGTCCCGACAGCGTTGGTATCAGAGCTTGACTGTCTGTAGGATTACCAAGCCAAACTGGTCGATGTTGAGTCTAGTAACACTATAGCTATATAAGGGAATTGATTGTGGAAGGACTTCTTTCCTCAAGTCACTCTATTCTGAGTCACCCTCTTCTCTTCTACGGGGATTAAGGACTAGGCCTCTTATCTATCTGCCAGGATGACGAGTTACTGAACCATGGACTTATAGGATGGTCGGGTGTCAATCCTGTTTCCATCAGAATTGTGAGAAGTGATGCCATGTTCTTGCTGCACCTTGAACCCATGATGTTGAGTTGTTATGTTGCCCAAATCTCTTGCAGGTTGCCTCATATTTCATGCCGGTACAGCCGTTATGATGTTCGATTTTGTTCCTAGGATTGTGGTTTCTTAGCGTTCTTCCTTGTTCCTGAACCCTGGTTGTTTCCTTCAGGATGTCGCCAGTAATCCGGAATTCTGCTGGTCATGGTCTGAACCATGGAGATGGTAGGGATGAAGAAGGTCCTCACGATCCGCCTTTGATGAGAGAGGTTATGTTAGCAATGGAGAGGAATAAGCGTGCCACCAACCGTCTATTGGAGCACATTGAGCAGAATACAACCCATCAGTGCAATGAGCTAGTATCCATGAGAGACTTCATCAAATTGAAGCCGCCCACCTTCCATAATTCCAATGAGCCACTTGATGCAGATGATTGGCTCCGAAGTATCAACAACAAGCTACATTATGCAAACGTGGCTGAAGGAGACAAGGTTACTTATGCCACATATCACCTTGAAGGTTCTGCTAGCCTATGGTGGGAGAACTTTGAGGCGATGCGTCCTGTAGACCAAGTTACTTCATGGAAGGAGTTATGTGAAGCTTTTCGTGAGCATCATATTCCGCAGGCCCTGTTAGATCGGAAGCAAGATGAATTTTGCAATTTGTCTCAAGACAAGATGTATATGGTTGCTTATAGCTGTGAGTTTGGACGCCTCGCGCGTTATGCACCAGAAAAAGTATCCACAAATGCCAAGAAGCAAGCTAGATTCCGGAAATGCCTTAACCCAAAGCTTTGCCATGATCTCAGTCTGCATGAGTTCATCAGTTTCGAGGTTCTTGTGAACAAAGCCATCCAAGCAGAAACAAGCAGAATGACCTACAAGGAATCTCGCAAGCACAACCGTGATGTTGGATCATCTTCAATTTCCATGTCTCAAAAGCGCAGGATATGGATCCCGAATGCAGCTCTTCCTCCGAGATATGTGCCGAGGCCATCTTATGTGGCGCCCCATTTGCCGATGCCAAGTGTTCCCGAGAACAACCTCATCAACCAAGTGTTCAACCCAGATCCACGTCCTATTTATGGAGCATGCTTCAAGTGTAGCCGGCCAGGACACTATTCCAGGGATTGTCCTCTGCGTGGTTATGTTCCACCCCCATCAGGAATGGGTGTTGTTCGTTGCAAGCCGCCAACCAAGAAGCTTAAGGAAAGGATAATTGCTCCAACTCGTGGATGTGAGCACCATGTATCTGCAGAAGAAGCTCAAGATGATGATGATGTCATGCTTAAGACGCTTCTTGTCAATTCTCATCGAGCTTCAGTCCTATTTGACTCAGGAGCATCCCACTCCTTCATCTCTAAACGTTATGCCTCTTTGCATAACATTGCTTTCGAAGATATGCCCATCCCATTAGTAATTCAGGCTCCTGGTTCCAAATGGCAAACTAATGCAGTAAGCCATGGGAACCAAATCCTTGTCGATGGTTTAGTATTCCTTGCTTCTCTGATAGCCCTCAAGACTTCAGATATCAATAACATTTTGGTGATGGACTCGATGTTAGCTCATCATGCCAAAATTGATTGTTTCTCTAGGACTGTTCAGCTTACCCATCCTTCTGGCCAGATAGTCAATGTCTCGTGTGGTATTTCAAAACGCCAGATATATGCCCTCAATGCCGATGCCCTTCCAGACCTTGAAAACATTCCGGTAGACCGTGACTTCTCGGATGTCTTTCCAGAGGAACCGCCAGGTGTTCCACCTAACAAAGAAGTAGAGTTTGTCATAGAACTTGTTCCAGGAATCGCTCCAATTGCTAGAAGGCCCTATAAGATGTCTCCCCAAGAATTAGCTGAGCTTAAGATCCAACTCGATGAATCTTTGAAGAAAGGTTTCGTCCGTCCTAGTTCTTCTCCTTGGGCTTGTCATGTCCTCTTCGTCAAGAAGAAGGATGGTACGGATCGGATGGTTGTAGATTATCGACCGATTAATCTGGTTACGATAAAGAACAAATACCCGCTCCCCAGTATCAATGATGTGTATGATCAGCTTGCTAGATCTGCAGTCTTTTCCAAGATGGATTTGAGATATGTTATCATCAAATCACAATTAGGAACGGGGACATTCCTAAGACGGCCTTTGTCACTCGTTATGGCCAATACGAGTACACCGTCATGTCCTTCGTTCTAACCAATGCCCCAGCCACCTTCTCTCGCTTAATGAATTTGATCTTCATGGAGTACTTGGACAAATTCGTCGTGGTTTACCTCGATGATATTCTGATTTACTCAAAGAACGAAGCAGAACATGTCGAGCATCTTAGGCTGATATTGATGAAACTTCGAGAGCACCACCTTTACGCCAAATTCTCTAAATATGAATTGTGGTTGCCAGAAGTGACCTATCTAGGCCACATAATTTCTGCAAAAGGTATTGCTGTCAATCCCGAGAGAGTTCAGATCGTTCTTGATTGGACTCCACCTGAATCGGTGAAGCAAGTTAGGAATTTCCTTGGCTTAGCGAGCTATTGTCGCTGTTTCATTGAGAACTTATCTAAAGTTGCCAAACCTCTAACTGAACTCCTCAAGAAATATAAGAAGTTCGAGTGACCCCACGGTGTCAGGAAAGTTTTCAGGAGTTGAAAAGATGACTGACTACTGCCCCGGTACTTGTGCCCCCGGATTTCACAAAGGACTTTATTATCTACTGTGATGCCTTGCGTCAAGGACTTGGATGCATTCTTATGCAAGATCATCATGTGATTGCCTACGCATCTCGACAGTTGCGTCCACATGACGAGAATTATCCAACACATCATCTGGAACTTGCCTCTGTAGTTTATGCACTGTTAACCTGGCGACAGTACCTTATGGGTAATCGTTGCAAAATATACACTGATCACCAGAGTCTCAAGTATATATTCACCCAACCAGATTTGAATCTCACGCAAAGACGTTGGGTTTAGTTGATCACGGACTACGACTTAGGAATATCTTACACCCCAAGCAAAGCCAATGTCATGCCTGATGCACTAAGTAGTAAATCCTATTGTAACAACCTCATGTTGTTACAACGTCAACCAATTCTCCATGAGGAATTTCGTAAGCTTAATCTTCACATTGTTCCTCAAGGATTCCTTTCCATCTTGGTGGCGAAACCAACTCTTGAGGATTAGATCATAGAAGCTTAGAAACAAGATACGAGAATTTCCCGGATCAAGAGCAGCATTGCCAAAGGAGTTGCTGGTCGTTTCTTGGTAAATGATAAAGGTGTTGTATTCTTTGAGAATCGTTTAGTGGTTCCCAAGAAGAAACAACTTAGAGAATTGATCCTCAATGAAGCTCATGAATCTCCTCTCATGGTTCATCCTGGTAGTACTAAGATGTATCAGGACCTACGCCAAAGGTTCTGGTGGACCCGGATGAAGAGAGAAATCGCTCACTTTATTGCTAATTGTGACGTTTGTCATCGCGTTAAGGCACAATATCAAAGGCCTCCTGGCACCCTTCAGCCCTTGGCTATTCCCTAGTGGAAATGGGACAAGTTTGGTATAGATTTCATCACCGTCTTTCCAAAGACTAAGAAAGGGAATGATGCCATCTTCGTGGTCATCGATCGTCTTTTGAAAGTCACTCATTTCCTTCCAGTTCGAGAGAGTATAACTGCTAATCAGTTAGCAGACCTATATATTTCTCGAATAGTTTCCCTTCATGGTGTTCCTCTGGAAATCAATTCAGACCGTGGAAGTCTTTTCACCTCTCGATTGTGGGAAAGTTTCCAAAATGCTATGGGAACTCATCTCTCCTTTAGCACTGCTTATCACCCTCGGTCAAGTGGTCAAGTAGAAAGAGTCAATCAAATTCTCGAGGATATGCTCAGAGCTTCTGTTATTTCATTCGGAATGAACTCGGAGAAATGTCTTCCATTTGCCGATTTTTCTTATAACAACAGTTTCCGGTCTAGTCTGGGCAAAGCTCCTTTCGAAGTTCTGTATGGACGAAGATGTCGAACGCCATTAAACATGTCAGAAACCGGTGAAAGACAATTCTTTGGACCGGATATGATCCAGGATCCAGAAGAGCAAGTTCGCATCATTCGTGAGAATTTAAAAACCGCCCAATCTCGTCAAAAGAGTCAATATGACCGTCGTCATAAGGAAGTAAGTTATGAAGTTGACGAGAAGGCTTACCTTCGGGTTTCACCTCTCAAGATTACCCATCGTTTCGGTATCAAGGGCAAGTTGGCTCCTCGTTACATTTGTCCTTTCCACATTATCGCAAAATGAGGAGAAGTTGCCTACCAATTGGAACTACCCCCGCAATTTTCCAAAGTTCATGATGTGTTCCACGTTTCTCAACTCAGGAGTTGCTTCAAGGATCCTATCCGCAAAGTGGAGCACGAAACGCTTGATCTCCAAGATGACCTTTCATATCGAGAATATCCTATTCGTATTCTTGATGAAACCGAGCGCATCACTCGACATCGCAACATCAAGTTTCTCAAGGTTCAGTGGTCTCGTCATTCTGAGAATGAAGCAACCTAGGAGCGTGAAGATCGTCTTCGACTTGAGTACCCCGGTCTCTTCCCGACTACGCGTGAATCTCGGGAAGAGATTCTTGTTTAGTGGGGGTGAGTTGTCACAACCCTAGTTTCACTTTGCTTACCAAGCATTCATGCATGCATATTTAAATTCTTTTAAATTTGAAATGGGGAAGTGATCAAGCCTCAGGAACCAAAGTTTTGTGAAATATGCAATATAAAAATTGCTTCAAATAGTTCCAGAAAATGTCCCTGGTTTTCCAATAAATTATTGGCATGATATAAAAGTGTCAACCAATATTTTTGGATCACAGAAAAATTTATTTTGGTCCTTTGATTTAATCTCACAATTATTTGCAATGGAATTATATTTGCTATATATGAAATATAGTTTCATAAACTCTGAAAATAATTGTGTGGCATTAGATAATTATTTTATGTCACATAAAAATATTTTAGGGTTTTATAAAATGATTTGAATTTATTTTCAAGTCCAAACAAATGTCAGAAAATGAATAAAAGAACCAAAATAAAAAAAGAGCAGGAAGGCCTTACCTGGCGCTCACCTACCAGGCCCAGCCCATCAGGAGCCCCTGTCGTCTTCCTCCTCCTACGAGTAGGCACAGGAGAAGACGAGCATGACGCCAGCCCCTAGCGCCACCTCCTGCTTCGCCGTGGCGCCTCCCCCTTGCCTCTCCGCGCCAGCAACCCCCCTCCTCTCCCTTATCTCCTCCTCCTCTCTCCATTTCCCACCTCTCCCTAGTTTCCTCTCCTCCCCCTCATTGCCATTGCCGAGCTCAAGCTCGAGCTCGCCACCGTCCCTTCGGCCGCAGAAGCACCTCCCTGAGCAGCCCATCGTTCCCGCATCGTCGAGCAGCTCCTCCCAGCCGAAGGAATCGAGCCGCAGCCTCTTGTAGCGTCACCGTTTTCCCCTCCGGCCACCAAAGATCGCCGCCGTCGATTCGGTCTACCCCGAGCCTCCCGGAGCAAGCTGAGCCCCCCCCATCACCGTCGTGAGCTCGCCGATCTTTTCCCCCATTCTCCCATGCTCTCCCGTGCCTCTAGCCCGTGCCCCGCATCGAGCCCGAGCCGCCGCCGTAAGAGCTCGTCGTCGGTGCCTTCTCCGATGCCCCTGCGACCATCCTATGCCCATGCTCGATCGGCCGCTCCTCCACCTTGCGATAGACGCGAACCGCGCGTAAAATGGTCTCCTGTAGCACATTCCGGCCAATCTCCGGCGAGCCCCGCCGCGGTTTTAGTCGCCGCTGGCTACATTCCGGCGAGCGCTGACGTGGTTGGCCATTAGGGCCTAATTCCCCTCCCCAAAGATACTGCCAGAGGGCCCCATGCCTGGTCAAACCCCAATTAGGGGCTGGTCTGCGCGGGTTTAGCCCTGGGTCACTAACCACTAGGCCCCACTAACCAGGTTTGACCTGGACCGGCTGGTTGACCTGTTGACGCAGGGATGACATCAGCCTAATGCAGTAAATCTATTTCTGATTTTAAATAATTCTAGCAAATTAGCAAAACTTTGAAAATTCATAGAAATTGAAATATAACTAGGATGAAAATAATTTATATGTGAAAAATTATCAGAAAAATGCAAGGAATCCAATGGTACCATTTTCATGCATGTTTGAGCAGTTTAAACTTGCTGAATAGGATAATTACATAATAGGCATATAAATGCTTATATTGGAGTTTATAATTGATCTATATTGATCAATTAAACCCCAAATTAACTTGTGATCACTTGCATTAGATAAAACCAGCATCATGTTAACATGCCATGCTCATGCATCATTGTGAAGCATTTGCTGTGCTTAATTTGTTCTCTGTTAATTTTGTTGATAGACCTTGCAAGATGTAGTTATCACCGACATCAAAGAACAACTGAGTTCTTCTCATCAACACGCAAGCAAAACCCCCTTGAGCATTCCGATACAATCCCACTCTCCCGCTCTTGCCCTCATTTCAATGCATTATGACATAAAGATCCAACTGCTACTTATGTTACGGTAGATGAACCCATTCCTTTGCATGACCTGTCTTTGTCATAGTAAATAGCTAAACCAAGCAACCTAGCTTACCTGGTAGATGCTTGAGCCATGTTGTGCCATTACCTTGATATGCTTGCTATGCTTAGAGTTGAACTGGTCTGATCATCTGGATGATGAATTGGAATGATCATGTCCTACAGATGAGAGTTAAGTGTGTGAACTTGTTTTGGTAAAGGTAGCGATGAGAGGCCATGTAGGAGTACATGGTGGGTTGTCTCATTGTCGCCGCACTTAGGACCTGAGATCTTGTGTTGGTTTTCCAAGACTAGCTACTACCGCACATTAGTTTCCGGTAACTCGACCCCTCTCGGCCTATTAACTACTTTGTTCTCAGTCCAGGAGTTGCAGTAGTTCGAAACGTTCATAGGTTGTGGCACGGCCTGCTAAGTAGATGAACGGCCCAATCGGGGCCGGCTTGGGGCCCTGCTCACATCCTTTGAGGCCATGTTGGAAACCCCGGCCGAACTTCCATCATGGATTCCAACTCAGATAGCCAACTGCCTTGGGCGTGAGTCATTGTAGGTTAACGTCTGTGGTCGACTCCCTCGCTGGGCTTCCGCTTGAAGGTTGCCGAGGTGCTTGTTTTTATGTGCACTTGGCGATAAGTGGCGGGAGCATGTGTGACGAAGTACACCCCTGCAGGGTAATTATCTATTCGAATAGCCGCGTCCTCGGATATGGACTACTTGGATACTTACATGATTCATAGATAACTTTAACGGATACTTCAAAATGGTCCAGATAAGTGTGAGTGCTATGGATGGCCTTCTCGTAGGATGATGAGAGAGGATCCATGGTGGTGTATTGATGTGGTGGATATGTGGACTCGTGTGCGCTCTCTCGTAGGGAGACGAGAGAGGTATAAAACATTGTTGTAGTTTAGGTTAGCCAATGGTCAAAGCTGACTTTTCTGCAGTAAACCCCACGACCCCGTTCATTGATACATGATGCATATGTAGTTAGTTCTGATGTAAGTCTTGCTGAGTACCTTCGTACTCACTGTTGCTTATTTTCATTTTTGTAGAGATAGTCGTTGTTCTCTCTACGTTTTCCTGTTGACGTTAACATCGATGGAATAGTTTGGGAACCCAGATATTGGTCTAGCTCCTATGGTAGGGTCGTTGTAGCTTTTCAGGCTCTTCCAACCACTTTTAATAAATATCTGTACCCAGACATGTAACTTCCGCTTGATGCTTGTATGCTCTGAATGTTGGGTCATGTGACCCCTCTGTTTGTAACATTATACTATGTTGGCTCTTTGGAGCTTATTAAATAAATGATGAGTCATAGAGTTATGTTGTGATGCCATTGTTGTATCTACACATATCATACATATTGTGTGTATGATTGAAATGCATTGGTATGTGTGGGATTCGACACCTGGTTGTGTGCCTCTAGTAGTACTCTTTACACAGAAATGCCTCTTTGTGCTTCCTCTTGGTAGCTCACTACTATTACGGACACATTGATTGACCGGCATGTATCCTTCTTAGCTGTTGTTTCTGTCCCCTCGAGGAAATGTCACGCGGTGTAATGGAGTCCTTGTAGCTTGCTACGACTCGTCTACACACGCCGTTGACCGACACCTGATTTGCTGGGTTATGTATGCCTGTCCCTGAACGGATGTACCACTTGGGTTCATAACTAGCCCTGTCGAACCGTGTTCTCTGACATATGATTGCTGGCGACATATTCATATACGCGAGCCAAAAGGCGCAAACGGTCCCGGCCAAGGTAAGGTGGCAGCCGTGGGGATTACCGTGCGTGAGGCCACAAAGTGATATGATGCGTTACAAGATGGAATTGTATGGCTTAGGATCGGGGTCCCGACATTGAACATGGATGAAAGTTGGATATTATTAATCTCCACAAAATTCTAAACATTTTATACGTTTAAATCATTTTAATCCGATGCACGGTTTGAGAGTTATTAAATGCATGATCATGAGGGACTTTTGTGTAAAACAAGAATTCCGTGGATAATTTGTTAAATTTGTTGGGACTGAAAAGAAACATTATCCAGCCGAATCTAGAATAAACTGGCTTACATAGGCATGAGCGCAAGATAGTAAAACATCGCACACGGACACAATAGAGGGGATTTGGCGCTAGCTTGTGCTCACCCTAGGCCACATCTGGCCGACTCGGTGGAGAGGCTCGGCTGGGCCAGTGCGGCTCGGATTGGCTTGGCGATGCCGAGTGGAGGGACAACTGGGCCGCGAGCGAGGACGACGCCGACTCAGCCTGGCCTGCACTGGGCGTGGGCGTTGCAGAGGCATGCCGCCATGGGTGCCGGGAGCTGGGCCGGATCTAGAACGCTGGCGCAGCCCACAGGTGAGGTCGAGCGACCTGTCAACACGCAGCGGCTCGTCTCCCTCGATTAGAGAGCGGGCGGTGCTTCAGTCGGTGTTGGACGGTGGTGTGGCTGGGCACGCAGCTGGTCGGTGGATCCGACGGCGGGGAAGGTCATAGATGAAGCCAGGAGGCCGGCAAAGGCACGGGGATGACGATGGGAGGCAGACCCAGCCGCGTTCGGAGCTTGGCAGGGTCGGTGCAGCGAGATATCGTGTCACAAGAGAGGATCGTGGCGGAGGAAGGCCATGACGACGACACATGCCATGGCCACACCCGACCGGCGGCGACGACACACATTGGCGGCACGGCGGGGCATCTTGAAGTGTGGCGGCAGGGCTTGGGGGTTAGGTGGTTCTTCTATGACAAACGGCCATGGGAGGCAGAGAAGGCTGCGGGTGGTTCCCGATCCAAATCGGGGTGTGGCAGGTGGTGGGTGGCTTCGGGCTTAGGAGGGCCCGACCCGGGTCGCACGGGCCATGGTGGCTGGGGCGCCTTGGGGGATAGGTGACGGCCTCCTGATGGCTGCGGACGACTGTTGCAATGGTGCTGGGTGGTGCTGGCGGTGACAAGTGGTGGCGGCGGGCAGGCTGCCCATGGAAAACGAGGTGGGAGGTAGGGAAGGGGTTTTATTTATAGAAAGTGGGGCTAGGGTTGGGGTTTTAGCCCGTTTTTGGACACTCCTATCATGATCGGATGACACCGATCACGGGGATGGCCAGGTGGGCTAGTGGGCCGTGTAGAGGGGGTTGGGTGGTGATAAGAGGAAGGTTTGTGGCCCGTGGCAAGATTTTTAAAACACCGAAACACGCGATAATTGAATCGGTTATAGTGTCGTTATAGGTTTATTCGTTGGGGGTATCAACCAACCTCCGATTGTGACAAAACTTGATAGGTGGTGTACCTACAATAAAACAAGACCGCACGCCAACTTTTAACTCATTCCAAGGAAGTCTCATACACACTCCTAAAAACAATATCTAAGTGATGCCGCGTGCGTGTGCATGTGTGATTGGTCCCGAAACGGTCAACGACAAAAACAAAGAGAACTGACAACTAACAATGGATGCAAGTTTTGAAAAATGACGGCAACAGGGTGCCAATGCAATGCGGTTGATGCGCAAGATACGATGATGAATGCGGCAACAAAATAAATCACACGACGATAATGAAGTAAAAAGAGAATCTTCTAGAGCGTCGGTTCAGGGTTGTTACACAGGTGGAGCCCTAGCGTGATCCACACCTGCTGCATTGCCTGTTGGAGCATGAAAAGTAACATATTCGAAAATGTGCTCGTTCGTGCTTGTTGAAGTGGACTTTGCTTCAACCAAAATCAATGTCATACGCTTATAGAACACATTGACTGCATAATGTGGCCAAATGAGGTTAGAACGTTCTTCACTTCTTTTGCATACAACTTCTTATGCTTCTCATATCTTGGTATCATATGCCTTGGGATCCGCTTCAAATAAAACAAATTATTTACTAAAAATATTGAGGAAAAGAGCAAAAGAGGGTGCATGTTTACCTCCAAGTCTTCAATTGAAGGCAGCGAATGAAACCACTCTTCTAGGGAGCCGTAGGCATCGCCGCCAATCTCGCTCTCATCCGTGGCTGGGTTGCTTGGTAGCAACTCCCCCTGCATTGTTGTTTTGACAATGAGCTTCATTGCAGCACTCGAGTGCTACATACAACATCTGTGGCAAAGGACGAAGTTGTGAAGACCAATTGAAGAAGGTTAGTCACCATATCAATAAGGCAACTCACAAAAAAAAAGATATGAAAATTGGGATGGGCTCTTATATTTCATTTTCCAAATTCAATCTCATCCAGACCAAGCTTGTTTTTTTCGAATTCTTCTACCAACTTGAAGTCGTTCTTGCAAACAAAACATGCCCTTGGTAGAGAGTAGTTAAACCTATGCTCGAAAACCAACATCCGAGGCACGTCAACAAATTCCATGAAAATTATGTGCAAAACACAAAAAATGACATTGTGAGCATAACTTCTTACAAAAAGAGATAACAAAAGATGTTACATCAAAAAATAAAATAAAATAGAAAGAAGCAACAAGCTGGTGGATATGTCGCGAACATTGGCACACAACTGCCAACCGAGAAACCAGTTTTCCCTTCCCGCCTCATCTTTTGGTAGTTCTTCACCTCCTTCAACGCAATAGCCAATAAATGCTCATCCTAAGAAAACTCACTAATCTTACTACCAAGCTCGCAAGATACTCTAGGAGTACCATGTTGCTAGTCCCATGAGATAGCACGGGAGCAATACACAAAAGCACACAGGTCCCATCTATAGTAACAACATCATCATCCTCCGCATCCCTGAGCACATCAATAGAGTGGTTCGTTAGGGCCCTTGGCCCTACTCAATAGAGTTCAAGCAGCACGTGTGGCTCATTCTCAACAACTCCACGGGCCTTGACCCAGAAGGGGCATTAATGTTTTTTCACACCATGTCTCTCATAAACAATATGCACTTCTTTTTGTGACGGGAAATAAAGATGCAACAACTAATAAGAAACAAAACCAATTGCAACAAAGATAAAAATGCAGAAGAAAAATAAAGGAAAAAATGAAAGGAAAACATCTGGTTGTGTTGCATACCTAAACACCCCCTTTCTAATGTCAATTTTCATGACAACACAATCAAAAAGATCGCCCGACACAGAATGAGCTGATATTCAAGAGGGATCCAAAGTTGCATTTCCTTATAACGTCCTTCTTTGTTTTGGATTGACAATCCACAACCTGGCATAAGTGGGTTGCTGAGAAACGTGTTGAGAATAGCCCATCAACAACACATTCGTCATCGTCCATTCTGCAAAAAAGAAGAAGGAAAAAAAGAACATGAGCATTGGATGTTATCCGTGATATGAACGGACTATAAGGGGGGGGTCCATATAAAGACTATACAAAAGCCTGTTGCAACACAACCGTACGTGTAAAAAACCTAGTTCTAACAAAACTGAATTTGAACGCATGACTACGTCATAACACGAACTAGTTCACTACTACATATGGAAAAAAGATGTGTTGCACCACATCTAAAAAAAACAAAAGATAAATTGTGGTGGAACTAAAACACATGACTATTACAACACCGTTTCAACCTAAACCAGGTACTTGGAGATAGCACACATGAAACCCTACCTGTACACTACAAATTCTAGACTACTAAACATCACAAAATTCAAACTAATAACACCACAAACTTCACTTAGGAAACTTGTAGCTAAACTAGACCTAACAGTGACCAATGCAGCATAACCCAAACACACAACATGGTACCTAGAGATGACTAAACTGAATGAACCTCACATGAACTAAAATCACCCCGACAACGGCTTCGAGCATCCCTCAAGCACCGCCCCAAAATCACCCCCGGGGGCCGAGAAATTCACTCCCTCCCTATGTGGGAGCTCTAACGACCCCAACCCCACCCTCACTATCCCCTCCTACAAAGCAACTCCGATAACCCCCCCCCCTACTCCCCCTCATGAGAAGCAACTCCGATGAACGCAAACCTACCCCCCCGCTCCTTCACCCTCTCTCGAAGAGATCCAACAGATGCAATCTCAAAGTGGAAATCGAACCATGTTCTATCTCTGCATCTGGCTCGCCTCCACTACTCTTACGAGTTGGTGAAGATGTGGGATCTAGAAAACAAACCTGATCTCTGGGTCGTCGACGACCATGGAGTGCGATGACGATGCGTGTGCCTTCCCTCCCTTACTACTCGCATGTCCCATCATTCTTTTGCCTCACTGTTGCGCTGACAGTCGCTTCTCAAGTTGGTGGATATGCTTGAGGGGAGGAGGGGGGAAGAGGAGGAGAGGGAAATGGGCGAGGGGCGAGAGAGCTAGAGCTTCCGAGGGGCGATGTTGCAATGAAAACGTGAGTGCCCCAAACATCTGGTCTCCGTGCGTGCGGGCGATCAAGATAGAATCCAGCCGCACGATTAGGCGTGATCCGACGACTCTGAAGGAGGTTTGCGCAACAGAAGTAAGTTAAATGAAAAACATCTTTCGAATACAAATTTAATGGTATAATTTTTTACTTCTGCCACAGTCATTTATATTCATTAAATTTATGATTAAATTTAAATCTTGAAAAGTACAGACGTACTATATTATGAAATGGAGGGAGTATATTATTTGTAATCGAGTTATGTACTCGCATTAGTGCATATGTAGTGATACAGCAGCACGGTCCGGACTCCGGGGGGAACATGTTCCTGCACGCCGGTGGAGGGAACATCATGTTCATATGCATAATCCTTTATTCCAACACATCAGCAACATACAATAGTACTTCTCCGCGGTGTTGAAGGAGGGCAAGGATAAATGATACGCCGAGTGCGACTCTCGGGCTAGAAAGGGTCACCAGCCATGCTTGATGCATACTGTGAATTTTGCAGAAATCTCGTGCAAAATAAAGGAAAGTACTAGTCCTTCCTCCGTCTGTATTTTTTTTTAAAGTTTCATTAAAAAACTATATATGAATGTATATAGACGAACTTTAGAGTGTAGATTACTTATTTTATTTTGTATGTAGTCTTCTAGTAAAATCTTTAAAAAGACTTATACTCTGTGAAACAAAAGTAGTACTGAAATTACCGTGGAAAGTTTCATGTTTAAAATATGGACAGTACTCTGGCGCACCGGCCCAATCGTTTCGGCCGGTCGCCGTGCAGCCGTCCGATCCAGCACGCAACAACCGTTGAATTTTGCCGCCCACGTCATATTCTTCTTCCCTTGTTCTTCAGTTTTAGATTCGTTTGACACAAGATTTCTTTGTCTCCGTCACTACGTGTGTGCGTTCCAACAAGGCGTGGTAACAACCACGCCCCATCCCCCCGTCCTGGCGTAGCCGTTTATCGCAACACCAACTGCTCGTTCCCCCTTCGTCCTCCCAGATACCATCGTCGCCTCCCCGTCACACATCGCCGGGGTTCACCACGGCTCGCTGACGTCATTGAAGCATCTCTAATGGAGACAACAACTTTTTACACTGGTTGCAGCTCGCTGTCTCGCCACCACCTCGCCGGTTGCAGCACAACACCGTCACATCTCGACGTTGGTTGTAGCTTTTACAAGTATCAGATGTAGCTTTTACAGGTGATGGTTGCAGCCATTGTAGCAAAACTTAATACCAGTTGTAGCAAAAACCGATACCAGTTGTAGCAAAAAAATTCGGCGAACTCGGGTTGCAACTCTCGCGAACGTGGATGCAACTTTTTTAATGGACGGTTGTAGCCAAAATAGACATCGATTGTAGCAAAAATCGACACCTGTTGTAGCAAAAACATCCGACGAACTTGGGTTGCAACTCTGACGAACGTGGATTGTAACACCCATGATGTGATCCTATCCTTTTTTTGACGTCGTTTTAGAAGAAAGGATATCATTACAAGTACATGTACTGAAGAGATGAATATATGAAATTGGCTTACACTCGCCACAAGCTACAACAAGTTCACATCAATACATTAACATATTCAATCACCATGAAGAAAAGCAGGGTCCGACTACGGACAAAAACAAACGATAAAAGAACAACGTCCATCCTTGCTATGCCATTGCTGCCGATGTGGAACCCATCCTAGATCGATGAAGAGGAAGAAGAAGAAACTCCAAATAGAACAATCATCGCGCTCACGTAAAAGTAACTCTTTACCTGTACCTGCAAGTGTTGTTGTACTAATCTGTGAGCCACAGGGACTCAACAATCTCATTCTCAAAGGTATCAAGACTAGCAAAGCTTAATGGGTGAGGTATTGTTAAGTGGTGAGGCTGCAGCAAGCGACTAAGCATTTATTTGAGGTGACTAACTTACGAGTACAAGAATAAAAGGGGGTGATCTACGCATAAGGGGACGTGAATTAATGATGATCAAATGAATGGTCCTGAACACCTACTTACGTTAGTCATAACCCCATCGTGTCCTCGATCAGAGAAGGAGCTCACGAAATAGACAATCATGGTTACGCACACAGTTGGCATGTTTTAATTAAGTTTACTTCAAGTTATATAGAACCGGATGTTAAACAAAGTTTCCAAGTTTGCCACATAACCTAAGGCACAACTTTTCGAAAGATTTAACCTTGCAGGGGTGGTCCAATTAGTCCATCACAAACTACCACACGTTCCGTCGGAATAACCTTGATCAGGGAAAACCCGTGATCTCCTCGGGTTCCTATTGGAAAACCTCAACCTCGAGATAGCCCAAAGTATCCTCATAATCCCACGCACAAGATGCTTGAGAAAGGTAAAACAAGTCCAGGAAGGCCGCCCGGCGTGTTGACGATCCCGATAGGAGCCGTGTATCTCGTTCTCAGGACACGACGGATAAGCTACACGTATGAAGGCCGGATAGTAATCCCCCGGGTGGCCCCGCACAATGCTCTATTTTGGACCAGCACCATTAGCACTGGCCCCCTTGTATTATGTTGAATTACTCCTCGGTTTCATGACGCCCTATGCTTTTTAACGATGTTCAGTATAATTATGTTGGGCAAATATAGTACCAATGTTGGGCCTTGCTAGATGAGCTCTATCCCAAAACGAAAGTCAAGGGGGTCTGGATAACAACCCCAAGCATGTTAGGAGAGCTCATTTATGGAACATAACTCTGTTAGCCGAAACTAAGGCGACAAAGGTGGAACAAAGCACCATGCTAAAAGGCCAAGCCTTCCACCTTTTACCGAGTATATAGGTGCATTAAATTAACTAGCAATAATATGGTGATATAACAAGGAACCCATGTTGGCATATGGAAGTAACTGCACCTGCAACTAGCAACACTAAAAAAAGGTTGAGCAAGCGGTACATAGCCAAACTGTGGTTTGCTGGGTTGTGGAAAGGTTAGATGTTTTCATGGCAATGTTGGGAGGCTTATTTAACAGGGGGTAGGAAGCGAGACATATCAAAAGAAATGATACAACTAGCATGGCGTTTATAGTAATGGTATCTAGGGAAATAGTCATATTGCATGTGATCCCGCTTGGAAGAATAACGAATTCGTGAAGCAGGCGAACCAACGTAGTCGAACGGATCCTCACATTCCGACACGCTTGCAGAACTCTACCGAGAAGAAGCAACCCGGAAACAAGAATCAACACACGATATTCACCACGACACATGCACGATATGATGCACAACACATATGATGCATGTCCGCTTAAATTATGCAAGGCTCGTCTTGGCAATTCACAACAATCAAACACTACACATTAAGTGAAGTTCGATATGCAACGAGTTGCATATTAACAAAACTGCACACTTGAATTACTTAGTTCACTCCCATTAGGTACACGACAATATTAAATGTTGTTAGACATGGCAAGAGGTTAAGCACAAATAAACTACCTATGTAGGCATTTTAAATGTGTCCGGAAACGACATATAGCATTTCTGAGTCGACCCCACACGTTAACTTTGAAATCGGTCCGGATCTGTCCTAAACACATTTTATGTTTGTTAAACGACAAAATAAAATGGAGCATGTGAAGCTACACGTCATCCTAGTCGATTTATATATATAACTCACCTAGAATAGAGCTACGGTTAACTAGCTACAAATTAAATCGTTTTTAACATGTTATCACGCAAATCAATGCAAATAGCACGGTTAATAGTTTTAAATATGCATGAAAGTTGGAGAATATTAATATACACAAAGTTCTACAAATTTTACATATATAACTTATTTCGATCTCACACATGGTTTAAAAGTTATGGGCGTTTTAAAATAGGCATCTAATCTCTAATTAGACAAATTCGAGGTTAAATAAAAAAACTACGGGCAGAATCTAACTATTGGGCCGAAATTGGGCCAATAGGGCCTGAGCGCAACATAGCAAGTGTCGCACTATGCGGCATATAGGATAGGGGAATTCTCAACCTCTGGGCTTCGGCCCAGGTGGAGGAGAGGAGGCACCTAGCCTGTGTTGGGGCGGCCCGCGACACGACTTCGGGTGGGAGCGAGCAGGCCGACGGGGCAACAACGTTGGACTCGGCCATCGGGCGCGCTTTGCTGGGTCATGGGTGAGGCCCACTTCGGGTGAGTTAACGCGGGGCGAGCGACCTGCTCCGCTCATCCTCCCGATGAAGGCAGCGGCCATGGCGAGGTGGGTGCTCCGGCGAGAACTCGAGGGCGGCATGGAATCGACGAGGCATTGTCGGAGAGGACCGGATCCTGGGGCTACGCGGCAGGTCCAGGCACGGACAAGAACGATGGCAACCTGAGCTTCATGCACCGGCATCCATGGCGGATCTGCACAACGCGCGCGAGAGAGATGATGTTAGCACCAGAAAAGGGGGAGGAAGAAGGAGCGGGGCGGCGCGACACTCATCTCCGGCGAGGGACGGCGAGGATCTCTAGCTGGAGCTGCGGCGAACAGCCACCGGAGGCGGGGTCGACGGTAGGGTCTCGATCCAGGTCAAAGCGAGGCCACGCAGCGGGGCTTCGTGTCCGAGAGGGCCTGATCTGGGCCGCGGTGGTTGGGGGCGGCACGAGGGCGATGTGGCGAGCGGGGACTAGCTGGAACGGTGGTGGCGTTGGCTAGCCAAGGCTTGCCAGGTGGCGGCGGCTGGGTCGCCCGGCACGGAAATTGAGGTCGCAACGGCTGGAGCTGCGTGGAGGGCTAGGAGCTAGGGTTTTTAGATTCGGAAGGCTAGGCCTTCCTTATATAGGCAGGGATCTAGGGTTAGGGGGCTTTACACCGTTTTCGGGCCGTCAGATCTCGATCGGATGGTCCAAAATGGAGGGGTAGGGTAGGTGGGTGGTGCTGGGATGCATAGAATAGGTCGGGCTAAGAAAAGAGGGAGATTTACAGCCAGGCAATGAGATTTTTAAACACCGAAAAACATCCCACGATAATCCGATGACGGTGCCGCTACGGTCGACCCTTCGGGTATCAAACGAACTTCGATTGCAACGAAATTTGGCAGGCGGCCTACCTACATTACAATAATACCGCACACCAAGTTTCGACCCAATCCAAGAATATTGTATACATACTTTTAAAAACAAGATTTAAACGATGTTGTGGGCGCATGCGTGTGTGGTTGGTCTCAAAATGATCAACGACAAAAACGAAGAGAACCGGCAACTAATTTTGGATGCAAGTTTTGAAAACTAACGACAACGGAGTGTCGATACAATGCGAATGATTCGACAAACAATTAAATCACACGACGACAATGGACTAAAAGGGGAATCTTCTAGAGCATCGGTGTCGGGCTGTTACAACTCTCCTACACTAACAAGAGATCTCGACCCGAGATTTAAGAATAGAAGGGGGAAGAGGATGAGAAAGCAAGATGTAAAACTTAGTCACTTCTTACAAACCAGTGCAATCAACGACTCTTATAGGTTGCAACGAGATGAAGAATGACATGAGGAACAATCAAGAATTCAAAAGAAATTTCGGCACCATTTCGGTAGGAAAGAGAGGACAAAATTTGATAAGATGGAAAGATCTTGACAAGATTCACAACAAACCAACTAAATTGATAGGCAAGGAAAGAACATGAAAGAAGAGACAACGCTCCGGTTAAATGAATAAGAAAGGAAAGAACACGATCTTGACAAAACTAGATCATGGATAAAAGAGAGCAACATCACAATAGCTCGGGAACAAGAGAATAGAAACTATATCATTGGAAAGAAAGAATGAAGAAGAAAATGACAACTACTATCATAATTGAATTTGGCAAGCATCCTTGCAAGAAGTATTGAATGGAGTTGTTGGAAAAACAACAAAGAAAAGAACTAGCTTGTTGTGGGCTTATGGAAACCATTTCAAAATAATGAGGTGACAACCAGCCACTAACAGAAACAAGGATTGATTGGGAGCAACAAGATATGCACAACTTCTTACACCAAGAGGAAACATTAAGAACTTGGATTAATCATAATCACCATAATAGCCGCAATCCTTAGAAATGCTTAAGGTAAACTCTAATCCAAGCTAACTTCAATGAAGAATCATGGGTTGAAAATATCTCATGGTCAAAGAGTTGGTGGATTAAAATATCTCATTCTGGAAACAAACTCTCTACGAGACTTCTCATGAATCAAAATGCTATAACACCACCACAAAGGATAAAGGAGGAAGAATTGCACTTTGAAATGCAAGAGAAGGGATACTTGAGGCTTTCCAACAAGAATCTTGAAGATTACCTTGAGAATGTATTACATCCTAAACAAACCGCCATGAAGAACCTCCGGAAAAATAATGATGAAAAGAAATGATGGATGAAATAATAATATTATTGCCTTGCAAAGAATTAGATGGAACTTCGCGAAGAGAAACTTGAAATAAAACTTGGAACTCTGGAAGAGAAAAGATATGAACACTTGGGATAAAGAATTGATATCATGAGCCACTCCGAAAGAGGAATGGAAATCACTTGAGGGAACAAGAATAAGAATTATGTTATGCTCCTCCTTCATCAAGTTAAATTGATGACAATCAACGAAATAGCATACCACTTACTCTTCTTGAAAATATGGGAGATAGAGAGATAGAGCACAAACTTGAAGAAGTCTTGGAAGAAACACCGGTAAGAATTTGGAATGAAAGAGAATAACACAAATGAACTACGCTACATGAGGACAAAGAGAGCACGATTCAATTAGAGCATGCTTGAACAAGCCACCGGTAAGAATTAGAAACGGATAAGACAACCATGAATGAATGGAGATAAATGAGAACAAGGAGATCATGATCCACCTGATAGAACACTTGAACAAGGCACTGGTCTAATTGAGAGACAAAAAAAGAGAAAACAATTGAGAAGAATTTGAGAATGAAAGTTGAAAGCTAAGAACAAAGAAATCTTCTGAAATGATGGCCTTCGGAGGGTCGAGAAATGAACACAACACTGAAATGCACGAGATAGATATGAAACTAATTGCTCGTGACTCGAAACAATTGAGAGGATAGCACGAAGCTGAAATGAAAATTCTTCACAAGAATGGACAAAGATTGAAGAGAACATCTCCATCGGTCTTCGAAGCTGAGAATGATCAAGAATTATCATCAAGAATTATTGAGCCACTCCGGAAGAATGAATAAGGAAAATCTTGAGCCAATGATGACAATTAATTTGAAGCGATCTTGGAGAGGGAATATGACTCATGAAATCCATACATATTTCACACTGAAAAGATTTAGAGATCTCCGGAAAAATTGGAAGAGCCATGTAAGATCCTCGGAAAACCTGTGGGTTATGGGCCCACTGAAAGAAAACACCAAATGAATGGATTGCTAAGAAAGATTGATTGCATCGGTACAAATGAAAACTTGATGAGGTTAGCACCTCGAATTAATTGAAAGGATTGAAATGAAGAAACTTCTGAGATATCTACAACAATTCGGGTCGAACAGAGATGGATGAATAACTAGAGAGGCTTGAATAAGAATTTCCAACACATGAATCATTTAACAGATGAAAGGATATGATGAACACCGAAAGCTTGAAGTGAATCCACCGGAGAAGAGCAAATAGAAACAAGAAATGATGAACTTAACACTGAGCATCTTTATAATGAACCACCGGATATGAAATAAAATAAAAAGATAGTAGAAGCAACAATGAAAGAAAGGCACTTGGATAAGAATTGAATCGCTGAAGTAAAAGGGCGGGAGGGTGGGAAAAACAAAGACAACTTGGGACACATGAGACAAACTCCGGAATGACATGAGAGATTGATCTTGTAAATATTGGAGATGATAGAATTAACTTGAAGAGAAGCACACCAGATGAAAAAGAATTAACATGATGACTCATGTTGACAAGAATTGATAAGACAATTTGATTGAGCAAAAGAATTAATTAGAATTCCCATGGAAATACGAGAACACCACTTGGAAAGATATGAATTCACCACTTGGCATCGAAGCAACTCGAATTAGCATACTACAACAAAACAAAGGATGAGGCTTACGAAACAAGCCAGAACAAATTCATGACAAAGATTCCGTACGATATTTTTGTGGTGAGGTTCGCACGGGCTTGATCGTACATTGGATTTTCATATTGAAATGACCCTCGAATATGCTCCCTAGGCGTAGCGAACTACAAGTCTTGTTAAAGCATACTGATGACATATATCAAGACTGTCCTGTGTAAAAACGAGCGTGAACAAACGAATCCACTAGATGTTGAACCCCAACCTCACATCATGCATCTGTTGGAAGATTGTCCTATAGGTAACTACTTGAATTCCCACCTAAGAACTCCCGAAATTTTCGGTCATGCAATCGGGTCCACTGATACAAGGAGTAAGATCCATCACTCAACTCCTAGCAATAACACTAGACGTCCAGTGTATCACATCCCTCAGCACATACCCAGAATCTCAGAAACTCATCTATCTCCGACACTCGTAATCACAACGATACTAAGTACGGTGATACATCTGGAACCCTTTGCACCAGTACTGGGGAAGCCGGACTCCTCTCGCCACTACTAGTATTGAAGCAATTTCGAACATCCTTCGTCCTGAGATACTAAGAAATCTGAATGATAACGATGTGCTCAAGAATCCCCTGGAGCTCAATTCCTCGAAAGAAATCAAGTCAGACAGGAGGCGTCAAGACAGAACACCGTCACATCGACATCATATAGATTCCAAAATACCCGCATGATCCTAAAAAAAATTGAGTGAGAAGAGGAGTGTAATTAAAATTCTTACGTCAGGATTCCTCACCAGAGCATAGAAGAGGAGTAAAAAGAATCCTACTCTCCAAAGCAGTTTTTCACTAGACTCGACTCGACCAAATTCGATCAATCAAGGGGTTTCTAGGTCGGTACTGCTTTGTACCAACTTGTAAGGCCCAAGATGTGATCCTATCCTTATTTTGACATGAGGGTCTCGATAGGATAGAAGCGCATCTCATCGTTTCAAAAGAATGGATATCATTACAAGTACATGTACTGAAGAGATGAGTATATGGAATTGGATTACACTTGCCACAAGCTATAACAAGTTCACATCAATACATTAACATATTCAATCACCATGAAGAAGAGCAGGGTATGACTACGGACGAAAACAAATGATAAAAGAATGACATCCATCCTTGCTATCCCAGGCTGACGACCTGGAACCCATCCTAGATCGATGAAGAGGAAGAAGAAGAAACTCCAATTAGAACAATCATCATGCTCACGTCAAAGTAACTCTTTACCTGTACCTACAACTATTGTTGTACTAATATGTGAGCCACATGGACTCAGTAATCTCATTTCCAAAGGTATCAAGACTTGCAAAGCTTAATGGGTGAGGTATGGTTAAGTGGTGAGGCTGCAACAAGCGACTAAGCATTTATTTGAGGTGGCTAACTTACGAGTACAAGAATAAAAGAGGGGACGGGGTTATCTAAGCATAAGGGGACATGAACTAATGATGATCAAATGAATGATCCTGAACACCTACTTACGTCAGTCATAACCCCACCGTGTTCTCGATCGGAGAAGGAGCTCACGAAAGAGACGGACACGGTTATGCACACAGTTGGCATGTTTTAATTAATTTACTTCAGGTTATCTAGAACCGGATGTTAAAAAAGGTTTCCAAGTTTGCCAAATAACCACGGGCATGTATTTTTGAAAGATTTAACCCTTCAGGGTTGGTCCAATTAGTTCATCACGAACTACCACATGTTGCATCGAAATAATTGCAATCAGGGAAAACACGTGATCTCCTCGGGTTCCTACTGGAAAACCTCAACCTCGAGATAGCCAAAGTATCCTCGGAATCCCACACACAAGACGCTTGAGAAAGGTAAAACAGTCCAGCAAGGCCGCCCGGCATGTCGACGATCCCGAT
The DNA here is from genome assembly GCF_904849725.1 of Hordeum vulgare subsp. vulgare. Taxonomy (NCBI): domain Eukaryota; kingdom Viridiplantae; phylum Streptophyta; class Magnoliopsida; order Poales; family Poaceae; genus Hordeum; species Hordeum vulgare. The sequence goes on along the minus strand of NC_058524.1, from coordinate 385,879,723 downwards.
AGGAGCCGCGTATCTCGTTCTTAAGACACGACGGATAAGCTACGCAACGAAGGCTGGATAGAAATCACCCGAGTTGCCCTGATGGCCCCGCACAGTGCAATGTTTTGGACCAGCACCATCAGCATTGCCCCCATGTATTATCTTGAATTACTCCTCGGTTCATGACGCCTTATGCTTTTTTACTCTGTTCAATATTATTAAGTTGGACAAGTATAGTACCAATGTTGGACCTTGCCAGACAAGTTCTCTCCCAAAAACAAAAGTCAAGGGGGTCCTCATAACAACCCCAAGCATGTTAGGAGCACTCATTTATGATACATAACACCAGTAGCCGAAACTAAGGCGGCAAAGGTGGAACAAAACACCATGCTAAATGGCCAAGCCTTCAACCTTTTACCAAGTATATGGGTGCATTAAATTAATTAGCAATAATATGGTGATATAACAAGGAACCCATGTTGGCACATGGAAGCAACTGCACCTGCAACTAACAACACTAACAAAAGGTTGAGCAAGCGGTAACATAGCCACACAGTGCTTTACTGGGTTGTGGAAAGGTTATAGGTTTTCATGGCAATGTTGGGAGGCTTATTTAACAGGGGGTAGGTAGCGAGACAGAGCGAAAGAAATGAGGCAGCTAGCATGGCATTGATAGTAATGGTATCTAGGGAAATATTCATCTTGCCTATGATCCCACTTGGAAGAAGAACGAATCTGTGAAGCAGGCGAACCAACATAGTCGAACGGATCTTCACATTCCGACACGTTTGCGAAACTCTATCGAGAAGAAGCAACCCAGAAACAAGAATAAACACACGATATTAACCACGACACATGCACGATATGATGCACAACACATATGATGCATGTACGGGTAAATTATGCAAGGCTCGGTATGACAATTAACAACAATCAAACACTACACACTAAGTGAAGCTCAATATGCAATGAGTTGCATACTGAGGAAAATCCACACTTGAATTATTTAGTTCACTCCAGTTAGGTGCACGACAATATTAAATGTTATTAGACATAGCAAGAGGTGAAACACAAATAAACTACCTATCTAGTCATTTTAAATGAGGCCAGAAATGACATATAACATTTCTGAAACGACCCCACACGTTATCTTCGAAATCTGTCTAGATCTGTCCTAAACACATTTTATATTTGTTAAACGGCAAAATAAAGTGGAGCACGTGAAACTACACACCATCCTAGTCGACTTACATATATAGCTCACCTCGAACAGAACTACGGTTAACTAGCTATGAATTAAACATTTTTAACACATTATCATGCAAATTAATGCAAACAACTTGGTTAAAAGTTGTAAATATGCATCAAAGTTGAAAAATATTAATCTACATGAAATTCTATACATTTTACATATATAACTTATTTCGGTCCGATGCACGGTTTAAAAGTTATGGGTGTTTTAAAATAGGCGTCCAATTTGTAATTAGACAAATTCGCATGTTAAATAAAAAACAACTATGGTCCGGATATGACTATTGGGTTCAATTCGGGGCAACAGGACCTGGGCGCAACATAGTAAGTGTCGCACTATGCGACATGTAGGCTAGGGGGATTCTCACCCTCTCGGCTTCGGCCGAGGTGGAGGAGAGGAGGCAGGTGGCATGCGTTGGGGCGGCCCGCGACGCGGCTTCGGGTGGGAGCGAGCAAGCCGGCGGGGGAGCAGTGCTGGACTGGGTCATCGAGCGCGTAGGGCCGGCGCGTGGGCGAGGCCCACTGCGGGCGAGTCAACGCCGGGCGAGCGACCTGCTCCCCTCATCCTGCTGATGGAGGCAGCGGCCATGGCGAGGCAGCTACTCCGGCGAGGACTCGAGGGCGGCATGGATCTGACAAGGCGTTGCCGGAGAGGGCCGGATTCGGGGGCTACGCGGTAGGTCTGGGCACGGGAAGAACGACGGCGACCTGAGGTTAGCGCCAGAAAAAGGGAAGGAAGAAGGAGCGGGGCGGCGCGGCACTCATCTCCGGTGAGGGACGACGAGGATCTCCAGTGGGAGCTACGACGAACGGCCACTGGAGGCGGGGTCGGCTGCGGGGTCTCGATCCACATCGACGCGGGGCCAAGCAGCGAGGCTTCGGGTCCGGGAGGGCCTGATCCGGGCCACACGTGCCGTGGCGGCCGGGGGCGGCACGAGGGCGACGTGGCGAGCGGGGAATGGCTGGAACTGCGGCGGCGGTGGCGCTAGCTGGGTCGGCCAACACGGAAATTGAGGTGGCGGCGGCTGAAGCTGCGTGGAGGGCTAGGAGCTAGGGTGTTTAGATTAGGAAGGCTAGGCCTTCCTTGTATAGGGAGGGAGCTAGGGTTAGGGAATTTTGCATTATTTTTGAGCCGTCAGATCTTCATCGGACGGTTCGAATCGGAGAGTTAGGCTAGGTGGGTGGTGTTGGGTTGTGTAGAATAGGTTGGGCTAAGAACTGAGGGAGATTTGCGGCCCGGTAACGAGATTTTTAAACGATAAACCGGTGACAGTGCCGCCATGTTCGATCGTTAGGGTATCAAACGAACTTGGTTGCGACGAAATTTGGCATGCGGCCTTCCTACATTAAAATAAGACTGCATGCCAAGTTTCGACCCAATCCAAAAATATTTAATACATACTTTTAATAGCAAGATTTAAACGACGCCGCGGGCGCATGCGTGCGTGTGTGGTTGGTCTTAAAATGGTCAATGACAAAAACGGAGAGAATCGACAACTAATTACGGATGCAAATTTTGAAAACTGACGACAATGGAGTGTCGATGCAATGCGGATGATGCGAATGATGCAATAAACAATTAAATCACACGACGACAATAAACTGAAGAATCTTCTGAGGCGTCAGTCTCAAGCTGTTACATGGATGCAGTTTTTTTAATGGACGGTTATATCAAAAATCGATAACAGTTATAGAAAAAAATTGCTGCCACGGCCATTCACATGATGCAACCTCAATCCTACGAGGCGCGCTTGACCGGTCGGGGTGTTACATGGCGCCGGCCCCAAATATTTACTTAAAATATGTTCTCCTAGCCTAGATGTAGATGGCGTGAACTGGAAGCAGGGTCTGCCTCATCAACTCTCCAAACTAGGAAGGAGGATCGAGTATGCTGTTCATGACACGTGGGCCAAGCCTACTCAATTCCGTCTTCACCGGATCCATGCTACCTTCTTAATTATAATCTCCCTACCGCCCTCTAATTAATTAACTCATCTCAAACCGTGACCACAACGCTTCCTTCCCTCTCTCTCTAATCTTTTTTTACTCTACGTAAAAATGTATGTTAGCAGCACTTCACAATGTTATTTATATTATCTATCCGGTATTATAGATCTTGACACTGATTTTTTTCTCAAACTTTAAAATAGTGTTTGACTAACGGGATTATAGAATGACATGTGGTATCATGAACTGAATATAATATGAAACCCACATTTCAGTCTTGGCTCGAATTATTAGTCAAAGAAATCTCTCCATATTCGTCAGCCCCGACGAATCAGATGATGCTCTCATGTAGATTCTTGCCGCCTTCTTGGCCTGATTACAAATAGCTTCGTTATGTGGCCTTGGTGATTACTTCATATGTTTCTAAATATAAGTCTTTTAGATGTTTTATAAGAAATTACATACGGATGTATATAAACATATTTTAGAGTGTAGATTTACTAAATTTCCTCCGTATGTAGTCCTTCATTGAAATCTTTAAAAGGACTTAAATTTAGGAATGGAAGGAGTACTAGGAAGACACTACACGTTTTGCCGCGTCACTTATGTTCTTGGGTGTATATGTTTTAGTCTTATGTGATTTTTTTTAAGTTGTGAATTTTTACATGTTAATTGGTTTGATGTGTGGAGGATAGAATAAACTGTATTTTTTTATCAGATATACTACTCCCACGACAGATTTTACGGAGTCATAATTACGGATGGATGTATCAATTACGACCAGAGATTGGGAAAAGAGCGGGCCAACCGTGAAAATTAGGGAAGTGAAGAAATCCTCTTGGACAAGGGAGAAGACAAATGTAGTCCAACTGTGCGGGGGTTTAGGTATCCAGCTTAGGAGGGAGGGTAGCTTTCCACACATGTCATTCCCTAACTCGATGAAGGGCTCACAACACTCTTGATTCTACTGCTAGGACGTCCCACATGACGATGGTCAGTCGGGCCTCCCGCCGTACTCAGCGGAGTGAGTGCAGTCGGCGCCTTCCAATACCGTGTCCAAGGAGAAGAGGACGGATGTAAATATCTTGGTGGTCGCTTTGGTTGCTTTGGTACGGAAAGGTCTCAACGGGATGGACCCGCTAGAGGCCCTCTTCCAATGGAGGATCCAGCCCCTGCAGGCCAGGGCCCATCCTATGTGGATGTATTAGGGGTCGAGTGACTTCACGCGAACTCATCCGGAGGAGCTCGAGACGAAGTCGCTGGAAGCTAAGCTCATGGTCGACACCCCGGCGCGCTACAACCCTTGGGGGACCAGGCCGCCGCCCCCTTTCTCTATGAAGAATCCGCCGATTGAGGTAATTCGGAGTTTGGTTCGTCTGAATGACTTTGTTGCTGTTACTTATCTGCTTCTTGACTTGAACTTGTTCTTTTAACTCGGCGGAGTTTCACAACGATGATCAATATGGTGTCGGGTGTCGACCGCGCGCCCCTCGATGTGGCGAGTGATACGTAGCGCTAAGATGGCTCGGGAGGCTGCTGCCTCTTGAGCTTGCGTTGTTTTTTCCCTTGAAGAGGAAAGGGTGATGCAGCACATGAGGAGTAAGTATTTTCCTCAGTTTGAGAACCAAGGTATCAATCCAGTAGGAGAATCGAGGTCAAGTCCAAAGTACCTGCGCAAACACAAAAGAGCTTGCACCCAACGCTATAAAAGGGGTTGTCAATCCCTTCAAGACTGATTGCAAAGTGAGATCTGAAGGCGGAAAGTGCAACGAAGTAAAAGTGTAAGGCTAAAAATATGGTGTGAAGTAGACCCGGAGGCCATAGTGTTCACTAGAGGCTTCTCTCAAAATATCAAATGAAACGGTGGGTGAACAATTATTGTCGAGCAATTGATAGAGCCGTGCAAAGTCATGACGATATCTAAGGCAATGATCATACATATAGGAATCACGTCCGAGACAAGTAGACCGATACTTTCTGCATCTACTACTATTACTCGACACATCGACTGCTATCCAGCATGCATGTAGTGTATTGAGTTCATGACGAATAGAGTAACGCCTTACGCAAGATGACATGATGTAGAGGGATAAACTCAAACCAATGATGTAAACCCATCTTTTTACCCTTGATGGCAACAACACGATGCGTGCCTCGCTAACCCTTTTGTCACTGGGTGAGGTCACCGCACGGTATGAACCCAAAACCAAGCACTTCTCCCATTGCAAGAATCATAGATCAAGTTGGGCAAACAAAACCCACTTCTCGAAGAGAATTACAAGGATATAAAATCATGCATATAAGAGATCAGAAGAAACTCAAATAAGATTCATAGATAATCTGATCATAAATCCACACACCGCAAATAAGATTACATCAGATAGATCTCCATGAAGATCATGGAGAACTTTGTATTGAAGATCCAAGAGAGAGAAGAAGCCATCTAGCTACTAGCTATGGACCCGAAGGTCTATGGTGAACTACTCACGCATCATCGGAGAGGTTATGGTCATGGATTTTTAGGAATTTATAGGCGGAAGAGGTAGGGCAGACGAGCCACACGGGGCCCACAAGCCTGCTAGGCGCGGGCCCCTGGCCGCGCCTAGGGGGCTTGTGGGGTCCCCTGGTGGCCCCTGCCTTGGTTCTCACGTCCCGTGCATATCTTCTGTTCCGGAAAAAATCTTTTCGGAAGTTTTATTCCGTTTGGACACCGTTTAAAATCCTCCTATGAAAAGGGTCAAAAACACGAAAAGAACAGGAACTCGCACTTGGCACTGAGTTAATAAGTTTGTCCCAAAAAGATATAAAAGGCATACAAAACATCCAAAGTTTGACAAGATAATAGCATGGAACCATCAAATATTGTAGATACGTTGGAGACATATCAAGCATCCCCAAGCTTAACTCCTGCTCGTCCTCGAGTAGGGAAGTGATAAACACTGAATTTTTGATGTGGAATGCTACCTAGCATAGTTGTCCTTTTTAACTTCTTTCATGTGACATGAATGTTCAAATCCGTAAGATTCAAAACAATAGTTTGCTATTGACATGAAAACAATAATACTTCAAGCAAACTAGCAAGGTAATCATGAACTTTCGAAATAACAAGGCCAAAGAAAGTTATCCCTACAAAATCATATAGTCTGGCTATGCTCCATCATCCTTACACAACTAATTTAAATCATGCACAACCCCGGTATTGGCCAAGTAATTGTTTTTGCACTCTTACTTTCTCAAACTTTTTTCAACTCTCACGCAATACATGAGCGTGAGCCATGGATATAACACTATAGTGGAATAGAGTATGGTGGTGGTTGTGAGACAAAAAGGAGGAGATGGTCACATTGACTCGGTGTATCAAAGGGCTATGGAGATGCCCATTAATAGATACCAATGTGAATGAGTAGGGATTGACATACAAAGGATGCACTAGAGCTACAAGTATGTGAAAGCTCAAAAGGAGAACTAGTGGGTGTGCATCCAACTTGCTTGCTCACGAAGACCTAGGGCAATTTTGAGGAAGCCCATCATTGGAATATACAATCCAAGTTATATAATAAAGATTCCCACTAGTATATGATGGTGACAAAACGGGAGGCTCTCAATCATGATGAACATGGTGCTATATTGAAGCACAAGTGTGGAAAAGATAGTAACATTGTCCCTTCTCTCTTTTTCTCTTTTTTTGTTTGGGCTCTTGGGCCTCTTTTTCTCTCTTTATTTTATTTTATTATGGGCAACTTCGGCCTCTTTTTTTTCCTCACATGGGACAATGCTCTAATAATGATCATCATCACACTTTTATTTACTCACAGCTCAAAGCTCAGAACGATGATGACTCTATAGGAAATGCCTCCGGCAGTGTACCGAGATGTGCAACGATCTAGCTTGGCGTATGACGTTGAAACATCTTGCTAGCTATCTTACGATCATGCAATGGAAATATGAGAGTGACGGCAAAAGTCATGAGACGAAACGGTGGGAGTTGCATGGCAATATATCTCGGAATGGCTATGAAAATGCCATAGTAGGTAGGTCTGGTGACTGTTTTGAGGAAGGCATATGGTGGGTTTGTGCACCGGCAAAAATTTCGTGGTCCTAGAGAGGCTAGCAATGGTGGAAGATGAAAGTGCATCTATACCATGGACTCACATTAGTCATGAAGAACTCACATACTTATTGCGAAAGTTTTTATTAGTAATCGAAACAAAGTGCTAAATGCATACTCCTAGCGGAAGGGTTGGTAGGTGTTAACCATCGCGCGATCCCGACCGCAACACAAAGGATGAAAATCAATAGATCAATTATGCTCCGACTTCCTAACATAGCGGTTCACCATACGTGCATGTTACGGGAATCACTAACTTCAACACAAGTATTTCTAGATTCACAACACCCTACTAACATAACTCTTAATATTACCAAATCCACGTCTCAAAACTAATTGAGAGGAATCAAACTTCTCTTTCACGTCTAAAAGATCTAAGTGAAGCACACAGAGCAAAATGGTCTAGCTCAAAAGATATTAGTGAAGCACAATGAGCATTCTAGCAAATTCACGATGAGTGCATGTCTCTCTCAAAAGGTGTGCAGCAAGGATGATTGTGACACAATAAAAAGAAAAGACTCCTACGATACAAGACGCTCCAAGCAAAACACATATCATGTGGTGAATAAAAATATAGCTCCAAGTAATGTTACCGATGGATTGAAGACGAAAGAGGGGATGCCTTCCCGAGGCATCCCCAAGCTTAGGCTTTTTGGTGTCCTTGAATTTGGCTTGGGATTCCTTGGGCATCCCCGAGCTCTTTCCACTCTTTATCCCTTTGTCCATGAGAACATCACCCAAAACTTGAAAACTTCATAACACAAAACTTAAACAGAAACTCGTGATATCATAAGCACAAGAAAACAAACTACCACCTCTTTAGGTACTATAGCAATCTTGATTTATATTTATATTGGTGTTAGATTACTGTATTCTCACTTTTCCATGGCTAGTACCCCCGATACTATCCATAGTTTCATCAAAGCAAGCAACCAACTCAACAAAAACAAATCTGTCAAAAACATACCAGTTGTAGCAATCTGTATACTTCGTATACTTCTCATACCTCAAAAATTCTGAAATATTGCGACTGCCTGGCAAAAAGGCATATCAACCAGAAGAAAAATAAAAACAACTCAAAATATCTTTCTAAATAAAAATGAAAAATAATTTCGTGAGCGAAAAGTTTCTGTCTTTTTCCAGCAGGATCAAACAACCATCACCAAAACTAGTCATAAATGTTTTGCTTGGCTCAAACACAAAAATAAACACAAAAGACAGAATCATAATAGAATTATGATGGTGTGGGTGCAACAAAATAGAAAGAAAAAAAGATAAATTCATTGGGTTGCCTCCCAACAAGCGCTATTGTTTAACGCCCTTAGCTAGGCATAAGGTGATGGAATCATGTATCGTCGTCTTTGGTGCTCAAACCATAGGTAGCCCTCATCATGGATTCATAAGGCAATCTTATTTTCTTTCTAGGAAAATGCTCCATGCCCTTCTTTAAAGGAAATTGAAATCTTATATTCCCTTCCTTCATATCGATGATAGCACCAATAGTCCTTAGGAAAGGTCTACCAAGAATGATAGGGCATGTAGGATTGCAATCAATGTCAAGCACAATGAAATCCACAGGTACATAGTTCCTATTTGCAATAATAAGAACATCATTGATCCTTCCCATGGGTTTATTGACAGTAGAATCCGCAAGATGCAAATTAAGAGAACACTCCTCAATCTCATTAAAGCCTAGAACATCACATAAAGACTTTGGAATCGCGGAAACACCAGCACCCAGATCACACAAAGCATTGCATTCATAGTTTTGATTTTGATTTTGATAGTAGGTTCCCATTCATCATGAATCTTTCTAGGGATAGAAACTTCCAATTAAAGTTTCTCTTCAAGAGATTTTATCATAGCATCGACGATATGATCGGTAAAGGCCTTGTTTCGGCTATAAGCATGTGGAGAGTTTAGCATGGATTGCATCAAGGAAATGCATTCAATAAAGGAGCAACTATCATAATTGAATTCCTTGAAATCCAAAGTAGTAGTTTCATTACTAATCAAGGTTTTAATATCTTCTACTCCACTTTTAATGCTTTTAGCATCAAGATAGATGGACTCCGGATCATTAGGGCGTTTTTCAACCAAAGTGGATTCATATCCAGCCCCATCATCATTAGGTTTGACACTAGAAAACAAATATTCAATGGGAGTCACACCAAGCTCTTTAAGATCTTCGTGATTCTTATCACGAGAACACGCCTTTTTCAGCCATTCATGTCTAGCACGAATTTGGGCGGTTCTTTCTTTGCGCTCAGTCATGGAAACACGCATAGCTTTCAAAGTTTCATCCATGTTGATCTTGGGAGGAGCACATCTAACTTTCAAAGCATCAATATCACTAGACATTCTATCAACGCTCCTAGCCAAATCGTCAATTTTGAGTAGTTTTTCCTCTATGGACGCATTGAAAATCTTTTGCGAGTTGATAAAATCTTTGATATTACTCTATATATCAGAGGGTAATTTATTGTAATTTCCATGAGTATTGTTGTAGGAGTTGCCAAAGTTATTAGAGGGGTTACTAGGAAAAGGCCTAGGAACATAGTTTCCTCTAAAAGCATTGTTGTTGCCAAAATTATTCCTACCAACAAAATTAACGTCCAAGCTCGCATTGCTACTCTCAATCAAGGAAGACAAGGGCATGTCATTAGGATCTAAAGGAGCACTTCTGCTAGCAACCAAATTCATTAACTCATCCATCTTAGCACTCAACGAGTTAATTTCTTCTATAGCGTGTACCTTCTTACTAGTAGGTGACCTTTCAGTGTGCCACTGAGAGTAGTTTGTCATGATATTGTCTAGGAGTTTTCTGGCTTCTCCTAATGTGATTTCCATGAACGTTCCACCTGAGGCGGAGTCCAGGATATTTCTAGAAGCGAAATTCAAACCAGCGTAGAAGATTTGTATAATCATCCAAAGACTCAAGCCATGAGCGGGACAATTTCTAATCATCAATTTCATTCTCTCCCAAGATTGTGCAACATGTTCATGATCAAGATGCTTAAAATTCATGATATCATTATGGAGAGAGATAATCTTAGCCGGCGGAAAATACTTGGATATGTAAGCATCTTTGCACTTGTTCCAAGAATCAATACTATTTTTGGGCAAAGACGAAAACCAAGTTTTTGCTCAATGTCGCAATGAGAAAGGAAAAAGCTTCAATTTAATCACATCATTATCCACATCTTTCTTCTTTTGCATATCGTAAAGCTCATTGAAGGTATTAAGATGGTATGCGACATCTTCACTAGGAAGGCCGGAGAATTGCTCTTTCATAACAAGATTCAGCAAAGCAGCGTTGATTTCGTATGATTCTGCACTAGTGGCGGGAGCAATCGGAGTACTAATAAAATCATTATTATTAGTAATCGAGAAGTCACAAAGTTTGGTGTTTTCAGTCATGGTGACTTCAACAAGCAAACAAGCACACAAGCGAACAGAAAGCAAGCGAGAGAAAAGGGCGAACGAAAAAGGCAAAAGGAAAATATTTTTATAAATTTTTGTTTTTCAGAAGTGGGGGAGAGGAAAACGATAGGCAAAAAAGTAAATGCAAGAGATGAGTTTGTGACACTTAGTTGGTTGAGTTCTTGACTTGATCCTCCCCGGCAACGGCGCCAGAAATCCTACTCCTGCCTCTTGAGTTTGCGTTGGTTTTTCCCTTGAAGAGGAAAGGGTGATGCAGCACAGGAGCAGTAAGTATTTCCCTCAGTTTGAGAACCAAGGTATCAATACAGTAGGAGAATCGAGGTCAATTCCAAAGTACATGCGCAAATACAAAAGCGCTTGCACCCAACGCTATAAAGGGGTTGTCAATCCCTTCAAGATTGATTGCAAAGTGAGATCTGAAGGCGGAAAGTGCAATGAAGTAAAAGTGTAAGGCTGAAAATATGGTGTGAAGTAGACCCGGGGGCCATAGTGTTCACTAGAGGCTTCTCTCAAAATAGCAAATAATACGGTGGGTGAACAAATTACTGTCGAGCAATTGATAGAACCGCGCAAAGTCATGACGATATCTAAGGCAATGATCATACATATAGGCATCACGTCCGAGACAAGTATACCGATACTTTCTGCATCTACTACTATTACTCCACACATCGATTGTTACCAGCATGCATTTAGTGTATTGAGTTCATGACGAACAGAGTAACGCCTTAAGCAAGATGACATGATGTAGAGGGATAAACTCAAACCAATGATGTAAACCCCATCTTTTTACCCTTGATGGCAACAACACAATGCGTGTCTTGCTACCCCTTCTGTCACTGGGTGAGGTCACCACACGGTATGAACCCAAAACCAAGCACTTCTTCCATTGCAAGAATCAAAGATCAAGTTGGCCAAACAAAACCCACAACTCGAAGAGAATTACAAGGATATGAAATCATGCATATAAGAGATCAGAAGAAACTCAAATAAGATTCATAGATTATCTGATCATAAATCCACAATTCATCGGATCTCGACAAACACACCGCAAAGAAGATTACATCGGATAGATCTCCATGAAGATCATGGAGAACTTTGTATTGAAGATCCAAGAGAGAGAAGAAGCCATCTAGCTACTAGCTATGGACCCGAAGGTCTATGGTGAACTACTCACGCATCATCGGAGAGGTCATGGTGTTGATGAAGAAGCCCTCCGTATCCGAATCCCCCCTCCGGTAGGGCACCAGAACGTGCCACAGATGGGATCTTGCGGAGACAGAACCTTGCGGCGGCGGAAAAGTATTTTCGTGGATCTCTCTCATTGTTTTGGGATTTTTAGGAATTTATAGGCGGAAGAGGTAGGGCAGACGAGCCACAGGGGGCCCATAAGTCTGCTAGGCGCGGGCCCCCTGTCCGCGCCTAGGGGGCTTGTGGGGTCCCCTGGTGGCCCCTGCCTTGGTTCTCACGTCCCGTGCGTATCTTCTGTTCCGGAAAAAATCTTTTAGGAATTTTATTCCGTTTGGACACCGTTTAAAATCCTCCTCTGAAAAGGGTCAAAAACACGGAAAAAACAGGAACTGGCACTTGGCACTGAGTTAATAAGTTATTCCAAAAAAAGATATAAAAGGCATACAAAACATCCAAAGTTTGATAAGATAATAGCATGGAACCATCAAAAATTATAGATACGTTGGAGACGTATCAGAGGCGACGACGACGATGATGGCAATGACGACGACGGGGAGTCCAAGGAAGGCAACAACGACTCGGAGGAAGGATACGAGGCGGAGTCCTCCCCGTCCGAGGACGTCCCAATAGAAACCCGCTCCAAGGTGCGCCAAGACCCGAGGCCCCGTGCTGGCGACGCCAAGGCTCCGAGTGCTACCAAGCCGACTGCGTAGGTCATTCCAACCCGAAGCTCGAAGCGGGGCGATATGACTCCAATGTATCTATAATTTTTGATTGTTCCATATTGTTATATTATCATTCTTGGATGTTTTACAATTATTTTATAGCAACTTTATATCATTTTTGGGACTAAACTATTGACATAGTGCCTAGTGCCAGTTCTTTTTTTTGCTTGCTTTTCCTTCGCATAAAATCAATATCAGATGAATTCCAAATGCCAAGAAAATTTTTGGAGATTTTTTTGGACGAGAAGGAAACATGAGAACCAAGGAAGCTCACCAGGGAAGGCAGAGGTGGCCCACTACGCACCAGGGCGTGTCCTGGGCCCCTAACGTGCCCTGGTGGGTAGTGGGGGCCTCGGGCACCTTTTCCACCTCCGCTTGACTCACTTTATATGCATATATTCCAGAAACCCTATGAGAGTCGACGAAAAATCATTTCAGCCACCGCAAGTTCCAGAGCCACAAGATCGAGTCTAGAGCCCTTTTCGGCACCCTGCCGGAGCGGAACGCGATCACGGAGGGGTTCAACATCCTCATTGGTGATCCTCCGGTGATGCATGAATAGTTCATATCAGACCTACGGGTCCCTAGGCAATATCTAGATGGATTTCTCTATCGTTTTGCTTCTCAATAAACTGGTCTCTTGGAGATCTATTTGACGTAATTCTTTCTTTTGCGATGTGTTTGTTGCGATCCGATGAACTATGAGTTTATGATTAAATCTATGAAATTATATCCATACTTGATTATTATAGCCTCGTATTTCTTCTCCAATATTTGGGTTTTGTTTGTCCAACTTGATATTTTTATCTTGCAATGGGAAGAGGTGCTTTATGATGGGTTCGATCTTGCGGTGCTCAATCTCAATGACAGAAGGAGACATGACACACATGTATCATTACTATTAAGGATAAAACCATGGGGTCTATTACTGCATGAATAGATCTTGTCTACATCATGACATCATTCATAAAGCATTACTCCATTTCTCCATGAACTTAATACACTAGATGCATGCTGGATAGCGGCTGATGTGTGGAGTAATAGTAGTAGATGCATGCAGGAGTCAGTCTACTTGTCTTGGACATGATGCATATATACATGACCATTGTCTTGGATATCATCATAATTATTCACTCTTCTATCAATTGGCCAACTAGAATTTGTTTACCCAGCGTATGCTATTTTCTCGAGAGAAGCCACTAGTGAAACCTACGACCCTAGGGTCTATTTCTCATCATCTATTTGCAAGATCTATTTTGCTATTCGCGTTTCCAATTTATTTTCTCTTCTATTTTCAGATCTATATTATCAAAAACCAAAAATACTTTGTTTTATTTTATTTTCCGTTACTTTATTTGCATCTATGAATCTATCTATTTACCGTTTTATCTTACCCATGAGGGATTGACAACCTCTACACACATTGGGTTGCGAGGAATTGTTGTTTGTGTGCAGGTACTGCTTACATATTCTTGTGGATCTTCCTACTAGTTCGGTGCCTTGGTTGCAAACTGCGGAAATTCTTGTCGTCGATGTGCTACATCACCCTTTACACTTGAGGGAAAAACCAACGCATCAGCAACACCAAGCACGCTTTCTTGCATCGTTGCCAGGGAAGATCAAGTCTAGATCTATCAGGTTCCCACATATAAACTCGCATCTCCTTGCTATTAGAGAATATTTATCCATATGTGGTGTTGGTGATTGATCACAATCCATATGGACTAATGTTTGCCTTAAGTTATATTTGTAGGATTTGTCCATAGGCACTACTTGAAGTCGATCTGTTGGTTTCAAAGAGTTTATATGATGACTAATGTGGTATTCAAGGTATTACCAAAGAATGTTCATAAGTACACAAGGTTTATCAAGACTAAGACAAAGAGTAAATCAAGTTGATCAACACACAAAGCGTACAAGATGTACCAAGAGGGATCAAGTGATCCTATGGTATGGTAAGCATTGTCCATTACGCTTTTGTGTACTAACCCATGGTCTTCATGATAGTTCTATGTGGTGTTAGGTGTGTTTCCATGGGTTGGCGCCAAGAGGAAGATCTCTTTCAACCCATAAAGGATGACATCAAGTGGTGATCGTCATCAAGATTGCGGTGTGCAAGTTCAAGTGGAGCATCACAAAGATATCATGCTTGAATCTTGCCATTCATTGTGGTAGCAATATACTTGTGAAGATGTTCTGAAGAGTGGCTCACCCATAATGAGTATGGGGGAGCAATTTACAAGTCTTCATCGAGCCAACGCAATCAAGAAAGGAAGTCAAGATCATCATCATCTAGCCCAAGTGGACTTTGTGCAAGGTATATGTTTGTCTTTGATAGGTTTTCTATTTAAGAATATATTGTCATACTATCAAGGGGGCCTCTCAAGTGAGTAGCTTGATCGTATCGTTTGTTGAGAGCTCAAACCATTTGCATCCTTGCATCATCTTTCTTGGTTCTTGTTTGGTGGTTCTCTTTGTGAGTTTTAGAGCTTATGGTCATCTTTATGACAAGCTTGAGTTCATCGAAAACGAAGTTCATGTGCATCTTCTATGATGTTTTAGATGTTGGAGTTTTTGCTGGTTCTTCATTCATAGAGGTCTCATATCTCTATATCATTGACATTTTCATAACTGCATGTTCTTAAGACTTATGATAGCTCTTGTTGTCCTGAATCCAACAAGCTTGAGTTTGCTCAATTCAGAGCTCATTTGCAGAAGTTATGGCAGTTCTGGTCTTTCCTGTTTTCTTCCAGCGGTCGTACCGCTGCCCCGGGCGGTTGTACTGCCCACACCCTGGGCGGTTGAACCGGCCCAGCAGCAGGCTTCAACTGGACACCATTCTCTTGAGCTCCGGTTGTTGGGCGGTGGTGGACCGGTTGTACCACTATATTATAATAGCCCGATACTACCGATGGTCCAAGCGGATATACCGCTTGGGACTTAGCCGTGTCCAGCGATCGAGTTGATTGGAACCGCTGGCCTCATTTTTATTATGGTTCGGTGGTTGGGCGGTGGTACTGCTTCAGCGGTTGTACCGCCCGCGTCATTGGTTGTACCGCCCGTGTGTAATTCTGCTCGTAACGGGGAGATTTGCGGGGACCTATTTAAGGGGGTCTTCTTCCCCAATGGTTCCCCTTCTGTTGAGCTCATATTTTCCCCCCATTGTTGACCTTCTTAAAGCTTTCTAACTCTGAATTCCTCAATGATTTTTGCTAGTTCTTGAGGGAAAAGGGAGAGGAGATCTAGATCCACATTTCCACCAATCACTTTCTCCTCTATGTGAGGGGAACCCCATCGATCTTGATCTTGGATTTCTTTGTGATCTCCTTATTCTTCCTCTCACATTCCTCCATAGCTTTTGTTGTTGTGGAGGGATTTGAGTGTAAGGGACTTGACCACTTTGTGTGTTCTTGCCATTGCATTAATTGCATCGGTTTGAGTTCTCCATGGTGATACGTGGAAGTGAAAAGTTTGAGAAGCTTATTACCCTTGGGTTCTTGGTACCCTAAAGATTGTTCTTCATGGATGCTTTGGCATCCTATAAGCTTGGTGGTGCCTTGGAGCTCAATCATTGTGGTGTAAAGCTACATGCAAGCTTCGGGGTCTTCGATTAGTTTGTGGAGATTGCCCCGAGCATTTGAGGTTACCTCGAAGCCATATTCAACTGTGGTGAAGCTTCTGGTGTTGTTGGGAGCCTCCAATTAAGTTGTGGAGATTGCCCCAACCTTGTTTGTACGGGTTTGATGGCCGCCCTCAAGGGTCCCTTAGTGGAATCATGACATCTTGCATTGTGCGAGGGAGTGAGGAGATTACACTGACCTTAGTGGTATCTTGGGGAGCATTGTGCCTCCACACTGCTCCAAACGGAGATTAGCATCCGCAAGGGTGTGAACTTTGGGATACATCATCGTCTTCGCGTGCCTCAGTTATCTCTTACCCGAGCCCTTTACTTATGCACTTTACTTTGTGATAGCCATATTGTTTCTTGTTATATATCTTGCTATCACTTAGTTGTTTATCTTGCTTAGCATAAGTTGTTGGTGCACATAGGTGAGCCTAGTTATTTTAGGTTTTGTGCTTCAAAAATTAAACGTTAGTTTTATTCCGCATTTGTTCAAGCCTAAACCATGATTATTTAAAGCGCCTATTCACTTCCCCCCTCTAGGCAACATCCACGTCCTTTCACTTGCAATTACATTATTTGCCATTTGCATCTCGCTTTCCTCTCCCCCGCTTCACAACAATATTTGCTTTTTTTATTTGCTTTCTTTCCGTTTGCTGTTTTCTTGCCGTATCTCTTGATCGCTTGTGTTCTTGCTTGCGTAGACATGATGCCTCAAAGGAGGTATTATGATGTTCCGTATCCCAGCGTTTTGTTGGAGATTGAGAAAAATAACAAGGAATACATGACTACGCAATTTGAGCAAAATATTTTTTTACCGAAGAACTTAAGGAACATTCTATTTTGTTGATGCTATAACAAAACAAATTGATCATGTCAGTAAAGAAGTTTCTAATCTACAATCTCAATATGCTCTTACCGAAAATTTGGCTAGGAAAGATATATCATGCGCAAGCGACATTAGTAAATCAAATGGCAGCTAAGCTAGAATATTTAAAAGAGAAAAATGATGAAGAGATTAAAATGATTGCTGTTTCTTCTACTTATTCCTTGTTTAGTAATTTTAAAACTGATGATGAGGGAACTGAAGAAGAGTCAACTTTAGCTAGAAGGCATTCCCATGATTTGGAGGGTGAAAATCTTGTTGAAAAAATTGATGAAAGTTGGTTTGAAGATGTCAAAACTTTAGCTAGTGATGCACCCACTATTTTGGATTACAAAGACTTTAATTTTGATAGTTGCTCTTTGATTGAGTGTATTTCTTTGTTGCAATCTATGATAAATTCACCCAATGCCTATGAACAAAATAAAGTTTCACTAAACATATTTCGGAAGCGGTAATAAAAACTTTGGAAGAAAAGTTAGAATTAGAGATTTCAGTTACTAGATATTTATATGATGAATGGGAACCTACCATTAAAATTAAGATCAAAAAATTTGAGTGATATGCTTTATGTGATTTGGGTGCTGGTGTTTCTACAATCTCTTTGTGATTTGCTTGGTCTTACCAATATTGAAGAATGTTCTCTCAATTTGCACTTAGTGCATTCTACTATTAAAAAGCCTATGGGAAGAATTAATGATGTTCTTCTTCGTACAAATATAAATTATGTGCCCGTAGATTTTATTGTTCTTGATATTGATTGCAATGCGTCTTGTCCAATAATTCTCGGTAGACCATTTTTATGTACTATAGGATCTGTGATTGATATGAAAGAAGGGATATTAAATTTCAGTTTCCACTAAGAAAGGGTACAAAATACTTCCCTAGAACTTATATTAAATTACCATATGAATCAATAATGAGGGCAACCTATGGAGCAACCAACAAAGATGATAATACTTTAATCTATGTTTTATGCCTAGCTAGTGGCGTAAAATGGTAGCGCTTGTTGGGAGGCAACCCAATGAATAAAATTTATTTTTCACTTTTTCTTTATGTTCTTGATTGTTTGCACAATTATGCTAATGTTATGATTGTGTTTTTAGTATTTTAATTAGTGTTTGTGCCAAGTAAATCCTTTAGGATCATGTTGGGTGATAGTTCTGTTGATCTTGTTGGAAAACAGAAACTTTTGCGTCGACTAGCAGAATTTGGAAAGTGTCTGAATTTTATACACAAGATTGATATATAAATTTCCTACATTGTCCTATTTTGTCAGAGTTCGTTGAGTTAAAGAAGTATGAGTAAAATTCGAGTCTTTTCATACTGTTCTCTTTTTGGCAGATTCTGTTTTCTTTGCGTTGTGTGCTTATTTTGATGAATCTATTGATTATATCGGGGGGTATAAGCCATGGTAAAGTTAGAATACAGTTTATAATGCAAAAACAAAATTGGAATGGGTTTTCAACAGTACTTAAAGCAAAGACTGGTATCCTTATACTAACGGATCTCACGAGGGTTTTGTTGAGTTTTGTGTGATTGAAGTTTTCAAGTTTTGGGTGAGATCACGATGGATGAAGGAATAAGGAGTGGCAAAATCCTAAGCTTGGGTAAGGACCATGGCACCCCAGGGTAATATCTGAAGAGTACCAAGCAACTAAGCTTGGGGATACCCCAGAAGGCATCCCCTCTTTCTTTTAATGACCACCGGTAATTTTACTTGGAGCTATACTTTTATTCGTCACATATCATGAGTTTTTATTGGGGCATCTTGTATTATATGAGTGTTTGCTTGATTTGCTTGTTAGTTTGTCACAATAATCCTTGCTGGACACACCTATTTGGGAGACCTAAATTATGCTATGATTTGTTAGAATCTCTCCCTATGCTTCACTTAAATTTTTTAGAGCCATGGAATTGCTCTAGTACTTCACTTAGATTATTTTGGGAGTTAGTACAAACTTTGAGGAAATCCTCTCTTGCTTCACTTATATTATTTTGAGAGTTGAAAATTTTAAAGAAACTTGTGCTCTCGTTCTTCACTTATATTTGTTTGAGAGCTTGTTATTAGCAATGATAATTTGCTTTAAATAAAATTGGTCCCAAAGTGATAGATGTCCAGGGGAGATACAATAAAAACTTTCTTGAAGATCATTGGATGTTAAACTTGATTCTCTGCAATAGTTTTGCGATATGAAGATACTAATATGTGAGTTGTGTGGATGAGTAATTATGATTTAGTAAGAATATTGGTATTAAGGTTTGTGATTCCCTTGCGTGCACATTAAGTCAATAATTATGCTATGAAATTACATCCTACTTGTGTTGCATTATTCGGTGTTAGTTATGTTTAATGTTCACTTATGAAAGTTTTCATTCCATGGTTGGGCGCCTCTCAATCTATTTAAAAGCCTTCACTTCTACTAAGCAGGAATGCCGCTTGTGCATCCCAATCATAAACCAAAGTTGTGCCAAATGAGTCCACCATACCTACCTATATGCGGTATTTTAGTGTTGTTCTAAGTAAATGTGTATGTGCCAACTCTAATATTCAAAATAAACTTCTGTTTTGTGTGCCCGTAACGGTCATGAAGCGGCAAGGGGTGGTTAGTATCTTCCATGTTAAATCGGTTATTCTCAAGATGAGTGTTTATTCACTTTTCATTGCACGAGAGTATGGCGGTAATAAGGATGCCCAGTACTGAAATGCAAAGAAAATTTATTTTATGTTGTCAAATAATAAATACCTAGGAAAGTGTTGGTATGGACGATACCCGTGGATGCGGCTAGCCATGGAGTGTGAAAGAATGGTGGAAGAAGGAATAAATTTTATTTTCACTTTGGGAACCGCCTATGCTTTGTTTACCATGGAAGATATTGGGAATTCTTAGTCGTTTTCGTTGACAAGAAAAGTATGCCACCCAAAATATTTTATCTCTCAATTTTTTTCGCTTTGAGCTATGGCACCACTGCAAATCTCTCCTTCCATCTGCGAAGGGTCTATCTATTTACTTTTATGTATTTTTTATTTTTTATTTGAGTCTCCATCTTCTGTTATAAAGCACTAACTACGGAACACTATTATCGTACGTGACCATTGGATGTAGCTAATATTTTGGTGTGTTGCATGAATGGATCAATTATTGAGCATGATGGTCTAGGAATAACGTTCTTTAGCATTGATATTTTGAAAGACTTGGTTGCTTGTTGATATGCTTGAGTATTAAAGTTTTCATGTCAAATTATAGACTATTGCTTTGAATCATCTACAAGTCCATATGTCCATGCTATAAAGAAAAGAATATGACGAACATGTTAGGCAACATTCCACATCAAAATTATGTATTTATCATTTACCTACTCAAGAATGAGCAGGAATTAAGCTTAAGGATGTTGATGCGTCTCCAACGTATCTATAAATTTTGATTGTTCCATGCTGTTATATTATCATTCTTGGATGTATTACAATCATTTTGTAGAAACTTTATATCATTTTTAGGACTAACCTATTGACGTAGTGCTAGTGCGAGTTGCAGTTTTTTGCTTGTTTTTTTCCTTTGCGTAAAATCAATATCACATGAAGTCCAAATGCCACGAACCTTTTTGGAGATTTTATGGACTAGAAGGAAACATGAGAACCAACGAAGCTCACCAAGGGAGGCGCAGGTGGCCCACTAGGCACCAGGGCGCGCCCTCGGCCCCTAGGGCACCCTAGTGGGTAGTGGGGGCCTCGGGGACCTCCTCCACCGCCTCTTGACTCTATAAATAACTAGATATTCCAGAAACCCTACGGGCGTCAATGAAAAATTGTTTCAGCCGCCGCAAGTTCTACAAGCCACGAGATCCAATCGAGAACCCTTTCTAGAACTGTGCTGGAGGGGAACATGATCATGGAGGGGTTCATCATCCTCATTGGTTCTCCTCCGATGATGCATGAGTAGTTCATGTTACACCTACGGGTCCATAGGTAGTACCTAGATGGTGTTGTCTCTCGTTTTGTTTCTCAATACAATGGTCTCTTTAAGATCTATTTGACATAGCTCTTTCTTTTGCGGTGTGTTTGTTGTGATCCGATGAACTATGAGTTTATGATCAAATCTATGAAATTATATCCATACTTGATTATTATAGCTTCGTACTTCTTCTCCAATATTTGGGTTGTGTTTGGCCAACTTGATCTTTCTATATTGCAATGGGGAGGGGTGCCTTGTGATGGGTTCGATCTTGCGGTACTCAATCTGAGTGATAGAAGGAGACATGACATGCTTCTATCGTTGCTATTAAGGATAGAACGATGGGGTCTATTCCTACATGATTATATCTTGTCTGCATCATGTCATCGTTCATAAAGCGTTACTCTATTTCTCCATGAACATAATACACTAGATGCACGCTAGATAGCGGTCGATGTGTGGAGTAATGGTAGTAGATGCAGGCAGGAGTCGGTCTACTTGTCTTGGACGTGATGCCTATATACATGATCATTTTCTTGGATATTGTCATAATTATTCTCTCTTATATTAATTATCCAACAACAATTTGTTTACCCATCGTATGCTATTTTATCGAAAGAATCCACTAGTGAAACCTATGGCCCCGGGGTATATTTCTCATCATCTATTTGCAAGATCTATTTTGCTATTCGTGTTTCCAATTATTTTTCTCTTTTATTTTTGGATCTATATTATAAAAAACCCAAAAATAAAGTGCTGCATTTTATTTGCCATTACTTTATTTGCATCTATCAATCTATCTATTTATCATTTTATCTTACCCACGAGAGATTGACAACCCCTACACCGGTTGGGTTGTGAGGAATTGTTGTTTGTGTGCAGGTACTCTTTACATAGTATTGTGGATCTTTGTATTGGTTCGATACCTTGGTTCCAAACTGAGGGAAATTTTGTTGTCGCTGTGCTACATCACCCTTTAAACTTGGGGGGGACCAAAGCATCAGCAACACCAAGCACGGGGGCGGAGTGAGCCTGCAGTGTCACTGAAAAGGCAACCAAGCAACCCAAGATTGTGACTATCAAGCCTCGGAAAGTGAATTTGCCACGAATCAAATTGAGCGTGCGTGTGGCCTCAATGTAAGTGCCTTCGTCATGTGCCACTTCCATTCCAACTGACATTTTTAATGGTTGACCAAGTGACATGATTTTTTGAATGAATTTGTTGCAGCGCTGATACCTCGACCGCTTAAATCGATCCTAAGGCCCGAGAGAAGGGCCAGACCGAGGCTGACATTGCGCCTTCAAAAGGTATTATTCGATCTGTCATGTTTTCTCCTACTGCCAAGGCCCGAGAGATTTTTAACGCTTGGAGGGACACATGAGGTGATTGAGCTTGACAAGGATGACAAGGTCGACCCGTCGAACCCTTCAGTCGATGTGAATGTTTTGATGCAGGATGCTTCTCTTACCCGAGTGACCAGGAGTTCACCCGCCAAGGCCTCGACTCCAATTCAGGGTACAACTCCGAAGTCCAGAGTCGCACTCAGAGCCAGCCCATCTGCTCCTTCATCGAATCCTATAGTGGCCAACATCTTCATGCTGAACCATGTCCCGGAGGACTAGGTGGGCGCGACAAAGGAGGCCCTAATCCAACTCGAGCTGATGAATGGCCGGCTGAAGGAGGCGTATGATGCTAGCGAGGCTCTAAAGAAGAATGTCCGGGAGTTTTTGTATACACGTGATTTTTGGTTTTGTTTTGTTCCCCGAGTAGGTTTGCATGGGGTACACCCACTAGGTGTTCACCGGTTCTAGTGGGGGCACGGTGAGTGCACCCACTAGGTGTAGTCCCTGAAACTCCCGTTGATTGAAGTAGTAAGCGCGAGTCTTAGTTTTTTATGGACTCGATGCAGATCGTCGGGGTACAGAACCTGTTGTTGTAAATATGCCCTATAGGCAATAAAAAAATAGTTATTGTCATATTTCCTTGTTCATGGTAATAGTTTATTATCCATGCTATAATTGTATTGATTCGAAACTCGAGTACATGTGTGGATACATAGACAACACTTTGTCCCTAGTGAGTCTCTACTGTACTAGCTCATTGATCAAACATGGCAAAGGCTTCCTAGCCATAGACATGAGTTGTCATTTGATAATGGGATCACATCATTAAGAGAATGATGTGATGGACAAGACCCAAACCTTAAGCATAGCGTTTGATTGTATCGAGTTTACTACTATTGCTTTTTGCATGTCAACGTATCTATTCCCATGCCCATGAGATCATGCAACTCACCGACACCGGAGGAATGTCTTGTGCGTATCAAACATCACAACATAACTGGGTGATTATAAATATGCTCTACAGGTATCTCCCATGGTGTCTGTGGAGTTGGCATGGATCAAGACTAGGATTTGTCACTCTGTATGACGGAGAGGTATCTCGGGGCCCACTCGGCAATAAAACATCACAATAAGCTTGCAAGCAATGTAGCTAAGGAGTTAGTCATGGGATCTTGTATTACAGAACAATTAAAGAGACTTGCGGGCAACGAGATTGAACCAGGTATGGAGATACTGATGATCGAATCTTGGGCAAGTAATATACCGATGGACAAAGGGAACTGCACATGGGATTGACTAAACCCTTGACATCGTTGGTTCGATAGATATATATCTTCATAGAATGTGTGGGAACCAATATGGGCATCTAGGTACCGCTATTGGTTATTGACCCAAGATGTGTCTCGGTCATGTCTGTATAGTTCTCGAACCTTCAGGGACTGCACACTTAATGTTCGGTGATGATATAGTAATAGTTGAGTTACTGTGTTGGTGACCGAATGTTGTTTGAAGCCCCAGATGAGATGTCAGACATAACGAGGAGCTCCGGAATGGCCCTAAGGTAAAGATTTATAAATGGGAAGTCATATTTTGGCTACCGAAAAAGTTTTGGGTTTTTCCGGTATTGTACTGGGAAGCTTCTAGAAGGTTTCGGAAACTTCCAGAGGAGTTTGGAATTCCACCAAGGGTTCCACCATGTGCCGAGGGTTTGCATGGGCTGAGGGGAGGCGCCCTGGTGTTATTAGGCCACGTGCACAACTCCCTCAAGGCCCATGCAGTTGGGAAAGGTGGAAAGTCCATCTTTGTATGGAAGGGAAGGAGGAGGACTAGGATTCCACGTCCTCCCAACTTGGCTGTGCCCTAGGGCTTGGAGGGGATTTCCCCACACACATCCACCTATATATACAGGGGAGGGGTGTCTCAAGAGGACACACAGGGCCCTTGGCGCCCCTCTCTCTCCCTAGATCGTTATCTCCTCCGTTTGCGGTTTCGGTAGTACTCAGTGTAGCCTTGTGGGAATAGCACCACCACCACTGCCACCACGTTGTCGTGTTGCCGGAGAACTCAACTACTACTTCACTCACGCTCACTAGATCGAGGTGGTGAAGGTGTTATCGAGTTGTATGTGTGCTGAACATGGAGGTGTCGTCCGTTTGACAATTGATCGGGACGTTCGTAATTGGATCGCGGGACGGATCGTCATTGGATCGCGAAGATGTTCGATGACATAGAATGCATTTCTCAACGCTTCCACTTAGCGATCTACAAGGGTATGTAGATGCACTCTCCCTCCAGTAGTTTTTGATCTCCATAGATTGATCTTGGTGAGTGCAGGAATTTTTTTGTTTCCCATGGGATGTTCCCCAATGATACATCTCCAATGTATCTATAATTTTTTTTGTTCCATGTTGTTATAGTATCATTCTTGGATGTTTATAATCATTTTATAGCAACTTTATTTCATTTTTTGGGACTAACCTATTGACATAGTTTCTATTGCCAGTTGTTGTTTTGTTTCTGTTTTTTTCCTTCACGGAAAATCCATATCAGATGAGGTTCAATTTCCATGAAACTTTACTGAGATTTTTTTGGACCATAATGATACTTGGGAGCCAAGAATGAGCAGCAGACGAGGCCCACGGGGGCCACTAGACATCAGGGCACGCTAGAGGCCCCTAGCACGGCCTGGTGTCTAGTGGGGCCCTTGGGCACCTCCTCCAGTGCCTTTGAGCTCTATAAATACCCCAATATTTAAAAAACCCTAGAGGAGTCGATGAAAAATAGTTTTAGCCGCCACAAGTTCCAAAGCCATGAAATCAAATATAGTGCCCATTCCGGAGAGGAACACGATCACGAAGGGGTTTACCATCCTCATTGGTGCTCCTCCAATGATGTGTGAGTAGTTCATATCAGACCTACAGGTCCGTAGGCAGTAGCTAGATGGCTTTCTCTCTCGTTTTGTTTCTCAATACAATAGTCTCTTGGAGATCCATATGATGTAAGTCTTTATTTTGCGTTGTGTTTGATGGGATTCGATGAATTGTGAGTTTATGATCAGATCTATGAAAGCATATTCATGCTTGATTATTATAACCTCGTATTTCTTCTCCGATATTTGGTTTTTGTCTAGCCAGCTTGATCTTTTATCTTGTAATGGGAATAGGTGCTTTGTGATGGGTTTGATCTTGCGGTGCTCAACCTCAGTGACAGAAAGGGACATGACACACATGTATCGTTGCTATCAAGGATAAAACGATGGGGGTCTATTCCTACATGAATAGATCTTGTCTACATCATGTCACTGTTCTTAAGGCATTACTCTGTTTCTCCATGAACTCAATACACTAGATGCATGCTGGATAGCGGTCGATGTGTGCATTAATAGAAGTAGATGCATGCATAAGTCGGTCTACTTGTGTTGGGCGTGATGCTTATATACATGATCATTGTCTTGAATATCGTCATAATTATCTTCTCTTCTATAAATTGCCCAACGGTAATTTGTCTATCCACCGTTTGCTACTTCACGTCATCTATTTGCAATCTCTTATTTTCTGTTTGTGTTTCTACTTTATTTGCTCTTTTGTTTTCAGATCTATATTGTCGAAAAACCCAAAAATACCTAGCTGCATTCTATTTTCTATCACTCTTATTTGCATTTATCAATCTATCCTTACTTTACCCACGAGGGATTGACAACCCCTCCACGCGTTGGGTTGCAAGGGTTTGCTATTTGTGTGCATGTGCTGCTTACATAGTCCTGTGGATCTTCATACTGTATTGATACCTTGGTTTCTTAACTGAGGGAAATACTTTTCATCGTTGTGCTACATCACCCTTTAAGCTTGGAGGTAAACCAATGCATCAGCGAGACTAAGCACAAAACAGTGGGATCAGAGCAAGTTCTATGCGTAGATAACATGCACGAGTAGAACACAAAAGATTTTGTGGGCGTCGATGTTCATATTGCTTCCTTAGTCTTATTTGATTCGGCGATATTGTGGGATGAAGCAGCCCGGACCAACCTTACTCGTCCACGTACGAGAGACCGGTTCCATTGTTTGACATGCATATTGTTGCATAAAGATGGATGGCGAGTGTTTGTCTCTCCCACTTTAGTTGAATCGGATTCGACAAAGGCGTTCATTGTAAAAGGTTAAATAGGAACTTGAATATCATCTTTGTGGCTTTGCGTAGGTAAGAACAGTTCTTGGTAGTTATCCATAGTAGCCACGTAAAACATGCAACAACAAAGTAGAGGACGTCTAACTTGTTTTTGTAGGGTATGTTGTGATATGATATGTCCAAGGACATGATGATATATATGTGATGTATGAGATGATCATGTTTTGTATATATTATCATGACTTGCATGTCGATGAGTACGGCAACTGACAGGATCCATATAGTTGTCTTTAATTATTTGTGCATTTTTTCTTTACTTGATCGATATGAGTTAGCAATAGTGGTATAAGCATAGTTGGCGCGACACTCAATGGCGACACAATGAGGGACAACATGGTGATGGAGATCATGGTGTCATGCTGGTGATGATGGAGATCATGGCGGTCCTTTGGAGATGGAGATCAAAAGCACAAGATGATGGCCTTATCATGTCACTATTTTTATTTGCATGTGATGTTAATCCTTTTATGCATCTTATTTTTCTTAGGACAACGATAGCATTATAATATGATCCCTTTCAAGATAAATTTGTGTTCTCCCCAAGTGTGCACCGTTGCGAAGGTTCGTCGTTTCGAGGCACCACATGATGATCGGGTGCGATAGACTCTATGTTCGCATACAATAGATGTAAGCTAGTTTTGCACATGGAGAACACTTGGGTTAAACTTGACAAGCCTAACATGTACATACATGGCCTCGGAACACAGGAGGCCGAAAGGTCGAACATGAGTCATATAGTAGATATGATCAACATGGAGATGTTTATCACTGAAACCACCTCATCTCACGTGATGATCGGACTTGCGTTGGTGGATTTGGATCATGTAGCACTTGAACAACTTGAGGGATATTGAGTTGAGTGGGAGCTCTTAAGTAATACGATTTATTGAACTCATTATCATGAACATAGTCTAAGTTGTATTTTCAAAGTATGTTGTAGAACGATAGCTCGCGCTGTAGCTCCCCTGTATTTTTTATGCGTTCCTAGAGAAAATTAAGTTGAAAAATGATAGTAGCAATTATGCGAATTGGGTCCGTAAACTAAGGACTGTCCTTATTTCTGCACAGAAGGCTTATGTCCTTGATGCACCGCTTGGTGTGCCACCCCCTCAAGCATGGTATGTGGGTGTTGTGAACATTTGACACTCACATTTTTTATGACTACTTGATAGTTCAGTGTGTCATGCTTTAAGGCTTAGAATTGAGGCTCCAAAGACATTTTGAATGTCACAGAGCTTATGAGATGTTCCAATAGCTGAAATTGGGATTTCATGCTCGTGCCCGTGTTGAGAGGAATGAGACCTCCGAGGAGTTCTTTGCCTACAAGATGAACGAGAATAGCTCAATCGGTGAGCATGTGCTCAGATTGTGTGGGTAGTACAATCACTTGAATCAAGTGGGAGTTCAACTTCCACATAAGATAGTGATTGACATAGTTCTCCAAAGTCAATGCCACCAAGCTACTGGAGCTTCGTGATGAACTATAGCATACCAGGGATGGAGAAGATGATCCCTGAGCTATTAGCGATGTTTGATACCACAAAGGTAGAAACCAAGAAGGAACATGAAGTGTTGATGTTTAGTAAAACCGCTAGTTTCAAGAAGGGTAAGGGAAAGAAGGGAAACTTCGAGGATGACAAGCCATTTGTCGCTCCAGTGAAGAAACCCAAAGTTGAAACCAAACCCGAGACTGAGTGCTTCTGTTATAAGGGGAGTGGTCACTAGAAGCGGAACTACCCCTGATACTTGGCACATAAGAAGGCCGGCAATGTCAACAAAAGTATATTTGATATACATGTTATTGACGTGTGCCTTACTAGTGCTCGTTGTAGCCCTTGGGTATTTGATACTGGTTTAGTTGCTAATATTAAGTAACTCGAAACATGAGTTGTGGAGTAAAATAGGGACTAGCTAAGGGTGAGGTGTAGATTTGTGTTGGAAGTGTTTCCAAGGTTGATGTGATCACCATCACATGCTCCATCTACCTTCGGGATTAGTGCTAAACCTAAATAAATGTTATTTTGTATGTGCGTTGAGCATGAACATTATATTGATTTTGTTTATTGTGAGGCGATTATCTATGTAAGTTAGTGAATAACGGTTATTCTATTTATATGAATAATATGTTATATGATCATGCACCCAAGATGAATGGTTCACTGAATATGGATCGTAGTGATACACATGTTCATAGTATTGATGCCAAAAAATGTAAACTTAGTAATGATAGTACCACTTACTTGTGGCAATGCCGCTTAGATCATATTGGTGTAAAACGCATGAAGAAACTCCATGCTGATAGATCTTTGTACTGGCTCAATTTTGAATCGCTTGAGACATGCGTACCATGCCTATTGGTGTAAAATGCATGAAGAAACTCCATGCTGACAGATCTTTGGACTCACTCAATTTTGAATCGCTTGAGACATGCAGACCATGCCTCATGGGCAAGAAGACTAAAGGCCTCGTTTTCCAGTGAGATGGAACGAGTAAGTGACTTATTGTAAATAATACATTTTTTATGTATACAGTCCAATGAGTGCTAAAGCACATAGTGGATATTTTTATTTTCTTACTTCACAGTTGATTTGAGTAGATACAGGTATATTTACTTGATGAATCACAAGTGCGAAATGTTGAAAAGTTCAAGCAATTTCAGAGTGAAATTGAAGATCATCGTGACAAGAGGATAAAATGTCTACAATGTGATCGTAGAGGTGAATATATGAGTTACAAGTTTGGTATACATTTAAGACAATGTGGGAAGTGTTTCACAACTCATGCCGCTTGGAACACCATAGAGTGATGGTGTGCCCATACGTCGTAGCCATGCTCTAGTAGATATGGTGCGTACTATCAAGTCTATTACTAATTCGCCACTATCGTTTTGGGGTTATGCATTAGAGACAACCACATTCACTTTAAATAGGGCACCATATAATTTCGTTGAGATGACATCGTATGAACTGTGGTTTGGCAAGAAACCTAAGTTGTCGTTTCTTAAAGTTTGGGGCTGCGATGCTTATGTCAAAAGGCTTCAGCCTGATAAGCTTGAACCCAACGTGGATAAATGCATATTCATAGGATACAAAAAGGAAAAAAGCAGGGTATACTTCCTATCCCAAATCCGAAGGCAAAGTGTTTGTTGCTAAGAACATGTCATTTCTCTATAAAGAGTTTCTCTCGGAAGAATTGAGTGGGAGGATGGTGGAACTTGATGAGGTTTCTCAACCATCACTTCAACTAGAGAGTAGCAGGGCGCACGAAGATGTTCTTGCGTCGCCTAAACGAGTTGAAGAGGAAGCTAAAGATGGTGATCACGAAGCTTCAGATCAAGATACTACCAAACTTCATAGGTCGACAAGGACACGTACCACTCCAGAGTGGACGGTAATCCTGTCTTGTAGGTCATGTTCTTGGACAAAAATGAACCTACGAGCTATGGACATGGTGGGCCCGGATTCCGAAAAATGGCTGGAAGCCATGAAATTCGAGATAGGGTCCATTTGATAACAAAGTGTGGACTTTGGAAGAACTACTTGATGGTCGTAAGGCTAGTAAGTGTTACCATTTATAAAGATCGAATTGTTGCAAAGAGGTTTTCGACAAGTTCAAGGAGTTGACTATGATGAGACTTTCTCACCCGTAGTGATGCTAAAGTTTGTTGGAATTATGTTAGCAGATACGAAAATTTTCAATTATGAAATCTGCTAGATGGATGTCAAAACATTGTTTCCTTAACGGTTTCCTTGAGGAAAGGTTGTATGTGATACAATGATAACCCACAAGTATAGGGGATCAATTGTAGCCTTTCTCGATAAGTAAGAGTGTCGAACCCAACGAGGAGCTAAAGGTAGGACACATATTCCCTCAAGTTCTATCGACCACCGATACAACTCTACGCACACTTTACGTTCGCTTTACCTAGAACAAGTATGAAACTAGAATTACTTTGTAGGAGTGATAGGATAGGCTTGCAAGAAAGTAAAGAACACGTAAATAAAACTAGGGGCTGGTTAGATAAAGAAACAACTCCGAGTGTCTAACAAGTGTGGAAAAGTGGTGGTAGGAGTTGCGGAATTGTCCCTAAGCAATTGACTACGTTACTAGATCGATAACAAGTATCATGTGGGAGAGGCCTCTGCTGCATTTCATACCTTACTTGGAATTCTGTGCACTTATAATTGGAACTATTAGCAAGCGTCCGCAACTACTAACGTTCATTAAGGTAAAACCCAACCATAGCAATAAGATATATTGGTCCCCCTTCAATCCCATATGCATCAATTTCTATGCTAGGTTTGAAGCTTCTGTCATTCTAGCCTGCAAATACATAGTCCTATCAACATACAACTAACCCTATGGTGTGATCCACGTGTGCGATCATATGATGGGCACCAAAGGACAGCAACATAACCACAAGCAAATTAAACCAATCATAACAATTCATCAATCACCGATAGGACAACGATAATCTACTCAGACATCATAGGATAGCAACACATCATTGGATAATAATATGTAGCATAAAGCACCATGTTCAAGTAGAGGGTACAGCGGGTTGCGGGAGAGTGAACCGCTAAATATAGATGGGGGAAGATGATGGAGATGTTGGCGAAGATGACGGAGGTATTGGTGTAGATCGCCGTCACACGATGATGTCCCGGGGGGCGTTCCAGCGCCGCCGGGAGAGAGGGAGAGAGAGCCCCCCTCCTTCTTATTCTTCCTTGACTTCCTCCCTAGATGGGAGAAGAGTTTACCTCTGGTCCATGGTCTCCATGGAGGCGGAGGGGCGAGAGCCCCTCCGAGATTGGATCTCTCTATCTGTGTCCTTCTGTTTCTACGCCCCCAGATTCTGCGTTTCACCGTTTCTTAAATTCCCGGAGATCCGTAACTCCGATTGGGCTGAAATTTTAACACGATTTTATTCCGGATATTATATTTCTTGAGGCGAAAGAAGGGCACCAACCGCCTTAAGGAGTGGCCACAAGCCTGCCAGCCGCGGGCCCACCCCCTGGTCGCGCTTGGTGGGCATGTGGGCACTTCGTGCACCGTCTCGCGTTGATTCTTCTTCCCAAAAATCAGAAATATTCCAAAAAAATCCCCGTAAATTTTTATTGCGTTTGGACTTCATTTGGTATGGATATTCTGCGAAACAAAAAACATGCAACAAACAGGAACTGGCACTGGGCACTGGATCAATATGTTAGTCCCAAAAATAGTATTTAAAGTTGCCAAAAGTATATGAAAGTTGTAGAATATTGGCATGAAACAATCAAAAATTATAGATAGGATGGAGACGTATCAGCATCCCCAAGCTTAATTCCTGATCGTCCTCGAGTAGGTAAATGATAAAAAAGATAATTTTTGATGTGGAATGCTACCTAGCATAATCTTGATCATATAATCTAATCATGGCATGAATACTAAAACACGAGTGATTCGAATCAATAGTCGATATTTGACATAAAGACAATAATATTTCAAGCATACTAACAAATCAATCATGTCTTCTCAAAATATCATGGCCAAAGAAAGTTATCCCTACAAAATCATATAGTTTGACTATGCTCCATCTTCCCCACACAACGTATTTAAATCATGCATAACCCCGGTTTTAGCCAAGCAATTGTTTCATACTTTAGTGTTCTCAAACCTTTTCAACTTTCACGCAATACATGAGCGTGAGCCATGGACATAGCAGTATAGGTGGAATAGAATATGGTGGTCGTGGAGAAGACAAAAAAAAGGAGGAGATAGTCTCACATCAACTAGGCGTATCAACGGGCTATGGAGATGCCCATCGATAAATATCAATGTGAGTGAGTAGGGATTGCCACGCAACGGATGCACTAGAGCTTATAAGTGTATGAAAGCTCACAAAAGAAACTAGTGGGTGTGCACCCAACTTGCTTGCTCACGAAGACCTAGGGCAATTTTGAGGAAGCCCATCATTGGAATATACAAGCCAAGTTATATAATGAAAATTTCCCACTACTATATGGATGTGAGAACATAGGAGACTCTTTGTCATGATGATCATAGTGCTATTTGAAGCACAAGTGTGGAAAGAGGATAGTAGCAATTGTTCCTTCTCTCTTTTCTCTCATTTTTTGTGGGCTCTTTTGCCTCTTTATATATATATATATTTTTTATTTTGGTGGGCATCTTTGGCCTCTTTTTTGTAAATGGGCTTCGCTGGCCTCTTTTATTTCCTCACATGGGCAATGCTCTATTAATAATGATCATCACACTTACAACTCAATACTTAGAGCAATGATGACTCTATATGAAATTCCTTCGATAGTGTACCGTGACAATGATCTAGCATAGCAATGACATCAAAAAACGGACAAGCCATGGAAACATCATGCTAGCTATCTTACGATCATGCAATGGAAATATGGAAGTGGTGGCACATGTCATGAGACGGAACGGTGGTAGTTGCATGGCAATATATCTCGGAATTTCTATGAAAATGGCATAATAGGTAGGTATGGTGTCTGTTTTGAGGGAGGCTATATGGTGGGTGTAATGCACCGGCGAAAGTTGCGCGGTACTAGAGAGGCTAGCAATGGTGGAAGGGTGAGAGTGCATATAATCCATGGACTCAACATTAGTCATAAAGAACTCACATACTTATTGCAAAATTCTATTAGTCATCGAAACAAGGTACTACACGCATGCTCCTAGGGGAAAGGTTGGTAGGAGTTAACCATCGCGCGATCCCGACCTCCACACAAAGGATGACAATCAATAAATAAATCATGCTTTGACTTCATCACATAACGGTTCACCATACGTGCATGCTACGGGAATCAAAAATCTTAACACAAGTATTTTCTAAAAATACACAATTACTCACTAGCATGACTCTAATATCACATATTCATGTCGCAAAACTGTTGCAAGGAATCAAACATATCATATTCAGTGATCTGCAAGTTTTATGTAGGATTTTATGACTAACCATGTGAATGACCAACTCCTGTTAACTCTCTAAATAGGTATAAGTGAAGCATGAGAGTTTAATTATCTACAAAAGATATGCCCCGCTCTAACAAATATAAGTGAAGCAAAAGAGCATTCTACAAATGGCGGTTTTCTATGTGTAGGGAAACAGGCAATCCAAACTTCAAAAGATATAAGTGAAGCACAAGAAGCATTCTATAAAGCCAACCAAGGACTATCTCATACCACCATGGTGCATAAAATAAAAAGGAAAAATAAACACAAAAGACGCTCCAAGCATTTGCACATATCATGTGACGAATTAAAATATAGGTCCGAGTAAAATTACCGATAGATTGTAGACGAAAGAGGGGATGCCTTCCGGGGCATCCCCAAGCTTAGACGCTTGAGTATTCCTTTAATATTACCTTGGGGTGCCTCGGGCATCCCCAAGCTTAGGCTCTTGCCTCTCCTTATTCCTTCATCCATCGTGCTCTCACCCAAAACTTGAAAACTTCAATCACACAAAACTCAACAAAACTTCGTGAGATCCCTTAGTATAATAAAATAAATCACCACTTCAAGTACTGTTGTGAACTCATTCTAAATTCATATTAGCATTATATATACTGTAATCCAACTTCACCATGGTTCATACCCCCCGATACTACCCATAGATTCATCAAAATAAGAGAACAATGCATAGAAAACAGAATCTGTCAAAACAGAACAGTCTGTAGCAATCTGTATATTCCATATACTTCTGATATCTCAAAAAATCTGAACAATTATGAACGTCTGTAAAAATTTCTTATCAATCAGCAGAAAAAATAATCAACTCAAAATATCTTTCAGAATAAAAATGAAAATTAATTTCGTGAGCATAAAGTTTCTGTCTTTTCTCAGCGTGATCAAACAACTATCACCCAAACTAATCGTAAAGGCTTTACTTGGCACATTATTTTTGAAAAAACACAAAGGAATTGTACAAGGGGATAATTATTTTTGTGGGAAACTTCCATGAAAAATTCTACATTGTTTCCATGAGCATGAACACAAGTGTTCAAGGTCGACCCTCACTTCCGCAATGCATCACCTTTCAATCGCTTCTCTTTTTGAAAAAGTTTTAAGTTCCCCTCTATATTTTTTTGTTTTTAAACTAAATAAAAGCACTCAACATAAATAAATGACTCTCTAAAACTTCCTGGTTGTCTCTCAGGCAGCGCTTTCTTTAATGCCCTTAAGCTAGGCATAAAGTGCTCAAGTAATGGATCCACCCGGATCCCAAGGTATATCAAAGCCAATTTTAATTAGCAATGATTTGAAGTTTAGTAGTGAGCAGAAGGTAACATATATCGACGAAGTATAACTCTCTTCCTATGCATTGGCATGTCATAAAAGAACAATTCATGCACACCAAGTAAAGGCCAATACATAGCATAAGCAATTTCTTGCAATTTTATCGTATTGGAAACATAGAGAGGTGGAGATGTAGTTCCCCTCTCATAATAAGTGCAAGTAGGAGAAGCAAGCACATTGATATTATATTCATAAAAATCATCATGTTTAACATAAGGGACTATAGCTAGCTCATATTCATAAGCATCATTCATATTGGCAACATGGCCACAAGCATAGCATGCATCAAGTTCATCAAAGAGGGATATTTCAAACGAATCCAAGGGATCATAGCATTCATCCTTCGGTAAGAACGAAGGGAAATTAAATAGTGTATGAGTAGAAGAGTTACTCTCATTAGAAGGTGGACATGGGTAGCTAGTCCTCTCTTCCTCCTTTTGTTCTTCGCTCTCCTCTTCATCTTTTTCATCTAATGAGCTCACAATTTCAGCATTTTCTTCTTCCATAGTTTCCTGCAAAATAATAGTCTCTTCTTGGGCAGCATAGAATTTCTCCTTAAATCATTCAATATGGGCATTATATTCATAATTAGTAAAACAATAATGAAGCATAGCCAAATTTTCAGATCGGTAAGGAGCATCATCATTATCATCACACCCTTTAAACACAACCTCAATTTCATAAGCACCCATAAAAGCAACAAACTCTTCTATTTTCTCCACATCATAGTAATCATATATACCATTAGCATAAGAAGCCAAGGTTCTATGATCATTAAATTCACAAGAAAAGGGAAGGTGTGGAGCCTTCATCCTAGAGCGACAAGTAACACCATATCTCTTGCATAGTTCCCAAGCATACCATTTCAACAAATGGATTTGATCCCATAAAAGTTTCCCTTTTTGAGTCAAGCGATAATCCCTAAAGTATTCACGTTGATCCAACGTGTATCCCATTATATAATTGAATGGGGGTTTCTCAGGATTATGAAAGAAGTACATAATATTTTCCACATAACGAGCCTCGAGGGTTTTAGGAGGTTCCCCATCTCCATGAGTAGCAAGTACACCTAATTTTTTTGGTATTTCGTGTTCCATATCCATAACTAAAGATAGAGAACAACTTAGAACAGATAATAAATCTACTTAGTGATAAAGCAAACAAGCACACATGAGGATATTCACCCCACGCTATTGCTCCCCGGCAACGGCGCCAGAAAAAGGTCTTGATAACCCACAAGTATAGGGGATCAATTGAGCCTTTCTCGATAAGTAAGAGTGTCGAACCCAACGAGGAGCTAAAGGTAGGACAAATATTCCCTCAAGTTCTATCAACCACCGATACAACTCTACGCACACTTTACGTTCGCTTTACCTAGAACAAGTATGAAACTAGAATTACTTTGTAGGAGTGATAGGATAGGTAGCATAAAGCACCATGTTCAAGTAGAGGGTACAACGGGTTGCGGGAGAGTGAACTGCTGAATATAGATGGGGGAAGATGATGGAGATGTTGGTGAAGATGATGGAGGTGTTGGTGTAGATCGCCTTCACACGATGATGTCCCGGGCGGCGTTCCGGCGCCGCCGGGAGAGAGGGGGAGAGAGCCCCCCTCCTTCTTCTTCTTCCTTGACCTCCTCCCTAGATGGGAGAAGGGTTTCCCCTCTGGTCCATGGTCTCCATGGCGGCGGAGGGGCGAGAGCCCCTCTGAGATTGGATCTCTCTCTCTGTGTCCTTCTGTTTCTGCGCTCCGAGATTCTGCGTTTCACCGTTTCTTAAATTCCAGGAGATCCGTAACTCCGATTGGGCTAAAATTTTAACACGATTTTCTTCCGGATATTATCTCTCTTGTGGCGAAAGAAGGGCACAAACCGCCTTAAGGAGTGGACACAAGCCTGCCAGCCGCGGGCCCATCCCGTCGCCACGGCTGGTGGGCTTGTGGGCACTCCGTGCACCGTCTCGCGTTGATTCTTCTTCCCAAAAATCATAAATATTCCAAAAAAAAATCCCCGTATAGTTTTATTGCGTTTGGACTTTGTTTGGTATGGATATTCTGCGAAACAAAAAACATGCAACAAACAGGAACTGACACTGGGCACTGGATCAATATGTTAGTCCGAAAAATAGTATTAAAAGTTGTCACAAGTATATGGAAGTTGTAGAATATTGGCATGAAACAATCAAAAATTATTGATACGATGGAGGCGTATCATACAACCACAAGGTTTGTCGATCCTAAGGACGCTAAAAGGCATGCGAGATCCAGCGATCCATTTATGGACTGGTGCAAGCATCTCGGAGTTGGAATAAGTGCTTTCATGAGTGATCAAAGTTTTTAGTTTGTAAAAAGATTATGAAGAAACTTGTATTTACAAGAAAGTGAGTGGGACCACTATAGAATTTCTGCTAAGTTTATTAAGAGCTAATGATGGTGATCATGAAGCTTCGGATCAAGATACTACCAAAATTCGTAGGTCGACAAGGACACGTACCACTCCAGAGTGGTACAGTTATCCTGTCTTGGAGGCCATGTTGTTGGGCAACAATGAACCTACAAGCTATGGAGAAGTGATGATGGGCCCGAATTCTAACAAATGGCTGGAGGCCATGAAATCCGAGATAGGATCCATGTATGAAAACAAAGTGTGGACTTTGTAAGAACTACTTCATGGCCGTAAGTCTATTCAGTACAAATGGATCTTTAAAAGGAAGACAAATTATGATGGTAAGTGTCACCATTTAGAAAGCTCGACTTGTCGTAAAGAGATTTCTGAAAAGTTCAAGGAGTTGACTACGATAAGACTTTCTCACCCATAGCGATGCTCAAGTCTGTTGGAATTATGTTACAGTTACTGCATTTTTCAATTATGAAATCTAGCAGATGGATGTCAAAACATTGTTTCCTTAACGGTTTCCTTGAGGAAAGGTTGTATGTGATACAACCAGAAGATTTTGTCGATCCTAAGGACGCTAAAAGGCATGCGAGCTCCAGCGATCCATTTATGGACTGGTGCAAGCATCTCAGAGTTTGAATAAGTGCTTTGATGAGTGATCAAATCTTTTAGTTTATAAGGAGTTTATGAAGAAACTTGTATTTACAAGAAAGTGAGTGGGAGCACTATAGAATTTCTGATAAGTATATGTGCTTGACATATTTTTGATCAGAAATGATGTAGAATTTCTGGACAACATAAAGGGTTGTTTGAAAGGAGTTTTTCAAAGAAAAACCTAGATAAAGCAAGTGAAAATATTGGGTATCAGGATCTATAGATATAGATGAGGACACTTGATAAAACTTTCATTAAAGACATAGCTTCACAAGATTTTTAAGGAGTTCAAAATGGACCAGTCAAAGAAGGAGTTCTTGATTGTATTGTAAGGTATGAGTTTGAGTAAGACTCAAAGCCCGACCACGACAGAATAAAGAAAAAGGACGAGGGTCGTCCCCTATGCCCTTGCCGTAGGCTCTATAGTATGACATACAGGGTTGGGCCCATAGTGATGCCATCTGTGTGGCCCACACAGGGCCCATGATTCTTGAGGGCCCCAAAAAATTTAGATATGCCTAGTATTGAAAAAAACTGAACACTAATGGGCCGGTGGGCAGTCCTCTCGCTGGAGTTGGGTCGTAGCAGCGAGCAATGAGGGGTGAGGCCTCAACCGCTCGCGAGGGCGAGGCCATTGAGGGCGTTGCAATTTCTCTGGATCATACGACGGGAATAGGAATCAGGCGACTCGATCGTGGCTACAGCCTGCCTACTCTCGTCTTTAATAAATCCAACTGAAGCCGAACGCCGCTGCCTCCTCCCATGGTGCCCTTGTTTGATCGTTCCGAACTTCCTCCCCTCAGCTGCTGCCCCTGTTAATAATTGGCATTTGGATTCCTGTCGCTCTAGCCTCCAGCTCCAGGGTCCACATGCCTAGCGATTTTATTTTGATTAACTTCGGATCTTACTTCTAATTTCTAATTTTGTAATTAACTATATGTCGAATTGTTATGTAAGAAATTATATTATATAAATTATATTTTTTTTCTGCAACACACACATATATATATACATACATTATAATTGCTTGTTAATTTTTCTTTTTTTGAGATAGGGTTCCAATTTTTAGTTTGGCACACGGCCCCGGATTTTGCCGGCCCGGCCCTGATGACATGCTGTGTACTGCACCTACTGTGTGCCTTGCCAAGAGTGTGTCAAGGGGTACAAGAGTGATCTAGTAGTGGATCACTGAACAACGGTCAACATTATCCGTAGTAACTAGAGGACTAAGGAAATGTTTCTCGATTATGGAGGTGACAAAGAAGTTCATTGTAAAGGGTTACGTCGATGAAAGATTTGTCACCAATCCGTATGACTTGCAGTAGAAAACCAGATTCATACAATGGAGCAGTCATTTGGAATAGTTCCAAGTGGAGCGTGATAGAAACATCTATAGTATGTGAAAGCACAATTGCTCCCTAGGGTCGTTTTGATAATTGATCACAACATATGCATCATTGGACTAATATGTTTATCCAAGTTTATTTTAGAAAAGTTCACAAGATGCATTGGCTAAAGGCTTATGTGGAGATGCTCCATGATGCAAGAAAGGAATAGAATTGGCTCAAGCTTCAAGCTAGAAGACTCTTCATTTTATATCTATGAGAAATCACTTTTGAGTCCATAGGAAAGCCAATACTATTAAAAGGGGGTGAGGTATTAAAACAAACTGGTTGCTCAAGTGCTCAAAGTTAGCCACCAAAAACACTCAATCATTTTCCCACATAACCATTATGTCCAAAACCTCATACTCAAAATCGGCGCCACCAACGTTCCCATTTTGGTTCCACCGAGTTTTCATTTCAGACAGAACATTAGCCATAGCCACCAAATTGGTGCAACCCAAACCATATCGGAGCTACCGTATTTGGGTGACCAACATTCTGTTGCCTCGTACACAAAATCGAAATTTCCGAGTTTGAGTATCAGTGTCACCGAGTTATGTCTATGACCGTTAGCCACCTTTTCGGTGCCACAAAGTTGTATATATCGGTTCCATCAAGATAAAAAAGTTCTTGATTTCAGTGAAAATCGGTACCACCGAGTTTATCACTTCGGCGTCACCGAGTTGGCCACTTTAGGTGCAACGTTTGGATTTTGGCTGCTCTTGCCTATATATATGAATATACCCATCTCTCATTTGAGGGAGAAGCACTCATAACACACACTTCATTGCCAGATCCATTTTCTAAGAGAGAGCCACCTACTGATGTGTTGAGACCAAGATATTCCAATCCAATCATTTGAAACTTGATCTCTAGCCTCCCCAAACTGCTTTCCACCAAATTAATTTGTCCTACCCATGCCTATTCTGTGAGAGAGTGATTTTGTGTTGAGGAGACTATCTTCAAAAGCACAAGAGCAAGGAGTTCATCGTTCTACCACATCTATTAAATTTTGGAGGGTGGTGCCTCCTAGATTGGTTAGGTGTCGCTTGGGAGCTTCCTACTTCGTGTTGTGGAGTTGAATCAATATGTTTGTAAGGGAATGGAGATCGCCTACTTCATGAAGATCTACCGTGAGTAAGGCTAGTCCTTTGTGGGCGGAAGCCGTGGTGGAATAAACAAGGCTGCTTCTTTGTGGACCCTTCGTGGGTGGAGCCCTCCATGGACTCTCGTAGTCGTTACCCTCCGTGGGTTGAAGTCTCCACTAACATGGACGTAAGATAGCGCCACCTATCGGAAGCATGCCAAAAATCACCGTGTCAACCTCATGCAATTGATCTCCCTACCTTACTCCTTTACTTTACACTTGCATGTTTTGCTATCCGCTGCTATACTCTTAGAACTGCATGTGTAGGGTGTACTTGACTTGCCATAACTATCAAAGCTAGCCCTCAACTAAACCTGGGAAAAGGCTAAGTTTTTATCTTGTCAAGTAGTCTAAGCACCCCCTTCACTAGTAGAAAAGAGGGCTTTGGTCCAGGTCCTGAAATCCTATTAGTCTTGGTTCACATACGAACCGGGACCTATGATGACATTGATCCCGGTTCGTGAGGCTAGGCTACCGGCCGGGCATCGTGGGCCATTGGTCCCGGTCCGTCTCACCCCTTTTGTCCCGGTTCCAGTCAAGAACCGGGACTAATAGGCCGGTAACCGTCCGTATCCCTTTCAGTCCTGGTTGGTGGATCAAACCGGGACTAAGGTGTGGTGGCAGGCGTTCGTACAACCGTTCGTATCCTCCTTTAGTCCCGATTGGTGGATCAAACCGGGGTGGCGGCCCTTCGAATCACCCCTTTAGTGCCGGTTTGTCGTCCAACCCAGGACTAAAGGTCCAAATGGTTCGCCCTCCCACGTCGTTCCGAGTGATGAAAAGTGCAACCGAAGCAGAGTCTATCGCCATTCTCTGTTCTTCTCCTCTAGCGATGTCCCCTGTTCTTCTTCCTCTCTTCTTCCCCTCTCTTCTTCCATTCTTCTTCCACCATGACATATGAAACCGGAATGGTGCGCGCACATGGCACGACCCAACTTAGGGTCGGGTACACGAACGAGAGCACGACGGTGCCAAATTTTCATAGACGGTTCCAGGCGTGGGTTGACGCCGCGCCAGAGCGTGAGGCGTTCTTGGGGCTTGATTTGGAGTACACGGCCGACCAACAAGGTGTTGTCATCAGCTAGCTGTGTTTCAAACAGTATGTCTTGATCTTCCAATGGGCGAGGTAAGTTTTGAGTCTTTCTTTGATCCAAGGTTATGAAAATTGCATGTATTGATCTTCTCTAAGTTCCATTTGACAGCAATATGGAGTTTCTATATACGTTCCATTGGATAGTTAATTGAGGGTTTCTTAATCAATTCATAGGATATGAAAATTGCATAGGATAGCAATATGTGTTACAACATTGGATATATTGATCTCCCTAGGTTCCATTGGATAGCATATATTGATCTCCCTCGGTTCCATTGGATATATTACAACATAGGCTTTCTTTGATCCAAGGTTATGAAAATTGCATATATTGATCTCCCTAGGTTCCATTGGATAGCAATATGCAATTTCTATATATGTTCCATTGGATATATGGTTAATTGAGGGTTTCTTGATCAATTCATAGGATATGAAAATTGCATAGGATAGCAATATGATACAATATTGGAATCCTATAAAGATTAATTTCTCTTTAGTTGTAGTGAAACAATTTTTCATTGGTAAGTTTTGAGGCTTTCTTTGATCCAAAGGTTATGAAAATTGCATATACTGATCTCTCTAGGTTCCATTGGATAGCAATATGCAGTTTCTTTATATGTTC
Organism: Hordeum vulgare subsp. vulgare; assembly: GCF_904849725.1. Lineage (NCBI taxonomy): Eukaryota > Viridiplantae > Streptophyta > Magnoliopsida > Poales > Poaceae > Hordeum > Hordeum vulgare. The sequence goes on along the minus strand of NC_058524.1, from coordinate 385,837,488 downwards.
CATTGGATAGTTAATTGAGGGTTTCTTGATCAATTCATAGGATATGAGAATTGCATCAGATAACAATATGTTACAATATTGGAATCCTATAATGATCAATTCATAGGATATGAAAATTGCATAGAGTAGAAATATGTTCCATTCGAATGGTTATGATAAATTTCTCTTTAGTTGTAGTGAAACATTTTTCCTTGTTGCAGGAGTATGTAACATTTGTTCCATTTTCATTTGTTGATGTTGCAGTAGTGACAAGCATTGTCCAGAACTCATGGACTTCCTTCGCAGCAGCGTTACTTTTGCTAGCGTTGACATAACGAACGACATGCCGAATATGAGGCACAACTTTGGTATTGAGATACCAGCTGTGTGCCACATTGATATCCAAGGCATATTCCAGCTTCAATATGAGAGGACTTCGATGGCTGATATGGCAGTCGCCTTGATCGACGAGGAGTACCATGATATGAAGACTTCATTCCCGAAGTCTCAGCACAGAAATTGGGGGAAGACCCCACTTGAACCTATCAACGTTCAGTATGCAGCAAAAGATGCATACGTTGCATACGAGTTGTACCGCAAGATTAGAATCGTGACTATGGCCAGCGTCACCTCGCACCACCAGCTTTGGGACATTCTGATTCAGATTCAGATTCAGACGAGTAGTGTTCACAACGGCGAACACTTGTATATATATGTATGCTAGATATTATTATGTACTGCTTGCATGTATTATTATTTACTGCTTGGACCAATTTATATATATCTAGTTTCTGTTTGTGCAATTATATAGTTTCCAAATTTGAATGGTTTAGCCCTTTCTTTATTCATCACCACTTTAGGTATTGTTGTGAACTAATTCTTTATTCATATTGGTGTAATATTTACTGTATTCAAACTTCTGCATGGTTCATACCCCCCGATACAACCCATAGATACATCGATATAAACAAGCAACACAAAGAAAACAGAATTTGTCAAAAATAGAATAGTCGAAAGTAATCTGTATAATTCAAATACTTATGTAACTCCAAAAATTATGAAAAATTAAGACAATCTGGGTAAATTGTATATGAATCTTGTGTAAAAAATTGAGATCAAAAGCACGTTCCAGTGAATTTAAAAAATTCCTGACTGAGGTCTAAAGTTTCTGTTTTTTCAGCAAAATTAAATTGCAAACACCGTAGACCATCCCAAAGATCTTACTTGGCGCAAACAAAAAATGCTATGTGGGTAAAATGCTGATACCATGCCAACTTTCAACCTATTCAGAGTTCATTTGTAGTGCTTTTCAATTTCTGGGTCATTTAGCTACAAAAATCAGTAAAAGCATGAAAAAAGTCAGAAATAGTTGAAAAAATTGATGATGTGGCTCTGAATGGTGCATTTTGATCACACAAAAAGTCTGTAGTTCAAATATGTTAAAAAAATGAAATCCCTTTGTAACAGACGAGTTTTCGTATGAAACCATGATACTTCGAAGGAGATTGTCCAATTTGTACATGAAGTGCATCCAGTTTTTGCCACAACCCTCTCAACTTTTTAGCACATGCTATGTGGGTGAAATGATGATGCCATGCCAACTTTCAACCTATTCAGAGTTCATTTGTAGTGCTTTTCAATTTCTGGGTCATTTAGCTAAAAAAATGCATGAAAAATACCAAATGAAGTCAGAAATAGTTGAAAATTGATGATGTGGCTTTGAATGGTGCATTTTGAACGCACAAAAATCCTGGAGTTCAAATAATTCCAAAAAACTGAAACCCCTTTGTAACGCATGAGTTTTGGTACGAAACCCTAATACTTCGAAAGAGATTGTCCTATTTGTACACGAACTGCATCCTGTTTTGCCGCAACCCTCTCAACTTTTTAGCACATGCTATGTGGGTGAAATGATGATACCATGCCAACTTTCAACCTTTTCAGAGTTCATTTGTAGTGTTTTTCAATTTAAGGGTCATTTAGCTCAAAAAAGTCTGTAAATGCATGAAAAATACCAAATGAAGTCAGAAATAGTTGAAAATTGATGATGTGGCCTTGATGATGCATTTTGAACACACAAATAGTCTGGAGTTCAAATAAGTTCAAAAAAATGAAATCCCTTTTGTAACAAATGAGTTTTCATAAGAAACCATGATATTTCGAAAGAGATTGTCTGATTTGTACACGAAGTGCGTCCAGTTTTTGCCGCAACCCTCTTAACTTTTTAGCACATGCTATGTGGATGAAATGATGATACCATGCCAACTTTCAACATTTTGAGAGTTCATTTGCAGTGCTTTTCAATTTAAGGGCCATTTAGCTAAAAAAAATCACTAAATGCATGAAAAATACCAAATGACGTCAGCAATAGTTGAAAATTGATTATGTGGCCTTGAATGGTGCATTTTGAACACACAAATAGTTTGGAGTTCAAATAAGTTCAAAAAAATGAAATCCCTTTTGTAAGAGATGAGTTTTCGTAAGAAACCATGATACTTTGAAAGCGATTGTCCGATTTGTACACGAAGTGCGTCCAGTTTTTGCCGCAACCCTCTCAACTTTTTAGCACATGCTATGTGGGTGAAATGATGATACCATGGCAACTTTCAACCAATTCAGAGTTCATTCGTAGTGCTTTTCAATTTCTAGGTCATTTAGCTAAAAAAAATCAACAAATGCATAAAAAATACCAAATGAAGTCAGAAATAGTTGAAGATTGATGATGTGGCTTTGAATGGTGCATTTTGAACACACAAAAAGTCTGGAGTTCAAATAAATCCAAAAATATGAAATCCCTTTGTAACAGATGAGTTTTTGTATGAAACCCTGATAATAATTTTTGTGTCCTAAAAGCAAAAAGAATCACTAAAAACAGTAAGTCAGAACAAAATAAAATAAATAAAGTAACAAATGAAACAAAAAATTATAAAGAATCAGTGAAAAATAATAAGTAGGAACAAAAAACTATATTCTTTAAAAAGAAATGTCAACTAATGGGCCACCACGGCCTGAATACGACTAGAAACCCAACTAGATAGTTGGGCCAGGATTCATTCCTGCAGAAGGCCTAACAGGTAGTGACAGTTTATGCCCGGAAGCCTGCATATGAGACGAGCTCGAAACTGAGTGCGCACAAGCGCTTATAAACCACTCCACTTCTCCCTCGGCTAGCGAGGTGGGACTAAACATCTAGCCGCACCGTGGCTGTGCCAGGCACATACCTTTCGTGTCGGTTTGTGGTAAAAACCGGGACCAAAGACAGACTTTAGTGTCGTTTGGTGGCACAAACCGGGACAAATGGCCCCGTTTCGTCTCGGTTGGTTCCGCAAACCAGGAGTACATGTATCTTCCCCGCTATTTGGGCTGCTGAAAATTGACTTGTAGTCCCGGTTTGATGAGTCAACCGGGACGAATGGGCGGAATTGGTGCCAGTTCGGGCCACCAACCGGGACAGAAGGTTTTGCATATAGGCGGGAGTTCTCGAAATTACCCCTAAAACTCTCCCATTGCTCGCCGCCGCCCCCCGAGCCAGTCCTCGTCGTCGCCGCCCCCGATCGACTCCTCCTCGTCGTCGCTGCCATCCCCGAGCCCGTCGTCGTCGCCCCGAGCATGTCGTCGTCGCCGCCGCCCTTGATCCAGTCCTCCCCTTCGCCGTTGAGGCCCCGAGCACGTCGCCGTCGCCGTTGCCCCGAGCCCGTCGTCGTCGCTGCCCCGAGCCTGTCGTCGTCGCCGCCCCAAGCCCGTCGTCGTCGCCGCCCCGAGCCCGTCGTTGTCGCCGCCGTGAGCCCGTCGGCCCGGTGAGCTCCTCCTCTGCGTTCTCTGCTAGTCGCCGCCGCCGCCCCTGCATATTGTTGTTCATACAAATTTTATTCATATATAGATTATACTAGAGATGTATTCGAGATGTATTAAGTTGATTATTGGTTCTAACTGAAAGAAAACCTTTTTGCCTCTTGAGATATATTGCATTATATATCATAACGTACATCTATGAACTATTCAACATTTGGAAATGAAATATAAAAAAGTTTGTGCATGTTTAAAATAGTTCGTGTAGTTCGGTTATTCATACAAGGAGCTGAAATATTTGCAGAAACTATATGGATCAAAGAGAAGATGGCACATCTATTCGGGAAGTGGAAGAATGATTTGAAATCAATGTTTGTCGACAAAGGGAAGACTCCAGAATTCATCGGCCGATTTGAGAAGATATGATATCACTGACCCACATTTGTGGCCTACAAGTCATCGGAGAAGAGTAAGAAAATGTCAAAGACAAACAAGAACAATGCCGTAAAGAAGCAGTATCACCATCACACGTGGTCAGGTGGCTACCTGAAAGCCCGACCGTTCTGGGACAAAGCTGAGAATGACCTGATTGCTAAAGGGGTCCAACCCCAGACATTGAATTGGCCAGACCGTTCAAGGACTTGGTTCTTCGGGGTTGGGGGAACTTTGGACCCTGAAACAGGGAAGTGTCGTTGGACGGACGAGCAACTTGCAATACCCACGATCAAGCTTCAGAAGTGTATCGCCGCAGCGCATGAAGGGACGTTCGTTCCAGACAGAGAGAATGATGAGCTGAGTGAGGCCCTAGGAAATGCTGAGCACCCTGGACTAAGACGAGGCACACCAGGCTCCGTTCCGTGGAAGTTTGAGTTTCCTAACGCAAGCGGTTATAGAATATGGGAGAGAAAGAGGAAAGCGGAGCTGAGCGACATGCAACAGATCAAGGCAAGACTGCAAAAGCTAGAGGAACTTGAGAGCCAGCGAGCTACCGGCCAACCATCTCAGCTGCACGAAGCTACCCTAGAAGGTACCCCACCATTTCAGCGGAGAATCAGCGTGGCTTCCACGAAGTCCGTTCAACATGACTTCACGGCTCCTAGCTACCCCATGGATACTAACACGGAGGCTCAACGTTGCGAGCTTATGATGAAATGTCGGAACCTCACTTTCAAGGCGGCTGTCGGCTCTGTTGAACCTCCTCAACCCAAAGGAACTTTTCACTGCCTTCCGATTCCACACGGCTATGCTGTTGTGATGGTGGATCAAGTAATGGAGGAATTTGAGCAGCTCGAGCTTGACCACCCTACAGGTGAAGGGGAGATTCAGTTGGTTCGTATTGTGGGGAGAACATGTCTATGGCAGAAGGAGTTCATCAAGCTTCCAAACTGTACGCCTCCGCCTCCTCCTCCGACGAGTCAGGGCACTCCGCCTCCTCCCCCTCTTCCTCCTCCTCCTCCTCCGGCGAGTGATCAGGGCACTCCGCATCCTTCCCCAGCTCCTCCGACGCGTGAGAGCACTTCGCCTCCTCCTTCGCCTACTCCGGCGCGTAAGAGGAGTCTGTCTCCTCCTTCGCCTCGTCGGCAATGTAGGAAGACAAACGCCGTCACTCCGGCTCGTCCGGCGCGTCAGAGCAGTCCACCTCCTTCTCTCAAGCGGAAGAGATACACCTCCTTCTCTCCGGCGGCTAGCAGTACAAGCAGAGGTGGGAAATACGGTCCATCTCTCAAGCCTCTGGAAAAGTTACCATATGAGAGGACCAAGGAGGAAAACGAGGAGATATATCGTGCCGAATTGAGGGCCCATTTTGCAATCGAAACTCCACCTCCGAAGGAGAAGCTAGATACGGTGAAAGTGGAGCGCACTATCAATCAACTGCAACATCCACTAGCGCCTCCGCCGGATTCCAACTATGACCGCATTCTTAAAAAGACATATGCACAAGCGGTGCGGCCGGGAATTACTTCTAGTGATGCAAGGTTAGTAGAACGAACAAGTGGGAAAACAATTCCCGAGCTCGATATCGTCGTCGCTAATCATCCGGAGATGGTTCCCGGTACCAATCCTGATGATTACTTGGGGGATGATGTAACAAAGGAACAATATAAATACGTGAACGGGAAGCCTCTCGTCAAACCTGGTCATCCTGCTCTAACAACGATGATGCACAGATTGCATGAGTGGTACATGAAAACCTGCAGGGAGTCTGGGAAAAAACGATATGTATGTGGCAATGAAACCAGAGCATGAATTCATTGGACTTCCCGTGATTACTATTCAATTTGAGGAGTTATTTCAGTTATACAATCAACTAGCCCTTGACAAACAACTCATGACTTCCTACTGTCTATAAGTATTAGTTCTATAGTTAAGTGTCTAGCTCATCTCGTTCATTACATGTATATATAATTATCCTCACTATATATATTATGCAGATTGAAGATCGTCGAATTAAAAAAAGCAGGAATCGTCGACGTTGGGTTCATTAGCCCAGATGCCGTAAATGAATTGACGATACGAAACTCAATCAAAGAGACTGAGGAGAACTTGCTAAACTCGTTCCTTATACATAAAAAAGGGAAATAATCTTTCCTTACAACTTCAAGTGAATGTTGTTATCTTCTTTGTAAACTCGGTTTCGCTTACTCGAGGTTAATTAAGTAATGTAATTGATGAGTTATATATGCGTGCGCAGAGACCACTTTATTCTGCTATCCATTGACGTTGGCAGGGCATTACTAAATGTCTTAGACTCGAGACGTAAAGCCGAAGAGGATTATGAGGACATAATTGCAATGCTCAAGAAGTAAGTTCAGTCAATATACCGAGACCATACGGGCATGCAACTTCTGTTAATTTCCTGATATCAAGTAATCATTTTCTTTGCGTGGCAGGATTTGGACGAATTTCGCCAATAAGGTTCCCGGTCTAAACAAAGAGTTACGATTTATGCACCCCAAAGTAAGTAGTACTAGCTAGTTCCGCGCATCTCTAATTGATTCAAATTTTCATCAGTATATCATTACCATGTTTGCTTATCAGTTTGATTGAACTCTATTCTCGTAAAGTGTATGTACCAGAAAGAAGGCACTGTTTTATGTACATACTACATATGCGAGTTCATTCGCCACTCGACCTCTGAGCGGGTCTTCTGTGAGAAGCAATTTCAAATACGTAAATAATATTCACAATTATGTTGATTTTTATTAATATATATGCATGTATTGACCCCCTTCTTTAAATTAGATCTACGAGATGCGGGATCAACTCCTACCATATGACCGCATACGAGCAATTCAAGAGGAATTGGCGGGATTCTTTGTTGACCACGTCATACCTAAAGACGGAGAATGCCATGTGGATTTGTCATTGGATCTTAATTAGATGATGTTTTGGATTAATTGTAAAAGATGTTATATTGTATATATGTAATAGCGTCGGATAGATATACGAAAACTTTTTGTTCGACCAAGCATGGAGAAAGAGAGGACAATTCTCTCTATTAGCTAGCTAAAACAATATGAAACTACTAAATTAACGCTCCACCCCCCCCCTAAACCCACCCCATTCAAAAAAAACCCAGCTCCGGCCAGATGTTGACGCGTGGATGCCATGTTGTCCCGGTTGGTGTGACCAACCGGGACTAAAGAACCACCTGCTCGGGCTACCCGCAGAGGCCACGTGGAGACCCTTCAGTCTCGGTTAGTAAGGGAACCGGGACTAAAGGTTATGGGCTTTAGTCCCGACCCTTTACTCTCGGTTCAAGAACCGGGGTTAATGGGCCTTTGGAACCGGGACAAATGGGCCATTTTCTACAAGTGCTTCTAGACATACTTTCGATCCTACAAATGGTATCAGAGCTTTGATCTCCATTGCATTGGTTTCACAACCTATGAGATTATGGCATCTAGTGAGGGAAGTTATCACTGTAGAGGTCCATACTTCGATGGTACTAATTTTGCTAGTTGGAAGCATAACATGAAAATGCATATTCTTGGTTTTGATCCTTCGTATGGGTTATTATTCGTGTTGGTGTGCAACGTGATTTCTTCGGATAAGGACGTGTACCGGATCGTGATGCGATAGGAGAGGAGCTGAAGATGTTACAATTCAACACACAAGCCTGAGACATCATCTTCAACTGTCTTTGCCCTGAAGAATTCAACAAAATTAGCCGCCTTGAGAATGCAAAAGAGATTTGGGATACTTTGACCGATATGCACGAAGGTACTGATTCTTTCAGAGAATCTAAGTTGGATGTGCTTCGAAGTCATCTTGACAAGTTCAAGATGAAGGATGGTGAAGGTGTAGCTAAAATGTACTCTAGGCTAGCTCTCATCACCAATGAGATTGCCGGCTTAGGATGCGAAGATATAACCAACAAATTCATCATCAGGAAGATACTTGCTGCCTCTTGAGCTTGCGTTGGTTTTTCCCTTGAAGAGGAAACGGTGATGCAACATAGGAGCAGTAAGTATTTCCCTAAGTTTGAGAACCAAGGTATCAATCTAGTAGGAGAATCGAGGTCAAGTCCAAATTACCTGCGCGAAGACAAAAGAGCTTGCACCCAACGCTATAAAGGGGTTGTCAATCCCTTCAAGATTGATTGCAAAGTGAGATCTGAAGGCGGAAAGTGCAACGAAGTAAAAGTGTAAGGCTGAAAATATGGTGTGAAGTAGACCCGGGGGCCATAGTGTTCACTAGAGGCTTCTCTCAAAATAGCAAATAATACGATGGGTGAACAAATTAGTGTCGAGCAATTAATAGAACCGCGCAAAGTCATGACGATATCTAAGGCAATGATCATACATATAGGCATCACGTCCGAGACAAGTAGACCGATACTTTCTACATTTACTACTATTACTCCACACATCGACCGCTATCCAGTATGCATCTAGTGTATTGAGTTCATGACGAACAGAGTAATGCCTTAAGCAAGAAGACATGATGTAGAGGGATAAGCTCAAACCAATGATGTGAACCCCATCTTTTTATCCTTGATGGCAACAACACGATGCGTGCCTCGCTACCCCTTCTGTCACTGGTTGAGGTCACCGCACGGTATGAACCCAAAACCAAGCACTTCTCCCATTGAAAGAGTCATAGATCAAGTTGACCAAAAAACCCACAACTTGAAGAGAATTACAAGGATATGAAATCATGCATATAAGAGATCAGAAGAAACTCAAATAAGATTCATAGATAATCTGATCATAAATCCACAATTCATCGGATCTCGACAAACACACCGCAAAAGAAGATTACATCGGATAGATATCCATGAAGATCACGGAGAACTTTGTATTGAAGATTCAAGAGAGAGAAGAAGCCATCTAGCTACTAGCTATGGACCCGAAGGTCTATGGTGAACTACTCACGCATCATCGGAGAGGTCATGGTGTTGATGAAGAAGCCCTCCGTATCCGAATCCCCCTCCGGCAGGGCACCGGAACGTGCCCCAAATGGGATCTTGCGGAGACAGAAGCTTGCGGCGGCGGAAAAATATTTTCGTGGATCTCTCATGTAGTTTTGGAATTTTTAGGAATTTATAGGCGGAAGAGGTAGGGCAGACGAGCCACAGGGGGCCCACAAGACTGCTAGGCGCGGGCCCCCCTGGCCGCGCCTAGGGGGCTTGTGGGGTCCCCTGGTGCCCCCTGCCTTGGTTCTCACGTCCCGTGCGTATCTTCTGTTCCGGAAAAAATCTTTTCGGAAGTTTTATTCCATTTGGACACCGTTTAAAATCCTCCTCTGAAAAGGGTCAAAAACACGGAAAAACAGGAACTGGCACTTGGCACTGAGTTAATAAGTTAGTCCAAAAAAGATATGAAAGGCATACAAAACATCCAAATTTTGACAAAATAATAGCATGGAACCGTAAAAAATTATAGATACGTTGGAGACGTATCAAGCATCCCCAAGCTTAACTCTCGCTCATCCTCAAGTAGGGAAGTGATAAAGTCTGAATTTTTGATGTGGACTGCTACCTAGCATAGTTGTCTTTTGTAACTTATTTCATAAGACATGAATGTTCAGATCCGTAAGATTCAAAACAATAGTTTGCTATTGACATGAAAACAATAATACTTCAAGCAAACTAGCTAGGTAATCATGAACTTTCGAAATAACAAGGCCAAAGAAAGTTATCCCTACAAAATCATATAGTCTGGCTATGCTCCATCATCCTCACACAACTAATTTAAATCATGCACAACCACGGTATTGGCCAAGTAATTGTTTTCGCACTCTTACTTTCCCAAACTTTTTTCAACTCTCACGCAATACATGAGCGTGAGCCATGGATATAGCACTATGGTGGAATAGAGTGTGGTGGTGGTTGTGATACAAAAAGGAGGAGATGGTCACATTGACTCGGCGTATCAAAGGGCTATGGAGATGCCCATTAATAGATATCAATGTGAATGAGGAGGGATTGCCATACAAAGGATGCACTAGAGCTACAAGTATGTGAAAGCTCAAAAGGAGAACTAGTGGGTGTGCATCCAACTTGCTTGCTCACGAAGACCTAGGGCAATTTTGAGGAAGCCCATCATTGGAATACACAAGCCAAGTTATATAATAAAGATTCCCACTAGTATATGGTGGTGACAAAACGAGAGGCTCTCAATCATGAAGAACATGGTGCTATATTGAAGCACAAGTGTGGAAAAGATAGTAGCATTGTCCCTTGTCTCCTTTTCTCTCTTTTTTTGTTTGGTCTCTTGGGCCTCTTTTTCCCTTTTTTTATTGTGGGAAACTTTGGCCTCTTTTTTCCCTCACATGGGACAATGCTCTAATAATGATGATCATCACACTTTTATTTCCTCGTAGCTCAAAGCTCAGAACGATGATGACTCTATAGGAAATGCCTCCGACAGTGTACCGGGATGTGCAACGATCTAGCTTGGTGTATGACGTTGAAACATCTCGCTAGCTATCTTACGATCATGCAATGGCATTATGAGAGTGACGACACAAGTCATGAGACGGAACGGTGGGAGTTTCATGGCAATATATCTCAGAATGGCTATGAAAATGCCATAGTAGGTAGGTATGGTGGCTGTTTTGAGGAAGGCATATGGTGGGTTTGTGCACCGGCGAAAGTTGCGCGGTACTAGAGAGGCTAGCAATGGTGGAAGGTGAAAGTGAATCTATACCATGGACTCACATTAGTCATGAAGAAATCACATACTTATTGCGAAAGTTTTTATTAGTAATCGAAACAAAGTGCTAAACGCATACTCCTATGGGAAGGGTTGGTACGTGTTAACCATCGCGCGATCCCGACCGCAACACAAAGGATAACAATCAATAGATCAATTATGCTCTGACTTCCTAACATAGCGGTTCACCATACGTGCATGTTACGGGAATCACTAACTTCAACACAAGTATTTCTAGATTGACAACACCCTACTAACATAACTCTTAATATTACCAAATCCACGTCTCAAAACTAATTGAGAGGAATCAAATTTCTCATTCTACTCAATGCACATGAAGATGGAAGTTTTTGTATCCTCTTTGGGTACCTATCACCTTTGGGACTACTTTCATAGCATAAGCCAACTACCAAGTTACGCACTGCCGTGCTCTAAAAGATCTATGTGAGGCACATAGAGCAAAATGGTCTAGCTCAAAAGATATAAGTGAAGCACAATGAGCATTCTAGCAAATTCACGATGAGTGCATGTCTCTCTCAAAAGGTGTGCAGCAAGGATGATTGTGACACAAAAAAAAAAGACTCCTACGATACAAGACGCTCCAAGCAAAGCACATATCATGTGGTGAATAAAAATATAGCTCCAAGTAATGTTATCGATGGATTGAAGACGATAGAGGGGATGCCTTCCTGGGGCATCCCCAAGCTTAGGCTTTTTGGTGTCCTTGAATTTGGCTTGGGATGCCTTGGGCATCCCCAAGCTTGAGCTCTTTCCACTCATTATCCCTTTGTCCATGAGAACATCACCCAAAACTTGAAAACTTCACAACACAAAACTTAAACAGAAACTCGTGATATCAGTAGCACAAAAAAACAAACTACCACCTCTTTACGTACTATATTGTAACGACCAAGATGCGGTCCTTTCTGATCTGGGGGTCGAGGCCCCCGAATAGGAAAGAAGCGCATCTAAGCATTTCGCAAGCAAGTAAACATAGCACAGAAATATAATTACAAGTAGACAATTTGGGATTCAACTGTCTTCTTATTAATAATACAGAGTACAACGCAAATACAAACAAGGTAGTTCCGGTACGGACTACAAAACAAGAAAATGCTATGCTACCCGCTGCAGGCCCACGATCACGACCACGCCTCAGTCCTCGGGATAGTTCACGTAAAGGCGGTCTGTCTCCTCGTCGTACTGCCACGCCAGCTGGGTGCCGTCGGGATCATCTGCCTCTGGGGTACCTGTACTTGCTGGGATTTTTGGAGGAATCCGTGAGCCACGGGGACTCAGCAATCTACGACCTTGGTGCCAGAACTAGTCATGTTATTGGGTAAGGAAGGGATGAAGTGTATCAGGCTGCCGCATCCTATGATTGAATAAGTGACTAACTTACGCAAAAGAGAAGTGAAGGTGGTCTACGCTAACGGTGGGGATTACTTGATCAGAAAGTGATCCTGAACACCTACCTACGGCATTCATAACTCCACCATGTTCCCGATCGAAGAGAGATCTTCGAAGGGACAGTCACGGTTACGCACACAGTTGGCATTTTGATTAGTTTATGTTTAAGTTCTCTAATACCGGATGTTAACAAAATATTCCAAGTTGCCACATAACCGTGGGCACGGCTTTCCGAAAGATTAAACCCTGCAGGGGTGCTCCAACTAGTCCATCACAAACGAACACAAGCCGCAAAGGCATCCTCTATCACGAATCTCGTGATCTCGTCGGATTCCTTAGAGGAAAACCTCAACTCTGGGGAAAACCAAAGCTTCACTGGGATTCCTATACGCAAGATATACCGCTAAGGTAAGACAAGGCTAGCAGGACCTCCCGACGTGTCGACGACCCCGATAAGAGCCGCGTATCTCAGTCTCAGGACCGCCGGATGGAACTAGCTACAGGTACCAAACCTCAAGTTTCCTTGTGGTGGCCCCGCAGGCAGACCAGTTTGGACCAACACTCATGAGGAGCACTGGCCCGGGTTGTTGATTAAGAAACCTCGGGGTAGCTACTCCCTATGCAGATTATTATTAAGTGATTAACAAATTAACACCAAAGTTGGGTCCTGCCGAACAAGCCTTAACACTACGCGATTTATCAAGGGGGTCCCCATAACAACCCCGAACGTGTTAGGAGCGATCATTATGGAATCAAACACCGCTAACCGGTAATTAAGGCGGCAATAACGGAACAAAGCACTCGGCAAAAGGCTAGGCCTCCCGTCATTTACCAAATATATAGGTGCATTAAATAATAACAGAATTTTAATATAATGATATCAAGCTCATGTCATCACATGAGTTTAAAACACCTGCAACTAACAATGCTAACATTAGTAGCTGAGCAAGCCTACCTAGCCATACAAGTTTGCTAGGAAAGAGAACGGTGTTTAGGCTCATGGCATTTGAAGAGGCAATTTAATTTCAGTGGTAGGCAGCGAGCAATATGACATGGAATCGAAACTAACATAACAAGTCTAGAGATGGAATCAAGGTCATATCATCTTGCCTGTGATATTCTCAGCTTGGAATGGTTCTGGATCGTTCTGCACGTACTCTCCTGACTCCACGTATTCGTTCTCCGCTCCCGGTGCTACCCAACATAAGAATGACATCCAATGAACAACAGCACCACAAAATGCAACAATCACATGATGCATGAGATGAAAGTTGAGCATGCACCTCTATTTCTATCACTAGCACAAGCAAAATAAACTACAACAAGTTTCTGGACAGAACTTTGCACCAAACTATTTTGACAGGTATGAGAATGACATGAACAGATGCAACTCGTAAAAATGGTGCAAAAACATATAAGGAACATTGCAAACGGAGCTACGGATCAACGGGAATCAACGAAACAAGATATGAAGCCCTACGTGAAAGATTCAACACCACACTCACAATTGGCACAAATCTGGTATTCCCAGGTAGCCAAGACATGTAATAACCCAACATGAATGAAATGGAGCAAGGTAGAACACCACAACATCAATTAAGCTCAAACTTTGAACAAAATGGCAAAACTACATAATCTGCCAGAATCTGCATCTTAGCTGTTTGGGAGCAACATGCAACATAGCTACAGGTCCTCAAACATGACAAATAATATATGTGGCTGTTACCAACCAAGAACACTACAAGCACCAGCAAGAATCACAGCAAAATGAATTAAAATCTAGAAGATACAAGGCCACAAACTTTCCCAAAACCATCATATCTCAGAGACTTAGTGAAAATTCCTGCACCTGGGTTTCTGTTTCTATTCTGAAGCCTTTTGACAGCAATCAAAACACAATCTAATGGACTCCAAATGATTTTAAAATTGACAGAAAGCTTCACAAACATACCATGTGCAAAATACTAGCACTGAACTAAGGCCAGTTCTCAACAGAATGACCAGCACATCCTCATCTACAGGGGAAGAAAATGTTTCCAGCATCCCACACTTAGTGAAATTTTCAGAGTTCAAAAATCTGGAATTTTCCAGCCACATGCCCACTTTGTCTAGGCATAGTTTGCACACACATGTCACCAAGAGTTAGTTGACACCACTATGGTGTTGAGCACAAACCCCTACTATTAACATACAAAAATCCATGCCCTTGGGCTCCTCCTATACCATGGAATCAAGGACCAAACTTTCAACAAAACTGTAAATGCAACTGCACAAGGTATTCTTCTAAGATGACAATTACATAGGTTGAGTTTCATGTGCACAATGACAACGTGACATGGGGGTTTGAACCCCATGTTTGTGTCATGCACATCAACAACACCCACACATATATCACACTAACACTAGCATCAAGCACAACAAAATATAATTCCTATGCTAACAAGAGAGTTTGCACACCCTCACATATGGGCATGTGATGGTACACACTCTCACATGCATCACAAGTAACACCCTAGGAATCATGTCATCCTCAGGGTGCAACCCCCACAAGAATCTACCCATGCTTAACTAGTAAGCTTCACCTACACATGCTTATCATAGCTAGCCACCTAGTGCATCACATACACCACAATACATGAGGTGAGGGGGAGGCATCCACACCCCACTAAATCTATACAAGCAAATAAAACTACAAGAACAACTTAGTCCACACTAAAACTCAAAGATGTGACCAACCATGCTTCCCTAGTGCAATCCACACACCTTAATGCACACCAACTTCCAAGTAACAAAACAACTAGCACCAACTCCTATCAAGGGTCACTTCACATCACAAAGGTGCAATCACCCTAAGCATCACAAGGCTAGCAACATCATCTATCACACACTAGTGTGCAAAACACACACCCAATTAAATCTACCCTAACTATACTAGCAGAAACAGAAATAAAACACCACTATTCCTAAGAGTTAGCTAACCAGAAGAATTAACAGAACTAACAAGCCACTTTGTATAAGAGTTAGAGAAACAGAAAAGAATTAGGCAGAAAAGAAAAGACAACAAAAAAAAGATACAGAGGCTCCTGGGAATCGAACCCAGAACCTCTGGTTCCAGCAACAGCAACAAACCACTACACCACTGTCATCTAGTCGACAGGATAGAGGAAAGAAACAGAGTAAGCTGATTCACTGGTCACTGTGCAAAGAAATAGCAAAATAAAAAGAGGCCGAGGGGGGGATCGAACCCGCGTCCTAAACATCAGACACACAGCACCCCTACCGCTTTGTCTACAACACGACATCTGTTCGTATAACGCGCAACGAAACAAAAGTGGAATCTCCTCGCTAACCTGCTGCCCTGATCAACCATGCACGCCTGAGACAGACAAGCTGCCGGGGTAGTCTACTACGGCTCAACAACAGCGAGGGGACCAGCCTAGCCATGGCGCGGCTACCACGAGGGGAGGAAGCCCCTTTGCGTAAACACGCCCCCACACACTGTCTCCTGCAGATCCTACCCCTACCGCTGCACCCTACTGCAGTTTCTACTCGAACAGAGGTAAGCACGCACCACGGGCGGATCCGAGCCGAGCTACGGAGGAGGAAGGAAGGGGGAGGCGCAGCCTCACCTTGGGAAGGAAGGGGGGTTCCGATCTGACGGAGAGGAAGCCGGACCGGAGGGAAGAAGGCGAGCCGAGGTAGTTCTGCCGTAGACCGAAGTAGAGGTAGCACTACACCCGGTTCGCGCCGTTGACGAGGACGAGCTCGACGGGAGGATCGCTCCCCGGGGCTTCTAGCGCCGGGAATGGGTCGCGGGGAACCACCCCGAGCCCCCGGACATGGCGGCCTTGCCGCTCGACGGAGCACATAGGGGTAGACGCGACGAGGCACTGCTCTGTTCTCTCTGCTATCCCTACAGAAAGCTTACCTTGGGAAGAAAGGAAGAGATGGAGGGGGAGGAAGGAGATGGCGGCGGCAGGAGGGAACCCTAGGCGAGGGGAGGGCTCGGACGCCCAGCTAAATAGGGGCCCTCTACATTTGTGCCACGACACCGTCAACTCCCCTCTCTCTCTCTCTCGTTCTGACGGAAAGGAGACACGCGGGGAGAGGAGTGACGGCGTCAGGAAGGAGGAGGGGGCTCGCTCGCATGGGCTCCTAGCGCCGGGAGGAAGATAAATGGGCCAGCAAGTGGAAGGAAGCCCACAGGCGACCACTATAAGAAAGGCCCCAGTGGCCTTTCCCGAATAAAAGAAAAACCGAGAAGGAAAAGAAATAAAACAAATAATCTGGTGGGAATAAACTTAAAAGGAAAAACCCCTGGTCATAGAAAAATATGACCTAAATTAAAAAAATAAGAACAAGATTTTTAGAGTATGCAAATATTTTACAAAACAGCATTAAGTTTGCGGTTTTGTGCCATTGCCACCTGTATAAATCACTCTCAAAAATCACCAAACTAGCATATCTACACACTCACCTTAATCCCTAAACACAAGACATCTTAGAACCACTTTTGGGAAGATGAAATTTGAACATGAGATAAATGGAAAGGAACAGGGTTTGAAATAGCAAGGAACTTTGAGATTACATAGCACTCACTCCTACACTCCACACACCATCATCACATGTGCATCAACACAAGAAATTACAATACCACAACATCACACCTAGCAAGGTCAAATGCAATCATAACAGGACATAGACACATAAGGTATGGCAAGGATGGTATGGCATGGATGCATGCATGCAAAAGAAGAATAGAAGGTGACACATGAAATCATACATGCATAGAAACTCTCATGACAAAGTCAAGGTGGTCCCACATGGAAGGTTACAAAAAGGGAAAGTCCTACACTTGGGGCATTACATGTATCAATTTTGATTTCTATTTATATTGGTGTTAGATTACTATATTCTCACTTTTCCATGGCTAGTACCCCCCGATACTATCCATAGTTTCGTCAAAACAAGCAACCAACTCAACAAAAACAGAATCTGTCAAAAACAGACCAGTCTGTAGCAATCTGTATACTTCGTATACTTCTGGTACCTCAAAAATTCTGAAAATGTCGGGACCCTAATCCTAAGCCATAGGAATCCAGCCTGTAACACATCACATCTTTTTGTGGTCTCACGTACGGTTATCCCCACGGCTGCAGCCTTACCTTAGCCGGGACCGTTTGCGCCTTTTGACTCGCGTATGCAATTGTGTCGCTAGCATTCCGATGTCAAAGAACCCGGATCGACATGTCTAGTTATGAACCCAAGTGGCAGTTCCGTACAGGGACATGCATACATGACCCAGCAAAGCAGGTGTCGGTCAACAACGAGTGTAGATGAGTCGTAGCAAGCTACAAGGACTCCATTACATCGTGTGACATTTCCCCAAAGGGACAGACACAACAACTAAGAAGGACACATGCCGGTCAACCAATGTGTCCGGAGCCGTAGCGAACTACCATGGCTCGGTGGAATCACAAAGGGGCATTTCACCGTAAGGAGTGCTATTAAGGCATACGACTAGGTATTCGAAGCCCATACATATCAAGTACAACACAAGTACGCATGGCATACCAATATGCATAGATACATCGATGGCATCACAACATAACTATAATCATACAACTTTATTTAGAGGGCTCGGAAGAGCCTCACACATAATATTACACAGATAGGGGTCTCACGACCCATCATCACAAGTCATTCAAACAAGTCTTACAAGCCAGCGGAAGATTAAAACTATCTGAGTATAGACAGATGGAAAGTTAAAAGGCACATGGCCTGACTATCTACAGACCCAACCTAGGGCCAGATCGTAGCTAGGACACCAGCTACTCGTCGTCGTCAACGTCTAGATAGAACCCTCCATTAGGGTCATTAACAACCTCTGCAACAATTTATTAAGCAAACATGAGTACAAAAGCACTCAGCAAGACTTTAGGATAATCTATCTACTCATGCAATGTATCAACAAGGAGTTGTGGGGTTTCATGCAGAAAGCCAGCATTTGACTCTTGGCTAGACGAACTTGCATTTTCAAATAGTTTTGACAACTTTGTTTTCTCGCACACGAGTCCACTAACACCACAACAATACCCCATCGTGGAATCATTCCGTCTCCCTAAGGAAATGCCATCCACGACAGTCACACTTATCTTGACAATTTTATGAGTATCCATTATAGTTATCTATGAACAACATATGTTTCCAAGTAGTCCATATCTGCGGACGCGGCTATTAGAATAGATCATAACCCTGTAGGGGTGTACTTCTTCACACACGCTCTCGCCACTTATCGCTATGTGCACGTTATGCACCGCGGCAACCTTCAAGCAAAAGCCCAGCGAGGGAGTCGGCCACGACCGTTAATCACGCTAATACCTAGTCCAGGTTTATCGCATATCTGAAGGTAACCCGCACGGAAGTCCGGCCGAGGTTTCCCACGGCCCCAAACGATGTGCGCAGGGTTCCCAAGCCCACCATCCGGGTGCCACTTGGTACACCGTGCCACTGCCTACCGCATCATAGTCCACCTCTAATGTCAGCACTATGCACGGCCTCCAGCATGACTATAAACACCAGAAACTACTTGCAACTCCTGGACCGAGTACTAGGCGATTAATAAGTCGAGAGGGTCAATTAAATATCCCAACGTGTGGTAGTATCTGGTCTTGGATTACAGACACGGAACTCAGTTCCCAAGGACGGTTCCAATGAAACAACCCGCCATGTACTCCTACATAGCTTTTCACCGGTACCTTTACCAAATCAGGTTCAACACACAACCTTTATTTACTGAACACATTCTCACGATCCTGTTCATCTCCCAGATGACAGACCTTACACAACTCTAAGCATAGCATGCATAGCAGGATAAGACACATCATGGCTCAAGCATCTACCAGGTATGCTAGGTTGCAAGGTTCGGCTATTTACTGTGACAAAGACAGGTCATGCAAAGGAATTGGTTCAACTAACGTGGTAAAAGCATTGAAAGAAATTTGACCTAATGCAATAAGTAAGAGCAGGAGCGAGAACATGGGATTTATCGGGATGAAAAAAAATGGTTGCTTGCCTTGTTGCTCAGCAGAGGGGTGATATCCGTCAGTCGGATAATCAGTCGTATCAGGAGGGGCAGAGCCTACCGAAGTAATAACATACAATCAATATCAATCATATGCAGCAAAATGATGCATGTAATGCAATGTAGCATGGTTTGAGTTGACTAACAGAACCCTTTGGGTGATCTTGATTTGAAATCATAATGCAAATATCATTTGAATTATAATTTATCAAATTCCTTTAATTGATTTGACCTGATGCTGTTTCGTAACTTTGTTTTTCATGCATGAAAATAGCACCATTGGATTCCTTGAATGTTTCTGATCATTTTACATATATTATTTGTCAAATTTGGAGTTATATTCAATTTTCTATGAATTTACAAAGTTTCGAACTTATTCTGGAATTATTTTTAAACAGAAAATGAGTTATAGCATCAGCATGATATCAACAGGTCCAACTGGCCGCTCAAAATCAAACCTGACCAGTGGGACCCACTGGTCAGTGACTCTAGCCAGTTTTTGGTTTAAGTTTAACTTAATTAGTTAATTAACAGAGGTGGACCTTGATACGTCCATGTTGCATCATGCTTTCATGTTGATATTTATCGCTTTATGGACTGTTATTATACTTTGTGGAACCTTACTTATGCCTTTTCTCTCTTATTTTGCAAGGTTTATTTGAAGAGGGAGAATACCGGCAGCTTGAATTCTGGACTGGAAAAGGAGCAAGTCTGAGTGCTCTATTTTGCGCAACACCAAATGTCCTGAAAATTAACGTGGATTTTTTTGGATTTTATAAAAAATACTGTGCGAAAGAAGTGTCAGAGGGGAGCAACCAGGGGCCCAGAAGCCTGGTTGCCACGGCCTACCCCCTGGTCGCGGCAACAGGGCTTGTGGGCACCCTGGCGGCCCACTGGCCCCCCTCTTTTGCTATATGAAGGGTTTCATTCCAGAAAAAATCATTCAGGAGCTTTTTCGTGGTTTTGCCGCCGCCACGAGGCGGAACTTGAGCAGATCCAATCTAGAGCTCCGACAGGACGATCCTGCCGGGGAAACTTCCCTCCCGGAGGGGGAAATCGTTGCCTTCGTCATCACCAACGCTCCTCTCGTCGAAGGAGAGGCATCTTCATCAACATCTTCATCAGCACCATCTCCTCTCCAATCCCTAGTTCATCTCTTGTAACCAATCTCCGTCTCGCGACTCCGATTGGTACTTGTAAGGTTGCTAGTAGTGTTGATTACTATTTGTAGTTGATGCTAGTTGGATTACTTGGTGGAAGAGTTTATGTTCAGATCCTTGATGCTATTCATTACACCTCTCATCATGATTATAGTTATGCTTTGTGAGTAGTCACTTTTGTTCCTGAGGACATGGGATAAGTCATGCTAATAATAGTCATGTGAGTTTGGTATTCGTTCGGTATTTTGATATGATGTATGTTGTTTTTCCTCTAGTGGTTTTATGTGAACGTCGACTACATAACGCTTCACCATATTTGGGCCTAGAGGAAAGCATTGGGGAGTAGTAAGTAGATGATGGGTTGCTGGAGTGACATAAGCTTAAACCCAGTCTATGCGTTGCTTCGTAAGGGGCTGATTTGGATCCACTACTTTAATGCTATGGTTAGACGTTGTCTTAATTCTTCTTTCGTAGTTGCGGATGCTTGCGAGAGGGGTTAATCATAAGTGGGATGCTTGTCCAAGTAAGGTCAGTACCCAAGCGCCAGTCCACTCACATACCAAACTATCAAAGTAACGAACGCGAATCACATGAACATGATGAAACTAGCATGACAGAAATTCCCGTGTATCCTCGGGAGCGCTTTTCCTCTTATAAGACTTTGTTCAGGCTTGTCCCTTGCTACAAAAGGGATTGGGACACTTGCTGCACCGTTGCTACTACTTGTTACTTGTTACTTTTCGCTTGCTACGTTTCACCTCACTACACCATCACTTGTTACCGCTACTTTCAGTGCTTGCAGTTATTACCTTGCTGAAAACCTTTTATCAGAGCCTTCTCCTCCTCGTTGGGTTCGACACTCTTACTTATCAAAAGGACTACAATTGATCCCAAATACTTGTGGGTCATCAAGACTCTTTTCTGGTGTCGTTGCCGGGGAAGGAAAGCGCCTTTGGTAAGTGGAATTTGGAAAGGAAACATTTATATACTGTGCTGAAATTTATTGTCACTTGTTTCTATGGAAACTGTTCCTTTGAGGAGTTTGTTCGGGGTATCTTCACCACGAACGGAAGCACGAGGGTTTATTCCTCAACCTGAGGTACCTACTGAAAATATCTTTTATGAAATCCCTTCGGGTATGCTTGAGAAACTGCTGGCTAATCCTTCTACAGGGGATGGATCTTCACATCCAGACTTGCATCTAATCTATGTAGATGAAGTTTGTGGTTAATTTAAGCTTGCAGGTTTTCCCGAGGATGAGGTAAAGAAGAAATTCTTTCCTTTATCTTTGAAGGATAAGGTGTTGACATGGTATAGGCTATGTGATGATACTGGATCATGGGGCTACAATTGGTTGAAATTGGAATTTCATCAAAAGTTCTATCCTATGCATTTAGTACATCGTGATCGGAATTATATTTATAACTTTTGGCCTCGTGACAGGGAAAGCATAGCTCAAGCTTGGGGGAGGCTTAAATAAATGCTATATTCATGCCCCAATCATGAGCTCTCGAGAGAAATTATCACTCAAAACTTTTATGCTCGGCTTTCTCATGAAGATCGTACCATGCTTGACACTTCTTGTACCGGTTCTTTTATGAAGAAGGATATTGACCACAAGTGGAATTTATTGGAAAGAATCAAACGTAATTCTGAAGATTGGGCGCTTGAAGAAGGTAAGGAGTCAGGTATGAATTTCCAGTTTGATTGCGTTAAATCTTTTGTTGAAACAAACACTTCTAGAGATTTTAGCGCTAAGTATGGACTTGACTCTGAGATAGTAGCTTCTCTATGTGAATCTTTTGCTGCTCATGTTAATCTTCCCAAAGAGAAGTGGTTTAAATATCATCCTCCTATAGAAAGCAACATAGCCAAAACCAATCTAGTTGAGGAGAAATTCATTGCTTCTAGTGATCCTATCGTTCCTTGTGCCTACGCTGAGAAACCACCTTACTCTGCTAGGATAAAGGATTATTCTAAAGCTCCAACTGTGATACGTAGGGGTTACAATAGACCACTTGCACCCCCTGAGGAAATTAGAGTTGAACCTAGTGTTGCTATTATCAAAGATCTCTTAGCCGAACACATAGACGGGCATGTTATCAAATTCTGTGAGGACTCCGCTAGAATTGCTAAACCTCACGCGAAAGACAAATACGAACCTGTAGTTGGACCTGCCCGTTGTTTCTATCAAGATAGGAGATCACTGTTATCATGGTTTATGTGATATGGGTGCTAGTGTTAGTGCAATACCCCGGTCCCTATATGATGAAATCAAAGATGAGATTGCACCTGCTGAGTTAGAACCCATTGATGTCACTATTACGCTAGCTAATAGAGACACTATCTGCCCCTGGGAATTGTGAGAGACTTAGAAGTCCTGTGTGGTAAAACGAAGTATCCTACTAATTTCCTCGTCCTTGGTACTGCACAAGATAGCTTTTGTCCCATCATATTTGGTAGACCCTTTCTCAACACTGTCAATGCTCACATTGATTGCATTAAACAGACAGTCACTGTTAGTTTCGAGGGTGTGTCTCATGAATTTAACTTCTCCAAGTTTGGAAGACAACCCCATGAAAAAGAGTCGTCTGGTAGGGATGAAATCATTTCTCTTGCCTCTATTGCCGTACCTCCTACGAATCCTTTATAGCAATATGTGCTTGAGCATGAAAATGATATGCATATGGAGGAAAGAGATGAGATAGATAAAATTGTCTTAGAACAATATCCTATTCTCAAGAATAATCTGCCTGTTGAACTGCTTGGGGATCCTCCCCCACCAAAGGGTGATCCTGTGTTCGAGCTAAAACAGTTACCAGATACACTTAAGTATGCTTATCTTGATGAGAAGGAGATATATCATATTATTATTAGTGCTCACCTCTCGAATCATGAAGGGAAGAAGTTACTAAAAACTTTGAGGAAGCACCGTGAGGCTATTGGATATACTCTTGATGATCTTAAGGTTATTAGTCCCACTCCATGTCAGCACAAGATTAAAACCGATCCTGATTCTAAGCCAGTTGCCGATCATCAAAGGAGATTAAATCCTAGGATGAAAGAGGTCATGAGAAAAGAAATATTAAAGCTTCTGGAAGCAGGAATCATTTATCCTGTTGCTCATAGTGATTGGGTAAGTCCAGTACATTGCGTACCTAAGAAGGGAGGTATCACCGTCATCCCTAATGATAAGGATGAACTAATCCCGCAGAGGATTATTACTGGCTATAGGATGGTGATAGACTTCCGGAAACTGAACAAGGCAACTAGGAAAGACCATTATCCTTTGCCGTTTATTGACCAGATGCTAGAAAGGATATCTAAACACATACACTTCTGCTTTCTAGACGGTTATTCGGGTTCTCGCAAATACCTATTGCACAATCTGATCAAGAGAAAACCACCTTCACATGCCCCTTCGGTACCTTCGCTTATAGACGCATTCCTTTTGGCTTCTGCAATGCACCAACCACCTTTCAAAGATGTATGATGGCTATATTCTCTGACTTTTGTGAAAAGATTGTTGAGGTTTTCATGGATGATTTCTCCATCTACGGTTCTTCCTTTGACGATTGCCTCAGCAACCTTGATCAAGTCTTACAGAGTTGCAAAGATACCGACCTCGTCTTGAACTGGGAGAAGTTCCACTTCATGGTTAATGAAGGCATTGTCTTAGGACAGAAAATCGCTGAGAGAGGCATTGAAGTTGATAAGGCTAAGGTTGATGCAATTGAGAAAATGCCTTGCCCCATAGATATCAGAGGTATACGAGGTTTCCTAGGTCATGCTGGTTTCTATAGAAGGTTCATTAAAGACTTCTCTAAGATTTCTAGGCCTCTTACCAACCTATTGCAGAAGGATGTTCCTTTTGTTTTTGATGAGGATTGTGAGGAAGCTTTCGAAATACTTAAGAAGGCCTTGATAACCGCACCTATTGTTCAACCACCAGACTGGAACTTGCCCTTTGAAATCATGTGCGATGCTAGTGATTATGCTGTTGGTGCCGTTCTTGGACAAAGAGTTGACAAGAAGTTGAATATCATTCACTACGCTAGTCAAACTCTAGACAGTGCCCAAAGAAACTATGCCACTACAGAGAAGTAGTTTTTAGCAGTCGTATTTGCATGTGAAAAGTTCAGATCTTATATAGTTGACTCCAAAGTCACTATTCAATCTGATCCTGCTGCTATTAAGCACCTCATGGAGAAGAAGGACGCTAAGCCTAGGCTAATCAGATGGGTTCTTCTGCTACAGGAATTTCATTTGCATGTTGTTGACTGAAAGGGTGCTGATAACCCTGTAGCATATAACTTGTCTAGGCTAGAGAATGTCCTTGATGACCCACGACCTATTGATGACAGCTTTCCTGATGAGCAATTGAATGTCATCCGCACTTCACATAGTGCACCATGGTATGCTGATTACGCAAACTATATCGTAGCCAAATACATACCTCCCAGTTTCACCTACCAGCAAAAGAAGAAATTCTTCTTTGATTTGAGACACTACTTTTGGGATGATCCTCACCTCTATACGGAAGGAGTAGATGGTATTATTAGACGTTGTGTGCCTGAACATGAACAGGGACAGATCCTGAAGAAGTGTCATTCCGAGGCTTACGGAGGACACCATGCTGGAGACAGAACTGCTCATAAGGTATTGCAATCAGGTTTCTATTGGCCCACGCTCTTCAAGGATGCTCGTAAGTTTGTCCTGTCTTGTGACAAATACCAAAGAATAGGGAACATCAGTAAGCGTCAGGAAATGCCTATGAACTATCCACTGGTCATTGAACCATTTGATGTCTGGGGCTTTGATTATATGGGACCCTTCCCGAGTTCCAATGGGTACACTCACATCTTAGTTGTTGTGGATTATGTCACTAAGTGGGTAGAGGCTATCCCCACTAAGAATGCTGATCACAACACCTCTATTAGATGCTTAAAGAAGTCATTTTCCCAAGATTTGGAGTCCCTAGATATCTGATGACTGATGGCGGTTCACACTTCATTCATGGTGTTTTCCGCAAGATGCTTGCTAAGTACGATGTCAACCATAGAGTTGCATCTCCTTATCATCCTCAGTCTAGTGGTCAAGTGGAGTTGAGTAATAGGGAGATCAAATTGATCTTACAAAAGACCATCAATAGATCTCGAAAGAATTGGTCTAGCAAACTTGACGATGCACTATGGGCTTATAGGACTGCTTATAAGAAAAACATGGGCATGTCACCGTATAAAATGGTTTACGGTAAGGCCTGTCATTTACCTCTTGAGATGGAACACAAAGCTTATTGGGCAATCAAAGAGCTCAACTTTGATTTCAAACTTGCCGATGAGAAGCGGTTGTTTGATATCAGCTCATTAGATGAATGGAGGGCCCAGGCATATGAGAATGCCAAGTTGTTCAAGGAAAAGGTTAAGAGATGGCACGATAAAAGAATACAAAAACAGGAGTTCAATGTAGGTGACTATGTCCTACTATACAATTCTTGTTTGAGATTCTTCGCAGGCAAGCTCCTCTCTAAATGGAAAGGTCCCTACGTTGTCGAGGAAGTATATCGTTCCGGTGCCATCAAAATCAATAAGACGGAAGGCAATTTTCCTAGAGTGGTAAACGGGCAAAGACTCAAGCATTATATCGCTGGTACTCCCATAAATGTTGAGACCAATATCATCAATATCATAACTCCACAGGAGTACATAAGGGATGTTTATCAGCCCGTTTCACACCGTGAAAACCAAGAGGTATCTGTTTCGGTAAGTAATTGGACTCCGAAACTTTTCCAATAGGAAATTTTCTCCGTTTTGGAATTTACGGAAAATTAGAAAAATAAAAAGCAGTCCGGAGAGCGTACGAGGTGGCCACAAGCTTGGTTGCCGCGGCCTACCCCCTGGCCACGGCAACAGGGCTTGTGGGCAGCTCGTGTGCCTCCCGGACTACGTTTTCTTGTGGAGCACTCCTTCTAGTCCAGAAAAAATCATTATATATACGCCCGAGGGTTTTGATCTCCGTATCGCGCGGTTTTCCTCTGTTTTCGTTTCGACCCTATTGTCTGCTGCAGATTTAGGTCAAGATGTCGTCTCAAGATTCAGAAGAAGAGATCTATGTGGCCGATGATCGTGCTAACTCCAGGATTACTGGGGACTTGGAACCTTATGGCTGGACCACTGACGAGGAAGAGGATTATGAGCCCAAGGGGAAGGAACAAACGAGTTCCGATGAAGAGGAGGCTCCTCTACGCCAACCTGGACGCACTCACGTGGAGTTCAAGATGTCAAGCCTCCCTGACCAAAAGAAGAAGCCTAAGACCTTGTTTATCCCTTCTCGTTTCTTGCAGGAGAGTAAGCAGGAACTTTGTCATAGAGTGTTGAAGCTTGAGGAGGAAAATGACGATCTGAGGGAGCAGAACTTTTTGCTCAAGTGGAAATTGGACAAGCTCAAGACTACTCCAACAACACCACCACCATCACCACCAAAGGAAGACAACTAAGCATTGGTATGGGCAATCCCCTTGGCTTTTGCCAAGCTTGGGGGAGTTGCCCTGGTATCGTATCACCTTTATATCTTTTTCTTTTACCTTTGTTTTAGCTCTTTCCTTTTCAGTTTTTATTTCTTCTCTTAGTGGAATAAGTCTTTAGCGTTTTAGTTTGAGTCTTTTGCCTTGTGTCTCCCCCGATGTATGCAAGCTTGCGAGCTATATAATAAAGAGTATCTTAGTCAAGGGCTTTGTTTTGTGCCATGATCAAAAGTATGAAAAGAACGATAGCATGAAAGATCATGAGGTGATGTTATGGAAAGTGATAGCTTCACATATAACTAGTATGATGATTGAAACTTGTTGAGAGTAGACCAACATAGACCTTAGTCATTGTTGCAATTAATAAGAAGTAATAAGGAAAGAGAGGTTCACATATAAATATATCATCTTAGACACTTTCTATAATTGTGAGCACTCACCAAACTATTACATGCCTAGAAGTAGATGTTGGACAAGGAAGACAACATAATGAATTGTGTTTCTTGGTTCCAAACAATGTTGTATGATTAGAGATCCCTTAGCATGCGATGATTGCTTCCACCTCATATTAGCCAAAACTCCCGCACCAAGTAGAGATACTACTTGTGCATCCATAAACCTTCAACCCAGTTTTGCCATGAGTGTCCACAATACCTACCTATGGATTGAATAAGATCCCTCAAGTAAGTTGTCATCGGTGCAAGAAATAAAAATTGCTCTCTAATATGTATGATCTATTAGTGTGTGGAAAATAAGCTTTGTAGGAACCTGTGATGAGGAAGACATAAAAGCGACAGACTGCATAATAAAGTTCTTCATCACAGGAGGCAATATAAAGTGACGTTCCTCCGCACTTAGAGGACACGCATCCAAACCTCAAAAGCGCATGACAACCTCTGCTTCCCTCTGCAAAGGGCCTATCTTGTACCTTTACCTTTTCCCCTTGTAAGAGCCATGGTGATCTTCACCAATTCCTTATTTAGCCCTTTCTCTTGGTGAACGTCTTATGCTTGGGAAAGATCTATATTCATATATCAACTTGGAGCTGAGTACTTATGCTTTATTATTGTTGACTTTACCCTTGAGGTAAATGGTTGGGAGGCAAAACTATAAGCCCCTATCTTTCTCTGTGTCCAACTGAAACTTTGATACCATGAGTACCACGTGAGTAGTAACAATTGTGGAAAACAAAAGAGATGATTGAGTATGTGGATTTGCTTTACAAGCTCTTATTTGACTCTTTCTGATAATATGATAAATTGCAATTGCTTCAATGACTATGGACTGTTGTTGGCCACTTCTCGGTAAGGTTTTTGTTTCATATTTTGCTTTGTGAAGGAATTATTACTTTCCCATAAGAATCTCCATGATGTATTGCTGCTCTATGTGTGATCATGATGCCCTCATGTACGTATTTTGTTTTATCGACACCTTCATCCCTAAACATGTGGACATGTTTTGGGTCTTGGTTTTCGCTTGAGGACAAGCGAGGTCTAAGCTTGGGGGAATTGATACGTCCATTTAGCATCATGCTTCCATGTTGATATTTATCGCTTTATGGACTCTTATTATACTTATTGGAACCTTACTTATGCCTTTTCTCTCTTATTTTGC
Source organism: Hordeum vulgare subsp. vulgare (assembly GCF_904849725.1). Classification (NCBI taxonomy): domain Eukaryota; kingdom Viridiplantae; phylum Streptophyta; class Magnoliopsida; order Poales; family Poaceae; genus Hordeum; species Hordeum vulgare. The sequence continues at coordinate 385,808,769 of NC_058524.1, read as the reverse complement.
AAGGTTTATTTGAAGAGGGAGAATATCGGCAGCTGGAATTCTGGACTGGAAAAGGAGCAAGTTTGAGTGCTCTATTCTGCGCAACTCCAAATGTCCTGAAAATCAACGTGGATTTTTTTGGATTTTTAAAAAATACTGGGCGAAAGAAGTGTCAGAGGGGAGCAACTAGGGGCCCACAAGCCTGGTTGTCGCGGCCTACCCCCTGGCCGCGACAACAGGGCTTGTGGGCACCCTGGCAGCCCACTGGCCCCCTCTTTTGCTATATGTAGCGTTTCGTTCCAGAAAAAATCATTCGGGAGCTTTTTCGTGGTTTCGCCGCCGCCACGAGGCGGAACTTGAGCAGATCCAACACTCCTCTCGTCGAAGGGGACGATCCCGCCGGGGAAACTTCCCTCCCGGAGGGGGAAATTGTCGCCTTCGTCATCACCAACACTCCTCTCGTCGAAGGGGAGGCATCTTCATCAACATCTTCATCAACACCATCTCCTCTCCAATCCCTAGTTCATCTCTTGTAAGCAATCTCCGTCTGGCGACTCCGATTGGTACTTGTAAGGTTGCTGGTAGTGTTGATTACTATTTGTAGTTGATGCTAGTTGGATTACTTGGTGGAAGAGTTTATGTTCAAATCCTTGATGCTTTTCATTACACCTTTGATCATGATTATGATTATGCTTTGTGAGTAGTCACTTTTGTTCGTGAGGACATGGGATAAGTCATGCTAATAATAGTCATGTGAGTTTGGTATTGGTTCGGTATTTTGATATGCTGTATGTTGTTTTTCCTCTAGTGGTGTTATGTGAATGTTGACTACATAACACTTCACCATATTTGGGCCTAGAGGAAGGCATTGGAGAGTAGTAACTAGATGATGGGTTGTTGGAATGACAGAAGCTTAAACCCCAGTCTATGTGTTGCTTCGTAAGGGCTTGATTTGGATCCACTAGTTTAATGCCATGGTTAGACATTGTCTTAATTCTTATTTCGTAGTTGCGGATGCTTGCGAGAGGGGTTAATCACAAGTGGGATGCTTGTCCAAGTAAGGGAAGTACCCAAGCGCCGGTCCACCCACATACCAAACTATCAAAGTAACGAACGCGAATCACATGAACATGATGAAACTAGCATGACAGAAATTCCCGTGTGTCCTCGGGAGCGCTTTTCCTCTTATAAGACTTTGTTCAGGCTTGTCCCTTGCTACAAAAGGGATTGGGCCACTTGCTGCACCGTTGCTACTACTTGTTACTTGTTACTTTTCGCTTGCTATGTTTCACCTCACTACACCATCACTTGTTACCGCTACTTTCAGTGCTTGTAGTTATTACCTTGCTGAAAACCTTTTATTAGAGCCTTCTCCTCCTCGTTGGGTTCGACACTCTTACTTATCGAAAGGACTACGATTGGTGCCCTATTCTTGTGGGTCATCAGACCCACATGTCAGTGACTGGTTAATGATTTAATATAATTTTCATTTTTATTTTGTTTAAACTTAATTAGACATGGGCTGGCCCCACCTATCATAGGCTCAGGGGGGGTTGAACCCACCGGCGACGAGGTCGATCTCGCCGGCGGTGATCCTCCGGCAGCACGAGAGACGGCGGAGGGCGTCGGAAACGCGTCTCCGATGACCAAAAGAACGTCCGAGGCCACAGGGCGAACGACCACTCGACGGCGCGCACGATGGAGCAAACCCCAGGGGCTGGGGTGGCCGGAATAGACGCCCGCAACAAGCTTGGCGGCGGCCGAAGCTCGGCCATCGTCGAGGTCATCGAAACAGAGGGCATTTCGCGTGGGGTTGGGCTCCTAGAGCATCTATGCGACGAGTAGGAACCATTGCAGGCCTCGGGTGGACCAACCGGTCACCGTAGGGCCCCCGACGTCGAGCTACCGCGGCGGTTCTCGTCCGGCTCCGGTGAAACTAGGCCTAGTGCTCGAAATCGAGAGGGGAAACAAGGGGAAAAGCACCCTAAGCTCACAGGGAGTGCAACGGCGTCGAAAGCGGGCTCGGGGATGGCCTGAGGAGGAAGAACGGCGGTGGTGAACGTTGGCGATCCGAGGAAGAAGACGATGGAGATTCAGCGATGCAGGGCTCGGGGACTTCTTTCCTTTGGCAGAGACGACCAGCTCGACGAGGCGGAGCGAACGGCACACTCAAGGGTGGGGGAGGACGGCCAGAGCGATGGCTAGCTCGAGCTCGAGCTTGCGGTCATGGCGGCCGAGGAAGAGAGAGAGGAGAGAGCGTGAATGAGGAGGGGGAAGAGGTGGGAATGGATCCCGGGAGACTTATCCTCCCTCCCCAGCGCATCGGGGTGAAACAGGCGTGCATGTAGGTGCGTGGGCGCGCCGAGAGGAGCCGCGGCCACCTCCTGCTCCGACTGGCGAAGGAGGAAGACGACAGACGTGGAGGTGGGCTGGGCCTCACGTAAGCGTTAGATAGGTTTTTTTTTCATTTTCTTGCTTTCCAGTTTCTGTTTATTCTTCTGACATTTGTTTCCATTTTAATTTTGACTCAGAACTAAATCAAAAATAGTTTGAAAAATACTAGAGTGTTAGTTGGAATATTTCCAACCACACATAAAGTTCTCAACATTTTTGGAAACTTTGAAATATTTGAAATCAAATATATAACTGATGCCAAAAGCATTTTGAAAATATTTTTCACCCCTGATATCTTGTTTTCAACATTTATCAAAAAAGATGAACTTTTCTAATGGCCATTTTGGATTCATTGATTTTGGCAATAGTTGAATTGTTTAGAATAAGGGGTGGCTAGGGTTTTGCCATGGTTTTCTTTGCTTTGCTTTTGGATTTCATTTCATTTTCTTGGATGCAAAGAAGACATGAGCATCACTTGCTAAACCCTAATAGGGATCAGGGATGTGACAACTCACCCCCACTTAAAAGAATCTCCTCCCAAGATTTGGAAGTCGTCAAAAATAGCGCGGGATACTCAAGTCGAAGATGATCCTCTCTTTCCCATGTATCCTCCTTTTTGGAATGATTTGACCATTGAACTTTAAGAAACTTGAGGTTTCGACATCGAGTGGTACGCTCAGATTAATCAAGAATACGCACAGGGTATTCTCGGTATGAAAGGTTATTTTGGAGATCAAGCGTTTCGTGGTCCACTTCACGGATAGGATCCGAAAAGCAACACCTGAGTTGTGAGACGTGGAATACATCATGAACCTTGGAAAGATACGGGAGAAGTTCCAATTGGTAGGCAACTTCTCCTCGTTTGGCAAGAATGCGAAAAGGACTGATATAACGAGGATCCAACTTGCCCTTGATACCGAAACGATGGGTACCCTTCAGAGGTGTAACCCGAAGTTAAGCCTTCTCGTCAACTTCAAAGGTCACAGCCTTATGATGACGATCATATTGGCTCTTTTGACGAGACTGGGCTGTTTTCAACTTTTCACGAATAATGCGAACTTTCTCTTCTGCATCCTGGATCATATCCGGACCAAAGAGTTGCCTCTCTCTAGTTTCTGGCCAATTAAGAGGTGTTCGACATCTTCGTCCATATAGAACTTCAAAAGGAGCTTTGCCCAAGCTTGATTGATAACTATTGTTATAAGCAAATTCAGCGAATGGAAGGCACTTCTCCCAATTCATACCGAACGATATAACAAAAGCTCGGAGCATATCTTCTAGGATTTGATTCACTCTTTCTACTTGACCACTTGATTGGGGATGGAAAGCAGTGCTAAAAGATAAGTGAGTCCCCATGGCATTCTGAAAACTCTCCCAAAAGCGAGAAGTAAAGATACTTCCACGGTCTAAGTTAATCTCCAGAGGAACACCATGAAGAGACACTATTCGAGAGATATATAACTCTGCTAGCTCGCTAGCTGTTATACTCTCACGAACTAGAATAAAATGAGCTACCTTGGAAAGATGGTCAATGACCACAAAGATAGCATTATTTACTTTCTTGGTCTTGGGAAATCCAGTGATGAAATCCATACTGACTTTATCCCATTTCCATTCAGGAATAGCTAAAGGTTGAATGGTGCCAGCAGACCTTTGATGTCCTGCCTTAACTCAACAACAAACGTCGCAGTTAGCAACGAGCTCAGCAATTTCTCTCTTCATCCTAGTCCACCAAAACCTCTGGCGTAGGTCCTGATACATCTTAGTACTACCAGGATGAATGGTGAGAGGAGAATGATGAGCCTCCTTAAGGATCAACTGCCGCAGACGTTTGCTCTTAGGAACCAGTAGACGGTTCTGAATGAACACGGCACCTTGCTCATTAATAGAGAAATCCCTAGCGTTTCCGCTAGCAATATTCTCCTTGATCCGGGATATACCCTTATCATATGCCTGCACGGCTATGATTTGATCCCTAAGAGTAGGCTTCGCCACCAGGGTAGAAAGGAATCCTTGAGGAACAATATGAAGATTTAACTTCTGAAATTCCTCATAGAGATGTGGTTGACCTCGTTGTAGCATCAGGTTGTTACAATAAGACTTACAACTTAGTGCATCAGCCATAACATTGGCCTTCCCCGGGGTGTAAGTTATCCCTAAGTCGTAATCTGTGATCAACTCAACCCACCGTCTTTGCCTGAGATTCAAATCCGGCTAGGTGAAGATATATTTCAGACTTTGGTGATCAGTGAGTATTTCACAACGATTACCAAGAAGGTAATGTCCCAGGTTTTAAGTGCATGGACTACAGCTGCAAGCTCAAGATCATGTGTGGGATAATTATCCTCATGTGGACGCAACTGTCGAGATGCATATACAATCACATGACGATCCTGCATGAGAATACAACCTAATCCTTGTCGCGAGGCATCGCAGTAGATAACAAAGTCCTTAAAGAAATCTGGTGGTAGCAACACAGGTGCGGAAGTCAGGCGTCTTTTAAGTTCCTGAAAACTATGCTCACACTGTGGTGTCCACTCGAACTTTTTATCTTTCTTGAGGAGTTCGGTTAGAGGATTTGCAACCTTGGAGAAATTCTCGACAAAGCGGCTACAATAGCTCGCTAGACCAAGAAAACTCCTAACTTGCTTAACCGATTCAGGTTGAGTCCAATCAAGGACGGCTTGAACTCTCTCGGGATTGACAGCAATACCCTTACCAGAGATTACGTGGCCTAGATAGGTCACTTCTGGTAACCAGAATTCACATTTTGAAAACTTGGCATATAGGCGATGCTCTCGAAGTTTCATCAATACCAACCTTAGATGCTCGCCATGTTCTTGTTCGTTCTTCGAGTAGATGAGAATATCATCGTGGTATACCACGACGAATTTATCCAAATACTCCATGAAGATTGAATTAATCAAGCGAGAGAAGGTGGTTGTGGCATCAGTTAATCCGAAGGAAATGACGGTGTACTCGTATTGGCCATAACGAGTGACAAAAGCCGTTTTTGTAATGTCCCCGTTCTTGATCTTGATTTGATGGTAACCCAACCTCAAATCCATTTTGGAGAATATTGAGGATCCAGCGAGCTGATCATACAGGTCGTTGATCCTGGGGAGCGGATACTTGTTGTTTATGGTGACCAGGTTAATTGGTCGATAATCTACAACCATCCGATCGGTTTCGTCTTTCTTCTTGATGAAGAGGACGGGACAAGCCCAAGGAGAAGAGCTAGGACGAATGAAACCTTTATTCAAGGCCTTATCTAGGATCTTCTTAAGTTCAGCTAGCTCTAGGGGTGCCATCTTATAAGGTCTTCTGGCTATTGGGACAGTTCCCGGAACAAGGTCTATCACAAACTCTACATCCCTGTCAGGTGGAATTCCTGGCAGTTCTTCTGGAAAAACATCCGGAAAGTCACGGACTACCGGAATGTCTTCTAGTTCTGGAAGAGGGTTGGCATTGAGGGAATAGAGTTGGCATTTGGCAACTCGACTAGAGACATTGACTATCTCACCCGAGGGATGGGTAAGCTGAACATTTCTAGAATGAGTATCAATCTTGGCATAATGGGCCGACATCCAGTCCATACCCAAGATGATATTGATATCCGAAGATTTCAAGGCTATCAAAGATGCCAGAAAAACTAGCCTGTCTACTAGAATTTCATTGCCATAGGTTATCCTGGAAGTTTGCCACTTACTACCAGGGGTTTGGACAACCAATGGGATTGGCATATCACACAAAGACATGTTATGCAACTGTGCATAACTTTCTGAAATGAAGGAATGAGATGACCCAGTGTCAAAAAGAACAGACGCTGGGTGATGATTGACAAGGAGCGTACCCAAAATGACGTCGAGATCCTGTGCAGCTTCTTTTGCTGAAACATAGTTCACACGGCCACGTGCAGGAGTTGGCTTCACATAATAAGCTTTGCCCGACTTAACTTGCCCAACGGACTTTCCAGGTTGCTTGGAACCCATATTCTCAGGAAAATCTCGTGAATAGTGCCCTGGTTCTCCACACTTGTAACAGATCACCTGATTGGCACGTGGTGCAGCATTGCTAGCTGGACCACCATAGGTTTTTGTTGGAGGGTTGGTCTGATTCACCTGAGGCCCCACATAGGATGGCCTCAAAGTGTATCTTGGCGGCAGAGAGCTATTTGGAACCCACAACCTGCGTTTTGGAAACGCGGAACCAGATGACGAACCAGAGTCACGGGAGTGCTTCTTTGTGGCTACATATTTGGTATGACCAGTCTCAACACCGATCGCCTTGTTGACAAGAGCTTGAAAGCTTGTACACTCGTGGAGACGCAGGTCACGACGAAGTTCAGGGCTCAGACCCTTACAGAATCTTGCTTGCTTCTTGGCATCAGTTGACACCTCTTCAGTTACATATTGGGCGAGGTTACCGAACTCGCGGCTATAAGCATCCACGGTCAATTTTCCCTGGGTGAAGGCACATAATTCCTCTCGCTTACGGTCCATCAGACCCTCTGGAATATGGTGCAGACTGAAGGCTGCACTAAAGTCTGCCCATGTGGCTGCTGGTCCGGCAGGACGCATAGCTTCAAAGTTCTCCCACCAAAGATTGGCGGGTCCTTCCAGAAAATACACCATAATGGTCACCTTGTCGGCCTCAGAAACATTCGCATAGCGAATCTTGCGTGGTATACTGCACAACCATTCATCAGCGTCGAGGGGGTGGACAGAGTGATGGAACTTCGGAGGATTCAGCTTCACGAAGTCATTGAGGGACACTGCATCATTCCTCGGCTGACGAGCCATATTTTGTTCAATACGCTCTAGCAGACGGTTGGTCTCCCTTTTATTTCTTTCCGTCTCAAGCATAACTTCCGCCAAGGAGGGCAGGTCAGGCAGTTCCTCCTGAGATGCTTGACTACCCTCTCCCTGGTCATGGGCAGGGGCACGGTTCAACCTGGTGAACACCATCCTGACAAACGAACTCACATCTTAGACCAAAATCAACATCAATACCAGCTATGGATTAAGAATTCACTGAACACATGGAATGCGGAAATGAACATCTGAACAACATGGTAACAAGCAACTGCTATATATAAACCATGGTTCATACACACCATTATATAGTTCAGTACAACCTTAACCGAAGAGCAAACTACTAAAAAGATGATACTACTCATGAGAGGCTTTCCAAGCTTCCTATACATTATTTATCTATGCCTCCGGAATTCATCTCACGACATAAGCATACTCCACAAGACACACCGGACTGTGGAAGTACAACTACTACCATACTACTCTTCCACTCATGGGTTCAGGCATCCGCATAGAACATCTCATAGAGGTTGCCTCCATGGCCTGGGAGCTCAACCTGTGGATTAGGAAATACTCGAGCCTGAGACCCCTGGGAACCGTAAGGGCACGGGTGTAGCCTTGGTCCCCTGGCTGGTGGTAGTAGAGGTCCCCAAAGTGGGGTGACTCCTCCTATAGCAGGCCAGTCAACATGAGCCGGAAGATGGGTCCTAACAGGGTTCAACATCTCCATATCTCCATACCCTGTCTGGACTACAGGTGCCAGCTGTGTCAAAGCCGTCCACAGATGGGCACGTGTAGCATAAAGCTGCATACGAAGAGCACGAGAATCCTTGTCTCTATTCTCTAACATCTCAACGGTGGACTGCAGCAGCGGATCCTCCATAGAGGAATCAAAGCAGACCCCACTTAGGTATCCTTCTTCTCCTGGCTGAGAGGCAGGAACATAGCAGAACTCTGAATTCTGCAGCAGTGCATGTCTGGCCCTCATAATGGTCAACATTGAATAGGCAACATCTTGTACTGCCATGTCAATAATAACCCCCAATCCATAAGACCAATGGATCGGGTCCTCAGCTCCAGGGTAATCTGGAAATACCCTAATGGTTCACAAATACTGACTCTGATTAAAATCCGGGTACTGCTCCTCCACTATGTACTCTGGGTACCAGCAGTAACCAGCTACTGACATCATCCTGACTAGCATGGCCGTGTGACCCGGCACATCAATGCACCTAGTCAGACGAACAACCTGACGAGAAGGACGGCTAGGCATATGAAAATAAAGAGTAATGCAAAAGCATTAGAGCTCTGAAGACAAAATTGGGCACCATAACGGCTGTAAATGCTCAAAACCAATTTTGAGACAACCCACAACAGATAAGATAGCATAACCACTCAACTATCAAGTTCAATTCCATGGTCATCAAAACTTACTTTCCTTTCCTTGGAATAAAAGAAACCCGGAGTAACTCTCGACTCGTTGTCCTATAATCTACCGATCAATAATACACGACCCTGAGAGAAAGATAAGTAACCTAGTTCTTAATCCCCGAAGAAAAGACGAGGATGACCAGAATAGAATAACTTGAGAAGAGAAGAAAGAGTCTTACGTTCCCTTCCACAAACAATTCCCTTATATATAACTAAAGCAATTCTAGACTCAACTTCGACCAGTTTGGCTTAGTAATCCTACAGTCAGTCAGGCTCTGATACCAACGCTGTCGGGACCCCGATCCTAAGACATAGGAATCCAGCCTGTAACACATCACATCTCTTTGCGGTCTCACGCACGGTTATCCCCACGGCTGCAGCCTTACCTTAGCCGGCACCGTTTGCGCCTTTTGACTCGCGTATGCAATTGTGTCGCTAGCATTCCGATGTCAAAGAACCCGGATCGACATGTCTAGTTATAAACCCAAGTGACAGTTCCGTACAGGGACAAGCATACATGACCCAGCAAAGCAGGTGTCGGTCAACGAGTGTAGATGAGTCGTAGCAAGCTACAAGGACTCCATTACATCGCGTGACATTTCCCCAAAGGGACAGACACATCAATTAAGCAGGACACATGCCGGTCAACCAATGTGTCCAGAGCAGTAGCGAACTACCATGGCTCGGTGGAATCACAAAGGGGCATTTCCCCGTAAGGAGTGCTAGTAAGGCATACGACTAGGTATTCGAACCCCATACATATCAAGTACAACACACGTACGATGGCATACCGATATGCATAGATACATCGATGGCATCACAACATAACTATAATCATACAACTTTATTTAGAGGGCTCGGAAGAGCCTCACACATAATATTACACAGATAGGGGTCTCACGACCCATCATCACAAGTCATTCAAACAAGTCTTACAAGCCAGCGGAAGATTAAAACTGTCTGAGTACAGACACATGGAAAGGTAAAAGGCACATGACCTGACTATCTACAAACCCAACCTAGGGCCAGATCGTAGCTGGGACACCAGCTACTCGTCGTCGTCAACATCTAGATAGAACCCTCCATTAGGGTCATTAACAGCCTGTGTAACAATTTATTAAGCAAAGGTGAGTACAAAAGTACTCAGCAAGACATTAGGATAATCTATCTACTCATGCAATGTATCAACAAGGAGTTGTGGGGTTTCATGCAGAAAGCCAGCATTTGACTCTTGGCTAGACAAACTTGCATTTTCAAATAGTTTTGACAACATTGTTTTCTCGCACACGAGTCCACTAACACCACAACAATACCTCATCGTGGAATCATTCCGTCTCCCTACGGAAATGCCATCCACGACACTCACACTTATCTTGACAATTTTATGATTAGCCATTATAGTTATCTATGAACAACATATGTTTCCAAGTAGTCCATATCTGCGGACACGACTATTCGAATAGATCATAACCCTGGAGGGGTGTACTTCTTCACACACGCTCTTGCCACTTATCGCTATGTGCACGTTATGCACCACGGCAACCTTCAAGCGGAAGCCCAACGAGGGAGTCGGCCACGACCGTTAAACACGCTAATACCTAGTCCAGGTTTATCGCCTATCTAAGGGTAACCCGCACGGAAGTCCGGCCGAGGTTTCCGCCACGGCCCCAAACGATGTGCGTAGTGTTCCGAAGCCCACCATCCGGGTGCCACTTGCTACACCGTGCCACAGCCTACCGCATCATAGTCCACCTCTAAGGTCAGCACTATGCACGGCCTCCAGGATGACTATAAACACCAGAAACTACTTGCAACTCCTGGACCGAGTACTAGGCGATTAATAAGTCGAGAGGGTCAATTAAGTATCCCAACGTGTGGTAGTATCTGGTCTTGGATTACATACACGGAACTCAGTTCATAAGGACGGTTCCAATGAAACAACTCGCCATGTACTCCTACATAGCCTTTCACCGGTATCTTTACCAAATCAGGTTCAACACACAACCTTTATTAACTGAATACATTCTCACGATCATGTTCATCACCCAGATGACAGACCTTACACAACTCTAAGCATAGCATGCATAGCAGTATAAGACACATCATGGCTCAAGCATCTACCAGGTATGCTTGGTTGCATGGTTCGACTATTTACTGTGAGAAAGACAGGTCATGCAAAGGGATGGGTTCAACTAACGTGGTAAAAGCATTGAAAGCAATTTGACCTAACGCAATAAGTAAGAGAGGAGCGAGAACATGGGATTTATTGGCCTAATAAAAAATGGTTGCTTGCCTTGTTGCTCAGCAGAGGGGTGATATCCGTCAGTCCGATAATCAGTCGTATGCGGAGGGGCAGAGCCTACCAAAATAATAACATACTATCAATCTCAACCATATGCAGCAAAATGATGCATGAAATGCAATGTAGCATGGTTTGAGGTGACTAATAGAACCCTTTGGGTGATCTTGATTTGAAATCATAATTCAAATATCATTTGAATTATAATTTATCAAATTCCTTTAATTGATTTGACCAGATGTTGTTTCATAACTTTGTTTTTCATGCATGAAAATAGCACCATTGGATTTCTTGAATTTTTCTGATCATTTTACATATATTATTTGTCAAATTTGGAGTTATATTCCAATTTCTATGAATTTCCAAAGTTTTGAACTTATTCTGGAATTATTTCTAAACAGAAAATGAGTTATTGCATCAGCAGGTCCAACTGGCCGTTAAAAATCAAACCTGACCAGTGGGACCCACTGGTCAATGACTCTGGCCAGTTTTTGGTTTAAGTTTAACTTAATTAGTTAATTAACAGAGATGGACCCACATGTCAGTGACTGGTTAATGATTTAATATAATTTTCATTTTTATTTTGATTAAACTTAATTAGACGGGGGCATGCCCCACCAGTCATAGGCTCAGGGGGGGTTGAACCCACCGGCGACGAGGTCGATCTCGCTGGCGGTGAGCCTCCGACAGCACCAGAGACGGCGGAGGGCGTCAGAAACACGTCTCCGATGACCAAAAGCACGGCCAAGGCCACAGGGCGAACGACCACTCAACGACGCGCACGATGGAGCAAACCCCTAGGGCTGGGGTGGCCGGAATCGACGCCAGCGACGAGCTTGGCGGCGGCCGAAGCTCGGCCATCGTCGAGGTCATCGAAACAGAGGGAATTTCGCACGGCGCTGGGCTCCTAGAGCATCTACGCGACGAGCTAGAACCATTGCAGGCCTCGGGTGGACCAACCGGTCACCGTAGGGCCACCGGCGACGAGCTAACGCGGCGGTCCTCGTCGGGCTCCGGTGAAACTAGGCCTAGAGCTCGAAATCGAGAGGGGAAACAAGGGGAAAAGCACCCTGAGCTCACAGGGAGTGTAGCAGCGTCGAAAGAGGGCTCGGGGATGTCCTGAGGAGGGAGAACGGCGGTGGTGAAGGTTGGCGATCCGAGGAAGAAGACGATGGGGAATGGGGATGCAGGGCTCGGGGGCTTCTTTCCTTTGGCAGAGATGACCAGCTCGATGAGGCAGCGCAAACGGCACACTCAGGGGCGCGGGAGGACGGCCAGAGCGATGGCTAGCTCGAGCTCGAGCTCGCGGTCATGGCAGCCGAGGAAGAGAGAGAGGAGAGAGCGTGAATGAGGAGGGGGAAGAGGTGGGAATGGATCCCGGGAGACTTATCCTCCCTTCCCAGCGCATCGGGGTGAAGCAGGTGTGCATGTAGGTGCGTGGGCGCACCGGGAGGAGGGGCGGCCACCTCCTGGTTTGACCCGCGAAGGAGGTAGACGACACGCGTGGAGGTGGGCTGGGCCTCAGGTAAGCGTTAGATAGTTTTTTTTTCATTTTCTTGCTTTCCAGTTTCTGTTTATTCTTCTGACATTTGTTTCCATTTTAATTTTGACTCGGAACTAAATCAAAAAAAGTTTGAAAAATACTAGAGTGTTAGTTGGAATATTTCCAACCACACATAAAGTTTTCAACATTTTTGGAAACTTTGAAATATTTGAAATCAAAAATATAACTAATTTCAGTGACTTTCAAAATTAAAACAAAATGCCAAAATCATTTTGAAAATATGTTTCACCCCTGATATCTTGTTTTCAACATTTACCAGAAAAGATGAACTTTTTTAATGGCCATTTGGGATTCAATGATTTTGGGAATAGTTGAATTGTTTATGAATAAGGGGTGGCTAGGGTTTTGCCTTGGTTTTCTTTGCTTTGCTTTTGGATTTCATTTCATTTTGCTGGATGCAAAGAAAGAAGACATGAGCACCACTTGCTAAACCCTAATAGGGATCATGGATGTGACAGAAAACTTACGATTTCCTGGGCAAAAGGCATATCAACCAGCACAAAAAAGAATCAACTCATAAGCTCTCTCTGAGTAAAAATGAAAAATAATTTCATGAGCGAAAAGTTTCTCTCTTTTTCCAGCAGGATCAAACAACCATCACCAAAACTAGTCATAAAGGTTTTGCTTGGCTCAAACCCAAAAAGAAACACAAAAGACACAATCTTAACAGAATTATGACGGTGTGGACGCAACAAAATAGAAAGAAAGATAAATTCATTGGGTTGCCTCCCAACAAGCGCTATTGTTTAACACCCTTAGCTAGGCATAAGGTGATGGAATCACGTATCGTCGTCTTTGGTGCTCAAACCATAAGTAGCCCTCATCATGGATCCATAAGGCAATCTTATTTTCTTTCTAGGAAAGTGCTCCATGCCCTTCTTTAAAGGAAATTGAAATCTAATATTCCCTTCCTTCATATCGATGATAGCACCAATAGTCCTTAGGAAAGGTCTACCAAGAATGATAGGGCATGTAGGATTGCAATGTATATCAAGCACAATGAAATCCACGGGTACATAGTTCCTATTTGGAATAACAAGAACATCATTGATCCTTCCCATGGGTTTCTTGATAGTAGAATCCCCAAGATGCAAATTAAGAGAACACTCCTCAATCTCATTAAAGCCTAGAGCATCACATAAAGACTTTGGAATCGCGGAAACACTAGCACCCAAATCCCACAAAGCATTGCATTCATAGTTTTTGATTTTGATTTTGATAGTAGGTTCCTACTCATCATGAAGCTTTGTAGGGATAGAAACTTCCAATTCAAGTTTCTCTTCAAGAGATTTTATCATAGCATCGACGATATGATCGGTAAAGTCCTTGTTTGGCTATAAGCATGTGGAGAATTTAGCATGGATTGCATCAAGGAAATGAATTCAATCAAGGAGAAACTATCATAATTGAATTCTTTCAAATCCAAAGTAGTAGTTTCATTACTACTCAAGGTTTTAATATCTTCTACTCCACTTTTAATGCTTTAGCATCAAGATAGATGGACTCCGAATCATTGGGGCGTTTTTCAACCAAAGTGGATTCATATCCAGCCCCATCATCGTTAGGTTTGACACTAGAAAACAAAGATTCAATGGAAGTCACACCAAGCACTTTAAGATCTTCGTGATTCTTATCACGAGAACACGCCTTTTTAAGCCATTCATGTCTAGCACGATTTTGGGCGGTTCTTTCTTTGCTCTCACTCATGGAAGCACACATAGCTTTCAAAGTTTCATCCATTTTGATCTTGGGAGGAGCACATCTAACTTTCAAAGCATCAATATCACTAGACATTCTATCAACGCTCCTAGCCAAATCGTCAATTTTGATTAGTTTTTCCTCTATGGACGCATTGAAAATCTTTTGCGAGTTGATAAACTCTTTGATATTACTCTCTAGATCAGAGGATAATCTATTATAATTTCCATGAGTATTTTGTAGGAGTTGCCAAAGTTATTAGAGGGGTTACTAGGAAAAGTCCTAGGAACATAGTTTCCTCTAAAAACATTGGTGTTGCCAAAATTATTCCTACCAACAAAATTAACGTCCAAGATCGCATTACTACTCTCAATCAAGGAACACAAGGGCATGTCATTAGGATCTAAAGGAGAACTTCTACTAGCAACCTAATTCATTAACTCATCCATCTTAGCACTCAACGAGTTAATTTCTTCTATAGCGTGTACCTTCTTACTAGTAGGTGACCTTTCAGTGTGCCACTGAGAGTAGTTTGTCATGATATTGTATAGGAGTTTTGTGGCTTCTCCTAATGTGATTTCTATGAACGTTCCACCTGAGGTGGAGTCCAAGATATTTCTAGAAGCAAAATTCAAACCAGCGTAGAAGATTTGTATAAACATCCAAAGACTCAAGCCATGAGCGGGACAATTTCTAATCATCAATTTCATTCTCTCCCAAGATTGTGCAAAATGTTCATTATCAAGTTTCTTAAAGTTCATGATATCATTACGGAGAGAGATAATCTTAGCCGGCAGAAAATACTTGGATATGTAAGCATCTTTGCACTTGTTCCAAGAATCAATATTGTTTTTGGGCAAAGACAAAAACCAAGTTTTTGCTCGATCTCGAAACGAGAATGGTAAAAGCTTCAATTTAATCACATAATTATCCACATATTTTTTCTTTTGCATATCGCAAAGCTCAATGAAGGTATTAAGATGGGATGCGACATCTTCACTAGGAAGGCCGGAGAATTGCTCTTTCATAACAAGATTCAGCAAACCAGTATTGATTTCGTATGATTCCGCACTAGTGGTGGGAGCAATCGGAGTACTAATAAAATCATTATTATTAGAATTCGAGAAGTCACAAAGTTTGGTGTTTTCACTCATGGTGACTTCAGCTAGCAAACATGCACACAGGCGAACAGAAAGCAAGCGAGAGAAAAGGGCGAACGAAAAAGACAAACGGAAAAGGCAAATATTGTTATAAATTTTTGTTTTTCAGAAGTGGGGGAGAGGAAAACGAGAGGCAAAAAAGTCAATGCAAGAGATGAGTTTGTGACACTTACTTGGATGAGTTCTTGACTTGATACTCCCCGGCAACCGCGCCGGAAATCCTTCTCCTGCCTCCTGAGCTTGCGTTCATTTTTCCCTTGAAGAGGAAAGGGTGATGGAGCACAGGAGCAGTAAGTATTTCCCTTAGTTTGAGAACCAAGGTATCAATCCTGTAGGAGAATCGAGGTCAAGTCCAAAGTACCTGCGCAAACACAAAAGAGCTTGCAACCATCGCTATAAAGGGGTTGTCAATCCCTTCAAGATTGATTGCAAAGTGAGATCTGAAGGCGGAAAGTGCAACGAAGTAAAAGTGTAAGGCTGAAAATATGGTGTAAAGTAGACCCGGGGGGCATAGTGTTCACTAGAGGCTTCTCTCAAAATAGCAAATAATACGGTGGGTGAACAAATTACTCTCGAGCAATTGATAGAACCGCGCAAAGTCATGACGATATCTAAGGCAATGATCATACATATAGGCATCACGTCCAAGACAAGTAGACCGATACTTTTTGCATCTACTACTATTACTCCACACATCGACCGCTATCCAGCATGCATCTAGTGTATTGAGTTCATGACGAACAGAGTAACGCCTTAAGCAAGATGACATGATGTAGAGGGATAAACTCAAACCAATGATGTAAACCCCATCTTTTTATCCTTGATGGCAACAACACGATGTGTGCCTCGCTACCCCTTTTGTCACGTGGTGAGGTCACCGCACGGTATGAACCCAAAACCAAGCACTTCTCCCATTGCAAGAATCATAGATCAAGTTGGCAAAACAAAACCCACAACTCAAAGAGAATTACAAGGATATGAAATCATGCATATAAGAGATAAGAAGAAACTCAAATAAGATTCATAGATAATCTGATCATAAATCCACAATTCATCGGATCTCGACAAACACACCGCAAAAGAAGATTACATCGGATGTAGCTAAAGATATGAAGAAGAGGAAAATTGCAGGTTTGAGGAAATGGAGAGCTGCTGATCCATATGCTATCAGGAGAAGAACTTCTATTGATCCAAGGTTTCACACCAAGGAACACCAAGATTTTTACGAGACTTTCTTGTATGACAAAAGTCGAGCTGTTAGTGATATGAGATATGCTGAATGGGCTTACATCAAAGCCAATGAAAATTTCTTTCCCATGTGCAAGAAAATTTCAAGTCTGTAGACATTGAAGACTTGTTGGAAAACAGATGACCCCATGGAATGATGAGCTGATTATGCAATTTTACTCAAATGTTCATTTCTATGGAGATGGTTCTATTGTCTGGATGACTGATGGTCACAAGTATGAGTCAACAATTGATGAATGGGCCACTATCATTGGTGCCCCTAAGCAGAAAGAGAGTGATGTTGATGTGTACTCCGAGCAGAAGATGAGTCACAACTCCATGGCCAACATATGTTTTTGGCTACTCACAAGTTTGGCTCAGTTTACTTCTTGCAAGGAGGGATACCCACAACTAACACCATTTTGAGACACACCTTGATGCCTAAATCAGGTGATGAGAAGATGATTCAAGGTCATTCCATCAATTTGATGCACCATTTGGACTCTCACACTAGATTGAGAGTGATGGACTTGATAGTAGAGACTATCCGGAGGACTGCTGCTAATCAGAAAAGATCTTGTGGATATGCCCCGTACATTCATATGCTTATAAATGCCAAGCTAGGCAAGCATGCATATCTCGTTGATCGTCCCCATTTACCTCTTCAGCTAAAATTTGAAGACAATGAAGTGGTAATGGATGACAATGATCCCAGCTCAGCTGCAGATAGAATGGCAGCAGAGGCAGCAGAAGCTGAGGCTGCTAGAAATGTGCCACCACCAGTTCGACAGCTCAGAACTCAAGCTGAGCAAAAGGCATTTCTAGTTAGCTCTATCCAAGGTAAGGAGAAGAACATCTCTGAGATTCTGCAAAATTAGAAGATCTTAGAGTGAGTCGTGGAAACAGAGTTTCATGATATGGATGTGAAGGTAACAGAGTTGACCATTATAGTCAAACAACTTCAACATGTAGTTGACTTGGTGCAAATTCCACGCTCAGATGATGATGATGCTGATGATGATGAAGAGTCACCTCCTCGCACGACTACTCATTTCAGCACCAGGTCTAGGTCAGCTGATGTACAGGCTCCGGAGACAAGACTGACTTCATCAACTCAGGCATTTGCACCTTCAGCTCAAACTCCAGCTCAAGCACCTCTAGTATCCACTCCTCCAGCTCCAGCACACTCAAAAAAGCCTTCGTGGACGCTCTTGTGTCGACTCCTTCATTAACTACCCAGAGAGACAATTAACTCTATACTTTCGAACTTTTTGGTAACTCGTTGCCAAACGGGGAGAAATGTATAGATCATAGGGCTTCGAAAGAGAGGGATCTTTTGACTTTATTTGCTCTCATTTTGGTTTTACAAAACTTTGGTCTTTTGGATGACCTTATACTTGTTTCTATGTGTGATCATACAGTTTGCTTGGTTGATGCTACATTATTATCTTTTAGCTCTCCATGTGATGATCATTCACTTATCTTGTTGGTATCATCTGCATTACTATTCATTCTTATCTTGTATGCGCACCACCAAGATGTATGTGACATGGAAGAGTGACCCATGATCCTAATGAATTGTGCATTTGCATTCAAATGCAACTTATAAATAATGCACAAATTTAGGGGGAGCTCTTGCTTTTCACATACTTCTCAAAGCATCGATGCTAATCATTGATTATATATTTTGTCGAAGCTTTGATCTATATGTTGTCATCAATTACCAAAAAGGGGGAGATTGAAATCACAATTGCTCCCTAGGGTGGTTTTGATAATTGATCACAACATATGCATCATTGGAATAATATGTTTATCCAAGTATATTTCAGAAAAGTTCAAAAGATGCATTGGCTAAAGGCTTATGTGGAGACGCCCCTTGATGCAAGAAAGGAAAAGAATTGCCTCAAGCTTTAAACTAGAAGACTTTTCATTTTATATTTGTGAGAAATAACTTTTGAGTCCATAGGAAAGCCAATACTATTAAAAGGGGGTGAGGTATTAAAATGAACTGGTTGCTCAAGTACTCAAAGTTAGCCACCAAAAATACTCAGTCATTTTCCCACATAACCATTCTGTCCAAAACCTCATACTCAAAATCGGTGCCACCAATTTTCCCATTTTGGCGGCACTGAGTTTTCATTCCAGACAGAACCCTAGCTATAGCCACCAAATCGGTGCAACCAAAACCATATCGATGATGCCAAGTTTGGGTTACCAACATTCTGTTGCCTCCGTACAAAAAATTGAAATTTTCGAGTTTGAGTATCGGTGTCACCGAGTTGTGTCATCTCATCGTTAGCCACCTTTTCAGAGCCACAGAGTTGTATATATCAGTTCCACCGAGATTCAAAAGTTGTTGCCTTTAGTGCAAATCAGTACCAATGAGTTTACCACTTCGATGTCACCTAGTTGACCACTTTAGGTGTAACGGTTGGATTTTGGCTGCTGCCTATATATACCCATCCACCCATCTCTTATTCGAGGGAGAAGCACTCAAAACACACACTTCATTGCCAAGTCCATTTTCTGAGAGAGATCCACCTACTCATGTGTTGAAACCAAGATATTGCAATCCAATCATTTGAAACTTGATCTCAAGCCTCCCCAAACTGCTTTCCACCAAATCAATCTCTCCTACCCATGCCTATTCTGTGAGAGAATGATTTTGTGTTGAGGAGACTATCTTTAAAAGCACAAGAGCAAGGAGTTCATCGTTCTACCACATCTATTACCTTTTTGAGGGTGGTGCCTCCTAGATTGGTTAGGTGTCGCTTGGGAGCTTCCTACTTCATGTTGTGGAGTTGACCAAGATGTTTGTAAGGGCAACGAGATCGCCTACTTGTGAAAATCTACCATGATTAGGGATAGTCCTTCCTGGGCGGAAGCCATTGTGGAATAGACAAGGCCGCTTCTTCATGGACCCTTCGTGGGTGGAGCCCTCCATGGACTCTCGCAACGATTACCCCCTGTGGGTTGAAGTCTCCACTAACATGGATGTAGGATAGAGCCACCTATCGGAACCATGCCAAAAATCACCATGTCAACCTCATGCGTTTGATCTCCCTACCTTACTCCTTTGCTTTAGACTTGCATGTTTTACTTTCCGCTGCTACACTTTTAGAACTGCACATGTAGGGTGTAATTAACTTTCCATAACTATCAAAACTGGCCCTCATGGATCTGAATGTTGCAGACCCGTTGACTAAATCCTCTCTCACAAGCAAAACATGATCAAACCCCAGAATTAATTGGGTGTTAATCACATGGTGTTGTGAACTAGATTATTGACTCTAGTAGAAGTGGGAGACTGCTGGAAATATGCCCTAGAGGCAATAATAAATTAGTTATTATCATATTTCCTTGTTCATGGTAATTGATTATTATCCATGTTATAATTGTATTGATTGGAAACTCAAGTACATGTGTGGATACATAGCCAACACTATATCCCTAGTGAGCCTCTAATGGACTATCTCATTGCTCAAAGATGGCTAAGGTTTCCTAGACATAGACATGAGTTGTCATTTGATGACGGGATCACATTATTAGGAGAATGATGTGATGGACAAGACCCAAACTTTAAGCATAGCGTTTGATCGTATCCATTTTGCTGTTATTGCTTTCTGCATGTCAATGTATCTGTTCCTATGACCATGCGATCATGCAACTCACCGACACTTGAGGAATGCCTTGTGTGTATCAAACATCACAACGTAATTGGGTGACTATAAAGATGCTCTACACGTATCTTCGAGGGTGTCTGTGCAGTTTGTCGTGGGAATGAACCCGACAGTAGAGGTGTAGGGTACGAAAGGAGAGGGCAGACCCCTAGCTACGACAAGCTTGTACGCAAGATGTATGAGTTCAGGCCCCTCTCGTGGAGGTAAAAACCCTACGTCTTTGTGTTCTAGAGCTCTTGCAGTGTGGAATGTGTGTTACAGGGGGTGCGAACCCTTCTGACAGAGGGAAGGGGTGGCTTATATAGAGTGCACTACCCCTCATCAAGGCCCATCATCTAAGGGTTCGATCAATAGAGTTTAAAGGTGTACGTTTCTGATAACGTATGTAATTAATGCTATTCATGATGACCAGCTGAACGCTTGCCCGTTGGCCTCCCTAGAGCGGTTTCTGGTCTTTTGCATCGACTCGTTTCTTCCGTGTGGAAGTTGGATGTCGAGTGAAGGGGAACATATTCAGAGTGATTTCTTACTGAGTGACTTAGACGCCATGGCTATCTAGTCGGAATCTTCTTTGTGACCTTTAAGTCTTTAATGAGGTACCCTTAGGTAGGACATCTAGGTCAGGCCTGTGACCCTACCCTAGGTACATATCCCCATCATTAGCCCCCGAATGGATCGGGGTTCGAGTGAGGAAGGGGTCGATGCAGATTATGTCGAGGCATACCGATCTTGATAATACTTCTGAACTTAATAGAGTTGTATGTCGACTGAAGTCTTCGTCATTCACCCTGACCGATTCTATTGTGAAACACGTGTGAGTGAATTTAAGCATTGAGTCTGATCTGAGTGGTTAGCGAGATCTCGAGATGTGATGGATCATTTCGTCAAGTCCGCATTTCACGGGATTAAAAATTTCGGTTAGCGCGCGTTGCACGATGATGGCGCAACAACCAAGGCAAGTGGGGGCAGCGACGCCTCGATTATCGTGCCGCCCTTATCACCACGTATCGCGCCTCCTCTCTTATCGGGATAGACATATATCCGGCGGGTCCACCAATAGTGACTCACTCGGGTGGTTATAAATCTGGCCGACGCTAGGGTTGAGGCACTGCCTTTCTCTGATTCTCCCATGCTTCCTCTCCACTTCTACCTCCCAGGTGTTGCTTTGATCTATCTCCACCGCCGCGGCAATGACAAATGGCAAGACAAGCCATCTCGAGTGCGCCAAGAAGTGCAGAAAGTCGAAGAAGCCAAGCAGCCGATCTGCGCTGCCGCCGGTGTGGATCGAGGGAGATTTTCTCCCGTCCACTCTCCGGAAGGAGGATGTTCTAGAGCTTGTTGAACACGGGATGGTGGCTGAGAAGTCGAGAAGGTTGCCTGAAGGAGAGCTCGAGCGAGAGCCTAGCGAAGGGGAACAAGTCCTCCTCCTTACTCATATTGAGGGAGGTTTCTCTCTGCCCCCTCACCCTTTCATCCGCGGTTTTCTAAATTACTTTGGCGCGCAACTTCATCATCTTCCTCCCAATTCCATCATGTATCTCGCCACATTCGTCACGCTCTGCGAATGCTTCTTGGGTTGTCCTCCTCACTGGGGACTGTTTAAACACATCTTCTCTGTGCGCTCCCAAGCAGTGAAGAAAGAAAATGCGAGTGATAGTAGGACTCATGTCATTCAGTTGTGCGGTGGTCTCGGGATTCAAAATAGGAGTAAGAGTACGTATCCTCAGATGACCCTTCCTGAGTCAGTCCGGAACTGGCAGTCAACTTGGTTTTACTGCAATGATATTCCATCTCCAAACCTGTCGACTAGCCTTCCCCCATTCACCTTGGAGAAAGCGACTACTCCTAGGACGATAAATGTGTTTGTTGATGAGAAGACTTAGGTGGGGATGTTGGTAAATGAGGTGGTTAACTTGGTCCGTGGTGGAGTGACGGGGATGGACGTGCTTGAAACGTTCCTTGGTCAGCGTATTAAACCTCTTCAGGCAAGGGATCATGCCATGTGGCACTAATCGGGCCTCGAGGATTCCACTCGGTCACACCCGGAAGAAGTTTCTGAAGAAACCGTAGCCTAGTGGCTCAAAACCATCACTGGAGCTTGCGACAATCCATTAGGAGCCAAGCAGGTCTTGCCTTACTCTGCTGAAAACAAGCCACGGAACTTGGTGCCTTATTTCTTTTCTAATTACTTTCATATCTTTGTCGAGTGACTTAATCTTCGACCGACTGACTTTGCTACTTTTGTATCTTGTAGGAGTGGACACATGCATTCACATGTACCCAACAGGGCTCATCTTGACGTCGGTGGGGAAAGCGATGGTGGCAGCCTCAACAATGACTATGTTGAAGACATCGAGGGGAGTGAAGACGACTTGGGTGAGAGTGAGGAAGAAAACCAGTCTCTTCCGCGCCCTGATTCACGATCCAAACATCGCCATGATCCAGTGGCTACTCCAAGCAAGACCTTAGTGTCCAACACTAGGAACGTGAAGTGCGGCAGAGCTGCCGCAACTAAATCTGCACAAAAAGCCGCCAAACAACCCAAGCGTAAAGCTCCTAAGCCTTGGAAGGCTCTGCCAGAAATGAGGATTTCCGTGCCAGTCGCTTGAACATGAGTGTCTATCTCTTTCTTTCTTTTGTCATTGTCAATTTCGATGCCTTTGACGACCGAGTGAAATTTACTTGCCAGAGCTGCTACCTTGGTGACGTCGCCTGCTGGGGATGAAGAAGATCCCATGGACTTGGATGCTGTGGACATGCCTGCCTCTCAACAAGTTATGACAAGTTTTCATTCTGCTCTATTTTCTAGATGAAATCCGTCGACTGAACTAAATTACACTATCGACTGACAGCTACACACGTCATCCTCTTGGGTGACGAGGGAGAACCGCAATGTTCGACTGCTGAATTAACTAAGGCCATTCCTGAAGCGCCGGTGTCGAGTGCTCCTCGAGTCAGTTCGACTGCTTTGATTACAGCTCCTCCGACTGGTTCAATTGTTGTGACAATAGTGCCGATTGCGCCTCCTCCGGTAACTCCTGTTACCTCTGCTGTGACGTCGACTCCTTCAGCGCTTGCATATTCTGTGCAACGTGTCCCAAAAGATCAAACTGGAGCTGCTAAAGAAGCCATGATTCAAGACAAACAGATGATGCAGCGGACCAGTGAGGCGTATCAGGCTAGCAAGTTGGCATACAATGCCAGTTCGGTGCTTCAAGCTAACATACGAGTAAGTGCAATTGTAAGTCCATTTCCGATTGAATCTTGTCTTTGCACCCAGTGGGTGTTTTCCTGTGTTGTGTGGTTGTTTGTCTCTGATCCAGTGGGGGCACGCTTAGTGAACCCACTGGATGTAGTCCCCGAGACCGCTGTGGAGTGCTTGCATCGGCAAGGGTCTAATTTGAAGTCTTCTTCTCTTTTTTTACCCAGCCAGGGCGGATCTGTTTGGGTGGTTTTGTATCCAGTGGGGGCATGCTGAGTGCACCCACTCGGTGTAGTCCCTCAGACCGATGTCAAGTGCTTGCATCAGCAGGGGTCTAATTGGAAGACACACTCTGGTTCTTTTTCGTGACTCTGCCAGGCCGGACCTGGTCGAGTGGTTTTGTATCCAGTGGGGGCACACTGAGTGCACCCAGTGGGTGTAGTCCCCGAGACTATTGCCGGTCGTTTACAAAGGGCATTAGTCTTAAGAACTTGGATGCAAAATCCTTTTTCACATTTATAGTATTGTGGGTGAGTGCGGCTGGCCGTCACTCGGTCGAGTGAACTATACTTCTCCACTCGGGAGTGGAAAAATATTAGTGTCGACTGAACTATTTACTTGATATTTTTTAGAAGACCTGTGAGATTGGAGTCAAATATGCCTACTTGGAATCAGAGAAGAACCAGTTGAAAGCTGGATCTAGAAGTGAAGACCAATGACTTGGATGCCTTGAAGAAAGCACCCGAGGGCAAGGACAAGGTCCTTGCGGAAGTTAAGGAGAGGTCTGAGGCTGCTGAGAAGAAGCTCTTGGAAATAAGCAAGTTGGAAGAAGAGAACATGAAGATGAAGAAAGAATGACTCGAATTGGGGGAAAACCTTGAGAAAATAGCGAAAAGGGGGAACGCCATCTAAAACTATCTGAAGGACTTCTTTACCAAAATGCTTGGAGCGCTTACTGGTATTGTTATTTCACCGAGTGAATCTCTTCAAACTTTACCAAATGAATTATGGCTGACTTTTCATTTTTCCTTCGCATAGAATTCTGCCTAGACTTTGATAAGGAGACTGAAGAGGTGGAGCCGTATCTGGACCCCACCAAGTCACCTGTTTCAGATGTCGTGGCCATAGATATGTTTTGCCTCAACGCTCGTCTCTCGAAGGTCCAGGGGTACGTTGCCCGACTACAAACTGCGTTGGGGAAGATTGACAAGGAGTTGTGGCCTAAAGACACTTTGCAGACTCATCTGGAGTCCATAATGAGCTGCTTGGACCAAATTCCCAACAAGGTGCAGGCGTGAAAGAAGTCTGTTGCATGATGCGGAGCTGACGTGACCCTTTCGCTCGTCCGAGTCCATTGTAAAGAAGCTAGCAAGATAAGTTGAAGGAGCTCGAGGTGGCTAATACGAAGAAGCTCTACTTTTAAGATTTCATGGAGACCTTCATCGACGCGGCGACTCGCATTGCTGATGGGATCAACCTTGACACCTTCGTTGAGCCTGCGAGTCCTGGTGAGCCTTGAGAAGGCACTTTGATTATCGTCCAAACTTTAATTTGCCTTGGTATGCCGAGTGTTAATGTATCCATTAAAACTTTGTTCGGGTGTTCAACCCGAGTACTTTCGTGTGCATGGACAACTTTAATCCATGATGGATTTCTTTGAATTTTATCTTCATTTGGCTGAGTTTGTTTGGTTTTTGAATATTCTTGACATTCGGAGAATCTAACTTAGGCGAAAACTTATTCACTACCAAGTTCCCGAGTGAATAGGTTGATATTCACTCGGAGGAGTTTTTTACTTAGGCGAAAACATGTTCACAGCAAAGCCCCCGAGTGGGAGAATAACTCGTCACATGGAGTAGTTTCTATACTTAGGCTAGGACTGGTTCCTAGCTGAGCCCCCGAGTGAAATAAATACTCGTCACTCGGAGTAGTTTCTGTACTTAGGCGAGGACTGGTTTGCAGCTAAGCGTCTAAGTGAATAGGTTGCTATTCACTCAGAAGGGTTTTTAACTTAGGAGAAAACATGTTCGCAGCTAAGCCCCCCGAGTGAGAAGATTGATCGTCACTCGGAGTAGTTTTTATACTTAGGCAAAAGCTGGTTCGGAGCTAAGCATCCGAGTGAATATGTTACTATTCACTTAGAAGGGTTTTTTAACTTAGGCGAAAACATGTTCGTAGCTGAGCCCCTGAGTGAGAGGATTGCTCTTCACTCGGAGTACTTTCTATACTTAGGCGAAGACTGGTTCGCAACTAAGCATCCGAGTGAATAGGTTGCTATTCACTCGGAAGGGTTTTTACCTTAGGCGAAAACATGTTCGCACCTAAGCCCCCGAGTGAGAGGATTGCTCTTCACTCGGAGTACTTTCTATAGTTAGGTGAAGACTGGTTCGTAGCTAAGCATCCGAGTGAATATGTTGCTATTCACTCGAAAGGGTTTTTAACTTAGGCGAAAACATGTTCGTAGCTAAGATCCCGAGTGAGAGGATTGCTTGTCACTCGGAGTATTTTCTATACTTAGGCGAAGACTGGTTCGTAGCTAAGCATCCGAGTGAATATGTTACTATTCACTCAGAAGGGTTTTTAACTTAGGCGAAAACATGTTCGCAGCTAAGCGCCCGAGTGAGAGGATTTCTCGTCACTTAGAGTATATTTTGAGTGTGAAACTGCTCGATCGGAACCGACAAAAACTGTAGGAATCATGACTTTGACAAGCAACATTGTTGAGTAAACTCTCTTATTACTTCAAACCAATTGGTTATCAAGCATAATAACATCAAAGTAGATCCGCATTCCAAGCACGAGGTTCGTCGGTTCTCTTCTTGAGGTTGTAAAGATGGTAAGCTCCATTATTTAGTACCTTGGTGATGACAAATGGTCCTTCCCATGTAGGGGCAAGCTTGTGAGGTCTCTGTTGATCCACTCGGAGCACCAAATCGCCTTCGTGGAACGCCCGACTCCTGACATGCCTCGCATGGAAGCGACGAAGATCCTGCTGGTATACAATCGAGCGAATTAAGGCGAGTTCACGCTCCTCTTCCAGGAGATCCACTGTGTCATGCCGCGTCTACTCAGCTTCAGCCTCTAAATGTAAATCCACACAAGGAGAATTATTAAGCGCATCACTCGGCAAGACAGCTTCAGCTCCATACACCAAGAAGAAGGGTGTGCGTCCAGTCAACCGGTTAGGAGTTGTTCTCAAGCCCCACAAAACAGATGGTAGTTCAATTACCCAGGCTCCAGCTACGTGTTCCAAATTCCGCTTCAGTTGTTGTTTCAGCCCTTGAAGGATAAGTCCATTTTTCCACTCAGCTTGTCCATTGGTTTTGGGGCTGTGCGACGGACGCATAATCCACACGAGTGCCTTGAGCAGAGCAAAAGCGTCTAAACTCCTCCGAATCGAAGTTAGAACCATTGTCTGTTATGATGCTGTGAGGAACTCCATACAGAAATGTTATTTCTTTCATGAACTTGATGGAGGTGGCGAGTCCAACTTCTTTATCGGCTTGGCTTCGATCCATTTAGTAAACTTGTCGACTTCAACAAGCAGGTGTGTGAATCCACTCTGGCATGTTCGAAAAGGGCCGACCATATCCAAACCCCAAATAGCAAATGGCCACACGAGTGGGATGGTCTTCAAGGCACACACATGCTTGTGAGACAAGTTAGAATAGATTTGGCAACCTTCGTTGTGATCAATGATATCTTTAGCCATCTCATTAGCGTGTGGCTAGAAGAACCCAACTCGGTATGCTTTGGCAACAATGATCCGAGAGGACGCATGATGACCATAGGTCCACGAGTGGATTTCTTCCAGGATCAGTCGACCCTCCTCAGGGGAGATACACCATTGAGTTACACCAGTAACACTTTCTCTGTAAAGCTGATCGCCCATCACAGTAAGAGCCTTTGATCTGCGGACAATCTGCTTAGCTTCAGCTTCGTCTTTAGGCAGTTCTCGCCTCAGGATGTATGCAATGTACGGTATTGTCCACTCGGGCGTGATCGCCAGAACTTCCATAACTAAATCAAGGACTGCTGGAACATCAATCTCAGCCGGATTGGAGGTGCTTATCGGTTGTCGGGGATCTTCAATGAAAGGATCCTATTGCACTGAAGGAGTATGTAAGTGTTCCAGGAACACATTGCTGGGGACAGGTTTCCGAGTGGACCCAATCTTGGCCAGTTCATCAGCTGCTTGATTTTTCAATTGGGGAACATGGTGGAGTTCCATACCTTCAAACTTCTTCTCAAGTTTCCTTACTGCATGGCGATATCCATTAATGGCGGGGTTTCTGACATCACATTCCTTCATCACTTGATTGATCACAAGATCTGAGTCGTCGTACACCATCAAGCGCCGGACACCGAGTGAGATGGCCATAGACAACCCGTAGAGGAGGGCTTCATATTTAGCCTCATTGTTGGAGGAATCAAAATGAATTTGGAGAACATAGTTGAGCTTGTCGCCTTTTGGGGACACCAATACCACACTAGCACCGGACCCATTCAACATTTTGGAGCCATCAAAGAACATAGTCCAGTGTGCTAAGTGAATTTGAGCTGGCTGCTGTTGTTCCACCCACTGGGCCATGAAATAAGCAAGGGCTTGAAACTTGACAACTTTCTTTGCCTCGAACTTGATGTCAAAATATAACAACTCGATAGCCCATTTAGCCACACGACCCAACGCGTCCTGATTGTTAAGAATCTCTGAACATGGGGCATCGCCGACGATTGATATCGAATGATCTTGAAAGTAATGCGCCACCTTCTTCGCTGATAAATATATTCCATAGAGGAGCTACTGGTAATGAGGATACCTTTGCTTCGAAGGGGTCAGTACTTCAGAAATGTAGTAGACCGGGTGTTGGACTTTGTATGCTTTGCCTTCCTCTTCCCGCTCGACGGTCAGAACCGTGCTGACGACTTGATTAGTGGCTATGATGTATAAGAGCATGGGTACTTTGCTGTGCGGAGCAGCAAGCACCGGTTGGGTGGAAAGCAGGGCTTTTAGCTCGACAAATGCTGCTTCTACCTCGTCATTCCACTCGAACACATCAGATTTTTTCATGAGTCGGTATAAAGGCAATGCTTTCTGACCGAGGCGAGAGATGAACCGACTCAACGCCGCCAGAAAGCATGTGAGCCTATGGACATCGTGCACACGCACAGGGTTTTGCATTCAGACGATGGCGCCCATCCTCTCGGGGTTGACATCGAGCCCACGATCAGAAATGAGGAAACCGAGTAACTTGCCGCCAGGGACCGTGAAAGTGCACTTAGCTGGATTAAGTTTGATATGATACTTTCTCAGGTTGGCGAATGTCTCTGCCAGGTTAGTCAGTAGGTCGGAACCTTTACAAGACTTGACCACAATATCATCGATGTATGCTTCGACATTCAGACTGATTTGATCAAGCATGTACTTCTGGATCATACGTATGAAAGTGGCGCCAGCATTCTTCAAACCAAAAGGCATGGTGATATAGAAGAAACACCCGAAAGGGGTGGTGAAGGTCGTTTTTATTTCATCTGGACCAAACAGACGGATTTGGCGGTAGCCAGAATAAGCATCAAGAAAAGATAACCACTCACACCCCAAGTCAAATCGACAATTTGATCAATGCGGGGGAGTGGAAAGTGATCTTTTGGGCAGACCTTATTGACGTTCTTTAAATCGATACACATACAAAGGGACTTGTCCTTTTTGGGGACCATGACGACATTTGCAAGCCACTCGGAGTGGTAGACCTCGCGTATGAACTTCGCCTCCAAGCGTCGTGCCACCTCCTCGCCGATTGCTTTTTCTTTTCTGCTGCACACTGACGCAAATGCTCTTTAATAGGTTTTTCCTTCGGATCCACTCTCAGTTGGTGCTCAGCCAGTTCCCTAGGTACACCCGGCATGTCAGCAGGCTTCCATGCAAAGATGTCCCAGTTCTCATGGAGGAACTGGATGAGCTCGGCTTCCTATTTGCTGTCGAGTGTTGTTGAGATGCCGGTCGAAGTAGCATTAGGATCTGACGGGTAAATGTTCACTCATTTAACTTCACCCGTCGACTGAAAAGTGGACTCAGAAGCGGGCTTTTGGGAGCGCATCAGGTCACCAGGGTCAGCATTCTTCCGGTTTTCCTCCAGTTCAACCACATCCATGTGTTGATCAGCGATCTTGGAGCCCTGCTGCAGACAATCTTCTCCTCTCTGTCGACCCCCTATGACTGTGATTACTCGTCTGGGTCCAGGCATCTTCATCTTGAGATATACGTAACATGGACGGGCCATGAAACGAGCATAGGCCGGACGACCAAGGATGGCATGATATGCACTCTAGAAATCTACCACCTCAAATGTTAACTTCTCCTTGTGAAAGTTTTTGTGAGAATCGAAAATAACGTCTAACGCAATATGGCCGAGTGACTTGGCCTTTTTTCTAGGAATGACTCCATGGAACTGCATATTGCTCTCTCTGAGTCGGGACATCAGAATGTCCATCCCCTTAAGAGTCTCTGCATACAAAATATTCAACCCGCTTCCTCCATCCATCAGAACCTTGCGGAGCCGAACACGTTCCACAACTGGATCAACCACCACAGCCTATCGACCGGGAGTAGCGACATGAGCCGGGTGATCTGACTAATAAAACGTTATGGGGGTCCATGACCACTTGAGGTATGTGGTGGTGGTGGGTACAACCATGTTGACTTCTCTATTAATGACCTTCAATCGGGTTCTTCTTTCCATGTCAGCAAAAATCATTAGGGTTGCTTGAACTTCTGGGATATCATCTTTCTCTTCGTCATTCTCCCTTTCAGGATCCTTCCCACTCGGCTGGTCTTCTTTAAATTGTTGGATCAACAGCCTACACTGACGAGTGGTGTGCTTAGGCAATATCAGATTTCCATCTTCATCTTTCTTCGTGTGGATTACACATGGTTGATCTAGAACATCTCACTGATTCTTAGACTTCTTTGGGAGGAATTGCTCTTTGGGTTTTCCCTTGAATTTTCCCTATGACGCCAGGACAGCTGCTTTTGCCGGAGTGGAACCATCAGCCTTGCGCTTCTACTTCTGATTGGAATTGCCACCAGCATCGTTGTCGACTGCTTTTCCTTTGCCGCTATGGATGCGATCTTCTTCTTCACCATTGGTATATCGAGCAGCAATCTCCATCATCTTGCTCATGGACATGTCACCTGTACGACCAAACTTCTAATATAGCTCTCTGTACATGACACCAGCTTTGAAAGCACAGTCTACCCGGTGCTCAGAAACGTTCTCCACCGTGCGACGAAGGGTGGTCAAACACTGGATATAATCTCTCAAAGATTCATTCAACTTCTGTACGCAAAGCTGCAACTCTGACAGACCAGCAGGACGCTTGCACGTGCCTTCGAATGTTTTGATGAACACTCGGGCAAGATCTTTCCAGCAATAGATGCTAGAAGGAGCCAACTGATTCAGCCACGCCCCGGCCGAACCATCCAACATGAGAGGCAAATGCTTCATGGAAACACTGTCATTACCTCCACCAATCTGCACTGCCACTTGGTAGTCATCAAGCCATGTTTCAGGCTTAGATTTTACTATGAACTTACTTATTCCAGCCGCCAACCTGAATTTGTGGGGAATATCAGCACAACGGATTGCTTTATTGAAGTACTCGGGAACAGAAACTGCAGTCCCACTTCTACTCGGACGATCTCTGTGAGCCCTGCCCCGTCAATCTTCGTCTGCGCGAGTACATTTCTTGCATCAAATCCAGGACTCCGCTCATCACCGAACAGGCACCTATTGTCGTAGTGTCAGGATACATATGTATCGCTCCTCGGAGGAGAATGCACCCGATGGTGGTCATCACGGTGATAACAGGGAGCGAACTGGTTCCGCCCTAGATCTCCGTGTTAATTCTCTTGGTAAGCTCCGTCTGAGCGACGCGGAGGTGACCCTGAACTGTAAACTGAATGAATTGTAGCTACTCTAGGTGAGTTACTGTGCAACCTATTGAGCGACTGCAACACAGCTGAATTTTGTTGTCGCGCTCCTTGAAGCAAAGTACGAATCTGCTCTAAGCCTCTACGACCCTCTGAATTTGATGGCTGAATAGAATCTGCTATCTTAGCAACGGCTGCAACATTTAGTACCAGACTACGAAATACCTCTATTTTGTTTTGTGGTCTACTTGGACAGTGATGTTACTGATGTCGAATGGAAGTTGGAGGACGAGGACGGGCGTGTCCACTCGACGGTTCACCAACCTCGCATTCTCCGCGACCGAATCCAGGCGGGCTCTCCATAGAACCCGCCAAGAAGACCTCCGATACGTCTCCAACGTATCTATAATTTTTTATTGTTCCATGCTATTATATTATCAACTTGGGATGTATTATATGCATTTATACGCCCTTTTATATCATTTTTGGGACTAACCTATTAACTTAGTGCCTAGTGCCAGTTTCTGTTTTTTCGTGTTTTTGACCTTTTTCAGAAAAGAATATTAAACGGAGTCCAAACGGAATAAAACCTGCGGGATGATTTTTTTCCATAACAGAAGATACGCAGTGGACTTGACAACCAAGGGAGGAGGTCTCCGGGGAGGCCACGCGGCCCCTAGGCGCGCCCTAGGGGGGGACCGCGCCTAGCAGGCTCGTGGGCCCCCCGTGGCTCCTTTGCCCTACCTCTTTCGCCTATAAATTCTTAAAATCCCGAAACCAAAGAAGAGAGCCACAAAAATACTTATCCGCCGCCACAAGCTTCTGTCTCCGCAAGATCCCATCTGGGGGCCATTCTGGTGCCCTGCCGGAGGGGGATTCGGACACGGAGGGCTTCTTCATCAACACCATTTCCTCTCCGATGATGCATGAGTAGTTCACCACAGACCTACGGGTCCATAGCTAGTAGCTAGATGACTTCTTCTCTATCTTGGATCTTCAATACAAAGTTCTCCATGATCTTCATAGAGATCTATTAGATGTAACTTTCTTTTGCGGTGTGTTTGTCGAGATCCGATGAATTGTGGATTTATGATCAGATTATCTATGAATATAATTTGAGTCTCCTCTGATTTCTTATATGCATGATTTCGTATCCTTGTAATTCTCGTCGAGTTATGGGTTTCGTTTTGCCAACTTGATCTATAATTCTTGCAATGGGAGAAGTGCTTGGTTTTGGGTTCATACTGTGCAGTGTCCTCACCTAGTGACAGAAGGGGTAGCGAGGCATGCATCTTGTTGTTGCCATCAAGGGTAAAAAGATGGGGTTTATATCATATTGCATAAATTTATCCCTCTACATCATGTCATCTTGCTTAAGGCGTTACTCCGTTTGTTATGAACTTGATATACTAGCTGCATGCTGGATAGTGATCGATGTGTGGAGTAATAGTAGTAGATGCAGACAGTATCGGTCTACTTGTCTCGAACGTGATGCCTATATGTCTGATCATTGCCTTAGATATCGTCATGACTTTGTGCGATTCTATCAATTGCTCGACAGTAATTCGTTCACCCACCGTAATACTTGCTATCATGAGAGAAGCCTCTAGTGAACACTATGGCCCCCGGGTGTATTTTACACGTCATATATTCAGCTCCACATACAAAAATACCAAAAATACCTTGCTGCACTTTTACTTATATTTACCTTTCATCGCTATCAGATCTCACCTTGCAAGTAATCGTGAAGGGATTGACAACCCCTTTATCGCGTTGGGTGCAAGTTTGTTTGTCTTTGCACAGGTTCATTGGTGCCTCATCTTGATACTCCTACTGGATTGATACCTTGGTTCTCAAACTGAGGGAAATACTTATCTCTACTTTGCTGCATCACCCTTTCCTCTTCAAGGGAAAACCCAACGCAAGCTCAACAAGTAGGAAGAATAATTTCTGGCGCTGTTGCAGGGGAGTATTCAAGTGAAGCATATCCAAGTAACTATCGCAAACTCATCTCTTGCATTTACATTATTTGCCATTTGCCTCTCGCTTTCGTTTCCCCCACTTCTAAAAAACAAAATTTATAAAAATATTTGCTCTTCTTCCGTTCGCCTTTTTGTTGCTATGTTTGCTTGTGTTTCCATGTGCCTTCTATTTGCTTGCATCTTCGCTTGCTAAAAATCTATTGATATGGATCCTCATCCACTTGCTAATCTTTTCAAAAGACCAAATTATGATGAACAATTTGCTAGTGAGTTGAGTGCACTTGACTATCTCTATGCAGTTTTGTTTGAAAATCATGAATCTGAAAATTTTGATGAAGTGTTGAAAGAATAAAATTATAATCTGGTTCATGATATCTGCTTGAATGAAAAACATGATTGCCATGTTGTTAGTATGAATTCTCTGAATATCTATGATGCTAATGATATGCAAAACCACAAGCTTGGGGATGCTATGCTTGATGAAGATGATATTTTTTGTTTCCCAAGTTTTGGTGATGACCCTTATGCTATAATTGATCATGAAAAGAATGCTTTGTGCGATAGTTATATTGTAAGATTCCTTCATGATGTTACTTAAAATTACTATGAGAGAGGAACATATGCTTTTACATATTGCAATAATAGCAAGCTTCCTCTCTATGTGTTCAACGTTTTGAAGTTATGCTTGTTTTACCTTCCTATGCTAGTAAATTCTTGTTCCCATAAACTGTTTGCTCACAAAACTCCTATGCATAGGAAGTATGTTAGACTTAGATATGATTTTCACAAGCTTTATGATGCTCTCGTTGTGCTTCAATTCTTGTCTTTTGTGTGAGCTTCATTGAATTATCAATGCCTAGCTAAAAGGGCGTTAAACAACAGTGCTTGTTGGGAGGCAACCCAATGAATAAATTTATTTTTGCTTTTTACTTTCTGTTTTGTTGAATCCATACCATCATAATTCTGTTATGATTGTGTTTTTTATGTTTTAATTAGTGTTTGTGCCAAATAGAACCTTTATGATTAGTTTTGGTGATAGTTGTTTAATCATGCGGAAAAAGACAGAAACTTTGTGCTCACGAAATCATTTTTAGTTCCTATCCAGAACGAGATTTTGAGTTGATTCTTGTTGCTGCTGATTGATATGCAAATTTCCCTAACTGTCATAATTTACCAGAATTTTTGGGATAGCATACATATACTAAATATACAGATTACTACAGACTGTTCTGTTTTTGACAGATTATGTTTTTGTTGTGTTGATTACTTATTTTGATGAAACTATGGTTAGTATCGGGGGGTACGAGCCATGGAGAAGTGAGAATACAATAATATAACATCAATCTAAATGGAAATCAAGTTTACTACAGTACCTAAAAGTTGGTGGTTTGTTTTCTTATGCTAATGATATCACGAGTTTCTATTTAAGTTTTGTGTTGTGAAGTTTTCAAGTTTTGGGTGATGTTCTTATGGACGCTGGAATAAAGAGTGGAAATAGCCTAAGCTTGGGGATTCCCAAGTCATCCCAAGCCAAATTCAAGGACACCAAAAAGCCTAAGCTTGGGGATGCCCCGGGAAGGCATCCCATCTTTCGTCTTCAATCCATCGGTAACGTTACTTGGAGCTATATTTTTATTTACCACATGATATGTGTTTTGCTTGGAGCGTCGTGTATTATAGGAGTCTTTGCTTTTTTTATTTTGTCACAATCATCCTTGCTGCACACCTTTTTGAGAGGGACACACACTCATCGTGAATTTCTTAGAATACTCAGTGAGCTTCACTTATATCTTTTGAGTTAGGCAATTTAGCTCGCATGTGCTTCACTTATATCTTTTGAGCTAGATAATTTTGCTCTAGTGCTTCACTTAAATATTTTTAGAGCACGGCGACGTCATATTTTGTAGAAATAAAAACTCTCGATCTTCACTTATATCATTTTGAGATTGCTCTCTCTAAGTAACTTTGTAATTGGCGTGTGCTATGAAATTAGTCCTAAATATGATAGGCATCCAAAGAGGATATAATAAAAACTTTCATATTCAAGTGCATTGATTAGTAAGAGAAGTTTGATTCCTCACAATCAGTTTTGAGATATGGACATTGTAATATTAGAGTCATGTTAGTAGGGTGTTGAGAATCTAGAAATACTTGTGTTGAGGTTAGTGATTCCCGTAGCATGCACGTATGGTGAACCTCTATGTTAGGAAGTCGGAGCATAATTGATTTATTGATGGTCATCCTTTGTGTGGCGGTCGGGCTCGCGCGATGGTTAACACCTACCAACCCTTCCCCTAGGAGTATGCGTTTAGCACTTTGTTTCAATTTCTAATAAAACTTTCGCAATAAGTATATGAGTTCTTCATGACTAATGTGAGTCCATGGTATAGATGCACTCTCACCTTCCACCATTGCTAGCCTCTCTAATGCCGCGCAACTTTCGCCGGTGCACAAACCCACCATATACCTTCCTCAAAACAGCCACCATACCTACCTATTATGGCATTTTCATAGCCATTCCGAGATATATTGCCATGCAACTTCCACTGTTCTGACTCATGACATGTGCCGTCACTTTCATATTGCCATTGCATGATCGTAAGATAGCTAGCGAGATGTTTCAATGTCATACGCTAAGCTAGATTGTTGCACATCCCGGTACACTGCCGGAGGCATTTCATATAGAGTCATTATTGTTCTAAGTATTGAGTTGTAAGTAAATAAAAGTGTGATGATCATCATTATTAGAGCATTTCCCCATGTGAGAAAAAAAAAGGGCCAAAGATGCCCACCAAAAAAAATGAAAAAAGGGGCCAAAGAGCCCAAACAAAAAAAGATGATGAGAGAAAAAAGAGAGAAGGGACAATGCTACTATCTTTTCCACACTTGTGCTTCGAAATAGCACCACGTTCTTCATGATAGAGAGTCTCTTGTTTTGTCACTTTCATATACTAGTGGGAATTTTCATTATATAACTTGGCTTGTATATTCCAATGATGGGTTCCTCAAAATTGCCCTAGGTCTTCGTGAGCAAGCAAGTTGGGTGCACACCCACTAGTTTTCTTTTTGAGCTTTCACACACTTATAGCTCTAGTGCATCCGTTGCATGGCAATCCCTACTCATTCACATTGATATCTATTGATGGGCATCTCCATAACCCATTGATACGCCGAGTCGATGTGACCATCTCCTCCTTTTTGCCTCACAACCTTCACCACACTCTATTCCACCTATAGTGCTATATCCATGGCTCACGCTCATGTATTGCGTGAGAGTTGAAAAAGTTGAGAAAGTAAGAGTGTGAAAACAATTACTCGGCCAATACCTGGGTTGTACATGATTTAAATTCGTTGTGCGGGGATGATGGAGCATAGCCAGACTATATGATTTTGTAGGGATAACTTTCTTTGGCCTTGTTATTTCAAAAGTTCATGATTACTTTGCTAGTATACTGGAAGTATTATTGTTTTCATGTCAATATTAAACTATTGTTTTGAATCTTACGGATCTGAACATTCATGCCACAATAAAGAAGTTACAAAGAACAAATATGTTAGGTAGCACTCCACATCAAAAATTCTGTCTTTATCACTTCCCTACTCGAGGACGAGCAGGAGTTAAGCTTGGGGATGCTTGATACGTCTCCAACGTATCTATAATTTTTGATTGTTCTATGCTATTATATTACCAACTGGGGATGTATTATATGCATTTATATGCCATTTTATATCATTTTTTGGACTAACCTATTAACTCAGTGCCTAGTGCGAGTTTCTGTTTTTTCCGTGTTTTTGACCTTTTTCAGAAAAGAATATTAAACGGAGTCCAAACGGAATAGAACCTGCGGGGTGATTTTTCCAGAACAGATGATACGCAGAGGACTTGAGAACCAAGGCAGGAGGTCTCCGGGGAGGCCACGAGCCCCCTAGGCGCGCCCAAGGGGGGACCGTGCCTAGCAGGCTCATGGGCCCCCCATGGCTTCTTTGCCCTAACTCTTTCGCCTATAAATTCTCTAAAATCCCGAAACCAAAGAAGAGAGCCACAAAAATACTTTTCCGTCACCGCAAGCTTCTGTCTCCGCGAGATTCCATCTGGGACCGTTCTGGTGCCCTGCCGGAGGAGGATTCGGACACGGAGGGCTTCTTCATTAACACCACTGCCTCTCCGATGATGCGTGAGTAGTTCACCATAGACCTACGGGGCCATAGCTAGTAGCTAGATGGCTTCTTCTCTCTCTTGGATCTTCAATACAAAGTTCTCCATGATCTTCATGGAGATCTATCCAATGTAACTTTCTTTTGCGATGTGTTTGTCGAGATCCTATGAATTGTGGATTTATGATTAGATTATCTATGAATATTATTTGAGTCTCCTCAGATTTTTTATATGCATGATTTTGTATCCTTGTAATTCTCTTCGAGTTATGGGTTTCGTTTGGCCAACTTGATCTAAAATTCTTGCAATGGGAGAAGTGCTTGGTTTTGGGTTCATACCGTGCGATGTCCTCACCTAGTGACAGAAGGGGTAGCGAGGCACGCATCATCTTGTTTCCATCAAGGGTAAAAAGATGGGGTTTATATCATATTGCATGAATTCATCCCTCTACATCATGTCATCTTGCTTAAGGCGTTTATCCGTTTGTTATGAACTTAATACACTAGATGCATGCTGGATAGTGGTCGGTGTGTGGAGTAATAGTAGTAGATGCAGACAGTATCGGTCTACTTGTCTTGGACGTGATGCCTATATGTATGATCATTGCCTTAGATATCGTCATGACTTTGCGCGATTCTATCAATTGCTCGACAGTAATTCGTTCACCCACCATAATACTTGCTATCATGAGAGAAGCCTCTAGTGAACACTATGGCCCCCGGGTCTATTTTACACATCATATATTCAGCTCTACATACAAAAATACCAAAAATACCTTGATGCACTTTTACTTATATTTACCTTTCATCACCATCAGATCTCACCTTACAAGTAATCGTGAAGGGATTGACAACCCCTTTATCGCGTTGGATGCAAGTTTGTTTGTCTTTGCGCAGGTTCATTGGTGCCTCATCTTGATACTCCTACTGGATTGATACCTTGGTTCTCAAACTGAGGGAAATACTTATCTATACTTTGCTGCATCACCCTTTCCTCTTCAAGGGAAAAACCAACGCAAGCTCAAGAAGTAGCAACCTCCACTG
Source organism: Hordeum vulgare subsp. vulgare (assembly GCF_904849725.1). NCBI lineage: Eukaryota > Viridiplantae > Streptophyta > Magnoliopsida > Poales > Poaceae > Hordeum > Hordeum vulgare. Next base: position 385,770,210 of record NC_058524.1, on the reverse strand, counting down.
CAGTATTGCAGCTTCCGCACACGGAAGGAGCATCAGACTGATCTGACGCTGAGTGGATCGCGCCCCGAAGAGGTTCAACAGCCTCAATTGCAGCAACATGCGGAGATGACGGAGATGACTCATGGAGAGCCACTGCATGTTTCACCTAGCATTGGAGTCGTGAGTGATCGAATCGCTTGTGACGACGAGCAGCGGAGTGAACGGTAGACACCAGAGTTGATGGCTGTCAAAGGAGTAGAAGGTAGGAGCTTGCATGGAAGTGTGTTGCCCCGCGGATCGGAAGCGCCTCGATGTCGAGAGGCACCTCGTGAAGCCATGCTGAGTCAACGGCAACAAAGACAAGCGCGCCGAAACGGATCGCACCGCCTCATACTTCTCCAACGTATCTATAATTTTTGATGGTTTCATGCTATTATCTTGTCAAACTTTGGATGTTTTGCATGCCTTTTATTTATTTTTTGGGTCTAACTTATTAATCTAGTGCCAAGTGCCAGTTCCTGCTTTTTCCATGTTTTTGACCCCTTTCATAGGAGATTTCGAAACGGAGTCCAAACGGAAGAAAATCCCCGAAAAGAATTTTTCTGGAACGGAAGAAGATCGGAGAGCTTGGGGCCCAAGCCAGAAGAGCCCCAGGGGCCCCACAAGCCCTCACCCCGCGACCAAGGGGGCCGCGCCATGCAGGCTTGTGGGCCCCCTGGAGGTCCCCTAACCTAGATCTTGCCCCTATAAATTCCCAAATATTCCCAAAAAAAATTAGGGGAGCATCGTATTCACTTTTCCGCCGCCGCAAGCTTTTGTCTCCACAAGATCCCATCCAGGGCACGTTCTGGTGCCCTGCCGGAGGGGGGATTCGAACATGGAAGGCTTCTCCATCAAAACCATGACCTCTTCGATGATGCATGAGTAGTACACCATAGACCTACGGGTCCATAGCTAGTAACTAGATGGCTTCTTCTCTCTCTTGGATCCTCAATACAAAGTTCTCCATGATCTTCATGGAGATCTATCCGATGTAATCTTCTTTTGCGGTGTGTTTGTCGAGATCCGATGAATTGTGGATTTATGATCAGATTATCTATGAATCTTATTTGAGTTTCTTCTGATCTCTCTTATGCATGATTTCATATCCTTGTAATTCTCTTCGAGTTGTGGGTTTTGTTTGGCCAACTAGTTCTATGTTTCTTGCCATGGGAGAAGTGCTTGGTTTTGGGTTCATACCGTGCGGTAACCTCACCAAGTGACAGAAGGGGTAGCGAGGCACGTATAGTGTTGTTGCCATCATGGGTAAAAAGATGGGGTTTTCATCATTGGTTTGAGATTATCCCTCTACATCATGTCATCTTGCTTAAAGCGTTACTTTGTTTGTCACGAACTCAATACACTAGATGCATGCTGGATAGCGGTTGATGTGTGGAGTAATAGTAGTAGATGCAGAAAGTATCGGTCTACTTGTCTCGGACGTGATGCCTATATGCTAGATCATTGCCTTAGATATCGTCATGACTTTGCGCGGTTCTATCAATTGCTCGACAGTAATTTGTTCACCCACCGTAATACTTGCTATTTTGAGAGAAGCCTCTACTGAACACTATGGCCCCCATGGTCTACTCCACACCATATTTTCAGCCTTACACTTTTTACTTCGTTGCACTTTCCGCCTTTAGATCTCACTTTGCAAACAATCTTGAAGGGATTAACAACCCCTCTGAAGCGTTGGGTGCAAGCTTGTTTATGTTTGCGCAGGTACTCTGGACTTGATGAGACCCTCCTTCTGGATCGATACCTTGGTTCTCAAACTAAGGGAAATACTTACTGCTCCTGTGCTGCATCACCCTTTCCTCTTCAAGGGAAAAACCAACGCAAGCCCAATCTCCGTCAACGTGTCAATTTCTGGCGCTGTTGTTTGAGAAGTAGCACTGCCCAGGAACGAATCACAGCTGGAAGACATGACGGAGAATGGAAATCCCAAACTTGCCGGAAGTCGCTTAGACGCCTACCCCACGGTGGGTGCCAAGTGTCGTGGGAATGAGTATGGTAGTAGAGGTGTAGGGTACGAAAGGAGAGGGCAGATTCCTAGCTATGACAAGCTTGTATGCAAGATGTATGAGTTCAGGCCCCTCTCGTGGACGTAATAGCCCTACGTCTCAGTGCTGTCGAGCTCTTGCGGTGTGGAATGTGTGTTAGAGGGGGTGCGAATCCTTGTGCCAGAGGGGAGGGGTGGATTATATAGAGTGCGCTACCCCTCATCAAGGCCCAGCATGTAAGGTTTTGATCAATAGAGTTTAAAGGTGTACGTTACTGATAACGTATGTATTTAAGGCTATTCATGACGACCAGCTGAACGCTCGCATGTTGGCCTCCCTGGAGAGGCTTCTGGTCTTCTGCATAGACTGGTTTCTTCAGAGTGGAAGTTGGTTGTCGAGTGAAGGGGAACATATTCCTAGTGATTTCTTACCGAGTGACTTAGACGCCATGGCTATCCAGCCAGAATCTTCTTTGTGACCTTCAAGTCTTTCATAAGGTACCCTTAGGTAGGACATCTAGGTTAGGCCTGTGACCCTACCATCGGTACATATCCCCATCAGAGTTGGCATTTGTCACTCTGTATGACGGAGAGGTATCTCGGGGCCTACTCGCTAATACAACATCACAAGAAGCTTGCAAGCAATGTGGCTAAGGAGGTAGTCACGAGATCTTGTATTACAGAACGAGTAAAGAGACTTGTCGGTAACGAGATTGAACGAGGTATGGAGATACCGACGGTCGAATCTCAGGCAAGTAATATACCGATGGACAAAGGGAACTGCATACAAGATTAATTGAATCATTGACATCATTGGTTCGACCAAGATAGATCTTCATAGAATGTGTGGGAACAAATATGGGCATCCAGATCCCGCTATTGGTTATTGATCGTAGAGGTGTCTCGGTCATGTCTATATAGTTCTCGAACTCGCATGGTGTGCACACTTAACGTTCGGTGATGATATAATAGTAATTTAGTTATTGTGTTGGTGACCGAATGTTGTTAGGAGTCCCAGATGGGATCTGAGACATCACGAGGAGCTCCAGATTTGTCCGGAGTTAAAGGTTTATATATGGGAAGTCATATTTTGGCTACCGGAAAAGTTTTTTGTTTTTCCATTATTGTACTAGGAAGCTTTTAGAAGGTTTCGGAAACTTGTGGAGGAGTACGGAAGTCCACCAAGGGTTCCACCATGTCCCAAGGGTTTGCATGGGCTGAGGGGAGGCACCCTTGTCTTATTGGGCCAGGTGCACAATTCCCTCAAGGCCCATGCAATTGGGAAAGGTGGAAAGTCCACCTTTGTATGGAAGAGAACGAGGACAAGTTCAAGTTAGTTGAGAAACTGGAGCAGGAGAAGAAAACCCTGGAGGTTGGTGCATAGAAGTCCGTGGAGGAGCTTGCCGAGCTGAACAAGCACTACACCGAGTGGGAGACCAAATTCAAGCAAGTCTCTTCCAAGAAGCTCGAGCTAGAGCAATACATCAAGGAATTTGGCAATGAGACAAGTGAGAAGCTGAAAGGTAGGCCCGCCAATCCGTGTTATTCTTGCATTGCTTTGATATCTTGCTTGCCTCTGATTGTTTTTCTTCACTTCTCCACGTCTAGAATTCTGTGTTGACGTTGAGTCCAAGACCGAGAGAATTGAGAAGGAGCTGGATCCATCTTGGCACATCCTCAGGGACATCTCGGCTCTAGCCCTTCTCCGACTCGAGGAACACATCGAGAAGGTGCTCGGATACCTTAAATGTCTTTGTTCAGACATCCTGGAAATCGACCGAGAGGTCTCCCCTAGTGAGGAGCTCTCGAATGACTTTGAATCTATCCTGGACCGAGTGAAGAACGTGCCATGCCGAGTGCAATCCTGGAAGAAATCCACAACTCGACGCATAGCCCACATCGCGCTATCGCTTGTCCGTGTCCATTGCAAGGGCATAGACGAGGAAAAGCTGAAGTCACTCAAGGTGGTCAAAAAGAATAACACCAAGTCTAAGTCTTTGTTGACGTTCCTCGAAGCTGCCACCCGGATCGCAGATGGCATCAACCTTGACACCTTTGTCGATGCAGTAGTCCCTTGATCCTCCGAGTGATCCTTGGAAAAAATTCTTTAAATTTGATTTGCTCCGGAATGTCGAGCGGTTTATGTAACCATGAACTTTAAGTGAGCCTGGGTCTCCTGCCATTTGCACTTTGTTTTTAACACATGCAGTTTGTTTGCCTCATCTCCTTTCGACTTTTGAACGTTTCTCACTCAAACATCGAGCGAGTCAGTGTGAGTCTTTGAGAGTAGGTGGGGTTTCACAAGGAGCACCAGATTAAAATTACTAAAAAAATTCCAAACTAAAATTAGGAAAAGTCTAAGTCTTTATTAGGGCAAGTAGTCTAATCACCCCCCTCTAGACATACTTCGGATCCTACAGCAAGACAACTTCAGACCCGTATACCATTAAGAAGGGAGTGCGGTCGGTGGAGCGATTCAAAGTCATCCGTAAGCCCCACAACACCGACTGCAGCTCTTCAACCCAGGCTCTTCAGGTCCCTCATGAGATGTGGCTTCAGTCCTTGTAAGATCACCCCATTTGTCGCACTGTTTGTCTGTTCGACTATGGTGAGCCACGTAGGCATAATTAATCCAATTGCCTTGGGTGTAGGAGAACTCGCGGAACTCGTCCGAGTAAAAGTTGGACCCGTTCTCCGTGATGAAATTGTGGGGGACTCCAAATCTGAAGATGATCTGTGGGATGAAGCTCATGGCGGTCGCCGAGTCTAGGCTCTTTATGGGCTTCACTTCTATCCACTTGATGAATTTGTCTGCAGGCACTAGAAGGTGGGTGAATGCACTCGTCCCATTCTGTAAGGGACCAACCATGTCAATACCCTAAACAGCGAATGGCCACGTGAGAGGAATTGTCTTTAGTACGGATGCCGGCTTGTGCGACTGATTCTTATAGAGCTGGCATCCCACACATAACTCCACCATGTCCCTTATTTCCTCATTGGCTCAGGGCCAATAAAAATATGCTCGGAAGGCTTTAGCGAGCAATGTCTGAGAGGACGCGTGGTGACCACAAGTTCCTGAGTGAATCAGCAGCCTTTCCGAGAGTGAATCTGTAGCCCTTCACCTCTGGAAATGCATTGTTGAGTGAATCCTGTGGTGCCTTTCTTGTATAACTTCTCTCCAATCACCGCCAAGGACTTGCATCATCTAACAATCTTGCGGGCTTCCACTTTGACTTTAGGGAGTTATTGCCAAAGCAAGTATGCTATATAGGGTTGAGTCCACTCGGGGATTATCACCAACATCTCGTGGACTAAATAAACAACAGTAGGGTCATACGGATCGACTGCTCGTCGGGGTTCCTCCATGAAAGGATCTTCTTTGATTGTAGGGGCACACAAATATTCAAGGAACACGCCTTTTGGTACAATTCATTGAGTGGATCCGATCTTGGCTAAGTCATCCGCCGCTTGGTTTAGGGCTCGAGGTACATGATGCAATTCCAGGCCCTTGAAATTCTTCTCTAGTTTTCTAACGGCGTTGCAATAACCGGTCATGGCCGGGCTCCCAATGTCCCACTCCTTAATCATGTGGTTCACAACGAGGTCTGTGTCATTGTAGACCATCAAACGACAAATGCGAAGTGAGATATCCATGCAGAGCTCATATAGGGTGGCTTTGTACTCGACCTCATTCTTGGACGAATCAAAGTGAATCTGGAGCACATAGCTAAGCCAGTCTCCCTTGGGAGAAACTAGGACCACACCAGCCCCCAAGACAAGGAGCATCTTAGATCCACCGAAGAACATAGCCCAATGCTCAGTGAGGATTGATGCCGGCTGCTCTTGTTCAGTCCATTCGGCCAGGAAATCCACCAAGGCTTGAGATTTACTTGCTTTTTTGGCTTCAAACTTGATCTCCAACGGAAGGAGATCAATCAACCATTTTGCCGCTCGGCTAGTGGAATCTCTGTTATTCAAGATTTCTGACACGGGAGCATCACTAATAACCGTGCCCGAATGATCTTGAAAGTAGTGAATCAACTTATTCATGGTGAGGTAAATGTCATAAACCAACTTCTGATAATGCGAGTACCTTTGCTTGGAAGGGGTCAGGACTTCTGAGATGTAGTAGATGGGTTGTTGAACTTTGAATGCCTTTCCTTGCTCCTCGCGCTCCACAGTGAGGATGGTGATGACCACCTGGCTAGTGGCTGCAATGTACAAGAGGAGAGGCTCCCGGCTGCCTAGAGCAGCTAAGACCGGTTGGACGGACAGCAAGGCTTTGAGTTCTTGGAACGCGACATGCGCCTCGGTCATCCACTCGAAACTTGTCTGATTGTTTCATCAATTGATAAAGAGGAAGTGCCTTCTCACTGAGTCTTGATATGAATTGACTCAGGGCCGCAAGGCAGCCCGTGAGACTTTGTAGGTCAAGTAGACGTTCTAGGTGTTTCATTTAGACTATAGAACCGATCTTGTCGGGGTTAGTGTCGACCGCATGTTCGGAAACAAGGAAACCAAGCAACTTGCTGGCTGGGACTCTGAAAGTTCATTTGGCCAGATTGAGATTTATTCTGAAGTCTCATAGGTTTGCGAAGGTTTCGGCGAGGTCGGCTAGGAGGTCGGAACCTTTCCTAGACTTGCCCATGATGCCATCCATGTACGCCTCCATGTTTCTACTGATCAGCTCTTGTAAGCATTTCTCTATCATGCGTTAGAAGGTAGCTCTGGTGTTTTTAAGACCGAATGGCCTAGTGATGTTACAGAAACACCCAAATGGGGTGATGAAGGTCGTTTTTATTTCATTAGGGCCATACATTCGGATCTGGTGGTACCCGGAGTACGCATCTAGGAAAGACGGGCATTCACATCCGGCAGTAGAATCCATTATCTGTTCTATGCGGGGTAAATGAAAATGATCTTTCGGGCACTCCCAATTGAGGTGCTTGAAGTCAATATACATACGGAGTGAGTTATTCTTATTTGGAACCATGACAATGCTGGCAAGCCACTCGGAATGGTAGAGCTTGCAGATAAACTCGGCAGCTAGGAGCCGACAATCTCCTCGGTAGTCGCCTCTTGCTTCTCGGTGGAGGAACGACACAGGTGCTCCTTTACGGGCTTGACTTCAGGGTCGACTCAGAGTTCGTGCACACCTAGATCACTCGGAACACACAACATGTCAGGCGGCGTCCATGTAAAGGTGTCCCAGTTATCACGGAGGAACTGGATGAGCTTTCCTTCCTATTTCTCACCGAGTCATGTGGAGATGTTTGTCGCCGCTGCACTCGAATCCGATGGATCGATTTTAAACTCCTCGGTCTCGCCGACCGGCTGAAAAGCAGACTCCATAGCCAGTTGATGACTGCTACTTCTCAAACAATAGCGCCAGAAATTGGCACGTTGACGGAGACTTGGCTTGCGTTGGTTTTTCCCTTGAAAAGGAAAGGGTGATGCAGCACAGGAGCAGTAAGTATTTCCCTCGGTTTTAGAACCAAGGTATCAATCCAGTAGGAGAATCGCGTCAAGTCCCGAGTACCTCCGCAAACACAAAAGACCTTGCACCCAACGCTATAAAGGGGTTGTCAATCCCTTCAAGATTGATTGCAAAGTGAGATCTCAAGGCGGAAAGTGCAATGAAGTAAAAGTGTAAGGCTGAAAATATGATATGAACTAGACCCGGGGCCATATTGTTCACTAGAGCCTTCTCTCAAAATAGCAAATATGACAGTGGGTGAACAAATTATTGTCGAACAATTGATAGAACCGTGCAAAGTCATGACGATATCTAAGGAAATGATCATACATATAGGCATCACGTCCGAGACAAGTAGACCGATACTTTCTGCATCTACTACTAGTACTCCACACATCGACCGCTATCCTTCATGCATCTAGTGTATTGAGTTCATGACGAACAGAGTAACGCCCTAAGCAAGATGACATGATGTAGAGGGATAAACTCAAACCAATGATGAAAACCCCATCTTTTTACCCTTGATGGAAACAACATGATGCTTGCCTCGCTACCCCTTCTGTCACTGGGTGAGGTCACCACACGGTATGAACCCAAAACCAAGCACTTTTCCCATTGCAAGAATCATAGATCAAGTTGGCCAAACAAAACCCACAACTCGAAGAGAATTACAAGGATATGAAATCATGTATATAAGAGATCAGAAGAAACTCAAATAAGATTCATAGATAATATGATCATATATCCACAATTCATCGGATCTCGACAAACACACCGCAAAAGAAGATTACATCAGATAGATCTCCATGAAGATCATGGAGGACTTTGTATTGAAGATCCAAGAGAGAGAAGAAGCCATCTAGCTACTAGCTATGGACCCGTAGGTCTATGGTGAACTACTCACGCATCATCGAAGAGGTCATGGTGTTGATGAAGAAGCCATCCGTATCCGAATCCCCTCCGGCAGGGCACCAGAACGTGCCCCAGATGGGATCTTACGGAGACAGAAGCTTGCGGCGGTGGAAAAGTATTTTCGTTGATCTCCTGATTTTATCTGGGATTTTAGGGAATATATATGCGAAATACCTAGGTTAAAGGAGGCCCAGGGAGCCCACAAGCCTGGGAGGCGCGGCCCCCCAGCCGCGGCTAGGGGGCTTGTGGGGTCCCTGGTGACCCTGTGCCTTGTTTCTCAAGTCTCCCGATCGTCTTCTGTTTCAGAAAAAATCTTTATGGAAGTTTTATTCTGTTTGGACTCCGTTTAAAATCCTCCTCTGAAAAGGGTCAAAACACGAAAAAAATAGGAACTCGCACTTGGCACTGAGTTAATAAGTTAGTCCCAAAAAATATATAAAAGGCATACGAAACATCCAAAGTTTGACAAGTTATAGCATGAAACCTTCAAAAATTATAGATACGTTGGAGACGTATCAAGCATCACTACAGGAATTAGCTTCTTTGCCGTATGCCATGACAGACGGCAAAGAGTAAATCCCGGACGGCAAAGAGAATATCACAGACGGCAAAGAATCTCATGGCCGGCAAAATTTCTGCGTCAGCCTACGACGGCATCGTAGCTTCTTTGCCGTCTGTCTCCCCAAAGCGGGCGGCAAAGAGCTTTGCCGTACGCTTTTCATAGGAGCAGTCGGCAAAGTGGTCGAGACGACAGCCAACAGGTGTTGCCTCCATTAGGGGCTAACGAAGGCTTTGTCGTCTGCCTCCCCCTCTTCTTTGCCGTCATCCTCCCCCCTCTTCTTTGTCGTCTGCCTCCCCCCACTTCTTTGCCGTCTGCCTCCTCTCTCCTCTTTTTTGCCGTCAGCCTCCACCTCCTCCACCCCTCCTCTGTGCCCTCTTCTTTGCCGTCTGCCCCCTGGAAGTAGACGACAAAGATACTATACAACCAGCTGCTACTGCCCAGGTTGCACAGCTGGGCGCCACGTGGCACCTTTGCCGTCGGCCAACTGACGGCAAAGGCCTTTGCCATCAGCTGGCAGACGGCAATGAGCCTATATTGTCACATTTTTGTTTATTTTTTCTACTTCACAGCACATATACATATAATTCATAGCACATATATGATAAATAGGTCACAACACATATATGATATACATATAAAGCTCATCAATGCCATTTGTTCATCAACGTACATCCCATATATCAAAATAACCAACACATACAAAGTTTCATCCATATATGCATACATATAGTTGTACATATATTGTTCATCCATATATACATATACATATAGTTCCACATTGTTCATCAACTCAAATAAAAACGGAAACTAAAGCACTCCAATGCCAGCTTCCATGCATGTAGTACATCCAATCTGCAAAATGGGAATAAGAAAGTCACAAGAAGAAGAAGAACAACATATATATGACAAATAAGCTAAATTGAAGAAGAAAGAGAAGAAGGAAGAAGAGAACAAGGAGAAGAAAAACAAGAAGGAGCAGGAGGAAGAGGAGGAGGAGGAGGGGAAGGGGAATGAGAGGGAGAAGGAGGAGGAGAAGAAGAAAAAAGAAGAGAAGGAGAAGGAGAAGAAGGAGGAGAAGAAGGAGGAGAGAAGAAGAAGGAGGGCTCCTTCTCCTTCTTGACCTCCTTCTCCTTCTTCTTCTCTTCTTCTCCTCCTCCTCCTTCTTCTTCTCCTCCTCCTTCTCCTTCTCTTCTTCTTCTCTTCTTCTTCTTCTTCCTTCTTTTCATTTCTCCTCTTCTCCTCTTCTTGGAGCTAAATTAGCTAACTATGTCTTTTTGGAGCTAAATGGGCTAATTATGTCATTATAGAGGAAAACAAGCTAAGTATATAATATTAATGAGCTAACCAAGGTTCTTATGCCATTTTAAGCTTATAATGTCTTTTAGGAGCTAAATTGGCTAATTATATCATTGTTGGGGAAATTAAGGCAAGGAGAATATGAAAGAGGAGAAGAAAGAGGAGGAGGAAGAGAAGAAGAATAAATAAAGAAGAAGGAGGAGAAGGAGGAGGAGGAGGAGAAGGACTAGAAGGTCCTTGGCCTTCTCCTCCTTCTCCTCCTCCTCCTCCTCCTCCTCCTTCTCTTCTTCTTCTTCTTTCCTATTTCTTCTCCTCTTCTCCTCTTCTTGGAGCAAATTAGCTAATTATATCCTTTTGGAGCTAAATGGGCTAATTATCCAATTTTAGAGGAAAACAAGCAAAGTATATAATATTAATGAGCTAACCAAGGTTCTTATGCCATTTTGAGGTTATTATGGCATTTTGGAGCTAAATGGGCTAATTATGCCATTGTTGGGGAAATTAAGGCAAGGAGAATATGAAAGAGGAGAAGAAAGAGGAGGAGGAGGAGAAGAAGAAGAAATAAAGAAGAAGGAGGAGAAGGAGGAGGAGGAGGAGAAGGACTAGAAGGTCCTTGGCCTTCTCCTCCTTCTACTCCTCCTCCTTCTCCTTCTACTTCTTCTCTTCTTCTTCTTCTTCTTTCTTTTCATTTTTCCTATTTCTTCTCCTCTTCTCCTCTTCTTGGAGCTAAATTAGCTAACTATGTATTTTTGGAGCTAAATGGGCTAATTATGTCATTGTTGGGGAAATTAAGGCATGGAGAATATGAAAGAGGAGAAGAGAAACTTACGGTAGTGGTCATCAAGGAGGAGAAACACCTGGAGAAGGGTCGCGCGATGCCGCTCGGGAGTTATTCTGCAAAATAGATATTTTGCAATGTCTCAGTTAGCATGATGATACTCAATTATTAATACTAGTTTATAATGAAACTCACCGTGCCAATCGAAGAGAAGACGGGCATCGGCGGAGGGACTTGACCGCTCTTCTTGCACAGACCGTGAAGAGTGGGTCGTATTAGTTAGTAGTGAAACAGACATTACACACATGATTTGGCTAATGTGAAAAAAAACTTACCACAAAAAGCTCGTACAGGGCCCGTTGACCCGCCTCATTCCGGGACCTCTCCTCCTCAATCAATCGTGCCGTGGTCTGGTCCCTCTCATCAAGAGCAGCCTGACTTGCCAATCTCTCTTTCTCAAGAGTAGCCTCAAGAGCAGCCTGGCTTGCCAATCTCTGTTTCTCGAGAGCAGCCTGGTTCGCCAATCACTCTTTCTGAAGAGCAGCCTGAAACACCATTCCTCGTTACCACAGTAATGATTTATGGTGACACACATAATGAAATGGATGAAAGTGTTCTTAGTCCGTACAACTAACCTCGATGGCAAGATCGACTGGCCGTGGATGACGCATTATCTCAGGACAGCTGCTCGACTGGCACGCCTTGATCTCCGGGAGAGTGAGTGGACAACGTATTATGCCATCTCCAATGGCTATCGAGCCATGGGGCCTCCCACCACCAGATATCGTCTCCAGCTCTGGATCCAAAGGTTTCTGGCAAGGGTTAAAGTCATCCCCTTTCGTAGCCTTCCCCGCGTCCCTGTGTGCCACGAGCTTCTGGTGGGATGATATGTTGGTGAAGTTATTGGGATCATCCAGGTCAGACTCAGAGAATGCCTTCGCCTTCTTGTACGAGGTAGTATGGGCCATGCCATAAAGGTCGTACAAGTGTGGCATCTCCGTCTTATTGTGATGCGCCTAAAAGAGAGGAACAAAATATTAGCATGAAGAATGAATTGCATGAATCATGAAGCAAATCACATACCCAGTTTCGTCCGAACTAAAGTAGGTTGGCGCTGCCTTGATGGTGTGGCACGCCGATCCTTCGCATTCTCGTGAATGGCATGAAGAATGAATTGCATGAATCCTGAAGCAAAGCAACCATTTGGCTACGCCGATCCTTCGCATTCTCGTGGACGGCTCGCCAGTTGCTTGTGCACCACTCATCAACCAACGCCTCCCAACAATCCATCTTATCCGCACACCATCTTGGGGGAACCTGTAAGTTATTAGAAAGAATGTTGAGCGCCACGCCTATGAATGAAATCAAGAAAACTACGTAGAAGGACTTAAGAATGGGTAATTAACTTCGTGTATTGCTCCTTCTTCAGAAACTTTCCGCGGCAATCCTTCTTCTCCTTCTTAATACCACGCGTGGCGTAGTAATCTCGAATAGCCTGCGGCCGAGCCTCGTGGCAAAAGTTCTGTAGTAACCGCCTACACTCGGCCTCGAGAACCCTGGCCGCCTCCTCCTCATATCCATCCTCACACCTATAGAAGGTCTGCAACCAAACGTGAAAACACCGATTAGTACAATAATTAGCTATATTCTTAATTTTAGATTCTGTAAAAGGATAATTTACCCAAAAGCTCTTGATCACCATCTCGGCCCTCGTGTGGCACAAGACACCATCTATAATCTCCTCCGGCGTGGCCTGCGCAGCCTGGTAGTGCTCCCAGGAAAATCCTACTGTAGGAACCTGACCCTCACCAGGCAACGTGACAAACCCCGGGAAATTTGTCTGGCAAAGCACACCAAGGATGGAGTTCGGCCGGCGGACTCCAAGAGGTTGTACCCATCCCCTGCAGTATGGTAAGGTCAATGCATTAGATATTTGAACAAACTTGAAGGCAAAAGCTAAAAAAAGAGTAAATGTACTTACCTATCTCATTCAGGTTTAATCACCGGCCTCTGATCGCGGGTAGCCGGCACGACCAGGAGACGTGTACTACCACGCTTGTACACGGTGGCCCCGTGCACCTGCACATCGCCCTCACTATCCATAAGCTCATCCCCGCCGTCCCCGCCCCCTGAGCCTCCCGGACCCTCGGTCCAGTCCGGCAACTCGGTCCGATCCGGCCAGGTCTCCCATCCGGGCCTCTCCACGTCGGGTGAAGCCTCCGGAACCGTAGTCTCGTGGGCCGAATGCACCTCGAGCCGAGGTTGCTTCTGGACCGGAGTCTCATGGGACGAATGCCTGTCAACACCAGGCTCCTGGAACGGAGTCCCCGTAGCCTCCTCCGCAAACGGGTCGACCATAGTAGTCCTATGCTCGGGTGAATGAGCTGGTGGTGGTGGCAAGGACGGCTCAACAGTCCTCCAGGATCTTCCGCGGCCACCACCTCTCCGTGTACCCTTCCCCTTCTTCCCTACCCGACCAACACCTCTCCCAGTGGGCAATGCCGCCGACGAAGAAGAACCCACGAGTGGTGTCGATAGACTGTCTGCCAAGGCTCTACGGAGAGATAGGGGTGGAAGGGAAGTACCACCCTCGTGCGGGGCGCTTGGGAAGAACCCGTCGAGCGATCTGGACCAGCGCCCACCATCTTTCCACACCTGGTGACCTACCATGATAAAGATTAAAATAAATTAGTACAAAATTAAAAAAATTGAATAACTGACATGAATAACAATATGTACATGAATAGTAAAGCTTAAAAAATATATAATTTAAGTTGTGAATCTTACAAACTAATAATCATCATCAATAAATGCATCATCATCATCATCACTATCACGCATGTCTTCATGAATGACGTGCTCGTCGGGTTCAACGGCGTGAAGTTGTGAAAGGCCTTCGTTTAATTGTTGAAGCATTGACAAGTCATCTGCATTAGTAACCTCTACGAGTTCCAGGTCTTATGGTTCCGGCTCAGGGTTGGAATCGGATTCATTGTCGCTGCCTACTTCCATGTTCTTGGGTGAAGCACGGCGGTTCTTGAAACGTTTCTTGGAAAGACGTGTTTCTTGGAAGAATTATCCATCATATGCGTCTGGGTTAATGTGAGGTTCATAATCCTGTTCATTTGGGAGAGGTGGTTTGACATGTGGCGACACTTCATAAACAACATACCAACCTTCCAGATTCTTATCCGTTTGGCATGCCCACGGTAGATAGAAAACTTGGGTCGCTAGTTGAGCCATAATATAGACACCGGGAACATCTAAATGGGTGTTTGGATTGATTTCGACTAGTCCTATATGTTCATGAGTCCTTCTAGTCTTCTTCGGCTGGAACCAATAACATTTGAAGACTACGACGTTCGGTGGGTTTTCACCATAGAATTGAAGTTCATAAATTGCTTCAACTCTTCCATAATACTCGATAACACCTTCGCTGATAGCAGAGACACCACAATTTGTAGATTTCCGGTCGGGCATAGATAGCTCTTTGCCAAAGGTACGAAAGACATACCCGTTGATGTTGTATTTCTCAAATGAACAGATCTTATAGTCAAAACCATTAGCGACTTGTCTCAATTTGGCATCCATAGACTCTAAATTAGCCTACAAGTTTAATACGAAACGACTGTTGCATTAGCCGCAAGTTAGACCAAGAAATGAAATGGTCCATTATTGATAATTACCGTTTGTTTGAACCAAGAGATGAAACCAGGATAGCCGCCTCCTGTTTTTGACACAAGCTCATACTCTTCAACGGAATCAATTTCGATCGCCGCTCCATCCGAGACTTTGGCGACGTAACGGCTGTTTGAAATATCTGGGAATAAGAGCAGTTCAAATGAATTAGAAGTTACGGGAAAATGTGCCGAGAACTCACTCGATGTACGGCCGCACTTTTGTTAGGTTGTTGAAGATATACAACGAAATGTTCCGCCATTCTTCGACATCCAACGTTATTGGTTTCGAAGCACCGGCTGGTGCGATCTTCCCTTTGAATAGGGTGAGGTTGGACCAACCTTTTTTAGGGTCTACATCATTGTGTTGAGGCTTCGGATTATGCAAATGGTGATTTTTGGCTTCGTAGTGTGTTGTCACAAAGTTTGCCACCTCCTCAGTAATGAATGCCTCAGCCATCGATGCTTCAATTCTACGCTTATTTTGACATTTAGCTCGAAGGGTCTTCTGCATCCTCTCAGTTGCATAGCACCAATGATCTTGCATGGGCCCACCTAATCTTGCCTCTGTCGGTAGATGTAAAATCAAATGCTGCATTGGATTAAAGAAGCCCGATGGAAAGATCTTCTCTAACTTGCACAACAACTCCGGTGCAAACTCCTCCATGTCTTCTACCACGCTAGGCGACAATTCTTTCGCACAAAGAACACAGAAGAAATAGCCCAGCTCCGCCAGTACTAGCCATTCATCCTCAGGAATAAAGCCACATAACATCACCGACCTTACCCGCTCTAGCCATATGTGCCAATCATGACTCTTGAGACCAAAGATTTTTAATTTTTCAAGACTCCCTCCCCTCTTTTGATTCGCTGCATTCCCATCGGGGAACATCAAGTGCATTTTGACCCACAAGATAATTTCCCTCATAGCTGGCCTTCCAAGATTGAACCATGCATTTGGCTTCGACCACTTCTGCTTTCCTTTGCCTTCTCGCATGTTTTGTAACGGTTTATGACATAATATCTCTTGATCGACTCTAGCCTTAGTATTATCCTTTGTCTTCCCATCTATGTCGAACAATGTACCAAAATAGCCTCTCCGATATTATTTTCAGTGTGCATCATGTCGATATTGTGTGGAAGAAGGAGGTCTTTGAAGTAAGGCAGATCCCAGAAGCATGGCTTGTGAGTCCAGGCGTGTTTTGAATTATACCCCTTGAAATACCTTGGACGCTTTGGATCAGGCTCGAGGGCGTTTAACTGATCCAGGATCTGTTGGCCTATGAACGTAGGTGGTGCCAAGTTTTTGACAACTTTACCTTTGGTAAAGTTCTTCTTGTCTTTTCTGAACTGATAGTCAGGATCTAGGAACTGTCTATGCAAGTCAAAGAAAGAATACTTCGGACCCTCCTGCAACCAATGAAACTGAAGTGCTGCCTTGGATTGGGGGCACGAGAACCTTCCATGCACACACCATCCAGAGAATAGCACATACACTGGCAAGTCATGCATAGAGTACATGTACCACACATGCATTTTGAAGTTTTCTTTTCTAGCGGCATCATATGTCTTGACCCCATTATCCCAAGCTTCTTCCAATTCATCCTTAAGCAGTTGCAGGTACACATTCATATTCTTCCCCGGATAATTGGGCCCTAGAATTATCAACGTCAGAAATATGTTCTTTCTTTGCATAATCTGCCCGGGGGGGGGGGAGATTGAGTGGAATGACAAATACAGGCCAACAACTATATTGGGTTGCTGTCATGCCGAAGGGATTAAAACCATCCGTGGCGGCGCAGACTCGAGGATTCCTTGGATCTGCTGCTTTATCCTGATGCAATCCATCGAAATGTTTCCACGCTTCCCCATCCGATGTGTGTACCACCATCTTATTCCCATCCGCATCTAGTTCGGTTCTTTTGCCCAATTTGTGCCATGTCATCTGTCTGCTGTCTATTCGACCATGAAAAGACGTTGAAGTCTTGGTATGATTGGCATATACCGAAGAACACTAACTGCGATTTTGGTCTGCCTCTTCTCACCCATACCGTTGTCTACCACAAGATACCTGCAAGACTCGCAATTGGGACAATAGTCCAAGTGTGCATACTCCTTCCTAAATAAGACACATCCTTCCTCACATGCATCTATCTTCTCATAGGGCATCTTAAGTACACAAAGTATTTTGTCCGATTGGTACAGGTTTGCATGCATGACATGGCCTTTGGGTAGGAAACGTCCAAATAGTGTCATCATCGCGTCGTAGCATTCTCTTCCCAAGTTGAACTGAGCCTTCAGAATCATTACTTGTGCAATTGCATCCAGCTGACAGAGCTCAGTGTGCTCATGGAGAGGACGTTTTGAAGACTCCAACATTTCATAAAAGGCCTTTGCAGATTCCTCCATCTCATCTTCCGAATCCTGAGCATCATCAAAGTCTTGCAGCATGTCTTCGATCCCGGTACCATGCTCGTCCGTGCGACGACGGACCACCTCAGCTCTTGTGCATTGTATAGACTCACCATGAAATGACCACACCGTATAATTAGGCTTAAAACCGCTCCTCTGCAGGTGTTTAATCATTATAGCCTCTGTCATCTTTTTATAGTTGTCGCATCCAGGACAGGGGCAATAGTTGCTTTCCTGGCCATTTGCGAATGCGACTTTCACAAATTCCTTTGTTTTTACAAACCATTCTTTCGTCATCTCTTTCTGACTAGGGTGACCGGTATACATCCACGGACAATCACTCATCTTGCGTAGCTACTAAAGACAGAAGAAATATATTAATATATAATTTAGCATTTATATTCATCGGTTAATCAGGTTCGCCATTTTTATTACGTCCAGGCAACCTACACGCTAATAGGTAAAGATAGGTCCTAATCCCACCCGAGTATGTGTAGATTGGGTTCGTTTTCCCATGCTCTGCTCCGGATCCAACGCAAAATTTCGGCAGCACCTCCCCGCTGTTCTCCTGATACTCGTCTCCACAATAAACAGAGAGGATGTGCATCCGGAGAACAACAGGGAGGCACTAACGAAATTCCGCATCGGATCCAGAGCACATCATACGGGAAAAGAAACCCAATCTACACATACTCGGGTTGTCCATGGATAATGTTGGAGAATTCAAAAGGTTGGCGGTTATAAATATGCAAAGACATGCATATTTATAGATGTCACCCTTTCGAACGGGAGACGCATACTGGTCACGCATACTGATAAATTAATTCAATTACCTAAATCTAGAAATATCACATGTAAATCCACCCGATCAACACAAATATTCTAATTATGTCATTTTAGAGGGAAACAAGTTAAGAATATAATATTCATGAGCTAACCAAGGTTTTTATGCCTTTTTGTAGCTAAATGGGCTAATTATCTCATTGTTGGGGAAAATAAGGTCAGGAGAATAAGATAGAGGAGAAGAAAGAGGAGGAGAAGAAGAAGAAGAAGAAATCAAGAAGAAGGAGAAGGAGGAGAAGGATAATAAGGAGGAGAAGAAGGAGGAGGAGAAGGTATTCTTCTTCTCTTCTTCTCTTCTTCTTCTCTTCTTTTCTTCTTCTTTTCTTCTTCTCCTTCTTATTTTTGTCTTCTCTTCCTCCTCTTCTTCTTCTTCTTCTTCTTCTTCTCCTCCTCCTCCTCTTCTCCTCTTCTCCTCCTCCTCCTCTTCTTCTTCTTCCTATTCTTTCTATTAAGCTAACTAACTAACTAACCTAACTAACCAAGCTAACTAAACCTATCGCTAAACCTAGATAGCACTCAACAACAACAAAATAACAAAAACAGAATCTACCACTATAAGAAAAACAGAATCTACCACTAAGTAACTAAAAAAGAATCTATCTACCACTAAATACCAAACAATAAAAAATAAACTTCTTCTTCTTTTTTCTCTTCTTCTCCTTCTTATTTTTTCTTCTTCTCTTCTTCTCTTCTTCTTCTGTTCTTCTTTACTTCTTCTCCTTCTTATTTTTTTCTTCTCTTCTTCTTCTTCTTCTCCTTCTTATTTCTTCTTCTCCTCTTCTTTTTCTTCTTCTTCTTCTTATTATTCTTATTCTTATTCTTCTTTTTCTCCTCCTCCTCCTCCTCCTCCTACTCCTCTTCGTCTTCTCCTCTTCTCGTCCTCCTCCTCCTCCTCTTCTCCTCCTGCACCTAACTAACCAAGCTAACTAACTAACCTAACTAAAACTACTAACCTAACTAAATCTACCACTAAAACTACTAACAATAACAACTACTAAAACTACTAAAACTACTAAAAAAATAGAAAAAACTACTAAAAATAATGCGGGTGGGGGGTGGGGGTGGGGGTGCGGGGGCTCACCGGGAGGGGCGGCTATGGAGGGTCCGGGGTGTTGGGGGTGGCGGGGCGGCGCCAGGGGCGGCGGCGCGACGGTGGTGGGGCAGCGGCAGTGGGGGCGAGGTGGGAGAGAGAGAGGGGCGGCGGCAGTGGCGACAGGGGCGACAGGGGCGGCGGTGTGGGCGACAGGGGCGGCGGCGGGGGCGACACGGGCAGCGGCGCGACGGTGGTGGCGGCGGCCGTTACAAAGAGAGGGGCGCGCGGTGTGGGGAGAGAGAGAGATTGGCGCATGGGGTGACCGTTACAGAGAGAGAGAGGGGCGGGGTGGGGGGGAGGAGCGGTTAACAAAGTTAGCGCGTTGTTGTCTGCCGGCGGCGGCAAAGAGTCTAGACTCTTTGTCGTCTGCCTCCGGACTCTTTGTCGTCCGCTAGCAGACGGCAAAGGTCTGACTCCAGTTTGACCTAGCCACCCCGCGGTCAGGTGGGCCCATCTATATCTTTGCCGTCTGCCTCCTGACTATTTGTCGTCCGCTAGTAGACGACAAAGATGTGACAGATGGCAAAAACACTTTATGCCATCAGCCTGTGCTTTGTCGTCTGTTTTGCTGAAGCTGGCGGCAAAGGCACTCTTGGCCATCAGCTAGCAGACGGAAAAGACTAGGCAGATGGCAAAAAACTGTTTTCCAGTAGTGCATCCCCAAGCTTAACTCCTGCTCGTCCTCGAGTAGGGAAGTGATAAAGACTGAATTTTTGATGTGGAATGATACCTAGCATAGTTGTCCTTTGTAACTTTTTTCATGTGACATGAATGTTCAGATCCGTAAGATTCAAAACAATAGTTTGCTATTGACATAAAAACAATAATACTTCAAGCAAACTAGCAAGGTAATCATGAACTTTCAAAATAGCAAGGCCAAAGAAAGTTATCCCTACAAAATAATATAGTCTGGCTATGCTCCATCATCCCCACACAACTAATGTAAATCATGCACAACCCCGGTATTGGCCAAGTAATTGTTTTCACACTCTTACTTTCTCAAACCTTTTACAACTATGACGCAATACATGAGCGTGAGCCATGGATATAGCACTATAGGTGGAATAGAGTGTGGTGGTGGTTGTGAGACAAAAAAGGAGGAGATGGTCACATTGAGTCGGCGTATCAAAAGGGTTATGGAGATGCCCATTAATAGATATCAATGTGAATGAGTAGGGATTGCCATACAAAGGATGCACCAGAGCTATAAGTATGTGAAAGCTCAAAAGAGAACTAGTGGGTGTGCATCCAACTTGCTTGCTCACGAAGACCTAGGGTAATTTTGAGGAAGCCCATCATTGAAATATACAAGCCAAGTTATATAATAAAGATTCCCACTAGTATATGGTGGTGACGAAACGAGAGGCTCTCAATCATAAAGAACATGGTGCTATTATAAAGCACAAGTGTGGAGAAAGATAGTAGCATTGTCCCTTCTCTCTCTTTCTCTCTTTTTGGGGCTCTATGGCCTCTCTTCTTTTTTTATTTTTCTTTTTTATTTTTTGTGGGCAACTTTGGCCTCCCTTTTTTTATTTCCTCACATGGGACAATGCTCTAATAATGATGATCATCAAACTTTTATTTACTCATAGCTCAAAACTCAGAACGATGATGACTCTATAGGACATGCCTCCGGCACTGTACCGGGATGTGCAACGATCTAGCTTGTCGTATGGCATTGAAACATCTCGCTAGCTATCTTATGATCATGCAATGGCAATATGAGAGTGATGGCACAAGTCATGAGATGGAACGGTGGGATTTTCATGGCAATATATCTCGGAATTGCTATGAAAATGCCATAGTAGGTAGGTATGGTGGCTGTTTTGAGGAAGGCATATGGTGGGTTTGTGCACCAGCGAAAGTTGCGCGACGCTATAGAGGCTAGCAATGGTGGAAGGTGAAAGTGCATCTATACCATGGACTCACATTACTCATGAAGAACTCACATACTTGTTGCAAAAGTTTTTATTAGTAATCGAATAAAAGTGCTAAACGCATACTCCTAGGGGAAGGTTGGTAGGTGTTAATTATGCTCTGACCGATCCCGACCGCAACACAAAGGATGACAATCAATAGATCAATTATGCTCTGACTTCCTAACATAGCGGTTCGCCATACGTGCATGTTACAGGAATTACTAACTTCAACACAAGTATTTCTAGATTCACAACACCCTACTAACATAACTCTTAATATTACCAAATCCACGTCTCAAAACTAATTGAGAGGAGTCAAAACTTCTCTTTTTACTCAATGCACATGAAGATGGAGGTTTTTATATCCTCTTTGGGTACCTATCACCTTTGGGACTACTTTCATAGCACAAGCCAACTACCAAGTCACGCACTGCCATGCTCTAAAAGATCTAAGTGAAGCACATAGAAAAAAATTATCTAGCTCAAAAGATATAAGTGAAGCACGATGAGCATTCTAGCAAAATCACGATGAGTGCATGTCTCTCTCAAAAGGTGTGCAGCAAGGATGATGGTGACACAACAAAAAGAAAAGACTCCTATGATACAATACGCTCCAAGAAAAACACATATCATGTGGTGAATAAACATATAGCTCCAAGTAATGTTACCGATGGATTGAAGACGAAAGAGGGGATGCCTTCCGGGGCATCCCAAAGATTAGGCTTTTTGGTGTCCTTGAATTTGTTTTGGGGTGCCTTGGGCATCCCCAAGCTTGATATCTTTCCACTCTTTATCCCTTTTTCCATGAGCACATCACCCAAAACTTGAAAACTTCACAACACAAAACTTAAACAGAAACTTGTGATATCATTTGCATAAGAAAACAAACTACCACCTCTTTAGTTACTGTAGCAATCTTGATTTCTATTTATATTGGTGTTAGATTACTGTATTCTAACTTTTCCATGGCTAGTACCCCCCGATACTATCCATAGTTTCATCAAAACAAGCAACCAACTCAACAAAAACAGAATCTGTCAAAAAACAGACCATTCTGTAGCAATATGTATACTTCATATAGTTCTGGTACCTCAAAAATTCTGAACAATTATGACTGCCTGGGTAAAAGGCATATCAACCAGCAGCAAAAAGAATCAACTCAAAATCTCTTTGTGAATAAAAATGAAACGTAATCTCGTGAGAGAAAAGTTTCTGTCTTTTTCCAGTAGGATCAAACAACCATCACCAAGACTAGTCATAAAGGTTTTGCTTGGCTCAAACACAAAAAGAAACACAAAAGACACAATCATAACAGAATTATTATAGTGTGGACGCAACAAAACAGAAATAAAAAGATAAATTCATTGGGTTGCCTCCCAACAAGCGCTATTGTTTAATGCCCTTAGCTAGGCATAAAGCGATAGAATCACGTATCGTCGTCTTTGGTGCTCAAACCATAAGTAGCCCTCATCATGGATTCATAAGGCAATCTTATTTTCTTTCTAGGAAAGTGTTCCATACCCTTCTTCAAAGGAAATTGAAATCTAATATTCCCTTCCTTCATATCGATGATAGCACCGATAGTCCTTACACTACAAGAAATATGTCAACTAACGACCTTTTGTTAGTGACGCTGGAAGGAATGGTCATAAATCTATGACCATTTGACATCATTTGGTCGTAAGCTGTCTGGAGGGGTCCTAGCCCCAAAAGCCAACGACCATTTTCATCAGAAAGGTCATCACTTCCTTACTGGAAAAGGTCATAAAGCGGACAGCACCTCGCACTGCCTTATTTCTAGGTGATAATGACCAATATGAATGGTCGTTACTAAATAGTTCGAACGCACTAGGCTGGTTACGTAGCCACCTCAGTATCCTCGCTTACTTGTCACTGAGGTAGGACCCATTTGACAAGCAGGTGAGGGGCCGGCGACCGAGCGGGGACATGCGCGAGCCTCGCTTAATTCCCGAAAAAAACATGCGCGAGCCTCGCTTAATTCCCGTGGGACTTGAACCCACGATCGAGCACTTCCGCTAAGTGTTTGCTACCGCTGGGCTAGAGAGGGACTGTTGCTCAGGTATCGGTATTTGGGGGTATATTCTATTAAATAGCGGGTCTCTCGTATCATTGACAAGTGGGACCGACGGGGACGGCCAACACTTGGCCAATTTCCGACAGGGGCCAGCACTTGGCCAATTTCCGATGAGTAAATCTAGATCTCGGGGGCGGCGGCGACCGACGGGGACGGGGCGGCGGCGATCGACGGGGGAGGTGACCAGCGGTGGTGGTGCTGACGCCACGGCCACCTCACCCATCGGCAGTGGTGGTGGTGCCGACGACACGGCCACCTCGGCCACGCCTCGGCCACGACGACCTCGCCCGGCCAGTGGTGGTGCCGCTCGCCTCAGCCACCTCGCCCACTGGTAATGGTGGTCGTGCCGCTCGCCTCGGATAGCGACCTCGCCCACACATGGGGGACTCGCCGCCGTCGAGCATGAGGGCCTCACCGCCGAGCATGGGGGACTCGCTGCTGCCGCCGGACAGAAGCTGGATTAGAAAAGAAGTTAGAAGGTTTTCGAAAGAACATATGAATGGAGTTGATGAATTCGTGCAATTTGTTCGGGAAATTTTTTCCAAGGTTGCTGTCATTGTTTGCCCATGCTGTAATTGCCTCAACCGTTCGGGAAAAGCTCAAGGAGTAGTGGAAGATCATCTTCTTCTTAATGGGATGGCGAGCACATATGATAGATGGATATATCATGGAGAACCTTTAGCCGGACAACCTCAACATATTGAAGCTGATACACAGGCCCCTCATATGATAGGTGGTGGTCATGCTGGCATTAATTTTATGGAAAATATTTTGTGAGAGAATGCTGGTTTGGATGAAGAGGATGGGCATGAAGATGATAGGATTCCTGACCTATTGAAGGATTTGTACGATGCTGAAGATCGTGCTGATGGGCAGAAGTCGATGTTTGCTGAGGTGTTGGAGGAGGCTAAGCGCGCAGCTCATGAAGGGGGTAAATTTTCAAGATTTACCTTCACCGTGAAGTTACTCCACATCAAGTCTTTCTACCGGATTAGCAATCCTGCATTCAACGCAATACTCCGCCTTTTGACCTTGCAATTCCCTGATAGCTGTGTTCCCAGGTCTTATGATGAAGCATTGAGCATAATCCGCAGGCTGGGGCTAGGTTATATTTCAATACATGTGTGCCCAAATAATTGTGTCTTGTTTCGGAAGGATTTTGCGAAGCATGACAACTGTCCAAAATGCAGTGCCTCAAGGTGGAAAGATGCTGATGGGAAGAAGTCAATACGAGAGAAGGTACTGAGGCACTTTCCGTTGATACCAAGGCTGCAATGGATGTTTATCTCGAAGAAATCATCGTTGGAGGTACAATGGAACAAGCTTCAGCGGCAACCTGTGGACAATGAGCCGAGCCATCCAGCGGACGGAGAGGCATGGAAAGAATTTGATAGTGAACATGGAGATTTTTCTGCAGATCCAAGGAATATAAAACTTGGCATTGCCACTGATGGCTTTAATCCGTTTGGGAACATGAACACGTCTTATAGCATGTGGCCCGTTTTTGTGGTGCCGGAAAACCTGCCACCATGGGCATGCATGGATCAGTCCAACTTCATGATGTCACTGCTTATCCTGGGTCCAGAGTCTCTAGGAAAGGACTTTGATGTCTTTATGGAGCCCCTCGTAGAAGAACTGCTCCAGCTCTGGACTGGTGTACGTACATACGATGCCTCTAGTCCGGAAGAAAAGTTCAATCTACGTTCTGTAGTCATATGGTCCATCCATGATTTCCCGGCACTGCACACTCTGTCTGGGAGGATCACAGCGGGTTATCAGGCATGTGTCCATTGTGACAAAGACCCTTGTTCAAAGAGAATAAGGAGCAAGATCTGCTATATTGGGCACCGCCGCTTTCTTCCCCGAAACCATCGCTGGAGAAGAAGCAAAGATTTTAATGGTGAGAATGAAACCCGTGACAAGCCAGCTAAATTCACTAAGGAAGAGCTGGAGCATCAACTTGAGAAGGTGAAGGATGTGAGACCAGGAAAGCTTGCAAAGAAAAGAAAGCGCGCGGAAGGTCAATGTTGGGACCGGAGGTCTTGTTTGCGGGACCTGCCATACCGGGCTGGTCTGAAATTAAGGCATAATCTTGATGTAATGCACATTGAGAAAAAACATATGTGAGAATCTGCTAGGGACGTTTCTGAACATTGAAGGGAAGACAAAGGACACGGTTAGTTCTAGGCTTGATTTGGAGGACATGGGCATAAGAGAAGATTTGCATCTACAACATGATGAAGCTGAAGATACATTTGAAATGCCACGAGCATGGTATACAATGAGTAAAGAACAAAAGCTATAATTCCGTGAATTCATAAGAGCGGTGAGATTTCCAAATGGTTATACTTCTAACCTAGCAAAGTGTGTTACTTCTGATGGACTCAAGCTTTCGGTACTGAAAACCCATGATTGTCACATCCTCGTCCAAAGGATTTTACCGGCTGGCCTCCGTGGAATCATGGACAATGATATATATGAAGCGGTTGCTGAGCTGGGAAATTTCTTTAGAGAACTGTGCTGCAAAACACTCAAGTTAACTGTTCTGGAAAGACTTGAAAAATAAATCCCAATTATTCTTTGCAAGCTTGAGAAGATTTTCGCTCCAGCTTTCTTCATCGTGATGGTCCATTTGGCGGTGCACTTACCAAAAGAGGCAATGCTTACAGGCCCTGTGCAATACGGTTGGATGTACCCAATCGAAAGAAGGCTGCTTACTTGTAAGCGTTATGTGTGAAACACGGCAAGACCTAAAGGTTTGATTGCTGAAGCATATGTCGTTGACGAGTGCTTGACTTTTTGCTCTAGATACTTTGGCGATGTGGAAACAAGATGGAACCGGCCGGGCAGAAATAGAGAGCGGTCTGATTTGCATATTGGTGACGTCTCGGTTTTCAACCATGGTGTGAACTTTCTTGGAGCCTCGCTATACTTGGAGGCTGGTGATGAGTATGACAAGATGGTTTGGTATGTGCTCAGCAATTGCACCGAGGTTATACCATATATCGAGTACGTTATATCTTGTGCACTCGTTATTTATTTACTTTTGCTTGGGTTGTTGGCACCATCCTAATATTTCAATTCACATGTTTTGTTGGCATTGCAGGAAATGCAAGGAAGAGTTAAATCAGGAAGAAAGCCAGATCAATGTTGATACAAGGGTTGCCAAGGGATTTGCTAAATGGTTTAAGAATCATGTTGGAAATTTGCATGAGGAGAAGAAAGTTAGTGATGATCTATTTGCTTTGGCATGCTTACCGGATAAGCGAGTGCGAGTGTATTCAGCATGCATTGCTGATGGTCTCCGGTACCACACCGTTGATCGCGAGGATAAAAGGAAGACACAAAATAGTGGAATCTTCACTGAAGGGTCACATGATCGTGAGAACATTGACTTCTATGGTCAGCTGAGAAGCATCAGAGAGTTGCAGTACAACTCTAGTGGAGGCATCCATCGCTCGGTTGTCTTATTTCGATGAGACTGGTTTGATCTTGGTAACAAGAAGAAGAGACACTCTTGTGTCAAGTATGATGGCCACTTCAAAAGCATCAACACTTCAAGGTGCTGGTATAAGAGTGATCCCTTTATTCTAACAACACAAGTAACAATGGTGTTTTACCTGCCAGACCCTCTTTTGCACGGAAAATGGCGAGTTGTGCAAAAATTTGAGCACAGACACTTGTGGAATGTGACTGAAACTAAAATTGAAGTGGAAAAG
The DNA here is from genome assembly GCF_904849725.1 of Hordeum vulgare subsp. vulgare. NCBI lineage: Eukaryota > Viridiplantae > Streptophyta > Magnoliopsida > Poales > Poaceae > Hordeum > Hordeum vulgare. Next base: position 385,743,405 of record NC_058524.1, on the reverse strand, counting down.
GGCCCCGGTGGTAGTGGCCTAACATATCAGGATGATGACTGTACGGAAGTTCCGGTGCAAGATGGTGATGACTCTATGGTAGTTCCGGTGCAAAGCAGAGTGCGTAGGGACCAGGAACGTGTGCTCATTGATGCTGCAACAGTTGAAGGCATCAATAAAAGAAGAAAGGCGGTAGCGGATGGACATGAGACCGAGGATGAGGAAAACAGGACTGATCATACTATGCTGCAATATTGTAGTGACGATGAGGAAAACATAAGTGGGCAAAGAGTTCCTGGTTTTGGTATCGACGACGATGAGTAGCTAATAGACATGAAGGTAAATATTGTCTCCTTGGTGATCTAAAACTATTACTGCATGTTCCTTGTTTTGATTGTTGATCAACCTTCTCTATAGTTTTTGTTGTTGTGATCCTGATGTAGTTTTTGTACTACAATTCTCTCTAGGTAGCAAACTGCATGAGACTGATGGTTGTAGTGATGGAGAGGCAGGTGGTGAAGATCATGATGGCTGGAGAGGCAAAATGATGTAGTTTTGGTGATCATGATGGTTGGAGAGGCAAAATGTTGTATTCAAAAATGGTTGGAGAGGCAAAATGATGTAGTTTTGGTGCCATTTTCTTAGTTTTGGTGAGAACTGTTGGTTGTGATGTGATCCTGATTCAAACTGTTGTGTTGTAATGCAAAATATTGCAAACTGTTGGTTGTGATGTTCCTGAAGTTTGTTTGAACTAAATTGAGATGTTGTTTTTAGAGCTATTTTCAGAACTACATCACAGAGCTATTACTATTTACATCAGAGAACTGAATTGAGATGTTGCATGCTGTTGTTGTTTTCAGAACTGTTGCAGTTCCTGAAGTTTTCAGAACTGAATTGAGATGTTGTTTTCAGAGCTATTTTCAGAACTACATCAGAGAGATGTTGCATTATGTCATCATATGTGATAAATTTACCATGTAAAATAATAAACTCGTAATATGACAATTATTTTTAAAAAGTGTTCACACAAATGAGCTATCATGTGTGAAGATTCATGGCTTTCAAGCCATATGATCAATCTCATGGCCATATTCACGGCCTAGTTTGTTGAAATGGTCTCATATTTTGCATAATGGTGCATGTTGGAATGACAAACAATGTTGATTAAGGAAGTTTTCATCTTCCTTGTATGAAAAATTCATTTTTCATTTTTCAAGTGCCTGAAATGAGTTTTGAAGGACCTACCATATATTTGTTTCAAAATTGGTCCAAATCATTTTTCTAACATACTAGGCTATATTTAATGTACAATTGACAAAATGGTTGGGTGTCAAAAGCTTTTATCCATCTCTCATGAAAAAAAAAATCTATGTCGAATCAGGTGGAAGCGGGTCAAATTTGAACTGCGGCTGCCTTATAGTTTGCTCTTTATTTTTTCCAAAAATAATTTCTAGGTACACAAGTATCTACTTAATCATGGAAACACCAAAAGGTTTCCAAGATTCAAACACTAGGTAGGAACGGTCATGCCCGCCGTTTCGACCGCATTTTGAAACGGCCATGGAAAATTCAAAAAAAATCAAAAAAATGGGAAACCTTTGCAACATGTCATCATATGTGATAAATTTACCATGTAAAATAATAAACTTGTAATACGTCAATTATTTTTAAAAAGTGTTTACACAAATGAGCTATCATGTGAGAAGATTCATGGCTTTCAAGCCACATGATCAATCTCATGGCCATATTCATGGCATAGTTTGTTGAAATGCTCTCATATTTTGCATAATGGTGCATGTTGGAATGAAAAACAATGTTGATTAAGGAAGTTTTCATCTTCCTTGTATGAAAAACTCATTTTTCATTTTACAAGTGCCCGAAATGAGTTTTTTTGTGAAGGACCTACCATATATATGTTTCAAAATTGGTTCAAATCATTTTTCTAACATACTAGGCCATATTTAATGTACAATTGACAAAATGTTTGGGTGTCAAAAGCTTTTATCCATCTCTCGTGAAAAATACAAATCTATGTCGAATCAGCTCGAAGCGGGTCAAATTTGAACTGTTGTTGCCTTATAGTTTGCTCTTTATTTTTTCCAAAAATCATTTCTAGGTACACAAGTATCTATTTAATCATAGAAACACCAAAAGGTTTCCAAGATTCAACCACGAGGTAGGAACGGTCATGCCCGCCGTTTCGACCGCATTTTGAAAGGGCCATGAAAAATTAAAAAAAAATCAAAAAAATGGAAAACCTTCGTGTCGCATCATCACATGTGACCTGCCAACTAGAAAAGATATATAAATTTGAGTAACGATGTCTTCTTGAACTATTCAGTATGATTTTAACCATTATTTCTATAATGTTTATAAAAAAGAAAAAGAAAAAGTCTGCCTCCAAACCCCAAAAAACTAGTGAAAATTTTCCCTCCCACCCACCAAATTTTCCCTCTCACCCCACCAAAAGTTTCCTCCACTGCCTCTCCCACTACCACGCGGGACCCACCACTCCCCCTCCCACTCCCCTCTCCATTCCACTCCCCACTCCCCACTCCCTACTCCCCACTCTGCCGCCCCTCCCCTGCTCCGCGCCGCCCCTCCGCCCCTCTCCCCTCTCTCCGACGACGACTACATCGACGACGTCGACGGCTACATCTACATCGACGACGACTACATCGACGATGTCGACGGCTACATCTACATCGACGTCGACGGCTACGACTACATCGACGACGACAGTACCTCTCCCCTCGACCCATCTCCCGTTGATAGATCCCCTCATGTGTTCTTCTAGTAGATCTTCCAGGGTTTGATAGATCCCCCTCATGTGTTCTTCTAGGGTTCATAGGGCTGGATTAATGGGGATGGTTCGATACATTCATGGGGTTAGGGTTAGGGTTCATGGGGTAAATATGTCCGCTGACGTGGTTCATAGGGTTAGGGTTCATGTTGGTTGACTATTATGGCTTGCTTGCTTGCTATCATACATGGTTAATTAGAGTTTCCATGCATTGCTACACTTGTATGTGCATGCTAGTCCAAGTGCTTCAATTTAGTTGCTTGCTTCAACTGTCAGTTTAGTACTGATGCATTAACTGTATGTGCATTGCTACACGTGTATGTGCATGCTGGTCCAAGTGTTTTACATGTATTAGTACTGATGCATTAACTACATCACTATATTGTTGATCCAACAAGTTTGCTTCACAAGTATTACATGTATGTGCATGCTCGTCTAAATGCTTTCCTTTATTGATATAATTGCATCATTTTACTTTATCCCTGTTGTATCTGATTGTTGTTTATTCTATTTTGCAAGCACCACCTCAAGATCATCCATGTCAAGGATGACAAGGTCAAAACCGAGGCCAACCAATGGTATGCAAGTTTCTCCTTGTGGTTATACTATCAGATTTATAAATATCTTAGAGGCTGGTGATGTAAAATACTGCCAGATTTTATTATGCAAATGTATTGCTGTAATCTGAATTAGCTGTCTTAGCTGTGTCTGTGTGCTATTACTCTTCCTTAGCTGAATAAGTAGGATTAAATGATAATAAAATATCATAAGGTATGTTTGGCTGTCTGTCCATGCATTCCAACAATTAACCTAATAATTATGTTTCCTTTGCCTTGCAAAGATGAGCCTCCTCTCACCGAGTACGAGAAGGTTAGGGCTAGAAATATGATGAGCAACAATCGGATATTCCAGTCCCTTGGCATTGATGCAATAGCGTCAATGATTAGGAAAACAAATGATGTGCAACAAGGTACAACTAATGGGGTTCAAGAAGGTAGTGGAGTTAACAGTGATGACCCAGAGTACAATCCTAAGGAGGATGAAGTTGTAGTGCACAAGACTGTTAAGGTGCAAACTCTGTCTTGCTTGGAGGGTTCGGGTTCTTGTATGCTCTGTGTTTCCTTGTGCTCACATATTTATCTTGTGATCTAATTTTTTTCTGTGCTATTTATACAAGGCACTAAAGGAATCTAGAACGAAGAGGTCTGGTGTTAAGAAGATAGCCAGCAAGAATAGGAAGAGCTCAGAAGCATCTGCTGCAATACCTCTAGGAAGGGTGATGGCCCCACCTCCAGGACAAACAAAGAGGATCTTGGAACCTGATGAACCTGATAGAGTCACAAGGCAAAAAGCAACTATGACGGCTGCGACGGACCATCCGGATAGTCCGCTGGGCATGGACTTTGAGAGCTCGGTGGAAATGCGTGACGAGTTTTCACCGATGGACGAAGAAACCACTCTCTGCATGGTGGAAATGCGTACCCCTCAAGTGTGGTGCACTTTCTGTTGACAGGAATGATGTCGTCAGTAAAGAAGAACAACAGCTTGTGCTTCAACCAGGAAAGTTCACCTTCTCTTTTACTAGTGCATTTTGCAAATGGAAGTGATCATGTATGCTTACCTGTTTAGCAGAACCATTCCTGCATTTGTCGATTTCTCTTCTAATTTACGAGTTCAATTTCATTTTCAGATGCAATGACAAACAAGCATAGACTTAGAAAGGGCAAAGGGCTAGAGAGAATCACCAAGGCGCTTGGCACAATGGTGCCTATCCAAATTGCCCAAGGGATGAAGCGTCCAGAGAAGCCTCTACAGGCAGCAAAGTTTGCTTCTGAGTGTGGACTCGTTGCAAGAAGCAATCTGCCGGTTCTTCCTCACTTCAAGGAATACAAAAATAATGCTACTCTAGTGGAGGACTACATTGGGAAAGTTGCTGTAAGCTACTTGTTTTATAGTTAATGTGCTACTCTATTTTCTATTATGTAGTTAATGATCACTAATGTTGTTCCTTCCTTGTTTGCTATCTTGGTAGGAAAATTTTGAGATAAACACAGACTCGGAGACCATCAAGTACGCGTGCAAAGATGTTCTGCAGAAAAGTTCAAAGAATCGACGCCATAATATCAAGAAGAAGTATTTTGATACCGTAGCAGCAAACAAAGTGAGCACCAAGTCTCCGGTGCCAGATCTGACGGACGGTAAATGGCAAGATCTGGTGCAGATGTGGTCTACCCCAAGACACATGGTATGTATATGCTCTGTTTGCTGATTTATGTTCTGCAAATCAGGGTGGGAATTGGCGATGGTCCCCTTCTTCCTCTTCCATGTTTCTGATCAGAGTAGGAACAATAGAGAGCATCAACTTGCAAAATCAACACCATATGTAATACACTGACTCTTATATAGTACTAGTTTTTCATGTACTTGTGCTAGTGCAGGATAACTGAACTATTTCCAAATCAAATATGCTCAGACTCGTATTGTCCTACTATACTACTGCCTATTCCACTTTCTTTCAACTTGGCAAATAACATTATGCGTTTTTGTAGGAAACCTGTGTGTCGAACAAGATGAATCGAGAAAAGGTCGCGTACCAACAGAGAACTGGTTCCAGGCACTACACCGCACACATTTTTGCCACTGTGAGTACCTTTTTCTAAAGACCTTACCGTTTGATCCTCGTTGAATATCATTTCTTATTCTTGCTGAATAACATTTTGATTTTTGTTGAAAAACATTTCAGAAAGAAGAGCGTAAGGGTGAGGAGCTGTCTGCGATTGACTTGTTCAAGGCCACCCACAATAGCAAGAAGCACGGGTTTTCGGAGCCAGTCAAGATTGCTATAGTAAGTCACTCCATGCTTTTGTCCAGCTAGTTCAAACTTTTGTCTATAGACCTCAGCCCTGTTTGATTCACAACCAGCAAGAACACACACTATGTTCCATGATTTGATGTTGTTTCCTAGAGCCTAAGATAGGTTTGGTATCTCAACAAAGATATCGGAATTTGTTGTACAGTTCTCAACAAAGATATCAGAATTTGATGTAGCTATTTGTTGCATTTTTATGATATGATGAAATTGATCTGAATGTTAGTTCTCAACAAAGAAGCCATATTATATAGAACCACCATATTGTTCCGATTGCATGTCTCTAGATCACATAAGTGTGTATAATTGCTGTAGCCAGATTCAAATAATGCTTTAAGTTTAGTAGTTATCATCTACTTCTGTTTGAGTTTGAGTAAAATATCTACATATAGATTTTGTGTGCTGGTTTGGTTACTTCAAATAATCCATTTCTTGGTCTAGTTTGGTGGCATTCTTGTTTGGTTTCTCTTGCAGAATGTGAAATAGATCTGCCATTAATGTCTATCATTTTCCTCCATATGCTAGCTTGAGATGGAAAAAATGAAGGACGTGCCGATACCAGAAGGTGAAGAACCAAAGTTTGATGCTGAGATTGTTGAACAAGTACTCAAGACTGAAGTCAACCAAAGCACATTCCTCAGGAATGTTGGGCTCAAGTCATCTAGTAACAACTCTGGCGAAGGAACCGCTGTTGTGGCTGCTCATGTTCGTGATCTTCAGCAGAAGCTGGAGAGGTCGGAGCTTCAAGCTGAAGTGACGCAAGAAGAAATGGCAGCAATCAAGCTAAAGGCGGAAGAATATGGAGCTGCACACGACAAGGAACTTGATCTGCTGCGCAAGAAATCTCAGGAATAGGAAGAGAAGTTAGCCCACTTGATGGCTCTCTACGGCGCTAAAGCATTGTAGAAGTTGAACCTGTCGTAGAACCTGTCCTAGAAATAGTGAAGTGGGCTAACTTCTCAAGAACCTGATGAAGTTAGCCCACTTGATTGGTCATTCTGGTGATGAAACAATGTCTTGCTCTATTTGGTGAAGCTGTGCACCTGTGAAGTTGTCAATTATTTAAGTTTTGTTTGGACCATTTTGTTTCGTCACTTAGTTTGCACAGCAAAAAGGCCGAGGCCCAAACAAGAAATAGACTAAGAAGGCTTGGGCCTAAAAAAGAGTGTCAAGGCCCAAAAGAAAAGTGGACTAATAAAAAACCTTCTCTGTAAAAGTTTCTATCCCAGAAAATAAAAGGCCAAATTATTGGGCCCGACCCATGTAGATAATCGGAATGGACCGGGCTGAATCTTATTTACGACCTTTTCATTTGGTCATAATTCTGCCACGTCAGGCTGCCACGGTGGATCTGCGTGGTGCGGGCAGATTGCTAGTGACCAAATCATTTGATCGTTAAACCTACGACCTTTTGTTTGGTCATAAAATCCTACGACCAATCCAGAAAAAAGGTCGTTATAGTTCACTAAAGACCCTCAGCTTTAGACCTTCTGTTTTTGGTCATAAAGAGGTCACGAATGGAAATCAATGACCATTCAGTGACCAATATTGAAGGTCGTTAGTTGACATATTTCTTGTAGTGTTAGGAAATTTCTACCAAGAATGATAGGGCATGTAGGATTGCAATCAATGTCAAGCACAATGAAATCCACGGTTACATAGTTCCTATTTGCAATAATAAGAACATCATTGATCCTTCCCATGGGTTTCTTGACAGTAGAATCTGCAAGATGCAAATTAAGAGAATACTCCTCAATCTCATTAAAAGCCAGAACATCACATAAAGACTTTGGAATCGCGGAAACACTAGCACCCAAATCACACAAAGCATTGCATTCATAGTTTTTAATTTTGATTTTGATAGTAGGTTCCCACTCATCATAAAGCTTTCTAGGGATAGAAACTTCCAATTCAAGTTTCTCTTCAAGAGATTTTATCATAGCTTCGACGATATGATCGGTAAAGGCCTTGTTTTGGCTATAAGCGTGTGGAGAGTTTAGCATGGATTGCATCAAGGAAATGCATTCAATCAAGGAGCAACTATCATAATTGAATTCCTTGAAATCCAAAGTAGTAATTTCATTACTACTCAAGGTTTTAATATTTTCTACTCCACTTTCAATGCTTTTAGCATCAAGATAGATGGACACCGAATCATTGGCGCGTTTTTCAACCAAAGTGGATTCATATCCAGCCCCATCATCATTAGGTTTGACACAAGAAAACAAAGATTCAATGGGAGTCACACCAAGCACTTTAAGATCTTCGTGATTTTTATCATGAGAACATGCCTTTTTAAGCCATTCATGTCTAGCACAAATTTGGGTGGTTCTTTCTTTGCTCTCACTAATGGAAACACACATAGATTTCAAAGTTTCATCCATATTGATCTTGGGAGGAGCACATATAACTTTCAAAGCATCAATATCACTAGACATTCTATCAACGCTCCAAGCCAAATCGTCATTTTGAGTAATTTTTCCTCCATGTACGCATTGAAAATCTTTTGCGAGTTGATAAACTCTTTGATATTAGTCTCTAGATCAGAGGGTAATCTATTGTAATTTCCATGAGTATTGTTGTAGGAGTGGCCAAAGTTATTAGAGAAGTTACTAGGAAAAGGCATAGGAACATAGTTTCCTCTAAAAGCATTGTTGTTGCCAAAATTATTCCTACCAACAAAATTAACGTCTGATATGTCTCAAACGTATCTATAATTTTTGATGGTTTCATGTTGTTATCTTGTCATCTTTGGATGTTTTCTGTACCTTTTATATCTTTTTTGGGACTAACTTATTAATTCAGTGCCAAGTGTCAGTTCCTGTTTTTTCTGTGTTTTTGGTTCTTTTCAGATCTGATTTTGGTACGGAGTCCAAACGGAATAAAATCCCCGAAATGATTTTTCCTGAACGAAAGAAGATCAGGGGGCTTGTGTGCCAAGCCAGGATGGCTACAGGGAGCCCACAAGCCCCCACTTCGCCACCAGGGGGGCGGCAGAGGGCAGGCTTGAGGCCTCCCTGGCGCCCCCCTGACCTAGAGGTTGCGCCTATATATTCCCTAAAAATCAGAAAAAAAATCAAGGGATCCATGAAAATACTTTTCCGCCGCCGCAAGCTTACGTTTCCGCGAGATCTCATCTGGAGACCCTTCCCTGTGCCCTGCCGGACGGGACTTTCGAGTTGGAGGGCTTCTTCATCATCATCATCGCCCCTCCAATGACTCGTGAGTAGTTCACTTCAGACCTACGAGTTCGTAGTTAGTAGCTAGATGGCTTCTTCTCTCTCTTGGATCTTCAATACAAAGTTCTCCATGATCTTCATGGAGATCTATCCGATGTAATCTTGTTCGGCGGTGTGTTTGTCGAGATCCGATGAATAGTGGATTTGTGATCACATTATCTATGATATATATTTGAGTCTTTGCTGATTTCTTATATGCATGATTTGATATCCTTGTAAGTCTCTCCGAGTCTTGGGTTTTGTTTGGCCAACTAGATCTTTGATTCTTGCAATGGGAGAAGTGCTTGGTTTTGGGTTCTTACCGTGTGGTGACCTTTCCCGGACTACATCATGTCATCTACATCATGTCATCTTGCTTAAGGCGTTACTCTGTTCTTTTGGACTTAATACACTAGATGCATGCTGGATAGCGGTCGACGTGTGGAGTAATAGTAGTAGATGCAGAAAGTATCGGTCTACTTGTTTTGGACGTGATGCCTATAGATATAATCATTGCCATAGATGACATCACGACTTTGCGCGGTTCTGTCAATTGCTCGATAGTAATTTGTTCACCCACCGTCTACTTGCTTTCATGAGAGAAGCCACTAGTAAACACTACGGCCGCCGGTTCAATTCACACCTATCGTTTCCAATTTCGCTTTTACTTTGCTTTCTTACTTTGTTGCTTTCAGTTCTCACTTGGCGAACAATCTATAAGGGATTGACAACCCCTTCATAGCGTTGGGAGCAAGCTTTTTGTGTTTGTGCAGGCTCTTGTGATACTCCTTCACTGGATCGGTACCTTGGTTATCAAACTGAAGGAAATACTTACCATCGCTGCGCTACATCACGCTTTCCGCTTCGAGGGAACACCAACGCAAGGCTCCAAGGCCACGGGGGAAATCCTTTGCATATTTTCCTAGGAAGTCCCTTAAGGCGTAGCCGTAGCAGAAGGATTCCTGGTGCCGTTGATACACCTAGTTCTGGTGCCGTTGGAAGGTCTTTTGTTGCAGTAGCAGAAGTATTTCTGGCGCCGTTGCCGGGGAAGGAGAGATCTATCCAAGTAGGTCTCACAAACTCATCTCTTGCATTTACTTTTGTTTGCCAGTTGCCTCTCTTTTCCTCTCCCCCACTTCACATTTGCCGTTTTCATTTGCGTTTCTCCTTTGCCTTTTTTGTTTGCCTTTTCGTTCGCCCTTTTCTCTTGCTTGCTTTATGTTCGCTTGTGTGCCATGTGCCTTCATTATGCTTGCATCTTCGCTTGCTGAAAATCTATTGATATGGATCCTCATCCACTAGCTAATCTCTTTAAGAGACCCACTTATGTGGAACGAATTGCTAGTGAGTTGGGGGCACTTGATTATCTTTATGGAGTTTTGCTTGAGATGCGTGAATCTAAAAATCGTGATGAAGAAACTTATGAAGTGATTCACGAGAGCTCGTTGGATGAAAAGCATGATTGCAATGGTTTCACTATAAATTCTATTAGTGAAAATCATGCTAAAAATATGCAAAACCCTAAGCTTGGGGATGCTAGTTTTCTATGTCCCCTACTTGTTGCAATAATCATGATTGGGGTGATGATATTTCTTATGATATTGAAATTTTGTTTAAGCCTCATGATGAGTATGATATTTGCAACAATATTGAAAGTGGGATTGGAGAAGTCATGACTTTATTGGATGATAATCCCACTATTTTTGAAGAGCGTCAACTTTGCATGCATGTGGATCATGAAAAGAATATCCTATGTGATAGTTACGTTGTTGAATTCGAATATGATCCCACATGTAATTATTATGAGAGAGGAAAATACGGTGGTAGAAACTTTCATATCACTAAATCACCTCTCGTTATGTTGAGATGGCTATTGTCTCTTTCTTCTTCCTTGCATTTGGTAACTATTGGTTGTCTTGACAATCTCTTTTCCTATAAAATGCCTATGCATAGGAAGTATGTTATACTTAGATGTGATTTGCACATGCTTTATGATGCTCTCGTTGTGCTTCAATTCTTGTCTTTTGTGTGAGCATCATTGATTTATCAATGCCTAGCTAAGGGCGTTAAACAATAGCGCTTGTTGGGAGGCAACCCAACGAATCTATCGTTTTTCTTTTTGTTTTGTGTTTTCCCCACTTTCATAATTCTGTTATGATTGTGTTTTTTGTGTTTCTTTTTGCATTTGTACCAAGCAAAACCGTTATGATTAGTCTTGGGGATGATCGTTTGGTCATGCTGGAAATGAAAGAAACTTTCTTCTCACGAAAATAATTTTCATTTTTTTTGTAAGTGCTTTTGAGTTGATTATTTTTGCTGCTGATTCCTACGCAAATTCTTCAGACTGTCGTAATTTTTTAGAATTTTTGGAGTACCACAGGTATACGAAATATACAGATTGCTACAGACTGGTCTGCTGTTAACAGATTCTGTTTTTGTTGTGTTGGTTGCTTATTTTGATGAAACTATGGATAGTATCGGGGGGGGGGGGAGGGTATTAGCCATGGAAGATTGAAAATATAGTAACCCAACATCAGCACAAGTAGAATTTAAGTTTTCTACAATACCTAAAGAAGTGGTGGTTTGCTTTCTCATACTAATGTTATCTCGAGTTTCTGTTTAAGTTTCGTATTGTGAAGTTTTCAAGTTTTGGGTGAAGTTCTTATGGACAAAGAGATAAAGAGTGTCAAGAGCTCAAGCTTGGGGATGCCCAAGGCACCCCAAGAGATTCAAGGATGCCGTAAAAGACTAAGCTTGGGGATGCCCCGGGAAGGCATCCCCTCTCTCGTCTTCAATCCATTGGTAACGTTACTTGGGGCTATATTTTTATTCACCACATGTTATGTGTTTTTTCTTGGAGCGTCTTGTATCGTAGGAGTCTTTTATTTTTGTTGTGTCACAATCATCCTTGCTGCACACCTAGAGAGAGAGACATGCACTCACCGTAATTTTGTCGAGCTTCACTTATATCTTTTGAGCTAGATACTTTTGCTCTATGTGCTTCACTTATATCTTTAAGAGCACAGCGGTGCGTGGCTTGGTAGTTGATCTATGCTTTGAAAGTACTCTCAAAAGGGGTAGTTATCCAATGGGATACGAAAACTTCCACCTTCATGTGCATTGAATAGTTAGAGAAGTTTGATTCATCTCAATTAGTTTTGAGTTGTGGTTTTGGTAATATTGAAGTTATGCTAGTAAGGTGTTGTGGATCTAGAAATACTTGTATTGAAGTTAGTGATTCCCATAGCATGCACGTATGGTGAACCGCTATGTGATGAAATCTGAGCATGATTAGTCTATTGATTGTCATCCTTTGCGTGGCGGTCAGGATCGCGCGATGGTTTATACCTACCAACCCTTCCCCTAGGAGTATGCGTTGAATGCTTTGTTTCGATTACTAATAAAACTTTTGCAACAAGTATATGAGTTCTTCATGACTAATGTTGAGTCCATGGTTTAGATGTACTTTCACCTTCCACCATCACTATCTTCTTAGTGCCGTGCAACTTTCGCCGGTGCACAAAACCCACCATTAGCCTCCCTCAAAACAGCCACCATACCTACCTACTATGGCTTTTTCAAAGTCATTCCGAGATATATTGCCATGCAACTACCACCATGACATATGCCACCACGTCGACATTTCCATTGCATGATCATAGATATCTAGCATGATGTTTCCATTAATGTCCATGCCATGCTAGATCATTTTCACGGTACACTACCGAAGACATTTCATATAGAGTCATAGTTGCTCTAAGTTTTGAGTTGAAAGTGTGATGATCATCATTGATGGAGCATTGTCCCATGTGAGGAAATAAAAGATGCTAAAGAAGCCCACCAAAAAAAAGAGGCCAAAGAGCCCACCAAAAAAATAAAAAAAATGAGAGAAAAAGAGAGAAGGGACAATGCTACCACTTTTTCCACACTTGTGCATATTAAGCACCATGATCTTCATGATTGAGAGTCTCTCGTTTTGTCACCACCATATAGCTAGTGGGAAATTTCCATTATATAACTTGGCTAGTATATTCCAATGATAGGCTTCCTTAAAATTGCCTTAGGTCTTCGTGAGCAAGCAAGTTGGATGCACACCCACTAGTTTTCTTTAAGAGCTTTCACATACTCTTAGCTCTAATGCATCATTTGTATGGCAATCCCTACTCATTCACATTGATATCTATTGATGAGCATCTCCACAACTCATTGATATGCCTAGTTAATGTGACCATCTTCTCCTTGTTTTGTCTTGCAACCTCCACCACACTCCACACCATCTATAGTGTTCTAACCATGGCTCACGCTCATGTATTGCATGAGAGTTGAAAAGATTTGAGAAATTAAAGGTGTGAAACAATTACTTGGCCAATACCGGGGTTGTGCATGATTTAAATTTGTTGTGCAATGATGATAGAGCATAGCCAGACTATATGCTTTTGTAGGGATAACTTTCTTTTGGCTTTGTTATTTTGAAAGTTCATGATTACCTTGCTAGTTTGCATGAGTTATTATTGTTTCCACGTCAATAGCAAACTATTGTTTTGAATCTAATGGATCTTAACATTCACGTCACATAAGAGGAGTTACAAAGGACATCTATGCTAGGTAGCATGAAAGCATCAAAAATTCATTCTTTATCACTTCCCTATTCGAGGACGAGGAGGAGTTAAGGTTGGGGATGCTTGATACATGTCAAACGTATCTATAATTTTTGATGGTTTCATGCTGTTATCTTGTCATCTTTGGATGTTTTATGTACCTTTTATATCATTTTTGGGACTAACTTATTAATTCAGTGCCAAGTGCCAGTTCCTGTTTTTTCTGTGTTTTCTGGCTCTTTTCAGATCTGATTTTGGAACGGAGTCCAAACGGAATAAGATCCCCGAAATGATTTTTTCCCGAACGAAAGAAGATTAGGGGGTTGTGGGCCAAGCCAGGAGGGCTACAAGGAGCCCACAAGCACCCACTCCGCCACCAGGGGGGCGGCGGAGGGCAGGCTTGTGGCCTCCCTGGCGCCCCGTGACCTAGATCTTGCGCCTATATATTCCGTAAAAATCAGAAAAAAAATCAAGGGATCCACGAAAATACTTTTCCGCCGCCGCAAGCTTCCGTTTCCGCGAGATCTCATCTGGAGACCCTTCCCGGTGCCCTGCCGGAGGGGACTTTGGAGTTGGAGGGCTTCTTCATCATCATCATCGCCCCTCCAATGACTCGTGAGTAGTTCACTTCAGACCTACGAGTCCGTAGTTAGTAGCTAGATGGCTTCTTCTCTCTCTTGGATCTTCAATACAAAGTTCTCCATGATCTTCATGGAGATCTATCCGATGTAATCTTCTTTGGCGGTGTGTTTGTCGAGATCCGATGAATTGTGGATTTGTGGTCTGATTATCTATGATATATACTTGAGTCTTTGCTAATTTCTTATATACATGATTTGATATCCTTGTAAGTCTCTCCGAGTCTTGGGTTTTGTTTTGCCAACTAGATCTATGAGTCTTGCAATGGGAGAAGTGCTTGGTTTTGGGTTCTTACCGTGTGGTGACCTTTCCCAGTGACAGTAGGGGCAGCAAGGCACATATCGTGTAGTTGTCATCAAGGGTAACAAGGTGGGCTCTGGCGTAGATATGAGATTGTCCATCTACATCATGTCATCTTGCTTAAGGCGTTACTCTGTTCTTTTGGACTTAATACACTAGAGGCATGCTAGATAGCGGTCGACGTGTGGAGTAATAGTAGTAGATGCAGAAAGTATCGGTCTACTTGTTTTGGACGTGATGCCTATAGATACAATCATTTCCATAGATGATATCACGACTTTGCGCAGTTCTATCAATTGCTCGACATCAATTTGTTCACCCACCGTCTACTTTCTTTCATGAGAGAAGCCACTAGTAAACACTACGGTCCCCGGGTCTATTCACAGCTATCGTTTCCACTTTCGCTTTTACTTTGCTTTGTTACTTTGTTGCTTTCAGTTCTCACTTGGCGAACAATCTATAAGGGATTGACAACCCCTTCATAGCGTTGGGAGCAAGCTTTTTGTGTTTGTGCAGCCTCTTGTGATACTCCTTCACTGGATCGATACCTTGGTTCTCAAACTGAGGGAAATACTTACCACCGCTGCGCTACATCACCCTTTCCACTTCGAGGGAACACCAACATAAGGCTCCAAGGCCACGGGGGAAATCCTTTGCATATTTGCCTAGGAAGTCCCTTAAGGAATAGCCGTAGCAGAAGGATTCCTGGTGCCGTCGACACACCTATTTCTGGCGCCGTTGGAAGGTCTTTTGTTGCAGCAGTAATGTCCAAGCTAGCGTTGCTACTCTCAATCAAGGAAGATAAGGGCATATCATTAGGATCTAAAGGAGCACTTCTACTAGCAACCAAATTCATTAACTCAACCATCTTAGCACTTAACGAGTTAATTTCTTCTATAGTGTGTACCTTTTTACTAGTAGGTGACCTTTCAGTGTGTCGTCATTAGGATCTAAAGGAGCACTTATACTAGCAACTAAATTCATTAACTCATCCATCTTAGCACTTAACGAGTTAATTTATTCTATAGCGTGTACCTTTTTACTAGTAGGTGACCTTTTAGTGTGCCAGTGAGAGTAGTTCGTCATGATATTGTCTAGGAGTTTTGTAGCTTCTCCTAACGTGATTTCCATGAACTTTGCACCTGAGGCGGAGTCCAAGATATTTCTAGAAGCGAAATTCAAGCTAGCGTAAAAGATTTGTATAATCATCGAAAGAATCAAGCCATGAGTGGGACAATTTCTAATCATCAATTTCATCCTCTCCCAAGATTGTGCAACATGTTCATGATCAAGTTGCTTAAATTTCATGATATCATTACAGAGAGAGATAATCTTAGCCGACCGAAAATACTTGGATATATAAGCATCTTTGCACTTGTTACAAGAATCAATACTATTTTTGGGCGAAGAAGAAAACCAAGTTTTTGCTCGATCCCGCAATGAGAAAGGAAAAAGCCTCAATTTAATCACATCATTATCCACATCTTTCTTCTTTTGCATATCGCAAAGCTCAATGAAGGTATTAAGATGGGATGCAGCATCTTCACTAGGAAGGCCGGAGAATTGCTCTTTCATAACAAGATTCAGCAAAGCAGCATTGATTTCGTATGATTGTGCACTAGTGGAGGGTGCAATCGGAGTACTAATAAAAGCATTATTATTAGTATTCGAGAAGTCACAAAGTTTGGTGTTTTCAGTCATGGTGACTTCAGCAAGCAAACAAGCACACAAGCGAACAGAAAGCAAGTGAGAGAAAAGGGCGAACGAAAAAGGCAAACGAAAAAAGGCAAACGAAGAAAACGGCAAATATTTTTGTAAATTTTTGTTTTTCAGAAGTGGGGGAGAGGAAAACGAGAGGCAAAAAAGTAAATGCAAGAGATGAGTTTGCGACACTTACTTGGATGAGTTCTTGACTTGATCCTCCCCGGCAAAGGCGCCAGAAATCCTTCTGCTACTTCTCAAACAACTGCGCGAGAAATTGGCACGTTGACGGAGACTTGGCTTGCATTGGTTTTTCCCTTGAAGAGGAAAGGGTGATGCATAACAGGAGCAGTAAGTATTTCCCTCAGTTTGAGAACCAAGGTATCAATCCAGTAGGAGAATCGCGTCAAGTCCAGAGTTCCTGCGCAAACACAAAAGAGCTTGCACCCAACCTATAAAGGGGTTGTCAATCCCTTCAAGATTGATTGCAAAGTGAGATCTGAAGGCGGAAAGTGCAACGAAGTAAAAGTGTAAGGCTGAAAATATGATGTGAAGTAGACTCGGGGGCCATAGTGTTCACTAGAGGCTTCTCTCAAAATAGCAAATATTACGGTGGGTGAACAAATTACTGTCGAGCAATTGATAGAACCGCGCAAAGTCATGATGATATCTAAGGCAATGATCATACATATAGGCATCACGTCCGAGACAAGTAGATTGATACTTTATGCATCTACTACTATTACTCCACACATCGACCGCTAACCAGCATGCATCTAGTGTATTGAGTTCATGACGAACAATGTAATGCCTTAAGCAAGATGACATGATGTAGAGGGATAAAATCAAACCAATGATGAAACCCCCATCTTTTTACCCTTGATGGCAACAACACGATGCGTGCCTCGCTACCCCTTCTGTCACTGGGTGAGGTAACCGCACGGTATGAACCCAAAACCAAGCACTTCTCCCATTGCAAGAATCATAGATCAAGTTGGCCAAGCAAAACCCACAACTCAAAGAGAATTACAAGGATATGAAATCATGCATATAAGAGATCAAAAAAATCAAATAAGATTCATAGATAATCTGATCATAAATCCACAATTCATCGGATCTCGACAAACACACCTTAAAAGAAGATTACATCGGATAGATCTCCATGAAGATCATGGAGAACTTCGTATTGAAGTTCCAAGAGAGAGAAGAAGCCGTCTAGCTACTAGCTATGGACCCGAAGGTCTATGGTGAACTACTCATGCATCATCGGAGAGGTCATGGTGTTGATGAAGAAGCCCTCCGTATCCGAATCCCCCCTCCGACACGGCACCAGAACGTGCCCTAGATGGGATCTTGCGGAGACAGAAACTTGCGGCGGCGAAAAAGTATTTTCGTTGATCTCCTGATTTTTTTCTGGGCTTTTAGGGAATATATGGGTGAAAGACCTAGAGTAGAGGAGGCCCAGGGAGCCCACAAGCCTGGGAGGCGCAGCCCCCCTGGCCGTGGCTAGGGGGCTTGTGCGGTCCCTGGTGACCCTCTGCCTTGGTTCTCAAGTTTTCCGATCGTCTTCTGTTTCGGAAAAAATATTTTTGGAAGTTTCATTCCGTTTGGACTCCGTTTAAAATCCTCCTCTGAAAAGGGTCAAAAACACGGAAAAAACAGGAGCTGGCACTTGGCACTGAGTTAATAAGTTAGTCCCAAAAAAGATATAAAAGGCATACAAAACATCCAAAGTTGACAAGATAATAGCGTGAAACCATCAAAAATTATAGATACGTTGGACACGTATCAATGACCCTTAAGTATAGGGGGTCAATCGTAGTCCTTTCAATAAGTAAAAGTGTCGAATCCAACGAGGAGCGGAAGGAAATGACAAGCGGTTTTTAGCAAGGTATTTTCTGCAAGCACTAAAATAGCGGTAACAAGTTGTTAGATAGCAAGATAATTGTAAAAAGTGACAAGTAGGAATAGTAACATATGGTGCAGCAAGGTAGCCCAATCCTTTTCTGACAAAGGACAGGACAAACCAATTTCTTATAATAGGCAAAGCGTTCTTGAGGGCATACAAGAATTTCATCTAGTCACTTTCATCATGTTGGGTTAATTTGTGTTTGGTATTTTGATAATTTTATATTTGGGTGGACCGGTACTTGGGTGTTGTTCTTAC
Source organism: Hordeum vulgare subsp. vulgare (assembly GCF_904849725.1). NCBI lineage: Eukaryota > Viridiplantae > Streptophyta > Magnoliopsida > Poales > Poaceae > Hordeum > Hordeum vulgare. The sequence goes on along the minus strand of NC_058524.1, from coordinate 385,725,131 downwards.
TTGAACAAACCTCCCACTTATGATTAACCCTCCCTCAAGCATCCGCAACTACGAGAAAAGTATTAAGAATAAATTCTAACCATAGTATTAAACATAGGGATACAAATGAGCTCCTTACGAAGAAGTGCATAGACTCGGGTTTAAGTTTCTGTCACTCTCGCAACCTACCCTCTAATTAGTACTCCACAATGCATTACCTTAGGCCCAAATATGGTGAAGTGTTATGTAGTCGACGTTCACTTAACACCACTAAGGGAATCACAACATTCATATCATCAAAATATCGAACGAATATAAACTTCACATGACTACTAGCAACATGATTTCTCCTGTGGCCTCAAGAACAAAAGTAACTACTCACAAGTGATAAACATGTCCATGATCAGAGAGGTATTAAGTAGCATAATGGATCTAAACATATGATCTTCCACCAAATAAACCATAAAGCATCAACTACAAGATGTAATCAGCACTACTAGTCACACCCCAAGTACCAATCCGAGGTTCCGGTACAAGATTGAGTACAAGAGATGAACTAGGGTTGTGAGAGGAGATGGTGCTGATGAAGATTGGCCTCCCCAAGATGAGAGGGTTGTTGGTGATGACAATGGTTTCGATTCCCCCCTCCGGGAGGGGAGTTCCTCCAGCGGAATCACTCTGCCGGAAGGCAAAAGTGCTCCTGCCCAGGTTCTTCCTCGAGACGGCGGCGCTTGATCATGAAAGTCCTCCTATTTTTTTAGGGTAAAAGAAAATTTATACCAGAAGATTGTCGCCACAGGTGCGCCAGGGGGCCCACTAGACATCAGGCCGCGCGAGGGGGGCTGGCGCGACCTCATGTCTAGTGGGCGCCAGGTAGCCCCCCTCCATTACATCTTCGCTCGAGTATTTCTTATTTATTATAAAATAAATCTCTGTAAATTTTTAGCCCAATTGGAGGTGTGCAAAATAGGTATCTTTGACGTTGCTTTTTCAGGTCCAGAATTCCATCCGCCGACATTCTCCCACTTGATGTAAACATTGCATATTATGAGAGGAAAGGCATTAGAATTACTGCACCAAGTGGAAAAATGCATAAAAACACTATAAATAACATTAACAAAACAAGATGCAAAATGGACGTATCAACTCCCCAAGCTTAGACCTCGCTTGTCTCAAGCGAAAGCCGATAATGAAATTCATGACCAGATGCTTTGAGAGAGGTGTCGGTAAAAACAAAATACTGACGTAATGGCATCATGCTCATTATTATAACAACAAATAAAACTTTATAATATACTTCATCACAACATTTTCATCATATAAATTTTATCATAAAGGCTTCTTATAAATAAGTACCAGTTCATCAGAACATTGAAGTATGAAGCATAAATTCTATTGAAAACTAACAAACTAAGTATTCAGTCAACTTTGCAACACAATTCATCATATTTTCAGGAAGGGTCACATATTGGAGCTTTTAAGCTAGTCTACATACTCAACCATCATTTAGTGTTCTATGATTTCTAACACTCACCGCATTCATATGAGAAAAAGGTTTCAACCGGACACACAGAAAGATAGGGGCTTATAGTGTGGCCTCCCAACGTATTCACCTCAAGGGTGATGTCAACAATAATAACCCATGACAACCCACATTCAGCTGGATATATATGTTTAGATATTTCCCCTAGCACATGATGCTTGCCAAAGAGAAGGTAAAGGAAGTAGATGAAAATACTTTGACCCTTGCACAAAATTAACTAAATAAAGGTAAAAGATAGGCCCTTCGCAGAGGGAAGCATAGGTTGTCATGCACTTTTTGGTTGTATGCTAAATCTCTTAGTGCAATGGAACATTAATTCATATTTCCCCTTGTGATGGCAACCTTTATTATGCAGTCCGTTACTTTTATTATCACCATCACAAGTTTGTACAATGCTTAATTTCCCTTACACTAAATGATCAAACATTTTTAGAAGCAATTTATATTGCTTTGTGCACCAATGAGAACTTACTTGAAGGCTCTTACTCAATCCATAGGTAGGTATGGTAGACTCTTGAAACATGGATTTGTGTTTAATGTTTAGGATGCACAAGTAGTATATCTACTTAGAGCGGAATTTTGGCTAGCAAAGGTATTGGTCAAGCACCAAATGTTAGAGGATCTAAAACAATATAACTTCTATGTGAATGTGAACAAGCATAAATCATTACGTTGTCTTCCTTGTCTAGTGTCAATAGTTTTGGCATATTATAATTAATGGGCGATCACAATCATAAAATATGTCAAGGATAGTGTATTTGCATGTAAATCTTCTCTTCCCTTATTAATTCTTTCACGTGTTGCATCACCGACCAATGCTATGTTTGTCAACCTTCAACAAATTTTACCATGTATACTTTTCCTTATGTGATGTCACTACTTACTATAAGATTGGCATATGATATTTTCCATTATTCTTCTTAATTTTGATTGCACTAAGAAAGTAAAGATGCAAAACTCAAACTAAACTTTATTATATAAGTCTCACTCGATTACATAGATAGATAAATAGATAGATAGATCACAAAACTAGCACTCAAAAGAAAATGATAGAACTAAACTTTTATTTGACTAAATCATGAAATAACTAAAGATCAAGCTAAGATGGATAAATATAAATAAAGGTGATGGTGATACGATACTGGGGCAGCTCCCCCGAGCTTGGCACAAGCCAAGGGGAGTGCGGATACCCGTGTACTCAAGTGTTATTCTTTGGTGGTGAAGATGGATGTGGGGGTGTAGATGATGAGGTAGCGTCAAACTTGTCCTCCGGCTTCCATGGCAGTGTCTCACCATTATAAGAAGTGGCACGAGTCTCCAGAGTCCTACAACTGGCAGCTAAACTCACACCTTTAAACCTTCTTCATAGTCAAAGATTTTGTTTTTAAGATCGAAGATTTGGCCTTGTAGAAAATTGATTTGCTCGTTGAGGGTGAAGACGATATCCTCCAAGGGCCTGCCATCCACCTTCAGATCATGGGTGAATTATTTTATCATGGAGTGGTTGGCACTGAGCACGCTCCACCATGCCTTGGCACCTCAAGATCTCCTACTCCAGCACATCAAGCTTTGCTTCCACGGTCCCCGTCTTCTTGGGCCCTTGAACATCCCGGATGTGAAGCACCCCATCACGCATCTCAATGGATTCATGGTGCTTCATCACCTCACGTAAGTAGGGGTTAATGACCCTCTCAAAGAACTTGTCCTTGGAGGAGCTTGATGAGATCATGGTAATCTACTTCTATGAGAAAAACAACAGGAAACAAGAATAGAGGATTTCTCCGTGGTACAGGGGTCAAATCATCGGGAGATATATATAGAGAATTTTTATACAAGGAAACACGTGTTCCACAAGAAAATAAAGCGAGGAAGGTGCCCGAGGGGCCCACTAGACATCAGGTCGCGCCAGGGGGGCTGATGTGCCCTCGTGTCTAGTGGACACCTGAGTTGCCTTCACGTGTGTTTCTCAGTTCTCTAATTTTTCTAATTTTCCAAAACTGACGGAAAATATTTTTGTGGATTTTTCTGAGCATTTTTACTTACCGTATCATATACCTATTGCTTTTAAGGGTTCTGGAGTGTTCTTGGAAGTCTCCCTAATGTGCTCCTCCGGTGTCATCGTTTGGATAATATTTGGTTTAACATTCGTTGGCGTACCTAACATATAGTGCTTTATTCTTTGTCCATTGACCACCTTTGGTTTAGTGCCTTCGGGATTATTGATCTTAAAAGCTCCAGACCGATAAACTTCTTCGATGATATATGGTCCTTCGCATTTGGAGAGAAGTTTTCCTACAAAAAACTGAAGACGAGAATTGTATAATAGAACATATTCACCAACTTTGAATTCTTGCTTTTTGATTCTTTAGTCATGCCATCTTTTAAATTTTTCTTTGAATAGTTTAGCATTTTCATAATCTTGGGTTCTCTATTCATCTAATGATCTAATATAAAATAACCTCTTTTCACCAGCAAGTTTGAAATCATAGTTGAGTTCTTTAATTGTCCAATAAGCATTATCTTCTAACTCAAGAGGTAAATGACATGCTTTCCCATAAACCATTTTATAAGGAGACATACCCATAGGATTTTTACAAGCTGTTCTATAGGCCCACAATGCATCATATAATTTCGTAGACCAATTCTTTCGGGACCTATTGACAGTCTTTTGCAATATTAGTTTTATTTCTCTATTGGTTAATTCTACTATACCATTAGAGGATGATAGGGAGATGCAATTCTGTGGTTAACATCATATCTAGCAAGCAGTTTACAAAAAGCACCATGAGTGAAATGTGGACAACCATCAGTCATTAAGTATCTAGGGATTCCAAAACATGGGAAAATAACTTCCATAAACATTTTAATATAGGTGTGATGATCAACACTATTGGTTGGAATAACTTCTACCCATTGAGTGACATAATCAACAGCAACCAAAGTATGTGTATACCCAGTAGAGGAAGGAAAAGGTCCCATATAATCAAATCCCCAAACATCAAATGGTTCAATAACAAGTGAATAATTCAAAGGCATTTGCTAACGTCTACTAATGTTACCAATTCTTTGACATTCATCACAAGAGAGGACAAACTTACGAGCATCCTTGAAAAGAGTAGGCCAATAAAATCCACACTGTAATACCTTGTGTGCAGTTCTATCCCCCGCATGGTGTCTTCCATAAGCCTCAGAGTGGCAGTTCCGATGGAATTGTTCATGTTCATGCTCAGGTATACAACGTCTAACAATACCATCTACTCCCTCTTTATAAAGATGTGGATCATCTCAAAAGTAATGTATTAAATCAAAGAAGATTTTTTCTCTTTTGTTGATTGGTGAAACTAGGTGGTATGTATTTAGCAACAATGTAATTAGCATAATGACCAAACCACGGTGTGTTATGAAAAATATTGACCGCAACTGGTTGTTCATCAGGAAATCTAGCATGAATAGGTAGTGGGTCCTCAAGAACATTTTCTAACCTAGACAAGTTGTCAGCTATGGGGTTCTCACCTCCTTTCCTATCAATGCCATGCAAATCAAATTCTTGTAGCAAAAGAACCCACCTAATAAGTCTAGGCTTAGCATTTTTATTTTCCATAAGATATTTAATAGAAGCATGATGAGTGTGAACAATTACTTTAGAGTCAACAATGTAATATCTGAATTTATCATAAGAAAATACAATTGCTAATAATTCTTTTTCAATGGTAGCATAATTTCTCTAGGTAGTGTCTAGAGTTTTACTAGCAATGTGGATAACATTTAATTTCTTATCAACTCTCTGTCCTAGAACAACACCAATAGCATAATCACTAGCATCACACATAATTTCAAAAGGCAAGTTCCAATCAGGTGGTTGAACAATAGGTGTAGAAGTTAAGGCTTTCTTAAGTGTTTCGGAGTCTTCTACACATTCATCATCAAAACGAAAGGAACATCCTTTTGTAATAAATTATTAAGAGGCTTGGATATTTTAGAGAAGTACTTAATAAACCTCTTATAGAAACCAGCATGACCAAGCAAACTACGGATACCTATAATATCTTTAGGACATGTCATCTTCTCAATTGCATCAACTTTAGCCTTATCCACCTCAATACCTTGTTCAGAAATTTTATGACCCAAAACAACACCTTCATTTACCATAAAGTGGCACTTCTTCCAATTCAAGACAATGTTAGTTTTCTCACATCTCTGCAAAACTCGATCAAGGTTGCTTAAGAAATCATCAAAAGAAGTTCCGTAAATGGAAAAATCGTCCATGAAGACCTCAACAATCTATTCACAAAAATCAAAGAATATAGTAGTCATACATCTTTGAAAGGTAGAAGGTGCATTGCTTAACCCAAAAGGCATACGTCTATAAGCATATGTTCCAAAAGGACAAGTGAAGGTGGTTTTCTCTTGATCAGGTTGTGACAAAGGTATTTGAGAGAAACCAGAATAACCATCTAGAAAGCAAAAAATGTGTGTGCTTCGATAATCTTTCTAGCATTTGGTCTATGAAAGGTAAAGGATAATGATATTTTCTAGTAGCTTTGTTTAAGTTTATAAAATCAATTACCATTCTATAACCAGTCGTAGTTCTTTGTGGAATGAGTTCAGTTTTATCATTAGGAACAATAGTAATACCTCCTTTCTTAGGAACACAATGAATGAGACTAACCCATCTACTATCAGCTATGGGATAAATTATACCTGCTTCGAGAAGCTTGAATATTTCATTTCTTACCACTTCTTTCATTTTGGGATTTAGTCTACATTGGTGATCAACAACGGTTTTAGCATATGGATCCATATTAATCTTGTGCTGATAGAGAGTGGGACTAATTCCCTTAAGATCATCAAGAGTATATCCAATAACAACTCGGTGCTTCCTTAAAGTTTTTAGCAATCTTTCTTCTTTATGCTCTGTAAGGTTAGCACTAGTAATACCAGGATATATCTTCTTTTCATCAAGATAAGCATATTTCAAGATGACAGGTAATTGCTTTAATTCAAACACATGATCACACTTCGGTGGAGGAGGACCTCCTAGAGTTTCAATATCCAGGTTGTGTTTGAGGATAGGCTTTTTCTCAAATAACATATTATCTAGTTCATTTCTTTCACGCATGTGCATATCATTTTCATGGTCTAGCAAATATTGTTCTAATGGATCGGTAGGAGGGATGGCAATAGAAGCAAGACCAATTACTTCATCTTTACTAGGAAATTCTTTGTCATGGGGTTGCTTACTAAACTTGGAGAAATGAAACTCATGAGACATACCACCAAAATTAACAGTGACAGTTTCCATTTTGCAATCTATTTGAGCATTGACAGTGTTCAAGAAAGGTCTACCAAATATTATGGGACAAAACTTATCTTGTGGTGAGCCAAGTACTAGAAAGTCAGTAGGGTATTTTACTTTTCCACACAAGACCTCAACATATCTAACAATCCCAAGTGGTATGATGGTGTCTCTATTAGTAAGTTTGATAGTAACATCTATGTTTTCTACCTCAGCGGGTGCTATCTCATGCATAATTTCTTAATATAAGGTGAAAGGGATAGCACTAACACTAGAACCCATATCACATAAACCATGATAGCAATGATCTCCTATTTTGACCGAAACGACATGCATGCCAACAGTAAGCCTATTCTTATCTTTAGTATCAGGTTTGGCAATTCTAGCAGCTTCATTACAGAAATAAGTAACATGCCCATCAATATTGTCTACCAAGAGATCTTTAACCATAGCAGTACTATGTTCTACATTCATTTGCTCAATGGGTTTGGTTGTTCTAACATAACTTTTGTTAACCACAAGTGAAGCTTTAACATGTTCCTTTGTCCTAACTGGGAAAGGTGGTTTCTCAATATAAGCAGTAGGCACAACTCGGTCAACATTCTAAATGATAGTTTGAGCCTCAAATTTAATTGGTTCTTCAATTTTTTCTTTAATGTGTGGATGATATTTAAACCATTTATCTTTAGGGAGATCAACATGAGCAGCAAAGGTTTCACACAATGATGCTACTATCTCAGAGTCACTTCCATACTTAGTGCTAAAATCATTGAAAGCATCGGTATTCATAAAAGATTTAACACAATCAAACTTAGGTTTTATACCTAAATCTTTAACTTCGTCGAGCTCCAAATCTTCGGAGTTGCGTTTAATTCTTTCCAAAAGACCCCACCTGAATTCAATAGTCTTCTTCATAAAAGAACCGGAGCAAGAAGTATTAAGCATGGTTTGATCATTATGAGAAAGCCGAGCATAAAAATTCTGAATAATAATTTCTCTCAACATCTCATGATTGGGTCATGAATATAACATTGAATTCAGCCTCCCCCAAGATAGAACGATACTTTCTCCTTCACGAGGCCAAAAATTACAGATAAAATTCCGATCCCGATGAACAAGATGCATAGGATAATTGTTTTGGTGAAACTTGAATTGCAATCGATTCCAGTTCCAAGATCATGTATCATCACACAAACTATACCTTGTCAATGATCCCCCCCAAAGATAATAGAAAACCTTCTTCTTGACTTCATCACCGGATACAAGCTTAAATAATCCACAAACATCATCTACATAAATTAGGTGCATATCGGGATGTTTTGTTCCATCTCCTGCATAAGGATTAGCTAGCAGTTTCTCTATCATACCCAAAGGAATTTCATAATAAACATTTTCAGTTGGTTCAGCAGGTTGAGGAACAACTCTCTATGTTTCCGATCAAGGTGAAGATACCCAGAACAAGCCCCTCGAAGGATGACTTTCCATAGTGAAAACTAATAGTAAATTTCAGCATGTAATATAAATATTCCCTTACCAAAGGCTCTTGAGTCCTCGGAAATGACGCCAGAAAAGAGTCTTGATGACCCACAATTATAGGGGGTCAATCTTCGTCCTTTCAATAAGTAAGAGTGTCAAACCCAACGAGGAGCACAAGGAAATGACAAGCGGTTTCCAGCAAGGCAATTTTTGCAAGCTCTGAAATAGTGGTAACAAGTTGTTTTATAGCAAGATAATTGTAACAAGTGACAAGTAGCAATAGTAACAATAGGTGCACCACGGTAGCCCAATTCTTTTCTGGCGAAGGACAGGACATACCTAATAGGCAAAGCGTTCTTGAGGGCACACGGGAATTCCATCTAGTCACTTTCCTCATGTTGGGTCAATTTGCGTTTGCTATTTTGCTATTTTGATATGTTGGTGGACCAGTGCTTGGGTGCTGTTATTACTTGAAAAACCTCCCACTTACGATTAACCCTCCCGCAAGCAACCGCAACTACGAGAAAAGATCTAAAAATAAATTCTAACCATAGCATTAAACATAGGGATCCATATCTGCCCCTTACGAAGTAGTGCATAGACCTGGGTTTAAGTTTCTGTCACTCTCGCAACCCACCCTATAATTACTACTCCACAATGTATTCCCTTAGGCCCAAATATGGTGAAGTGTTATGTAGTCTACATTCAGATAACACCACTAAGGGAATCACAACATTCATATCATCAAAATATCGAACGAATATAAACTTCACATGACTACTTTTAACATTATTTCTCCGATGGCCTCAGGAACAAAAGTAACTACTCATAAGTGATAAACATGTTCAGGATCAGAGAGGTATTAAGTAGCATAATGTATCTGAACACATGATATTCCACCAAATAAACCATAAAGCATCAACTACAAGATGTGATCAACACTACTAGTCACACCCTAGGTACCAATCCGAGGTTCCGGTACAAGATTGAGTATAAGAGATGAACTAATGTCTTGAGAGGAGATGGTGCTAATGAAGATATTGGTGAAGATTGGCCACCCCAAGATGAGAGGGTTGTTAGTGATGGCGATGCACTACTGGAATTCAGAAATTTACCGTCTGCTTGGCCTTTGCCGTCAGCTGACACATGGCAAAGGTACTCTTTGCCGTCAGCTGACACATGGCAAAGGTACTCTTTGCCGTCAGCTGTCAGAGTGCTCACGACAAAGAGGTGGCAGATGGAAAAAGTTTATTTTGCCGTCGGCCACCTCTTTGCCGTCCGCTGGCCGACGGCAAAGAAGCCCTATGCGGACGGCAAAGGGAGGGCGGACGGCAAAGCCCCCCCCCCCCCCAACGGCAAAAACGCCACCCCACCCACCCCTCCCCTTTGCCGTCTGCTTGGGGGCCTTTGCCGTCCGCCTGGGAGCGCGGCGGACGGCAAAGGGGACGGCGGCCCACCAACCCAACCCCCCACCCGGTGCCTCCCCCCCCGGGACCTTTGTCGTCGGCCTTGGGGGCCTTTGCCGTCCGCCTAGGAGCGCGGCGGACGGCAAAGGCGCGGCAGCCTTGCCACGTACACGCGCACCCCCGCCCCCCTCCAACCCTTCCCACGTAGCCCACCCGTTGCTCGAATCCCTGCCCCGCGCCGCCACCTGCCGACGTCCCGCGCCGCCGCCTGCCCTGCGACGCTGCCCTGCGTAGCCCCTCCTCCCTGCCCCACGCCGCCGCCTGCCCCGCGCCGCTCCTCCTCCCTGCCCCGCGCCGCCGCCTGCCCCGCGCCGCTCCTCCTCCCTGCCCCGCGCCGCCGCCTGCCCCGTGCCGCTCCTCCTTCCTGCCTCGCGCCGCCGCCTGCCCCGCGCTGCCGCCCACCCCGCGCCGCCCCTCCTCCCTGCGCCGCCCGCTCCCCTGGCGCCTGCCCCTCCCAGCGCCGCCCCTCCTACACCGCCCCTCCTGCGCCGCCCCTCCTCCCTGCGGCACCCCTCCTCCCTGCGCCTCCTCCCTGCGCCGCCCCTCCTCCCTGCACCGCCCTTCCTCCCTAGGTAAATTTATTTTTGTTTTTTTTGTTTTTTTCTCTTTTGTCATTTTTAGGTTCATGGTAATTAGTTTGTGGTAATTAGTTTGTTAGGTTATACTATATATGCTAATTGTTTATGGTAAAATTAATGACACGAGGATGATAACATTAGTTGTCAAGCATGATGTGTTTTTTGGTTTTGTTTCTATTTAATGGTATTTGTAGTTTGAAAACGCCGATGTGTTCTCTGTCACACATGTGACACTTATTATGTACAAAAAATATTTTTTTCTCATAGTACCTCTTCATCGGAATGGCTAAAAAACAATATATTTTTTTGACTCGGGAGTACTAATGATGTGTTTCAAGAAAAAAGTGGTGTCATTAGAAAAGAAAAAGGTTTAGGGTTGAGCACATTATTCTATCTTCGAAGATCGACCGGGTACCCTCCCAAAAAAAAGATCGACCCGGTCTAGCTGATTCATGAGCACAGCGACGTGGGAAGCACTATGTTGTGGTGTGTGTGCTTCCACCGGACAAAACAATGAAATTTTGAAACATGGACGCGGCGCCGGACCACGCGTTGACGGCGGAGGCGGCGGCCGTGCTCTCCCCGAGCGGGCCGGTCAGGTAGCTGATGAAGTTGGAGGAGATGCCGTAGTACGCGAACCCCCGACCCCCCGACCCCCGACGCCACTGACCCCTGACCCCCGACGCCACTCACCCTCGACCCCCGACCCCCTACCCCGACCGTGACGCCACTGACCCCCAACTCCCGAGCCCGGACACCTCTTTGGCCTCTTGTTGACCAAAAAGACCCCAACCCCCGACGCTAGTGACCCTCAACCCCCGACGACACTGAGCCACATAGTTATGAGTTAGGTCACATAGTTATGTTAATTATAAAAACATCAAATTTGTGTTGATCGTGTGAATTTCAATGTGCAGTTGTTCGACGACCTCCGACAACACTCACCCTCGACCCCCGACCCCCGACCCCGACCCCCGACGCCACTGACCCCCGATCCCCGACGCCCGACGCCACTAACCCTCGACCCCCGACCCCCGACCCCCGACAACACTCACCCTCGACCCCGACCCCCTACCCCGACCCCCGACGCCACTGACCCCCGACCCCCGACGCCCGACGCCACTGACCCTCGACCCCCGACCCCCGACCCCCGACAACACTCACCCTCGACTCCCGACCCCCTACCCCGACCCCCGACGCCATTGACCCCCAACCCCCGACGCCATTGACCCCCAACCCCCGAGCCCCGACACCTCTTCGGCCTCTTGTTGACCGAAAAGACCCCAATCCCCGATGCCAGTGACCTTCGACCCCCGATGACACTGACCCACATAGTTATGAGTTAGGTCATATAGTTATGTTAATTATAAAAACATCATATTTGTGTTGATCGGGTGAATTTCAATGTGCAGTTGTTCGACGACCTCCACATGCGTTGGACGAGCTCCGCCCTTGCGTTGTTGGTGAGCACAAATGACTTCTCCTCCTACCCCCTTAATTTGCTCTGTCCCGGTCTTCGTGCCGATGAAACTTGCTAGCAATAGGTTTCTTCAATCAAGAGTATGCGTGACCAGTATGCGTCTCCCATTCGAAAGGGCGACATCTATAAATATGCATTTCTTTGCATATTTATAACCGCCATCCTTTCGAATTGTCTAACATTATCCATGGACAACCCGAGTATGTGTAGATTGGGTTTGTTTTCCCGTATGCTGTGCTCCGGATCCGATGCGGAATTTCGTCAGTGCCTCCCCTGTTGTTCTCCGGGTACACATCCTCTCTGCTTATTGCCGAGACGTGTATCAGGAGAACAGCGGGGAGGTGCTGTCGAAATTCTGCGTCGCATCTGGAGCAGAACATGGGAAAACGAACCCAGTCTACACATACTCGGGTGGGATTAGGACCTATCTTTACCTATTAGCGTGTAGGTTGCATGGACGTAATAAAACTGACAAACTTGATTATCGTATGAATATAGATGATGAATTATATATTTATTTCTTGTGCCCCCATAGGTAGCTGGGCAACATGAGTGATCGTGCTTGGATGTACACTGGTCACCCTAGTCAGAATGACATGACCCATGAATGGTTAACAAAAACCAAGGGGTTTGTGAGAGCCGCATTTGCAAATGGCCAGCATAAAACATGGTGCCCCTGTCCCAACTGCGACAACTGGAAAAAGCAGACAGAGTTTGAAATGGGTAAACACCTGCAGAAGTGGGGTTTTATGCCTAATTATACGGTGTGGACTTTTCATGGTGAGTCTGACCAACGTGCCAGAGCTAAGGTGATTTGTCGTCGCACCAACGAGCATGGTACCGGGATTGAAGACATGGTGCAAGACTTTGATGACGCTCGTGATTTGGACGATGAGATGGAGGAATCTGCAAAGGCCTTCTATGAAATGCTAGAGTCTTCAAAACGTCCTCTCCACGAGCAGACTGAGCTTTGTCAGCTGGATGCCATCGCGCAAGTAATGGCTCTGAAGGCTCAATTCAACCTAGGCAGAGAATGCTACGACGCGATGATGACGATATTTAGACGCTTTCTACCCAAAGGCCATGTACTGCCTGCAAACCTGTACCGGTGAGAGAAAATCCTCCGTGTACTTAAGATGCCCTATGAGAAGATACATGCCTGTGAGAATGGATGTGCCTTATTTAGGCTTGAGTATGCGGCCTTGAACTATTGCCCTATTTGTAATTCTTTCAGGTATATTGTGGTAGACAACGGCATGGGTGAGAAGAATCAGACCAAAATCCCCATTAGTGTTCTTCGATATCTGCCAATCGTACCAAGACTTCAACGTCTTTTCATGGTCGAAGAGACGGCCAGACAGATGACATGGCACAAATTGGGCAAAAGAACCGAACTAGATGCAGATGGGAACAAGATGCTGGTACACACTTCAGATGGTTTTGCGTGGAGGCACTTCGATGCATTACATAAGGATAAATCGGAATATCCAAGGCAACCTAGAGTTGCCATCAGCACGGATGGGTTCAATGTGTATGGTATGACGACAACACAATACAGTTGTTGGCGTGTATTTCTCATTCCACTAAATTTGCCACCCGGAGAGATTATGAAAAGAAAGAACATTTTCCTGATGTTGATAATTCCAGGGCCCAACTATCCGGGGAAGAATATGAATGTGTACATGCAGCCGCTTAAGGATGAGTTGCAAGAAGCCTGGGATAATGGGATCAAGACCTACGACGCGGCTACCAAAACAAATTTCAAAATGCATGTGTGGTACATGTACTCGACGCATGATTATCCGGCGTTTGCGCTATTCGCTGGCTGGTGTGTGCATGGAAGGTTCCCGTGCACCACATGCAAGGCAGCTCTTCAGTTCCGTTGGCTGCAGGCTGGTTGCAAGTATTCTTGCTTCGACATGCATAGACAATTCCTGGATCCTGACCATAAGTTCAGAAAAGTCAAGAAGAATTTCATCAAAGGTGGAGTTGTCAAAAACACTGCACCAGCTGCGTTGACAGGCCAACAGACCCTTGATCAGTTAAACGCTCTTGAGCCTGATCCTTTGCGTCCAGGATACTTCAAAGGGTATAATACGGAACACGCCTGGACTCACAAGTCATGCTTATGGGATCTCCCTTACTTCAAAGACCTCCTTTGCCCACACAACATTGACGTGATGCACACTGAAAAGAATATTGCGGAGGCCATTTTTGGTACATTTTTCGGCATAGAGGGGAAGTCAAAAGATAATCCTAAGGCTAGAATCGACCTGGAGGCTCTATGTGATAGACCGTTGCAAAACTTGCGACAACGGAAAGGAAAGCAAAGCATAGCGAAGCCAAAGGCATGGTTCAATCTTGAAAGGCCAGCTATGAGGGAAATGCTATTGTGGGTGAAAATGCGGTTGATGTTCCCCGATGGGTATGCTGCGAATCTAAAGAGGGGAGCGAGTCTTGAGAAATTGAAAATATTTGGGCTCAAGAGTCATGATTGGCACATATGGATTGAGCGGGTAATGCCGGTGATGTTGCGTGGCTTTATCCCTGAGGATGAATGGCTAGTACTGGCAGAGCTGAGCTATTTCTTCCGTTCTCTTTGTGCGAAAGAACTATCGCCTGTCGTGCTAGATGAAATGGAAGAGTTGGCGCCGGAGTTGGTCTGCAAATTAGAAAAGATCTTTCCACCGGGCTTCTTTAATCCAATGCAACATTTGATTTTGCATCTCCTGACCGAGGCAAGAATGGGGGGGGCGTTCAAAATCGATGGTGCTACTCAACTGAGAGGATGCAGAAGACGCTTCGAGCTAAGTGTAAAAATAAACGTAGAATTGAAGCATCGATGGCCGAGGCATTCATTACTGAGGAGGCGGCAAACTTCGTGACAGTACACTACGAAGCCAAAAATCATCATTTGCATAACCCGAAGCCTTGGTACAATGATGGCGATCGAGAAAAAGTTCGATCCAACCTCAGCCTATTCAAAGGTAAGCTCGCACCATCCGGTGCTTCGAAAGGGAAATCGTTGGATGTCGAAGAATGGCGGACCATTTCATTGTATATCTTCACCAACCTAACAGAAGTGCGGCCGTACATCGAGTAAGTTCTCGGTAATTTATTGTTCCGCAACTTCTAATTTCTTTGAACTACTCTTATTCCCGGATATTTGATATAGTCGATACGTCGCCGAATTCTCGGATGGAGCGGTCATCGAAAAGGATTCCGTCGAAGAGTATGAGCTTCTCGCAAAGCATGGAGGCGACTATCCTGGTTTCATCTCTTGGTTCAAACAAAGGGTAATTAATTACCATTAAGGGCCCATTTGATTTATTGGTCTAATTTGCGGCTAATGCATCCATTCTTTCGTATTAAACTTGTAGGCTGATGCAGAGTCTATGGACGCCGAGTTGAGACAAGTCGCTAATGGTTTTGACTATAAGGTCCGTTCATTTGACAAATACAACATCAACGGGTATCACTTTCGTACCTTTGGCAAAGAGCTATCTATGCCCGACCTAAAGACTACAAATTGTTCTGTCTCTGCTATCGGCGAAGGAGACACCAAGTATTATGGAAGGGTTGAAGCAATTTATGAACTTCTATTCTATGGTGAAAACCCACCGACCGTCGTAGTCTTCAAATGTTATTGGTTTGAGCCGAGGGAGACTAGAAGGACTCATGAACATATAGGACTAGTCGAAATCAACCAAAACACCCACTTAGATGTTCCCGATGTCTATATTACGGCTCAACAGGCGACACAAGTTTTCTATCTACCGTGGGCCTACCAAACTGATCCAAATCTCAAAGGTTGGGATGTCATTTATGAAGTGCCACCACATTTTAGACCACCTACCCTCAATGAAGAGGATTACGAACCTCACATTAACCCAGACACATCTGAAGGAGAATTCTTCCAAGAAACACGTATGTCCAAGAAACGTTTCAAGAACCGCTCTACTTCACCCTAGAACATTGAAGTAGACAGCGACAGTGAATCCGTCTTAACCCCTGAGCCCGAACAGGAAGAGCTGGAAGAAGAAGAGGTTACTGCTGCGGATGACCTGTCACTTCTTGACCGATTACATAATGGTGGCCTTCCACATGTTCTTCTAGATAGTGATGATGATGATGCATTTATTGATGATAGTGATGATCATGATGCATTTATTGACCCCGAAGCATATATAGACGAGGACGATTGTTATTAGTTCATGTCAGGAATTCAACTATTATACTATATATAAATTTTGAGTTCATGTTAGGTATTCAATTTTTATTAGTCATGTTGGTATTTATGTTGTACTAATTTCATTTACTCTTTGTCATGACAGGTGTTGAAAGATGGTGGGAAAGGGTCGAAAGCACGCCGCGACTGCTTCTTCGTCGGCGGGTGATGGGATGGGTACTTCCATTCCTGCCTTGCCTCTTCGGAGAGTGTTGCTCTCTACTATGCAAGGAGCGCCCCCCATGAGAGGAGGTCGACCACCCGCGAAGCCGAGAGGCACTAAAGGTACACGTTGTATTCATGTTGGTATTTATGTTGTACTCATGTTGTATGCATATTGGTATTTATATACATTTTATTACTCATGTTGGTATTTATGTTGTACTAAAGGTACACGTGGCCGCGGGAGAGGTAGGGCTACACGGTCTCCGCCACCACCCCAAGCTGATTCACCTGAGCACAGGAGGACTTCTAGGGTGGATTCGTCTGAGGTGGAGGCTACACGGTCTCCGGTTCACGAGCCTCGGGTCGACGAGCCTCAGGTCGACGAGCCTTCGACCCACGAGACTCGTGTCCCAGAGGCTTCCTTCCAGATGACTGCGGAGCACAGCAGGGATGAGGGTACGTCCCAAGAGACCCAGTGGGATACGTGGCCTGAGCCAACTGGCCATGCTGGTAGCGACGAGGAGCTGGGTGAGGGGGATACCGTCTACCAGCGTGGTAGTTCGGGGCTCCCGCTCGTGCCAGCGACCCCTGAGCAGAGGTGGTCGATTAGGCCAAATGGGGACAAGTAAGTTAATTTACTCTTATTTAACCTTTTGCCTTCGCGTTTTTCTCAAATATCTAATGTTTTGGCTTCAATTTGTCATACTGTAGGGGTTGGATTGTTGCCAAGGGTGTCCGCAAGCCCAACAGCGTCCTTGGTGTTCTTTGCCACCAAAACTTCCCAGGGTTTGTTACGTTGCCCGATCGGGAGCGAGAGGTAGGGATGACCTAGGAGCACTACTTGGGTGCCCCGGCCCCGCCGGAGGTGGAGATCGACGGTGTTTTGTGTGACACGAGGGCGGACATGGTGATCCGAAAGTTCTGGGTAATTTCTCTTTCACACAATTATAAATTAACCATAGCTATTTATTGTACTAATCGGTGTTGTCTCGTTTGCAGACCTTCTACAGGTGTGAGGAGGGATACGAGGACGACGCGGCAAAGGTTATCGAAACCGAATGTCGCCGCCTACTTCAAAACTTTCGGCACGAGGCTCGGGTGCAGGCTGTTCGAGACTACTATGCCACGCGGCATATTAGGATTGATAAGGCGAAGTGCCGTGATGCTAAGATGGAGAAGGAGCATTACATGAAGGTAATTACATATTATTAAGGCTTTGTAGTTAGTTTCCTTGATTTGGTTCTTACGCACTCAAATTTCTCTTTATTAACTTAGGTGCCCCCGAGATGGTGTGTGGATAAGATGGATTGTTGGGAGGCCTTGGTGGATCAGTGGTGCTCCGAAACGTGGAAGACCAGCCACAACAATGCCAAGGAGAGGCGTGGCAAAATGGTTGGCATGCCACACCATCAAGGGAGCGTCAACTTAATCCAATTTGGCGAGAACTGGGTATGTGGTTTGCTTCATGCCTCATGAAATTCATTCTTAATGCTATCTTGAGCCCTTTACCAATACAATTTTCTGCTCTCTCTCTTTTAGGCGCGTCACAATAAGACGGAGGCGCCACAGATGTACGACCTGTATGCGATGGCCCATACTGCCTCGTACAAGAAGGTCAAGGCATTCTTTGAGTTTGACCTCGAGCATCCAGAAAACTTCACCAACATCTCCTCCCACGACAAGCTCGTGAAGTACAGAGATCACGGGAAGGCGAGGAAAGGGGAGGACTTTAACCCGAGCGAGGGTCCTATTGATCTAGAGCTGGTGATGATAGCTGGCAACGGG
The DNA here is from genome assembly GCF_904849725.1 of Hordeum vulgare subsp. vulgare. NCBI lineage: Eukaryota > Viridiplantae > Streptophyta > Magnoliopsida > Poales > Poaceae > Hordeum > Hordeum vulgare. The sequence continues at coordinate 385,707,135 of NC_058524.1, read as the reverse complement.
AGGCCCCATGGCTCGATCGCCATTGGAGACGGCCTTATACGTTGTCCTAGCACTCTCCGACAGATAAAGGCACGCCAAACGAGCTCTTGTCCGGAGATAACACGTCGTCCACGGCCAGTCGAGCTCGCCATCGAGGTTAGTTTAATGGACTCAACTATCTTTCTGCATTATGTTGTGCGTTGGAACCAATATGATTACATTGCTAACAATGAGTTGTCTTGCAAGCTGCTATTCAGAAAGAGAGAGCGGCAATCCAGGCGGCTATGGTGGAGAAGGATAAGGAAATTAGGGAGCTGGAGGAGAGGACGACTGCATTGGTGGAGGCGGAGAGGGCACGGAATGAAGCGTCTACCAGGGCCATATACGAGCTCTTCGTGGTAAGTTTCTTCTTCATGTTATTTCAAATCTTGCATTTGAATGTCCGTTTCATTAATAAATAAAAAGTTTGACCTGTCGAAACCAAATGTACAGTCTATGTGCGAGAAGAACGGCCAAGTCCCTCCGCCGATGCCAGTCATTAACGTGGCGGGGACGGTGAGTTTCATTTCAGTGGAGTGATCTTAAGAGTGTCCTCATGCTAACTACACATTGCAAACGATGTTTGGTGCAGAATATGTCCCGAAACGCATCGCACGACCCTTCTACAGTCGAGCCTTCTCCAGGTGAAACAAGCCACAGCCACCGTGCTTCACCCTAACTTAGGTATGTTATTTCTAGTGTTTTAATAAAAAATAGCTAGACTTCCATCTAATGACAAAATTAGCTTTGTTAGCTCCAAAATAGCTAGACTTCCATCTAATGACATAATTAGCTTAGTTAGCTCCAAAATGGCCTATTTAATAAAAAATGACCTATACTTAGCGAATTATCCTCGAAATGACATAATTAGCTCCAAAAAGGCATTCTTAGCCAATTTAGCCCGAAGAAGGGGACAAGAAGAGAAAAGGAGGAAAAATGAAAGGAAGGAAGAGGAAAAATGAGGAGAAAAAGAAGGAGGAGAGGGAGGAGGAGAAGAAGAAGGAGAAGAAGGAGAAGAAGGAGGAGAAGGAGAAGGAGCTCCTCCTTCTCCTTCTTCTTCCTCCTTCTTCCTCCTTCTCCTTCTTCTTCTCCTTCTTCTTTTCTTCTTCTTCTCCTCTTCCTTCTTCTTCTCCTCCTCCTCCTCCTCCTGCTACTCCTCCTTATTTTACTTCTTCTTCTCTATCTCTTCTTCTACGTAGCTTAGACTCATCCAAGAAAGGCTAAATTGGCTAATTATCCTACGAAATGACTTAATTAGCTTAGTTAGCTCCAAAATGGCCTATTTAATAAAAAATGACCTATACTTAGCTAATTATCCTCGAAATGACATAATTAGCTCCAAAAAGGCATTCTTAGCCAATTTAGCCCGGAGAAGGGGACAAGAAGAGAAAAAGAGGAAAATGAAAGGAAGGAAGAGGAAAAATGAGGAGAAGAAGAAGGAGGAGAGGGAGGAGGGGAAGAAGAAGGAGAAGAAGGAGAAGGAGGAGAAGGAGAAGGAGCTCCTCCTTCTCCTTCTTCTTCCTCCTTCTTCCTCCTTCTCCTTCTCCTTCTTCCTCTCCTTCTCCTTCTTCTTTTCTTCTTCTTCTCCTCTTCCTTCTTCTTCTCCTCCTCCTCCTCCTTATTTTACTTCTTCTTCTCTATCTCTTCTTCTACGTAGCTTAGACTTATCCAAGAAAGGGTAAATTGGCTAATTATCCTACGAAATGACATAATTAGCTTAGTGAGCTCCAAAATGGCCTATTTAATAAAAAATGACCTATACTTAGCTAATTATCGTCGAAATCACATAATTAGCTCCAAAAAGGCATTCTTAGCCAATTTAGCCCGAAGAAGGGGACAAGAAGAGAAAAAGAGGAAAATGAAAAGAAGGAAGACGAAAAATGAGGAGAAGAAGAAGGAGGAGAGGGAGGAGGAGAAGAAGAAGGAGAAGAAGGAGAAGAAGGAGGAGAAGGAGAAGGAGCTCCTCCTTCTCCTTCTTCTTCCTCCTTCTTCCTCCTTCTCCTTCTCCTTCTTCTTATCCTTCTCCTTCTTCTTTTCTTCTTCTTCTCCTCTTCCTTCTTCTTCTCCTCCTCCTCCTCCTCCTCCTTATTTTACTTCTTCTTCTCTATCTCTTCTTCTACGTAGCTTAGACTCATCCAAGAAAGGCTAAATTGGCTAATTATCCTACGAAATGACATAATTAGCTTAGTTAGCTCCAAAATGACCTATTTAATAAAAAATGACCTATACTTAGCTAATTATCCTCGAAATGACATAATTAGCTCCAAAAAGGCATTCTTAGCCAATTTAGCCCGAAGAATGGGAGAAGAAGAGAAAACGAGGAAAAATGAAAGGAAGGAAGAGGAAAAATGAGGAGAAGAAGAAGGAGGAGAGGGAGGAGGAGAAGAAGAAGGAGAAGAAGGAGAAGAAGGAGGAGAAGGAGAAGGAGCTCCTCCTTCTCCTTCTTCTTCCTCCTTCTTCCTCCTTCTCCTTCTCCTTCTTCTTCTCCTTCTCCTTCTTGTTTTCTTATTCTTCTCCTCTTCCTTCTTCTTCTCCTCCTCCTCCTCCTCCTCCTCCTTATTTTACTTCTTCTTCTCTATCTCTTCTTCTACGTAGCTTAGACTTATCCAAGAAAGGCTAAATTGGCTAATTATCCTACGAAATGACATAATTAGCTTAGTTAGCTGCAAAATGGCCTATTTAATAAAAAATGACCTATACTTAGCTAATTATCCTCGAAATGACATAATTAGCTCCAAAAAGGCATTCTTAGCCAATTTAGCCCGAAGAAGGAGACAAGAAGAGAAAAAGAGGAAACTGAAAGGAAGGAAGAGGAAAAATGAGGAGAAGAAGAAGGAGGAGAGGGAGGAGGAGAAGAAGAAGGAGAAGGAGGAGGAGAAGGAGAAGGAGCTCCTCCTTCTCCTTCTTCTTCCTCCTTCTTCCTCCTTCTCCTTCTCCTTCTTCTTCTCCTTCTCCTTCTTCTTTTCTTCTTCTTCTCCTCTTCCTTCTTCTTCTCCTCCTCCTCCTCCTCCTCCTTATTTTACTTCTTCTTCTCTATCTCTTCTTCTACGTAGCTTAGACTCATCCAAGAAAGGCTAAATAGACTAATTATCCTACGAAATGACATAATTAGCTTAGTTAGCTCCAAAATGGCCTATTTAATAAAAAATGACCTATACTTAGCTAATTATCCTCGAAATGACATAATTAGCTCCAAAAAGGCATTCTTAGCCAATTTAGCCCGAAGAAGGGGACAACAAGAGAAAAAGAGGAAAAATGAAAGGAAGGAAGAGGAAAAATGAGGAGAAGAAGAAGGAGGAGAGGGAGGAGGAGAAGAAGAAGGAGAAGAAGGAGAAGAAGGAGGAGAAGGAGAAGGAGCTCCTCCTTCTCCTTCTTCTTCCTCCTTCTTCCTCCTTCTCCTTCTCCTTCTTCTTCTCCTTCTCCTTCTTCTTTTCTTCTTCTTCTCCTCTTCCTTCTTCTTCTCCTCCTCCTCCTCCTCCTCCTTATTTTACTTCTTCTTCTCTATCTCTTCTTCTACGTAGCTTAGACTTATCCAAGAAAGGCTAAATTGGCTAATTATCCTACGAAATGACATAATTAGCTTAGTTAGCTCCAAAATGGCCTATTTAATAAAAAATGACCTATACTTAGCTAATTATCCTCGAAATGACATAATTAGCTCCAAAAAGGCATTCTTAGCCAATTTAGCCCGAAGAAGGGGACTAGAAGAGAAAAAGAGGAAAAATGAGAAGAAGGGGACAAAAGGATAAGAAGAAGAAGGAGAAGAAGGAGAAGAAGAAGAAGAAGGAGAAAAAGAAGGAGAAGGAGCTCCCGCTCCTTCTCCTTCTTCTTCTCCTTCTTCTCCTTCTTCTTCTTCTCCTCTTGCTTCTCCTTCTCCTCCTCCTCCTCCTCCTCCTCCTTTTTCTTCTTCTTCTCCTCTTCCTTCTCCTTCTCCTCCTCCTCCTCCTTCTTTTACTTCTTCTTCTCTTTCTCTTCTCCTATAGTTAGCTAGGGTTCCACCTAAATGACATAATTAGCTTAGTTAGCTCCTAAATGGTCTATACTTAGCTAATTTCTCTCCGAAATAACCTATATATACACTACTTCATCTAGTATTATTTTTCTAACTTTCTTATTTGTCATTTTGCAGATTACCTTCACTTCACGGGAAGCTTGGTTGATGGAATGCTTGAAGATGATTTCTTGTACCATGGGTTGTATGAAACTATTGTAGTATATGAATATATGAAACTTTGTATGCACGTGGATGAAACTGGTGTAATATATAGTTTGGTACGGATGTAACTTGCATAATATGTATGCACTATGGATGAGAGTTATTTTAATATGGTTATGAGTATGGAAAGAAATTTATTTATGTCAAATATATATATATATATATCCTGATTATTGTTTAAAATGCTGGATATAACAAAAAATAAATAAAAAGGGGTTGGTTCCCCTCTTTGCCGTCAGCCCCCACATGGCAAAGGGGGAAGGCACATGGCAAAGGGGGAATCTGCCCCCTCTCTCTCCCCTCTTTGCCGTCTGCCCCCACATGGCAAAGGGGGGAGGCACATGGCAAAGGGGGAATCTGCCCCCTCTGTCTCCCCTCTTTCCCGTCTGCCCCCACATGGCAAAGGGGGGAAGGCAGACGGCAAAGGGGGAATCTGCCCCCTCTCTCTCCCCTCTTTGTCGTCAGCCCCCACATGGCAAAGGGGGGAAGGCACATGGCAAAGGGGGAATCTGCCCCCTCTCTCTCCCCTCTTTGTCGTCTGCCCCCACACGACAAAGGGGGGAGGCACATGGCAAAGGGGGAATCTGCCCCCTCTGTCTCCCCTCTTTGCCGTCTGCCCCCACATGGCAAAGGGGGGAAGGCAGACGACAAAGGGGAAATCTGCCCCCTCTCTCTCTCCTCTTTGCCGTCAGCCCCCACATGGCAAAGGGGGGAAGGCAGACGGCAAAGAGAGGAGGCCTGCCGTTAACACTTAACGGGGAGGTTGCAATATATGCCGTCCCATTTATTTTGCCGTCTGCCCCCTCATGGCAAAGATTCTTTGCCGTCCGCTTTGTGAAAGCAGATGGCAAAGAGCCTCTTCACCGGATTTTTTTTTACCGTCTACTTTGCCATGAGGGGGCAGACGGAAAAACCTTTGCCGTCCGTGGTTGCCCCCTTTGCCGTCCGCCTTGGCAAACGGCAAATTCTGAATTTCAGTAGTGATGGCCTCGATTTCCGCCTCCGGGAGGGAAGTTCCTGCGACGGAATCGCTCTGTGGGAGGGCAAAAGTGGTCCTGCCCAGGTTCCGCTTCGAGACGGAAGCGCTTCGTCCAGAAAGCCATCCTCCTATTTTTTAGGGTAAAAGAGAATTTATACCGCAAGATGATCGTCGGAGGTGAGCCGGGGGCCCACTAGACATCAGACCCCGCCAGGGGGCTTGGCGGGCCCTGGTGTCTAGTGGGCACGTGGTAGCCACCCTTTCGTACTTCTTCACTCCAGTATTTTTTATTTATTATATAATAAATATCTGTAAATTTTCATCCCTATTGGAGATGTGTAGAATAGGTATCTCTGACGTAGCTCTTTCACGTCCCGAATTCCATCTGTCGACATTCTCCCACTTGATGTAAACCTTGCATATTATGTGAGAAAAGGTGTTAGAATTACACTACCAAGTGGCAGAATGAATAAAAACTCTATAAATAACAGTAAAAAAACATGATGCAAAATGGTCGTATCACCGGTCTCTTCGACGTGACAAGTTGTGTAGAGTCCATCGTGTTCTTGTACTCGTCGAGGTTGGCCACCGCTATATGTTCATTGACGGTCTTGGAGACCTGCTAGTGGAACTCTTAGGCGACCTTCAGATTGCCCATGACCGTGATCACACCTTCCGAAACTGGCATCTTAAGTTTAAGATACACGTAGCATGGGAGGGCCATGAAATGCGCGTTGGCGGGCCTACCAACGTTGGCATGACAGGCGCTACGGAAGTCCACCACCTCAAAGGCTAGTCACTCATTCTGATAGTTCTTCTTGCCGCCGAACACACCATTCAGAGAGATCTGACCGAGTGACTTTGACTTATTTTCGGGATGACCTGCTACTTCTCAAACAACAGCGCCAGAAATTGACACGTTGACGGAGACTTGCTTGCGTTGGTTTTTCCCTTGAAGAGGAAAGGGTGATGCAGCACAGGAGCAGTAAGTATTTCCCTCAGTTTGAGAACCAAGGTATAAATCCAGTAGGAGAATCTTGTCAAGTCCAGAGTACCTACGCAAACACAAAAGAGCTTGCACCCAACGATATAAAGGGGTTCTCTATCCCTTCAAGATTGACTGCAAAGTGAGATCTAAAGGCGGAAAGTGCAACGAAGAAAAATAGTAAGGCTGAAAATATGGTGTGGAGTAGACCCGGGGGCCATAGTGTTCACTAGAGGCTTCTCTCAAAATAGCAAATATTACGGTGGGTGAACAAATTACTGTCGAGTAATTGATAGAACCGCGCAAAGTCATGACGATATCTAAGGCAATGATCATACATATAGGCATCACGTCCGGGACAAGTAGACCAATACTTTCTGCATATACTACTATTACTCCACATAACGACCGCTATCCAGCATGCATCTAGTGTATTGAGTTCATGTTGAATAGAGTAACGCCTTAAGCAAGATGACATGATGTACAGGGATAGACTCAAACCAATGATGAAAACCCCATATTTTTACCCTTGATGGAAACGACACGATGCGTGCCTTGCTACCCCTTCTGTCACTAGGTGACCTCATCGCACGGTATGAACCCAAAACCAAGCACTTCTCCCATTGCAAGAATCATAGATCAAGCTAGCCAAACAAAACCCACAACTCGAAGAGAATTACAAGGATATGAAATTATGCATAAGAGAGATTAGAAGAGACTCAAATAAGATTCTTAGATAATCTGATCATAAATCCACAATTCATCGGATCTCGACAAACACACCGCAAAAGGGATTACATCGTATAGATCTCCATGAAGATCATGGAGAACTTTGTATTGAAGATCCAAGAGAGAGAAGAAGCCATCTAGCTACTAGTTATGGACCCGTAGGTCTATGGTGAACTACTCACACATCATCGGAGAGGTCATGGTGTTGATGAAGAAGCCCTCTCTATCCGAATCCCCCCTCCGGCAGGGCACCAGAACGTGCCCAGGATGGGATCTTGCGGAGACAGAAGCTTGCGGCAGCGGAAAAGTACTTTCGATAATATCTTGATTTTTTCTGGAATTTATGGGAATTTATAGGCGAAAGACCTAGGGCAGAGGTGGCCCAAGGAGCACACAAGCCTAGGAGGCGCGGGCCCCCTGGCCACGGCTAGGGGGCTTGTGGGGTCCTAGGTGGCCCCCTGCCTTGGTTCTCAAGTTCCCCGATCTTCTTCTGTTTAGGAAAAAACCTTTTTGGAAGTTTCGTTCCGTTTGGACTCCGTTTAAAATCCTCGTGTGAAAAGGGTCAAAAACACGGAAAAATCAGGATCTGGCACTTGGCACTGAGTTAATAAGTTAGTCCCAAAAAAGATATGAAAGGCATACAAAACATCCAAAGTTTGACAAGATAATAGTATGAAACCATCAAAAATTATAGATACGTTGGAGACGTATCAAGCATCCCCAAGCTTAACTCCTCCTCGTCCTCGAGTAGGGAAGTGATAAAGACAGAATTTTTGATGTGGAATGCTACCTAACATAGTTGTCCTTTGTAACTTCTTTCATGTGACATGAATGCTCAGATCCATAAGATTCAAAACAATAGTTTGTTATTGACATGAAAACAATAATACTTCAAGCAAACTAGCAAGGTAATCATGAACTTTCGAAATAACAAGGCCAAAGAAAGTTATCCCTACAAAATCATATAGTCTGGCTATGCTCCATCATCCTCACACAACTAATTTAAGTCATGCACAACCCCGGTATTGGCCAAGTAATTGTTTTCGCACTCTTACTTTCTCAAACTTTTTATAACTATCATGCAATACATGAGCGTGAGCCATGGATATAGCACTGTAGGTGGAATAGAGTGTGATGGTGGTTGTGAGACAAAAAAGGAGGAGATGGTCACATTGACTCGGCATATCAAAGGGCTATGGAGATGCCCCTTAATAGATATCAATGTGAATGAGTAGGGATTGCCATACAAAGGATGCACTAGAGCTATAAGTATGTGAAAGCTGAAAAGGAAAACTAGTGGGTGTGCATCCAACTTGCTTGCTCACGAAGACCTAGGGCAATTTTGAGGAAGCCCATCATTGGAATATACAAGCCAAGTTATATAATAAAGATTCCCACTAGCATATGGTGGTGACAAAACGAGAGGCTCTCAATCATGAAGAACATGGTGCTATTATGAAGCACAAGTGTGGAAAAAGATAGTAGCATTGTCCCTTCTCTTTCTCTCTCTCTCTCTCTCTTATTTGGGCTCTTGGCCTCTTTTTTTTATTTGTGCTCTTTGGCCTCTTTTTTTTATTTACTCACATGGGACAATGCTCTAATAATGATGATCATCACACTTTTATTTACTCACACCTCAAAGCTCAAAACGATGATGACTCTATAGGAAATGCCTCCCGCAGTGTACCGGGATGTGCAACGATCTAGCTTGGCGTATGACGTTGAAACATCTCGCTAGCTATCCTAAGATCATGCAATGGCAATATGAGAGTGACGACACAAGTCATGAGACGGAACAGTGGGAATTGCATGGCAGTATATCTCGGAATGGCTATAAAAATTCCATAGTAGGTAGGTATGGTGGGTGTTTTGAGGAAGGCATATGGTGGGTTTGTGTACCGGCCAAAGTTGTGCGGTACTAGAGAGGCTAGCAATGGTGGAAGGTGAAAGTGCATCTATACCATGGACTCACATTAGTCATGAACAACTCATATACTTGTTGCGAAAGTTTTTATTAGTAATCAAAACAAAGTGCTAAACTCATACTACTAGGGGAAGGGTTGGTAGGTGTTAACCATCGCGCGATCCCGACCTCAACACAAAGAATGACAATCAATAGATCAATTATTCTCCGACTTCCAAACATAGCGGTTCATCATATGTGCATGCTACGGGAATCACTAACTTCAACACAAGTATTTCTAGGTTCACAACACCCTACTAACATAACTCTTAATATTACCAAATCCACGTCTCAAAACTAATTGAGAGGAATCAAAACTACTCTTTCTACTCAATGCACATGAAGATGGAGGTTTTTGTATCCTCTGTGGGTACCTATCACCTTTGGGACTACTTTCCTAGCACAAGCCTGTTGGGGAACGTCGCATGGGAAACAAAAATTTTCCTACGCGCACGAAGACCTATCATGGTGATGCCCATCTACGAGAGGGGATGAGTGATCTACGTACCTTTGTAGACCGTACATCAGAAGCGTTAGTGAACGCGGTTGATGTAGTGGAACGTCCTCACGTCCCTCGGTCTGCCCCGCGAACAGTCCCGCGATCAGTCCCACGATCTACTGCCGAACGGACGGCACCTCCGCGTCCAGCACACGTACAGCTCGACGATGATCTCGGCCTTCTTGATCCAGCAAGAGAGACGGAGAGGTAGAAGAGTTCTCCGGCAGCGTGACGGCGCTCCGGAGGTTGGTGATGATCTTGTCTCAGCAGGGGTCCGCCCGAGCTCCGCAGAAACGCGATGTAGAGGAAAAACCGTGGAGGTATGTGGTCGGACTGCCATGGAAAATTCGTCTCAAATCATCCCTAAAACCTCTGTATATATAGGTGGGAGAGGGGGAGCCTTTCCTTGGGGCTCAAGGAGCCCCAAGGGGGTCGGCCGAGCCAAGGGGGGAAAGGACTCGGTTAGGTGGGAGGAGTCCTTCTTTCCTTTCCCACCTCCTCCTTTTTTTTTTCTTTTTCTCTTTGATTTTTCTTCCAATGCGCATAGGGTCCTTTTTGGCTGTCCCACCAGTCAACTAAGGGCTGGTGCGCCACCCTCAAGGCCTATGGGCTTCCCCGGGGTGGGTTGCCCCCCCGGTGAACTCCCGGAACCCATTCGTCATTCCCGGTACATTCCCGGTAACTCCGAAAACCTTCCAGTAATCAAATGAGGTCATCCTATAATATCAATCTTCGTTTTTGGGCCATTCCGGAAACCCTCGTGACGTCTGTGATCTCATCTGGGACTCCGAACAACATTCGGTAACCAACCATATAACTCAAATACGCATAAAACAATGTCGAACCTTAAGTGTGCAGACCCTGCGGGTTCGAGAACTATGTAGACATGACCCGAGAGACTCCTCGGTCAATATCCAATAGCGGGACCTGGATGCCCATATTGGATCCTACATATTCTACGAAGATCTTATCGTTTGAACCTCAGTGCCAAGGATTCATATAATCCCGTATGTCATTCCCTTTGTCCTTCGGTATGTTACTTGCCCGAGATTCGATCGTCAGTATCCGCATACCTATTTCAATCTCGTTTACCGGCAAGTCTCTTTACCCATTCCGTAATACAAGATCCCGTAACTTACACTAAGTCACATTGCTTGCAAGGCTTGTGTGTGATGTTGTATTACCGAGTGGGCCCCGAGATACCTCTGTGTCACACAGAGCGACAAATCCCAGTCTTGATCCATACTAACTCAACGAACACCTTCGGAGATACCTATAGAGCATCTTTATAGTCACCCAGTTACGTTGCGACGTTTGATACACACAAAGTATTCCTCCGGTGTTAGTGAGTTATATGATCTCATGGTCATAGGAACAAATACTTGACACGCAGAAAACAGTAGCAACAAAATGACACGATCAACATGCTACGTCTATTAGTTTGGGTCTAGTCCATCACGTGATTCTCCTAATGACGTGATCCAGTTATCAAGCAACAACACCTTGTTCTTAATCAGAAGACACTGACTATCTTTGATCAACTGGCTAGCCAACTAGAGGCTTGCTAGGGACAGTGTTTTGTCTATGTATCCACACATGTAAATGAGTCTTCATTCAATACAATTATAGCATGGATAATAAACGATTATCTTGATATAGGAATTAGAATAATAACTATATTTATTATTGCCTCTAGGGCATAATTCCAACAGTTTCCCACTTGCACTAGAGCCAATAATCTAGCCCTCACATCATCATGCGAATTAAATTGTAATAAATCTAACACCCATACAGTTCTGGTGTTCATCATGCTTTGGCCGTGGAAGAGGTTTAGTCAGCGGATCTGCTACATTCAGGTATGTGTGCACTTTGCATATATTTACGTCCTCTCCTTCGACGTAGTCGCGGATGAGGTTGAAACATCGTTTGATGTGTCTGGACTTCTTGTGAAACCGTGGTTCCTTTGCTAAGGCGATGGCACCCGTGTTGTCACAGAACAAGGTTATTGGATTCAGTGCGCTTGGCACCACTCCAAGATCCGTCATGAACTGCTTCATCCAGACACCCTCCTTAGCCGCCTCCGAGGCAGCCATGTACTCCGCTTCACATGTAGACTCTGCTACGACGCTTTGCTTGGAACTGCACCAGCTTACCGCACCCCCATTAAGAATAAATACGTATCCGGTTTGCGACTTAGAGTCGTCCGGATCTGTGTCAAAGCTTGCATCGATGTAACCTTTTACGGCGAGCTCTTCGTCACCTCCATACACGAGAAACATCTCCTTAGTCCTTTTCAGGTACTTCAGGATATTCTTGACCGCTGTCCAGTGATCCACTCCGGGATTACTCTGGAACCTACCTGCCGGGCTAACGTCCGGTCTAGTGCACAGCATTGCATACATGATAGAGCCTATGGCTGAAGCATAGGGGACGGAGCGCATATGCTCTCTATCCTCATCAGTTGCTGGGCACTGAGTCTTACTCAATCTCGTACCTTGTAAAACTGGCAAGAACCCCTTCTTGGACTGTTCCATTTTGAACCTCTTCAAAACTTTATCAAGGTATGTGCTTTCTGAAAGTCCTATCAGGCGTTTTGATCTATCCCTATAGATCTTAATGCCTAGAATGTAAGCAGCTTCTCCTAGGTCCTTCATAGAGAAACTTTTATTCAAGTAATCCTTTATGCTCTCCAAAAACTCTACGTTGTTTCCAATCAACAATATGTCATCCACATGTAATATTAGAAACGCCATAGAGCTCCCACTCACTTTCTTGTAAATACAAGATTCTCCAACCACTTGTATAAACCTAAATGCTTTGATCACCTCATCAAAGCGTTAGTTCCAACTCCGAGATGCTTGCACCAGTCCATAAATGGATCGTTGGAGCTTGCACACCTTGTTAGCATTCTTAGGATCGACAAAACCTTCGGGTTGTATCATATACAATTCTTCCTTAAGGAAACCGTTAAGGAATGCCGTTTTGACATCCATCTGCCAGATTTCACAATCGAAAAATGCAGCTATTGCTAACATGATTCTGACGGACTTAAGCATCGCTACGGGTGAGAATGTCTCATCGTAGTCAACTCCTTGAACTTGTGAAAAACCCTTTGCCACAAGTCGAGCTTTATAGACGGTCACATTGCCGTCAGCGTCCGTCTTCCTCTTAAAGATCCATTTGTTCTGAATAGCCTTGCGGCCCTCAGGCAGTACCTCCAAAGTCCACACTTTGTTCTCATACATGGATCCTATCTCGGACTTCATGGCTTCTAGCCATTTGTTGGAATCTGGGCCCACCATTGCTTCTTCATAATTTGCCGGTTCATTGTTGTCCAACAACATGATTGATAAGACGGGATTACCGTACCACTCTGGAGCAGCACATGGTCTCGTCGACCTGCGTGGTTCGACAGAAACTTGAACCGGAGTTTCATGATCATCATCATTAACTTCCTCCTCAACCAGCATCGCAACGATAGAGGTTTCCCCTTGCCCTGCGCCACCATCCAGAGGGATGAGAGGGTTCGACAACCTCGTCAAGTTCTATCTTCCTCCCACTCAATTCTCTCGAGAGAAACTCCTTCTCGAGAAAAGCTCCGTTTTTAGCAACAAACACTTTGCCCTCGGATTTGAGATAGAAGGTGTACCCAAATGTCTCTTTTGGGTAACCTATGAAGACGCACCTTTCCGCTTTGGGTTCCAGCTTTTCAGGCAGAAGCTTTTTGACATAAGCATCACATCCCCAAACTTTAAGAAACGACAACTTTGGCCTTTTGCCATACCACAGTTCGTATGGTGTCGTCTCAACGGATTTTGATGGTGCCCTATTTAAAGTGAATGCAGCTGTTTCTAATGCATAACCCCAAAACGATAACGGCAAATCGGTAAGAGACATCATAGATCGCATCAGCTCTAATAAAGTACGATTACGATGTTCGGACACACCATTACGCTGTGGTGTTCCAGGCGGTGTCAACTGTGAAACAATTCCACATTGTCTTAAGTGAGCACCAAACTCAAAACTCAGATATTCACCCCCACAATCAGACCGTAGGAACTTGATCTTCTTGTTACGATGATTTTCAACTTCACTCTGAAATTGCTTGAGCTTTTCAAATGTTTCAGACTTGTGCTTCATTAAGTAGACATAACCATATCTACTCAAATCGTCAGTGAAGGTGAGAAAATAACGATATCCGCCGCGTGCCTCTACGCTCATCGGACCACACACATCGGTATGTATGATTTCCAACAAGTCACTTGCACGCTCCATTGTTCCGGAGAACGGAGTTTTAGTCATCTTGCCCATGAGGCATGGTTCGCACGTGTCAAGTGAATCAAAATCAAGTGACTCCAAAAGTCCATCGGCATGGAGTTTCTTCATGCGCTTTACACCAATATGACCTAAGCGGCAGTGCCACAAAAATATGGCGCTATCATTGTTAACTCTAACTCTTTTGGTCTCAATGTTATGTATGTGTGTATCGCTATCAAGATTCAATATGAACAATCCTCTCACATTGGGTGCATGACCATAAAAGATGTTACTCATAGAAATAGAACAACCATTATTCTCTGACTTAAAAGAGTAACCGTCTCGCAATAAACAAGATCCAGATATAATGTTCATGCTCAACGCATGCACTAAATAACAATGATTCAAGTTCATAACTAATCCTGATGGTAACTGAAGTGAAACTGTGCCGACGGCGATTGCATCAACCTTGGAACCATTTCCTACGCACATCGTCACTTCATCTTTCGCCAGCCTTCGTCTATTCCGCAGATCCTGTTTCGAGTTGCAAATATGGGCAACAGAACCGGTATCGAATACCCAGGCAGTACTACGAGAGCCGGTTAAGTACACATCAATAACATGTATATCAAATATACCTGATTTTTCTTTGGCCGCCTTCTTATCTGCCAGATACTTGGGGCAATTGCGCTTCCAGTGACCCATACCATTGCAATAGTAACACTCTGTTTCAGGCTTAGGTCCAGCTTTGGGTTTCTTGGTCGGATTGGCAACAGGCTTGCCGTTCTTCTTTGAATTACCCTTCTTGCCTTTGCCGTTTCTCTTGAAACTAGTGGTCTTATTCACCATCAACACTTGATGCTCTTTACGGAGTTCAGACTCTGCGACTTTCAGCATCACAAACAACTCGCCGGGAGACTTGTTCATCCCTTGCATGTTGTAGTTCAACACAAAGCCTTTATAGCTTGGCGGCAGTGATTGAAGGATTCTGTCAGTGATAGCCTCTTGCGGGAGTTCAATCCCCAGCTCAGCTAGACGGTTTGAGTACCCAGACATTTTGAGCACATGTTCACTGACAGACGAGTTCTCCTCCATCTTGTAAGCATAGAATTTATCGGAGGTCTCATACCTCTTGATCCGGGCGTTCTTCTGAAAGATAAACTTCAACTCCTGGAACATCTCAAATGCTCCATGACGCTCAAAGTGACGTTGAAGTCCCGGTTCTAAGCCATACAAGACTGCACATTGAACTACTGAGTAGTCCTCCTTACGGGCTAACCAAGCGTTCTTAACATCTTGATCAGCTGTAGCGGGTGGTTCATCTCCTAGCGCAGCATTAAGGACATAATCCTTCTTCCCAGCTTGTAAGATTAGCTTAAGATTACGAGCCCAGTCTACAAAGTTGCTTCCATCATCTTTCAACTTAGCTTTCTCTAGGAACGTATTAAAATTCAGGGCAACTGTCGCATGAGCCATGATCTACAACACAAATATATTCAAAGTGGACTTGGACTATGTTCAAGATAATTAGAGTTTAACTTAATCAAATTATACGCTAAACTCCCACTCAAAAAGTACATCTCTCTAGTCATTTGAGTGGTTCATGATCCACTTACACTAGCTCAAGTCCGATCATCACGTGAGTTGAGTATAGTTTCAGTGGTAAGCATCCCTATTCTAATCATATCATCTATATGATTCATGATCGACCTTTCGGTCTCATGTGTTCCGAGGCCATGTCTGCACATGCTAGGCTCGTCAAGCTTAACCCGAGTGTTCCGCTGTGCAACTGTTTTGCCCCCGTTGTATGTGAACGTTGAGTCTATCACACCCAATCATCACGTGGTGTCTCGAAACGACGAACTGTAGCAACGGTCCACAGTCGGGGAGAACACAATTTCTTCTTGAAATTTTAGTGAGAGATCACCTCATAATGCTACCGTCGTTCTAAGCAAAATAAGGTGCATAAAAGGATTAACATCACATGCAATTCATAAGTGACATGATATGGCCATCATCACGTGCTCCTTGATCTCCATCACCAAAGCACCGGCACGATCTTCTTGTCACCGGCACCACACCATGATGTCCATCATCGTGTCGCCATCGGGGTTGTCGTGCTACTCATGCTATTACTACTAAAGCTACATCCTAGCAAAATAGTAAACGCATCTGCAAGCACAAACGTTAGTATAAAGACAACTCTATGGCTCCTGCCGGTTGCCGTACCATCGACGTGCAAGTCGATATAATCTATTACAACATGATCATCTCATACATCCAATATATCACATCACATCGTTGGCCATATCACATCACAAGCATACCCTGCAAAAACAAGTTAGACGTCCTCTAATTTTGTTGTTGCATGTTTTACGTGGTGACCATGGGTATCTAGTAGGATCGCATCTTACTTACGCAAACACCACAACGGAGATATATGAGTTGCTATTTAACCTCATCCACGGACCTCCTCGGTCAAATCCGATTCAACTAAAGTTGGAGAAACTGGAACTTGCGAGTCATCTTTGAGCAATGGGGTTACTCGTAGCGATGAAACCAGTCTCTCGTAAGCATACGAGTAATGTCGGTCCAAGCCGCTTCAATCCAACAATACCGCGGAATCAAGAAAAGACTAAGGAGGGCAGAAAAACGCACATCACCGCCCACAAAAACTTTTGTGTTCTACTCGAGAAGACATCTAAGCATGAACCTAGCTCATGATGCCACTGTTAGGGAACGTCGCATGGGAAACAAAAAATTTCCTACGCGCACGAAGACCTATCATGGTGATGCCCATCTACGAGAGGGGATGAGTGATCTATGTACCCTTGTAGACTGTACAGCAGAAGCGTTAGTGAACGCGGTTGATTTAGTGGAACGTCCTCACGTCCCTCGATCCGCCCCGCGAACAGTCCCGCGATCAGTCCCACGATCTAGTGCCGAACGGACGGCACCTCCGCGTTCAGCACACGTACAGCTCGACGATGATCTCGGCCTTCTTGATCCAGCAAGAGAGACAGAGAGGTAGAAGAGTTCTCCGGCAGCGTGACGGCGCTCCGGAGGTTGGTGATGATCTTGTCTCAGAAGGGCTCCGCCCGAGTTCCGTAGAAACGCGATCTAGAGGAAAAACCGTGGAGGTAGGTGGTCGGGCTGCCGTGGAAAAGTCGTCCCAAATCAGCCCTAAAACCTCCGTATATATAGGTGGGAGAGGGGGACCTTGCCTTCGGTCTCAAGGAGCCCCAAGGGGGTCAGCCGAGCCAAGGGGGGAAGGTCTCCCACCCCAAACCGAGTCCTACTTGGTTAGGTGGGAGGAGTCCTTCTTTCCTTTCCCACCTCCTCCTTTTTCTTTTTCTTTTTCTCTTTGATTTTTCTTCCAATGCGCATAGGGTCCTTTTGGGCTGTCCCACTAGCCCACTAAGGGCTGGTGAGCAACCCTCAAGGCCTATGGGCTTCCCCGGGGTGGGTTGCCCCCCGGTGAACTCCGGGAACCCATTCGTCATTCCCGGTACATTCCCGGTAACTCCGAAAACCTTCCGGTAATCAAATGAGGTCATCCTATATATCAATCTTCGTTTCCGGACCATTCTGGAAACCCTCGTGACGTCCGTGATCTCATTTGGGACTCCGAATAACATTCGATAACAAACCATATAACTCAAATACGCATAAAACAACGTCGAACCTTAAGTGTGCAGACCCTGCGGGTTCGAGAACTATGTAGACATGACCCGAGAGACTCCTCGGTCAATATCCAATAGCGGGACCTGGATGCCCATATTGGATCCTACATATTCTACGAAGATCTTATCGTTTGAACATTAGTGCTAAGGAATCATATAATCCCGTATGTCATTCCCTTTGTCCTTCGGTATGTTACTTGCCCGAGATTCGATCGTCAGTATCCGCATACCTATTTCAATCTCGTTTACCGGCAAGTCTCTTTACTCGTTCCGTAATACAAGATCCCGTAACTTACACTAAGTCACATTGCTTGCAAGGCTTGTGTGTGATGTTGTATTACCGAGTGGGCCCCGAGATACCTCTCCGTCACACTGAGCGACAAATCCCAGTCTTGATCCATACTAACTCAACGAACACCTTCGGAGATACCTGTAGAGCATCTTTATAGTCACCCAGTTACATTGCGACGTTTGATACACACAAAGTATTCCTCCGGTGTTAGTGAGTTATATGATCTCATGGTCATAGGAAGAAATACTTGACACGCAGAAAACAGTAGCAACAAAATGACACGATCAACATGCTACGTCTATTAGTTTGGGTCTAGTCCATCACGTGATTCTCCTAATGACATGATCCTGTTATCAAGCAACAACACCTTGTTCATAATCAGAAGACACTGACTATCTTTGATCAACTTGCTAGCCAACTAGAGGCTTGCTAGGGACAGTGTTTTGTCTATGTATCCACACATGTAAATGAGTCTTCATTCAATACAATTATAGCATGGATAATAAACGATTATCTTGATACAGGAATTATAATAATAACTATATTTATTATTGCCTCTAGGGCATAATTCCAACAAAGCCAACTACCAAGTCACGCACCGCTGTGCTCTCAAAGATCTTAGTGAAGCACATAGAGCAAAATTATCTAGCTCAAAAGATATAAGTGAAGCACGATGACCATTCTAGTAAAATCACGATGAGTGCATGTCTCTCTCAAAAGGTGTGCAGCAAGGACGATTGTGACACAACTAAAAGAAAAGACTCCTACGATACAAGATGCTCCAAGGAAAACACATATCATGTGGTGAATAAAAATATAGCTCCAAGTAATGTTACCGATGGATTGAACACGAAAGAGGGGATGCCTTCCCGGGGCATCCCCAAGCCTAGGCTTTTTGGGGTCCTTGAATTTGTCTTGGAATGCCTTGGGCCTCCCAAGCTTGAGATATTTCCACTCCTTATCTCTTTGCCCATGAGAACATCACCCAAAACTTGAAAACTTCACAACACAAAACTTAAACAGAAACTCGTGATAACATTAGCACAAGAAAACAAACTACCACCTCTTTAGGTGCTGTAGCAATCTTGATTCTATATTGGTGTTAGATTACTGTATTCTCACTTTTCCATCGCTAGTAGCCCCCGATACTATCCATAGTTTCATCAAAACAAGCAACCAACTCAACAGAAAACAGAATCTGTCAAAAACAGACCAGTCTGTAGCAATATGTATACTTCGTATACTTGTGGTACCTCAAAAATTATGAACAATTATGAGTGCCTGGGAAAAAGGCATATCAACCAGCAGCAAAAAGAATGAACGCAAAAGCTCTTTCTGAATAAAAATTAAAAATAATCTTGTGAGCAAAAAGTTTATGTCTTTTTCCAGCAGGATCAAACAACCATCACCAAGACTAGTCATAAAGTTTTTGCTTGGCTCAAACACAAAAAGAAACACAAAAGACACAATCATAACAGAATTATGATGGTGTGGACGCAATAAATCAGAAATAAAAAGATAAATTCATTGGGTTGCCTCCCAACAAGCGCTATTGTTTAACGCCCTTAGCTAGGCATAAAGCGATAGAATCACGTATCGTCGTCTTTGGTACTCAAACCATAAGTAGCCCTCATCATGGATTCATAAGGCAATCTTATTTTCTTTATAGGAAAATGCTCCATGCCCATCTTTAAAGGAAATTGAAATCTAATATTCCCTTCCTTCATATTGATGATAGCACCGATAGTCCTTAGGAAAGGTCTACCAAGAATAATAGGGCATGTAGGATTGCAATCAATGTCAAGCACAATGAAATCCACGGGTACATAGTTCCTATTTGCAATAGTAAGAACATCATTGATCCTCCCCATGGGTTTCTTGACAGTAGAATTTGCAAGATGCAAATTAAGAGAACACTCCTCAATCTCATTAGAACACAGAACATCACATAAAGACTTTGGAATCGCGGAAACACTAGCATCCAAATCACACAAAGCATTGCATTCATAGTTTTTGATTTTGATTTTTATAGTAGGTTCCCACTCATCATGAAGCTTTCTAGGGATAGAGACTTCCAATTCAAGTTTCTCTTCAAGAGATTTTATCATAGCTTCGACGATATGATCGGTAAAGGCCTTGTTTTAGCTATAAGCGTGTGGAGAGTTTAGCATGGATTGCATCAAGGAAATGCAGTCAATCAAGGAGCAACTATCATAATTGAATTCCTTGAAATCGAAGGTAGTAATTTCATTACTACTCCAAGTTTTAATATCTTCTACTCCAGTTTCAATGCTTTCAGCATCAAGATAGATGGACTCCGAATCATTGGGGCGTTTTTCAACCAAAGTGGATTCATATCCAGCCCCATCACCATTAGGTTTGACACAAGAAAACAAAGATTCAATGGGAGTCACACCAAGCACTTTAATATATTTGTGATTCTTATCACGAGAACACGCCTTTTTAAGCCATTCATGTCTAGCACGAATTTGGGTGGTTCTTTCTTTGCTCTCACTCATGGAAACACGCATAGCTTTCAAAGTTTCATCCATATTGATCTTGGGAGGAGCACATATAACTTTCAAAGCATGAATATCACTAGACATTCCATCAACGCTCCTAGCCAAATCATCAATTTTGAGTAGTTTTTCCTCTATGGATGCATTGAAAATCTTTTGTGAGTTGATAAACTCTTTGATATTACCCTCTAGATCAGAGGGTAATCTCTTGTAATTTCCATGAGTATTTTGTAGGAGTTGCCAAAGTTATTAGAGGAGTTACTAGGAAAAGTCCTAGGAACATAGTTTCCTCTAAAAGCATTGTTGTTGCCAAAATTATTCCTACCAACAAAATTAACGTCCAAGCTAGCATTGCTACTCTCAATCAAGGAAGACAAGGGAATATCATTAGGATCTAAAGGAGCACTTCTACTAGCAACCAAATTCATTAACTCATCCATCTTAGCACTTAACGAGTTAATTTCTTCTATAGCGTGTACCTTCTTACTAGTAGGTGACCTTTCAGTGTGCCACTGAGACTAGTTCGTCATGATATTGTCTAGGAGTTTTGTAGATTCTCCTAACATGATTTCCATGAATGTTCCACCTGAGGCGGAGTCCAAGATGTTTCTAGAAGCGAAATTCAAGCCAGCATAGAAGATTTGTATAATCATCCAAAGACTCAAGCCATTGAGCCGGACAATTTCAAATCATCAATTTCATTCTGTCCCAAGATTGTGCAACATGTTCATGATCAAGTTGCTTAAAATTCATGATATCATTACGGAGACATATAATCTTAGCCGGCGGAAAATACTTGGATATGTAAGCATCTTTGCACTTATTCCAAGAATCAATACTATTTTTGGGCAAAGATGAAAACCAATTTTTTGCTCGACCTCGCAACGACAAAGGAAAAAGCTTCAATTTAATCACATAATTATCCACATCTTCCTTTTTTTGCATATCGCAAAGCTCAATGAAGGTATTAAGATGGAATGCGGCATCTTCACTAGGAAGGCCGGAGAATTGCTCTTTCATAACAAGATTCAGCAAAGCAGCATTGATTTCGTATGACTCCGCACTAGTGGCGGGAGCAATCGGAGTACTAATAAAATCATTATTATTAGTATTCGAGAAGTCACAAAGTTTGGTGTTTTCAGTCGTGGTGACTTCAGCAAGCAAGCAAGCACAAAAGCGAACAAAGAGCAAGCGAGAGAAAAGGGCAAACGAAAAAGGAAAATATTTTTTTGTAAAGTTTTTGTTTTTCAGAAGTAGGGGAGAGGAAAACGAGAGGCAAAAAAAAAGTAAATGCAAGAGATGAGTTTGCGACACTTACTTGGATGAGTTCTTGACTTGATCCTCCCCGGCAACGGCGCTAGAAATCCTTCTGCTACTTCTCAAATAACAGCGCCAGAAATTTACACGTTGACGGAGACTTGCTTGCGTTGGTTTTTTCCTTGAAGAGGAAAGGGTGATGCAGCACAGGAGCGGTAAGTATTTCCCTCAGTTTGAGAACCAATGTATCAATCCAGTAGGAGAATCTCGTCAAGTCCAGAGTACCTGCGCAAACACAAAAGAGCTTGCACCCAACGCTATAAAGGGGGTGTCAATCCCTTCAAGATTGATTGCAAAATGAGATCTAAAGGCGGAAAGTGCAAGGAAGAAAAAGAGTAAGGCTGAAAATAAGGTGTGGAGTAGACCCGGGGGCCATAGTGTTCACTAGACGCTTCTCTCAAAATAGCAAATATTACGGTGGGCGAACAAATTACTGTCGAGCAATTGATAGAACCGCGCAAAGTCATGACGATATCTAAGGCAATGATCATACATATAGGCATAACGTCCGGGACAAGTAGACCGATACTTTCTGCATCTACTACTATTACTCCACACATCGACCGCTATCCAGCATGCATCTAGTGTATTGAGTTCAAGACGAACAGAGTAACGCCTTAAGCAAGATGACATGATGTAGAGGGATAAACTCAAACCAGTGATGAAACCCCCATATTTTTACCCTTGACGGCAACAACATGATGTGTGCCTCGCTACCCCTTCTGTCACTGGGTGAGGTAACCGCACGGTATGAACCCAAAACCAAGCACTTCTTCCATTGCAAGAATCATAGATCAAGCTAGCCAACGAAAACCCACAACTCAAAGAGAATTACAAGTATATGAAATCATGCATAAGAGAGATCAGAAGAGACTCAAATAAGATTCATAGATAATCTGATCATAAATCCAAAATTCATCGGATCTCGACAAACACACCACAAAAGAGGATTACATCGGATAGATGTCCATGAAGATCATGGAGACTTTTGTATTGAAGATCCAAGAGAGAGAAGAAGCCATCTAGCTACTAGTTATGGACCCGTAGGTCTATGGTGAACTACTCACGCATCATCGGAGAGGTCATGGCGTTGATGAAGAAGCCCTCCGTATCCGAATCCCCCCTCCGGCAAGGCACCAGAACGTGCCCCAGATGGGATCTTGCGGAGACAGAAGCTTGCGTGGCGAAAAGGTACTTTTGATGATCTCTTGATTTTTCTGGAATTTATGGGAATTTATAGGCAAAATACCTAGGGAAGAGGTGGCCCAGGGAGCCCACAAGCCTGGGAGGCACGGGCCCCCCGGGCCGCGGCTAGGGGGCTTGTGGGGTCCCTGGTGGTCCCCTGCCTTGGTTCTCAAGTTCCCCGATCTTCTTCTGTTTCGGAAAAAATCTTTTTGGAAGTTTCGTTCCGTTTGGACTCCATTTAAAATGCTTCTCTGAAAAGGGTCAAAAACTTGGAAAAATAGGAACTAGCACTTGGCACTGAGTTAATAAGATAGTCCCAAAAAAGATATAAAATGCATACAAAACATCCAAAGTTTGACAAGATAATAGCATGAAACCATCAAAAATTATAGATACGTTGGAGACGTATCATGACCCCATGAAGCTGGATCTTGCTCTTGCTCAGTTGGGACAATGGGATGTCCATTGGCTTAAGCATGTTGGCATGAATGATGTTGAGCCCACGGCCTGCGTCCATCGGGATCTTGCACAGTTGAACTCCAATGGCTACCGGATCGACGACTAGTGTCTGTTGCCCGAGGGTCAGCATGTGGGTCGGATGACCCGACCGATCCAAGGTGACGGGCGTCTTAGCTCAATCGAGGTACTTGGTGATTGTCAGAACTGCCATGTTAACCTTCCGGTTGACAACCTTTAGTGGGCTCTTGCTCTCGACATCAGCGAAGATCATAAGGAATTTCTCAATGTTGGGGTACCCAAAGGCATCTTCCCTCTCTTTGTCATCGTCCTTTTCCTTGGAGGGCTCTCCTCACATCTCCTGCTTGAGCAGGCAACATTCTCGAGTGGAGTGCTTCAGGAAGATGGGGTTTCCATCCTTGTCCCTCTTGGTGTGAACCTAGCAAGACTGATCCAAGATGTCGCCCTTGGGCTCACTCTTCTTCTTGCTAGCACAGTCCTTCTTCTGCTGCTTTGGTTTTATGTGGCTTTGCTCGGGCACAACTACAACTTTTTTCTTGCCTGCAGCTTCAGCTTTCTTCTTGTGCTTTTTCACAACGTGACGCCCCAAGTGAGGGGCGTCGCTCATCCGGCCTTTGCCTCTACATAAGCGGTCCTCTTCTTCCCCGTTGGCATACCAATTGGCGATTTCAATTACCCGACTGAGGGATAGGCCTCCAGTACAACCGAACTTGAGGATGAGCTAACGGTATTGGATGCGTGCCTGATGACGAGTTGATGGATATACTTCTCGCCCCTCGTTGGTTACCCCAAGTGGAAGTTGGGGATGTAGTCAGCAGCAAATTTCCCTTACACAGGGACTGTAAGGTTTATCGAACCAGGAGGACTCCAAGGATCTACAAGTAGGTGTCCGCTGCTCTGGCGCTGGCAGAAGACATGGACCTGCACACACAACAAATAACTTTTCTCAAACGAGTTCCGAGAGGTTGTCAATCTCTCCGGCCTTGTAGTTTGCAAAGGAACAAAACACAAGCGGGAATAGCGATAATGATGGCAAAAAGTAAATAAAAACAGTAAATGATGGAGGTGTAAACAATGGTGATAATATGGACCAGAGTCCCATGATGTTCACTAGTGATGTCTCTCTCCCAAAAGACAATAAACAACTATGCTGGATAAACAAATTATAAACGCACGGCAATGCTAATCATGCTACAAGAAAGTTAAAGTCTCAAAAGTGTAAGTGCATATAGTGCCCCTTAGTGATTTTGGTGGTTTGAAGACTTATAGGTTAAGTATCTAATGTGTTTATGAGTGTACACATGATCTATAAGTCATTGAGGAGTTTGAGATATTTGGAGAATATCGACCCCTAAAAATATATATCTTCGGTTGATGAAATTAGTCTGAAGCTGAAGAAATGAATCGCGAGGAATCTGCGATGAAATTGATATTCCTCATGAAGATACTTAAATTGAGGAATTCGGTGTGTCCTGAAGAAAATCACTTTGAAGAATTTGAAGCATGAAGACTTACTCTTTCTATTTTATTTTCTTCGCATTTGAGTAATAGGAACACCGTACTGTTAAAGGGGGTCGAAGTTACACTTTGGAATGAATTTCCTCATCATGCTCAACCCAAGCCTAATCCTATCAAAAGCCTCAAGTGAGGAATACGAGTGACATGACGACTCTCACAGTTGAGGGTTCCGACCGTTTCGATAGCCACGCCAAGTCATTGGTCTTATCCACTCCAACGCTCATACTATTTCAGGGCATTAGTGTCAAATCATGTCGGGATGCTCCCACGCTATAAATAGCCACCACCCCCACAACCATTAGCTGGTTGGCTGCTCCGTTAGAAACTGACACTTGTCATAAGAGCAACCCAATTCCTCAGAGTCTTCGAGAGTAATTCATCAGTGAGGAAATACCCCATACACCGAAACCATAAACCAAACCTAGTGATTGAGCATCACTGAGGAAGTTGTTCCTGTGTGGGACTGAAGCCTTTTACCTTTGAGGACTGTGCATCCTCCAGACGGTTAGGCGTCATGGTCTAGAGCTTTCCAGCAGTCAATTGTGGATCGCCGGGTGACCAAGTTTGTGAGGATTTGGAAGTCTGCCGTGAAGACTTACCACGAGTGTTGGGCGAGGACTGTGTGTTCTTAGCCCAAGGAGAACACGGTAGGGACTGTGTGTCCCGGTACTGTGTGTCCTTTGATTTCAATACCATGCCTCTCCAAACCAGATGTACGACTGTCAAAACAGTTGGAACTGGGTTATCAACGACTGTCTTCACTGAGAAACGGGTTCTAATTCCTCAACTCCTTACTTTCCTCGTATTATGTGTTGATGACTTTCACTGCTACTGTTTGAAGAATTTGCTGAAGACTTTCTCTAATTTTCCTCAACCCCAAATTCTTCACGTCAGTTAATCCTCATCTGTATTCTGCGTGCCTGCTCACTTTGCAATCTATTTTCACATTCCTCACTCTGAAAAACTGTTGTTGTGAAACTTTGCACTTCTGACCCTTTACTGTTTCTGCTGTGAGGTAGTCATCAGTGAGGAATTTCCTCAAAAGGAATTTCCTCAGTGATGAAATTCTAAAAATATCCTATTCACCCACCCTCTAGTCGATATAACGCACTTTCAAAAAGTAATGGGCAGTACGCCAAGACAAGTAGACCCCTTATCCATCAGCATCTACTCTCTAATCATCCACCTTGAGATATCTATCCAGAACATCTCGCTGGTATTAAGTTGTGAGCCCCTCCTAAAGTGTAAACTAAAAGCAACGGACAACTGTATTAACGAACTTTGCATAAGGTAAACAATCCTTGCAACCATGGTTACAAGCACCATTATTTTCTCCCTGGTGGCAATAGCACATCCCCTAGTCTCATGTTTCTGTCACTCAAGCTAGACATCACAGGGCATGAACCCATAATCATGCATAACGCTCCCTCTTGGAGTCACAATCTACTACTTGGCCAAAGCAATAAAAAGCAATGGAGAACATGCATGAATTACTCAAGAACATAATATAAAAGGAGAACCAAATATATAACTCATCACAATCTAAACATAATCTCATAATCCATCGGATCCCAGCAAACTCAACATAGCAACAACAGGTAAGTTACATAGATGCCTTGATCATGTAGGGCAGCTCACAAGGGCTAAGCATTGAAGCACAAGATTGGAGAGAAGACATCACATAGCTACTGGTCATGGACTCATGGTCCAAGGAGGACTACTCAAGGCACGTCCGGGAAGCGCCCATGGTGGTGGAGAAGCTCCCGGAGGTCAATCCTCCCTACGGCAGGGTGCCGGGAAGAGGTCTTCTGACGCTCCCGATCTCGGAAGCACTACGGCAGCGGAACGGTGGAAAAATTTGTGATTATAGATATATCTTTAGGGTTTTCCGTTCGAGTGGTAAATATAGGCCAAACGAGGGCGCCACTGGGTGGACCAGCCGCCCAGGCGGCCTGGTGGCGCGGCCAGGAGGGGGCCCGCGCCAGGTGGCCGCCCGGGTGAGGTCTGGCTCCCCTCTGGCCCACCTTGGTGCTTCATGAAGCTTCCATTACACTGATTTTTATATATTTTTCCTCGAATTTTTTGGGCTCTGTAAATTGGGGTAAAGTCCCTGCAATTAAAATACATCAGCACACAGAAACTGGCACTCGGTGCACTGAGTTAGTAGGTTAGTGCATAAATGTATAAAAAGGTATAATAGTGTAGCAAAACATATAACAATATCACCCAAAAGAGCATGGAACAAACATAAATTATAGATACGTTTGGGACGTATGAACATCCCCAAGCTTAATTCATGCTCATCCTCGAGTAGGTAAATGATAACACAAATAATTTGTGTGGTGACATGCTAACACACATATGAGAACTTCAAAGTAAAGAAAGTAAGATATGCTATTCAAGTCAAGACCATAACAAGCAAGAGTCTATATTTAGTATTGAAAATAGCAAAGTAAGAACATAAAGGTGCAAGAGCTCTCGCTGTCCGTGACTCGAATGTCTCCAAATGGTGTTTGCGTGCAAGAAGTGGGAGCTGGGTTTAGAGCATAAAAATATTATATAGTTTAATTGAGAAGTCAATCTACTAAAACTTCACACTTGGCCTCCTTCGGAATCTTATCTTGACTCATCCCAGACCACTAGTCAGGCACAAGTCAAAATGATCCTCTCCTTTTCGACTTTGAGCACTCATCCAATGGATGAGTGCAAGCAAGATATGCTAGCACTTAGGATGGCAAAGAGAATAAAGATGGGGAAGGAAGACAAAAAAGGTGTGAAAGGCTCACATCAATGAGGACAACCATAGGCGAGAGAAAGCCAAATGATAGATATGATGTGAGGAGTAGGGATTGCCATGCAACGGATGCACATATGAGCTAAGGTAAGCTCTCCAATGGAACTAGTGGGGGTGCATCCAACTTGCTTGCTCATGAAGACCTAGGGCTCATTTGAGGAGGCTCATCATTGGAATATACAAGCCAAGTTCTATAGTGTAAGGGTCCCCACATAGTTTTGCATGAATGATAATCTCTATGGAGTACAAATATAACAATGGAGTACGAGTGTGGATCTTTCAAAAGGAATAGTAGTGTTTCCCCTTCTCTCTTTTTATTTCTTTATTTTTTTATTTTTTTGTGGCCTCTTTGGCTCTTTCTATTTATCTCTCATTTGTCCTCTTTGGGATCTTTTCATGTGTCCTCTTTTGGGATCTTTTAATTTGTCCTCTTTGAGATCTTTTCCTCACTTAAGGGCAACACTCTATGTTCTACAAGAATAAAAAGAAGATCTTCACACTTTATAAGAAGTACTCATCATAAAGAAAAATGAAAACTATCATGATGTATGCAAATGTATGCATTTGCCAGTGTAGCAGGATATGCAATGAAACCAGCGCGTCATGTAGCAATAATAAGGGCAAGGCCCAACTAGCATGCGGCTCCTCGATCAAGCAAAAGCATGTATGACATGTAGATCAAGTCATGAGATGGTTGATGTTGCATGGAAATGTATCTCGGAAAGGCTATGGAGATGCCTTAATAGGTAGGTATGGTGGCTGTTTCGAGGAAGGATATAATGAGGCTTACGATGATAGAGCATATCATGAGAAGGTTTTGGATGCACCAGCGAAGTTTGCACAAACTCTCAAGATGAGAAAGGGCAATACCCGGTACCGAAGAGGCTAGCAAAATATGGATGGTGGAAGTGCCAACAATCGAATACTCGAATTAGTCCGAAGAACTCATGCACTTATTATCGGTAACTGTCCATGTAGTCAGGAGATTCACAAAGAGACAAGTACCCCGAGGAGGAGTGTTTGGGGGTTTGGTTATCCTTGCGCATCCTTGACCCATGATAACGTGAGGGTACTCTATATATTCCAACCCCTCCAGAGGTTAGCGATCCAACTAGTAGCTAGAGTTCTCAACAATTTTTTTAGTTTTTGAAAATACACACGGATTACCCAAAATACGACACCTATCACTAATAGGCTCAAGCTCTTGACACCAATAGTCCAAACATTACTCAAATCAATACCTCAAAACTATTGCAAGTTACTACTATACTTAAGTAGCAACCTCAGTTACCTACTCATGCAAGACACACAACTCAGTGCAACAATCCAACTCTCTAAACAAGATATGCATGATAAGTCAAGATAGTTCCAAAAGAAACCTAAATTAAATCTCTTAAAAAGATAATGCATGAAAACTAAGAGCTAAGCATGACAACAGCTATGGAAAGATAAAGAACACACAAAAAGATAAGCATGAAAACCTATGTTGTGTTCTAGGGTGGAGTGGAGCGTGTTTCTCTCCCAAACAAACAAGGCTAGGTTACAACTTGTTATGAATAGCAAGCAAAACTAAAACAAACTAAAAAGTAAAGAGTGGGATGCTCCAAGCATAGCACATAACATATGAAGTGATAAAAATATAGCATGGAGAAGGACAAACAGATGATTGTTGATGGAGAAGGGGATGCATGGGGGCATCCCTAAGCTTGAGCGCTTGACACTCCTGGATCTTCTTTCATCATCTTCCATCGCATACTTGAAAACTCCCTTCATATGAAATTCATCATAAGCTGATTAGAGTGGTCACCGCCCATAATAAAATATATTTTTATCTACTGGAAATAAATATTTTCATGAAGATCTACTGTTTCTCAAGATTTACAAAAGGTTTTTGCAAATAAAAAGCAAGCTTAAGATTTACAAATCAATGAAAACGCAAAACAGGGCAGAATTTGGGAAAAACATAACAGTAGGTAGTAAATAATTTTTTCGGGGCACCTCTGCAACTCAAATAAAAAAACTCACAACAAATGCCAGATATACAATTATATAGAGAATACTGTCAAGAAACGTCTGATCAAAAATATGAACTGGTGATTTTCGGCGATTTTTTCGTCAAGGAGACAGAATCTGTTTCTCGACAACATGTCACAACTTTTGAACTTTCTTGCAATCGCAGGCTAAAACTTGTCACAAAGCTTGAAAATAAAGATACAATGATGTTGCTACAGAAGTAACAAGCATCAAGACCGTTAAAACTAAAAGTAAAAACAAATTGGGTTGCCTCCCAACAAGCGCTTTCTTTTATGCCTTTGAGCTAGGCATGATGCAAAAAGAAGGATGAAAATTCACTGAAGTCATTGGAATCATCAAAACCTTCGAAAGGATCCTCAAAAAGTTCATCCTTATTTTCCTAGGGAACGGGTACGTACCTTTCGCATTCCCATGTAAGCTTATGTGTCCTTTACCTATATCAATGAAGCATGTCATGGCTCGGAAGAAGTCCCTTCCAAGCACTATGTTTCCTTGGTTTGGCTTCGTGATGAAGAAATCAACCGTTGCATTACTTTTAGAGAATGTAACCTGGACATCTTTTACCTTTCCCTGGATCTCAGAAATATCCCCATTAGCATGTTCTTGATAAGATGAAAAATTGTCCATGTTTAAAAGGCTTAGAGAATCATAAACAACTTTTGGCATTGTAGAAACCATGGATCCAATATCACAATAAGCAAGTAAGTCTTGGTTAGAGATGCTAATTCTAATAAAAGGCTCCTAGTCATCATCTATTTTCAAAATACTTTTCTTATCAACCATGGGTTTCTCTCTTTCTCTTAAGTCTAGAACATCTATTCTTCTTTCAGTGGTAGCAAGTCTATCTATAATAGTGTAAAATCTACGATCATAAACAAGGTAATTAGATAGACCATGTATAATATCAAGAGCTCTAGCCTCATCACACTCTAAAAAATCTCCTTCACCTATAATATCAAGAGAGTGTTTACACCATATAAAAAGACCATGATAAAAATTTCCATATAAAGCACAATTTTGATAGGTATCCAAGGCACAATTCTTTTACGTGCTTCAGAAATTCTATCCCAAGCCTTCTTCATATTTTCTCCATTCCTTTGATGGAAATCTAGGACCTCATATTCCCTCAAAGCATCAAACATTAACTTGCTGAACTAAGAAGAAAGGACAACTAAAAGCAAATCAACTAATGTTTTTGTGGTTTTTGGTATAAGACTCTAAAGCAAAAACTAGAAAGCAAACTAACAAGACTAAAAAGCAAAGGTAAAAGATAGTGTGAAACTCCCCTATCTTGAAGACTGGAGTCCCCGGCAATGGCGCGAGAAATTTGCTTGATGACGAGTTGATGGATATACTTCTCTCCCCTCATTGGTTACCCCAAGTGGAAGGTGGAGATGTAGTCAGCAACAGATTTCCCTTACACGGGGACTGTAAGGTTTATCGAGCCATGAGGACTCCAAGGATCAACAAGTAGGTGTCCGCTGCTCTGGCGCTAGCAAAAGACGTGGACCTGCACACACAACAAATAACTTTGCTCCCAACGAGTTTAGAGAGTTTTACAATCTCTCCGGCCTTGTAGTTTGCAAAGGATCAAAACACAAGCGGGAATAGCGATAGTGATTGCAACGGAAAAGTAAATAAAAGCAGTAAATGATAGAGGTGTAAATAATGGTGGTAATATGGACCAGAGTCCCATGATGTTCACTAGTGATGTCTCTCTCCCAAAAGAAGATAAACAAGTATGTTGGGTAAATAAATTACAGCTGGACAGTTGACAAAATTATAAACGCACCACAATGCTAATCATGCTACAAGAAAGTTAGAGGCTCAAAAGTAATGGGCAGTACACCAAGACAAGTAGACCGTTTATCCATCAGCATCTACTCTCTAATCATCCACCTAGAGATATCTATCCAGAGCATCTCGTTGGTATTAAGTGGCGAGCCCCACCTAAAGTGTAAACTCAAAGCAACGGACAACTACATTAACGAACTTTGCGTAAAGTAATCAATCCTTGCAACCGTGGTTACAAGCACTGTTGTTTTCTCCCTGGTGGCAACATCACATCCCCTAGTCTCATGTTTCCGTCACTCAAGCTAGACATCAGGGGCCATGAACCCACAATCATGCATAACGCTCCCTCTTGGAGTCACAATCTACTACTTGGCCAAAGCAATAAAAAGCAACGGAGAACATGCATGAACTACTCAAGAACGTAATATAAAATTAGAACCAAATATATAACTCATCACAATCTGAACATAATCTCATAATCCATCGGATGCCAGCAAACTCAGGATAGCAACAATAGGTAAATTACGTAGATGCCTTGATCATGTAGTGCAGCTCACAAGGGCTAAGCATTGAAGCACAAGATTGAAGGGAGACATCACATAGCTACTAGTCATGGACTCATGGTCCAAGGAGGACTACTCACGGCATGTCCGGGAAGCGTCCATGGTGGTGGAGAAGCTCCCAGAGGTCAATCTTCCCTCCGGCAGGGTGCCGGTAAGAGGTCTTCTGGCGCTCCCAATCTCGGAAGCGCTACGGCGGCAGAACGGTGGATAAATTCGCGATTCTGGATATATCTTTAGGGTTTTCCGTCCGAGGGGTAAATATAGGCCAAAGGAAGGCGCCAGGTGGTGGACCAGCCGCCTAGGTGGCCTCTGGCGCGGCCAGGAGGGGGCCCGCGCTAGGTGGCCGCCTGGGTGAGGCCTGGGTCCCCTCTGGCCCACGTTTGTGCTTCGTGAAGCTTCCGTTACGATGTTTTTTATATATTTTTCCTGGAATTTTTGGGGCTATGTAAATTGGGGAAAACTCCCTGCAATTAAAAGACATCAGCAAACATAAACTGGCACAGGGTGCACTGAGTTTGTAGGTTAGTCCAAATATGTGTAAAAGGGTATAAAAGTGTAGCAATACATATAACAATGTCACCCAAAAGAGCATGCGACAAACAGAAATTATAGATACGTTTGGGACGTATGAGTGCCTAGAAGGCACAAATGGCCTGGTGCTCTATAATGTTCTCCACACTATTATGCAGAGTGGCCCAACGCTGGATATACTCCCGGATAGTCTCGTTGCTCTTTTGGACACAATGTTGAAGCTCGGTCGCACCACCCAAGCACTTGTAAGTGCGCGCGAATGTCTTGACAAACACTCAAGCCAGGTCCTCCCAACTATAATGCTGCTTGCTGGTAGCTGATTCGGGCACGCCCTTGCCGACCGCTCCAGCATGAGGGGTAGGTGTTTCATCGTGACGAAATTGTCACCACCTCCAAT
Organism: Hordeum vulgare subsp. vulgare; assembly: GCF_904849725.1. NCBI lineage: Eukaryota > Viridiplantae > Streptophyta > Magnoliopsida > Poales > Poaceae > Hordeum > Hordeum vulgare. Next base: position 385,674,385 of record NC_058524.1, on the reverse strand, counting down.
CTGGATGGCAACACGGTAATACTCGAGCCAAGTCTGTGACTTTGAATCACTTTTGAATTTGCCGATTCCCATCGCCAACCTGTAGTTGGAGGGCATCTGAGATTCGCAGATGTGTCTACCAACGCACTCGAGGCTAGAGATACCTCAACCACCCGGTCGCCTCCTGCCATCCCGGGTTGTGTCAACTACGCCTTGGGCGATGATGTACCTTGCATTGAGCGGGGGAGCTCGGAGGTCGTGTTCCCCATAGCCTCTAGGCCGATTGGGGCTTCACATGCGGTCATCTTCGTATGGTTGCCTGCTGTCGTAGGACCCCTGTCCGAATGAACTACCCCTCGGAGGGGGCGTCTGTCGTGGTTTTGTCACGGCAGATGTCTTCGTGAAAGGACTTAGTGATGGAGCGATCGCACCTTGGTGGCGACTCAAAGGGGGTGAGCGGAAGCGAGACTCAGGTTTACCCAGGTTCGGCCCCTCCTATGAAGGTAAAAGCCTACGTCCTGCTTTGTGTATATTGATGGTGGATTTGATTACAAGGAGGGTGTAACTCGCCTGATCTAGCTCTCGATGGATTCTAACCCAACCTATCTGCCCTAGAGACTCACCTTTATAAACTGGTCGAGGCCCTAGGGTTTACAAAGTCCTGGCCACATTACAAATCGTGGCTTTCCATATCAATAAGTTGTCGTGTCTTCCAAGCTAGGAAACCTCCTCGGCGACTTATCTTCTCCATTAATCTTGAACCGCCATCTGGCTCATGGGCCCTGGCCGACTCTTCGTTGAAGTTCTCCTAACGCATCTAGGACGCTGGGCCAAGGCTTATCTTGATCATGAATGTAGAATCACCGTTTACGTGACCCGGCCCAATAGGGTTGGTCATACCGTAGGTAATATCCCCAACATTATGCCCCAGATTGACTTGAATTTGTTCATGCCAAAAAACCTTCACGCTTGTCTATGGCGATTCACACACGATCTCTGACCTTTCTTCTTCAATGATTGACAAGACGCCAATATTTATGAATTGCGTGTGTCGCGAGGCCTTTTATTGATGATGTCATCTGCTCCACTATTCCAGGGATCTTGATGGCATCACTTCCATCGGATCTTTTGTCTTATCCTATCATCTCGAGAATCTAGGCGCCATCAATTCCGGTTTTCAATGCGCCTCCTTGACTCCAGCGCGTGCCATTTCGATTCTGCCCTAGGTCTTTAAATAGCCACATGGGGGAGAGGGGCATTCCCACCTACTTGTATTCCATCACCTCCACCGTGTCATCTTCCTCGAGCTCGCTTCACGAATGTCGTACCACCACTGAACCTCTGCTTCGGACCGGCTGCTTCTAAGGCTGATCAAGGGTGTGGTCTTCGGCTCAAACCTCCGTGGCCTGCCTCCGTCGTCGCCTTCCCTCAGCAGGTAACTCCTTCTTCTCCGTGAGATCTAGATCTCGAACCTGCGTAGTTCTTAGAGTAGCACCAGAACTCCATGAGCATTGGCTCGTCGCGCCATTGATCCGTATAGGCACGGTCTTTAGATCCTTCTTTTTAGCAAAGAACTGCGGTAGTTCCGTCAACAATTTTGGGAAAATCTTTTGTTCCCCCCATTGTTCTACTGGACCACCACACTACTTCCAGAGTGTTCATGTGTTCTTAGTGATTTTATTTTTGGCAAGTTTATTTTCCTCAATAGAATCACCCGTATATGTGTGAACTTTGTCGTGGTATTAGAAACATGTTTATCCTCGATTAGGAATATCCTAAGAATTTTTTTAGAACCGCAACCCGCCCTCAATGTTGTGGTGAGTCACAATTTCCCTTTAGACATGCTCTCAGCTGCTGGCCGGCGAGTTACCATTTCGTAGGTCCTGACGACCTGCCAATCCTCCTTATGCAGATCTCCGTCCCTCCTCTTTTAAGCTTGTAATCATGGGTTCCATCTCCAAGTGCAACTAGTTGCCAACAGAAGTTGATGATGCCTTTCTTGCGAATTTTGAGAAAGTGGGCAATCTTGCACCCAAAGAAACGATCGGCTGGCGAACTGCCCTAGGAGAGCAACGTCCGCAACCCGCCGAAGGGGAGGTAGTCATTTTTGCTAGTCAGCTTGAGCGAGTCTTCACACAGCCTTGCTCAAGGTTTTTTAGGGACGCCTTGCATTTCTTCAAACTCCATCCCCAAGACTTAGGGCCAAACTCCATCAGCAACCTTTGCCAGTTCCAAGTGTACTGCGAGGCTTACCTGCAAAAAGAGCCTACTGTACTTTTGTTTAGGAAGTTCTTTTATCTGAACCGCCAAACAGAGTTTGCCAACGGGCCCTCCCTAGAGCTTGGGGGAGTAAACATCCAGCGACGACGAGAATGCGGGTTCCCGGCTGTTACATTGCCCAGTCATCCCAAGGGTTGGGCAAAAACTTGGTTTTACTGCCGCGACACTTCTCCACCCAACGAGAACCCGTTACCAGGTTTCAGGGAGGAACGTCTGCCCATGGATTTCAAGTTGCGTGAAAAGCTAACCGAAGAAGAAGAGGCTTCATTTGTCGCTGTCTTCGCGAAGCTCATGGCTCTTACCGTCAATGGTCTTACCGGGATCTATCTGATCCGCTGCTGGGTGGAGCGGAGAATCATGCTTTGAGTCGCCGGAATGCCTTAATGTCTGAATTCAATGGTGACATAAACCACCCTCAATGCTTCTATAACGTGAGGCTTGAAGAAGAAGATATTGTTGAAATTGTGAAGAAGCTAAGTGGCGAGCTTGTTGAGAACTGCTCCAAAATCGGGCTAAAATCTTTCTGCGTTTCTAACCCAGCTCGAGAGGTAAAACATCCCAACTGGCCCTTCTAGATTTTTAATATACTCATGCTTGTCTTTGATCTGGTTTTTAATTATGTCAATCAGAGGGGTTCAGCCTTTTGGAACCGACCAAACCTGCCCCGAAGAAAAAAAAACAAAGGCAAGGCCACTGCAAAGGAGTCCTCCGTTGTGGGCGAGTCTCGGGTCGCCGAAGAACAATCAGAGGTAAATGCTCTTTGTCTTTATTTTTTTAATTTGAATTGTACTCATGCTTTGCTGCCTATATTTATAGGATGATGACTTTGAAAGCCAAGATGAAGACGTCGAGGTAATTTCCATTTCTTTCGACTCAAACTCTTCTCCTCCCAAGCCGGGAAGGCGAATCTGTAGGAAAGTTCCCTTGTCTCACCCGGATGCTTATGTGGATCCCAATTTCCTTATGAAGAAGGCGAGTTTTACACCCAAGCATCATATTCGAAGCCACTCTGGAAACTTTTCTCCGGCTTGCTCGAGAAAACAACTCGTCGCAAACGACAGAACGAGGTACATTTTATAAGACATCTTTTCTTCTTGTGCAAACTATTCTCGCGTTTTACTCAATCTTTCAATCCTACACCCAACAGGTTTCACCTCCTTCATCTGGCGACTCAGCTGCCTCAACTCTTCCCCCATTGATCCGTCTTCAGGGGTAAGTTCCTTCATTAACATGTTCCTTCAAGTGTCAATGTTTCTATTTTAACATCTGTACCACCGTTCCGTAGGGCTCAAGCAAAGAAGAGGAATACTGGCGAGTCATCCTCTGCTCCGAAGGCAGCTGAGATATTTGGAATGAGTACCTCCATCCCGGAAGCTCAAGCCGAGCCAGCTGAGACTCACGCCGATGCCTTTGATGATTTCCCTGACATCCGGGACAAGCTTCCAAGTCCTCAAAAGGAGTTAACTTAAGACCTCAACCCGCCCAGTTCTCATAAGGTGGCTTCAGATGTGATACCTGACCCGGGTCCAGTTGTCGTCACTGGTACCGGTTATTCTAAGCCTGCAACCTCGGTTTTAACCAAGCATGCACCAAAAGACGCCCAAGTCTTTGCAGAAAAAGACATCACCAAACTGAAGCTTCCCAATTATGAGAAATTGGAGTTTGATGAACTGTACTCTGGTTTTGTGAGCCGCCTCGAGACAAACCATGAAATGGAAAAGAGCTTGGTCAACATGATACGAAGAAAACATGAGGTATGGTACCTTTTAACCTTCTTGACATGTCCTCCCATTAGCCCTCCAAAGGACGAGTCATCCATGATGAATTGTGCTTTGTGTAATCTTTCAACCTGTAGCCCCCAAGGGACTGGTCATCTTTTTAAAGATGAGCCGGGTCTTTAGTTTGTACTTGAACAAGAGCTTCGACCTGTAGCCCGCAAGGGTCGGGTCATCTTTTTAAAGATGATCCGGGTCTTTAGTTTGTACTTGAACAAAAGCTTCAACCTGTAGCCCCCAAGGGCCGAGTCATCTTTATAAAGATGAGCCGGGTCTTTACTTTGTACTTGAACAAAAGCTTCAACCTGTAGCCCCCAAGGGCCGGGTCATCTTTTTAAACATGAGCCAAGTCTTGCTTGAAGGTATTACCTTAGAAAAAATAAATCGTACATTAGCCCCCAAGTGTCAGGGATGTTGCTTGCAATGTGCTTGAAACTTGCTTTCCTTGATGTTTTGCAGGAATCATTGACTCAGGCCGACTCAACTGTGGCCGGCTAGAAACAAATCTGGCTGAGCAACAGGACACTCGAGCTAAATCTGAAGAAAGGCTTCGCCGTGCATTGACTGATATGACAAAAATGAAGGCAGAGCACGAAGAGCTTGAGAACAAGGCCAACACTAAGCAAGTTGCCTTACTGAAAAGGGCGGAACAAGACGAAGAGAAATTGAAAGCCACCGAGAAAGAGCTGTCCGGATTAAAACATCATATCTTAAAGATGGCCCATGTTGTGTTCCGTAAGTATCTGCTATTTTCTTTCTAAAGTCATGTTGTAAGATCTTCCGGCGACTTATGATCGTGCCTCTTTACTGTAGGTCCTTGAGGTGCCACTCTTCAGGATGATTGCATTTTGAAGTTGAAGGCGATCTATACTTTGACAGAGCAGTTGTACACTGGTGGCATGATAACTATGAAGGTCGTCATGGGCGACAAAGAGCCCATAAAATCAATCAAGTATATGCTGGGATGCTTGTCCATGCTGCCACCCTAGATAGACGAGCTGAAGAAATCGGCCGTCCGTAAAGGAGCACTGACCACCTTGAGCTGGTGCTTCGCCTATGCTCCGGAGCTTAAGCCGGAGGAAATAACTGGGGGATTTCCAGAGCTTAAAGACGACGGGTCAGAGTTTACCCAAGAGGATTACCATCGTTGTGTGAAAGAATCTCGCTTTGCGGCGACTCAACTAGCAGCCGGCTTGGACTTAGCCAAATATAAGGCAGCTTATGATGAGCACAGCAAACGGGTTACTCCTCCTTCATATGAAATCACTGTTCTGACTCCTCAACGCCGTAAGCATCCTTTTGACTCTAATGGCGATCTGTCCACCATCTTGACTGACAAGGATGAGTTCCATGCCTTGATCAATTGCAATTGGAAATTGGGCGACTTACAGATCCAAGATGGCGAAAGATCGAGGCAGGATAGTCCATTGGCGGCTTGAGTTAGAAGCTACTTGAAGATCACCCACATAATTTAGTTTAAACATCCAACACCGGGTTATGTCACCTGATATTGCGTTCCGAGCCATGTAATAGGCTAGAGATTGAAACAATATTATGATACAACTGTACCTTTTGCTGAATTTTAAGGTCTCACCCTTTTATTAGCATGAATCGCCTTACCAGGTGCTTTTGCCATATCTGACAGATAATCACTTCCCCTGTTTATCAGAGAAGAAAAGATGAGCCGGCTCAATGAGTCGCGGCGGTTTAGAATGGAGTTTCTTTTATATAACTCCTGGCTATGCTACAAAGATACTTTATAGTAATAAAGGTTGCCGGCTCAGTGAGTCACGACAGGGTAGGACGAGTTTGCAAGACTCTAGTGCTACCCCACGTAGGCTTTTGCAACACCCTGAGTTGTTTAGACCGGATCATCAGGCGCGAGTCAAGCTTTAGTGAAGAAGGTTCAGTGAACCCATGGTTTGTTTATTTTCCATATACCGGCTCCCGCCAGCACCCTTCATGTTTTAACCTAGGCAAGTTCAGGGTCCAAAAAGTGGATTGACTTACCATGAGTACATGGGACCATAGGTCGAGTCGCCAAACACACAGTCCAGTATAACCATTGTAATGCGTTAATTTTTTGCTAGCCAAGAGGGTATTCAGGCTGAACTCAATGAGCAGAAGCCCCCAAGTGACCTATGATTAGGGGGGAAACTATACAAAGGATTACACAGCGTTTAAGCTCTTACTGCAAAACGACTTGGGAGCTAGTAGACCCCAAGTAAGTCGGCTTAATTCTCAAAACCATATAGGGTGCCTATGTTTGAACCGTGCAACGTGGCAACTTTGGTCCTCTTTGGCGTACCAACATCCAGTTTTGAAATAAGCGCGGCATGGCGACTTATGCTCTTTGGTGCTGATAGCGTCCATGCTTGGACGACTTATGAAACAATAAAGACTCATGCTCTCAAGAAGCTGAAACGGCAGAGACCCCGAAGTTCGTGGGGGCGGGCTTTATCGCTTTATATATATATAAATAGATTACACTGACTAAATTATGTGCACAGATAAGGAGCCAGTAGCTCTAGGTATAGTAAGGCATTAAGTGGGCAATGTTCCAAGGTCGGGTTGTTTTAACCTCTGTTGTTGGCCTATCTGGGCGAAGACCCACCAGATAGTAGGAACCATTGTGAAGACTCTTGCTGACAACAAAAGGTCCTTCCCATAGAGGGGATAGCTTATGCATACCAGTATGATCCTGAATCCACCGGAGTACTAAGTCACTCTCTTGAAAGACTCGGCTTTTGACTCGACGGCTATGATAGTGTCACAAGTCTTATTTGTAAATCACCGATCGTGATGCTGCCAAGTCGCGTTCCTCCTCTAAGGCATCCAACGAATCTTGACGCGCCAGCTCATTGTCTTTCTCTACATAAGCGGCGACTCGTGGCGAGTCATGCCTGATGTCACTTGGTAACACCGCCTCAGCTCCATAGACAAAGAAAAAGGGCGTATAACCAATAGATCGATTAGGGGTGGTCCTGATGCGCCATAAAACCAAAGGCAACTCTTCAACCCAACATCTCGGAGTACGTTCCAAAGGCACCATAAGTCGGGTCTTGATCCCCCGTAAAATTTCTTGATTCACCCTCTCTGCTTGTCCGTTAGATTGGGGGTGTACAACTGCGGAGACATCAAGCCGGATGTACCCTTTCTCTCAAAATTATTGCATGGAGCCTTTGGATAGATTAGTACCATTATCAGTAATAATACTATAAGGATACTCGAAGCGAAAAATCAACTTCTTGAGGAACATGATGGCCGTGTCTAGATCGCAACTACTGACCGGCTCTGCTTCAACCCACTTGGTAAACTTGTCAACCGCCACCAATAGTTGAGTCTTTTTGTTAGATGACATTTTGAAGGGGCCAACCATGTCCAGTCCCCAAACCACAAAAGGTCAAGTAATTGGGATCATCCGTAGTTCCTGAGCCGGCACATGCATCTGACACCCAAATTTTTGGCATCCGTCACATCTGCATACTATGTCCTCAGCATCTGCATGGGCTGCCAACCAGTAAAATCCATGCTTAAAGGCTTTGGATACCAAAGAGCGTGACCCTACGTGATGACCACAATCACCTGCGTGAATCTCGTTAAGAATCACACACCCTTCTTCGGACGAGACACACCTTCGAAAGATTCCAGAAGTGCTTCACTTGTGCAACTCGCCTTTATGTATAACCATGGATTTGCAGCGCAGGATAATTTGGCGGGCCATCAACTCACCAGTAGGTAACTCTCCTCGCGCCAGATATGCCATGTAAGGGACCGCCCAATCCGGAGTAGCACGGAGAGCCGCCACAAGTTGAGACTCGGGGACAGGAACCGCTATATCCTCCTCCGAAGGCAATTTCACAGATGGGTTATGCAAAATATCCAAAAATACATTGGGGGGGACCGGCTTACGCTGCAACCCAAGTCGTGAAAGAGCATCAGCTGCCATGTTGAGTCGACGATCAATATGATCAACCTGAGAACCCTGAAAGTGACCGGCCACATCTGACACGGCATGCTTGTAAGCCGCCATCAAAGGATCTCTGGAATCCCACATGCCAGAGACTTGTTGTGCCACCAGAACTGAGTCGCTCAAACATCTGATTCTACTGAGATTCATCTCTTTGGCAATTCTAAGCCCATGGAGAAGAGCTTCGTATTCCACCGCATTGTTAGTACATGGGAACATGAGCCGGAGGACATAGCAAAACTTTTCGCCCTAAGGTGAGGTTAATACCATGCCAGCCCCCGAGCCTTCCAGCTGCCTAGACCCGTCAAAATGGATAGTCCAATACACGTGGTCAGGTCTGTCTTCTGGAATTTGTAGCTCGGTCCAATCGTTAATAAAATCCACTAAGGCCTGAGACTTGATGGTCGTGCAGGGCGTATATTTCACATGATGGGGACCAAGCTCAATGGCCCACTTAGCAATTCGCCCAGTTGCTTCACGGTTTTGTATGATGTCGCCGAGCGGCGCGGAGCTGACCACCATGATCGGATGCTCGTGAAAATAATGTTTTCTTTTCCTTCTCGCCATAAAGATCTCAAAAACCATCTTCTGCCAGTGCGGATAACGTTGTTTGGGGAGTGTTAAGACTTCGCTGACAAAGTATACCGGCCTTTGGATCGGATATTCCTTTCCTTCTTCCCTACGCTCGACGACCACTGCTACACTTACTGCCTTAGAGTTGGCAGCAATGTACACGAGCATAGGTTCTTTGTCAACAAGGGCAGCTAAAATAGGCGGCTTAGCCAGTTGTTTCTTCAAGGCCTCAAAAGCTTCATTGGCTTCATCGTTCCAGACAAAACGGTTAGTTTTCTTGAGCAGCTAATAAAGAGGGATGGCCTTCTCCCCAAGGCGACTTATGAAACGGCTTAGAGACGCAATACGACCCGCCATGCGCTGAACTTGGTTAATATTGGCCGGCTTGCCAAGTGAAGTAATCGCCTTGATTTTGTTCGGTTAGCCTCAATGCCTCGTTCCGACACCAAGAATCCCAATAACTTTCCTATAGGAACGCCGAAAACACAATTGGTCGGGTTAAGCCTCATCTGATATACGCGCAAGTTGTCAAAAGTCTCCTTAAGGTCCTCCAAGAGTGACTCTTTCTTCTAGGATTTCACCACTATGTCATCGACATAGGCATGACCATTGCGCCCAATTTGACTGTGCAGACAATTCTGGATGGATCGTTGATAAGTGGCCCCCGCGCTCTTGAGCCTGAATGGCATAGACACATAGCAAAAGGCTCCAAAGGGAGTTATGAACGATGTCTTCTCCTAATCCTCCAAAGCCATTTTGATCTGGTGGTGTCCTGAGTAAGCATCCAAGAAACACAGCCGCTCGCAACCCGCCATAGAGTCAATGATTTGATCAATACGAGGGAGGGCGAAAGGTTCTTTTGGGAAAGCCGTGTTGAAGTCGGTGTAGTCTATGCACATGTAGAAGGTACCATTGTTCTTGAGTACCAGAACTGGATTGTCCAACCACTCAGGATGAAAAACCTCGACAATGAATCCGGCGGCCAAAAGTCGGGCGATTCCTCCCCAATCGCTTTACTCCTTTCTTCGTTAAACCAGCGAAGATACTATCGAACCGGCTTCATCTTAGGATCAATGTTAAGGTGGTGCTCAGCTAATTCCCTCATTATACACGGCATGCCAAAAGGATTCCATGCAAATATGTCCTGATTCTCGCGGGTGAATTCGATGAGCGCGCTTTCCTATTTGGGATCCAGACCCGTCCCAATGGTGAATTGCTTGGAAGAGTCGTCGGGCATGAAATCCACCAACTTAGTGTCATCTCTTGGTTTGAACTTGAGAGGCGGCTGTGAATCAATCGTGGGTTTCTTGAGTGGTGTCATATCCGCCGGGTCAACATTGGCCTGATGAAACTTGAGTTCCTCAGCTGCGCAAGCTGACTCAGCATAAGCTGCGTCTCCCTCTTCGCATTCTTGAGCTATCTTCCGGTCTCCACTGATCGTGATAGTTCCCTTAGGTACCGGCATCTTGAGCTTAAGGTAGACATAACATGGGCGGGCCATAAAACGGGCATAAGCCGGTCGACCGAAAAGCGCGTGGTAAGGACTCTTGATCTTGACCACCTCAAACATGAGGGACTGGCTCCTGTAGTTAGACTCTATGCCAAAGGCCACATTAAGCTTGATCCGCCCAACAGGGTATGCCGACTTACCCAGGAAAGTGTCGTGGAAGACCATGGAGGATGGCATCAAATCACCTTCCGAGAAATTCATCCGTCGAAAAGTATCATAGTATAAGATGTTGATGCTGCTGCCTCCGTCCATGAGGACCTTGGAGAGGGTATAGCCCCCTACATGTGGCGCCATGACCAAAGCTATGTCGCTAGGGTTGTCAACCCGTGGCGGGTGATCCTCCCTACTCCAAACAATGGGCTGCTCAGACCAGTTGAGGTATCTCGGGAGAGCCGGCTCAATAACGCTGAAGGTTCTGTGCCTGATCTTTTGGTCCCTTTTGCAAGTATTAGTGGTGAACACGTGATACTGCCCGCCATTCAATTTCTTAGGATTGTTTTGAAAGCCGCCGCTATCATTCTGTTGTTGGGAGCCGCCTTTTGGAAGTTTCTGCTGAAAAACGCCCTACGGGTTATACTGTTGACTGTTCTGGATCTCATACTACCCAGCATTAGTCTACGACCCGCCCTATGAGCCTGGTTTTGGAAAACCACCAAATGGGTTTCTGTGTGAGCCGCCCAAACCGTACTGATCCGGGTGTCCGCCATGATTGACTCCTTGCCCGTTTTTGAGCACTTCGACATGAAACTCTTGCATCACATAACAGTCTTCCCAAGAGTGGGTGGATGGGTCTTCCGTGGTGGTATGTTGTGGGCACGGACCCTTGAGCATTTCATGGTAGTTGCGCGCCTTTTCCCGTTGAAGCCCCTTTTCTTCTGACACTGGTACCCGTTCCTAGTGTTAGTATTGGCAACAAAGTCAGTGGCACCTTCCTGCTGCCTTTTCTTCCCTTGCCCCGCGGGGTTGTAGTTGCCTCATCCTTGGAACTGAGGGTGGCCTTTTCATGACTCGCCCCTCCTGGCGGTGCTGATTTTGTCATCATCCTCCCTGGGATCTTTGGTATCGTCTGAGTCGGCATACCTAGTCAGAGTGTCCATCAATTCCCCCATGTCCTGCACCTTGTGCTTGAGTCGCCCAAGTTTCAACACCAAAGGCTCGTAGTGATAGTTTTTCTCCAAGATTAGCATGGCCTGAGCCGCTGAAATGCCATCCGATGAGTGAATCACCTCTGCAACTCGCCGCGTTTAGTGATGGGCCGACTCGTCCGGGTGCTGCAAGTCAACGATAGTCATCAGGAACTTGCAAGTCCCTCTGAAGTTTTTAACGAAACGTTCCTTCAACTCGGCCCAGGTGTTGATGGAGTTGGGTGGCAAGTTCTTCAGCCAAGTGCGTCGTCCCCTCAAGCATCATTGTAAAAAATTTGGCACACACTGCCACATTCACATCAAGCATATCCATTGCAAGCTCGTAGCTTTCAATCCATGCCCTTGGCTCTAAATCCGGCGTGTAATTGGGAACTTTGTGTGGGCCTTTGAAATCCTTCGGCATACGCTTGTTACAGAGGGCGGGTGATAGACAAGGTATCCCAATGTTCCTACCTCCTGACTCGGCCTACGTGGGGGAAGGCAACACAACTTGTAGGTGATAGACAAGGTACCCCAATGTTTGAGACAAGTGGTATGACACGGTGAAGAATTATCCTTGGGTTCATGACCACAACTCGTCTTTGAAGCACAAGTGCCATCAACAATGGCTAATGTGAAATACTTGATCAATTTATGCATAATGGGGGAGGGAAAGTTCATTGAGAGAACAACACTTCCCCTATATCCATGCCTAGACCTAGAGCCAAATATAATGATGACTGAGGTGTGGTGTGCCTAGTTTCAGTCTACATTACTTGAATCAATGATATTTAGCTCATGCCTTAACTTGCGAAACCTTGTTTCATCTAGAGGTTTGGTGAAAATATCTGCAAGTTGTTCTTGATTGTTGATGAAGAGGACCTCAATATCTCTTTGCTTGATACGATCTTGAATGAAATGATGACGTAGATCAATATGCTTGGTCTTGCTATGTTGCACCGGATTAAGAGATATCTTGATGGCACTCTCATTGTGACATAGAAGAGGCACTTTGTCACAAGTGACACTGTAATCCTTTAAAGATTGCCTCATCCATAATAATTGAGCACAACAACTTGCGGCAGCTACATACTCAACCTCGGTGGAAAAAGTGACACACTGTTTTGCTTCTTCAAAGACCAACTTACCAAAGAATGACCAAGAAATCGGCATCCTCCAGAGGTTGACTTCCTTCCTACACAGTCTCCAGCCCAATCTGAGTCAGAGTAACCTACTATACTAAAGCTTGCTCATCTGGGGTACCATAAGCCAAAGTTTGGGGTATGAGCCAAATACCGAAAGATTTGTTTGACTGTCGCATAGTGGATTTCCTTTGGTGTGGATTGAAACCGTGCACATATTCCCACACTCAGTATGATATCGGGTCTAGATGCACAAAGGTAAAGCAAGGATCCAATCATGGAGCGATATACCTTTTGATCCACGGCTTTACCATTGGGATCACTGTCGAGCTCGCATTTGGTTGGCATGGGAAATTGGACCGACTTGACGTCCTCGAGCTCGAACATCTTGAGCATGTCCTGAGTGTACTTGGATTGTTTGATGAAGGTTCCTTCTCTTCCTTATTTGATTTCAAAACCGAGAAAGAACTTCAACTCTCCCACCATTGCATCTCAAACTTCTCAGTCATTAGTGCAGCAAACTCTTCATTGAAAGATTCGTTAGGGGAACCAAAAATAATATCATCAATATATAGTTGGCATATGAACAAATCCCCTTTGACATTCTTGGTAAAAAGAGTGGGGTCAATTTTCCCAATCTCAAACCCATGATCTTGCAACAACTCAGTAAGGTACTCATACCACGCACGTGCGGCTTGTTTAAGACCGTAGAGTGCCTTCTTGAGTTTGTATACATGAGTGGGGAACTTGTGATCCTCAAATCCTCCGGGTTGTTTAACATATACCAACTCATTTAATGGACCATTAAGAAAATCACTCTTCACATCCATTTGTTTCAATTTAAAGTCATGATGGGAAGCAAAAGGAAGTAACATGCGAATAGATTCAAGACGAGCGTCAGGAGCAAAGGTTTCACCATAGTCGATACCCTCGACTTGGGAGTAGCCTTGTGCCACCAGTCTTTCCTTGTTTCGAATGACAACACCATTTGCATCCTACTTTTCCTTGAAGATCCATTTGGTTCGAATGTCATTATGCTCCTCAGTTGGCCTTGGCACTAATTCCCACACTTGATTGCGCTCGTAGTTGTTAAGTTCATCATGCATAGCTTCAATCCAATCCTCATCATCGAGCGAATCATGTACCTTTTGGGGTTCAACACATAAACAATCGCGTGATGCATACTAAAGTTTGATAATTGTTGACGAGTGGTTACCCCTCTATCGAAGCTACCAAGCATATTCTTGAATATATGTTGTCGAACTCGGAGCCTGTTGGCTATCCTGGCAGCACGGCACTTCATGACTTCCCTAGTTGATAATTTAGGGGTTTCTACTTGAACACTTTGAGCACCGTCTTGAGCTTCTCACTAGATTGCCCTTGATCTTGTGGTTGCACTTGATCTTCAGCAGGTTTAGAATCTGGAGCATGATCTTGGACATCATTTGGTGCGACACCATCTTCATGAGGTTGATCTTGTCCTTGATCAGGTTTGTCAGGTTGAAGGCCTTCACTTTGTTCTTCGGAAGCGTGTGGGTCTAGTGAGGGTGATGGATCCACTTGAATAGAGCATTGTCCATCTCCTTCGGCCACAAGGGGTTCCTCAATGGGGACTATTTGACCAATCCCTATTATTTTTATGGATTGAGGAGGAATTTCATCACCTACATCACAAAGACCACTTTGCTCCACTTGGCAACCATTATTTTCATCAAACTCCACGTTACACGTCTCCTCAATGAGTCCGGTGGACTTGTTGCGAAAACGGTAAGCATGAGAGTTTGTAGCATAACCAACAAATATGCCCTCTTGAGCTCTAGCTTCAAATTTAGACAAACGAACACTTTCCTTGAGTATGAAACACTTACAACTGAACACCCGGAAGTACTTGAGATTGGGCTTGTTTTCGGTAAGAATCTCATACGGAGTATTGTTCAAGCATTTGCGGAGGTAGAGCCGTTTGCATGCAGGACATGCAGTGCTAATGGCTTCGACCCAAAAGTTGTACCGAGATTTGAATTCCGCCATCATGGTTCTTGTCGCGTCCATCAATGTCAGGTTCTTCCTTTCCTCAACACCGTTGTGTTGGGGAGTATAGGGTGCTGAATATTGATGCTTGATCCCCTCATCACTAAGGAACTCATTTAAGGTGTAGTTCTTGAACTGAGTGTCGTTGTCACTTGTAATCATCAATATCTTTTTTTCATGATAGTTTGTTGAGTCTCACTCTTCCTATTGAAGAAATATACCCAAGTGTATCTTCAGTAGTCATCCACAATTACCAAGCAATACTTTCTTCCCCCAAGACTATCAAAAGGAGTTCCAAAGAGATCCATGTGAAGGAGCTCCAAAGGCATTTTAGAGTAGATGATAGTTGTGGGACGGTGAGCCGTTTCATGAAGCTTTCCTTCAATACAAGCACTGCAAGCACAGTCTCTGGCAGAACTCACATTTGTTAGTCCACGAACATGGTCCCCTTTTAGTAGACTTTCTTAAAGATCTCATATTGAAATGAGCTAGCCGGTGATGCCATAGCCAACCCACATCAACCTTAGCCATTAGACAAGTCGCGATCTTAGTAGGTCGCTCCAAAAAGTTCACTACATAGAGACCGTTCTCGACATGTCCAACAAAGGCTACTTAAGAATCCTGCTTCACAAAAGGGCCACGGTATCTAGATTAAAGAATGTGTCAAAGCCCATAATCGCAAGCTGACGAACAGCAAGCAAATTGTATGCGAGGGACTCAACAAGCATGGCCTTCTTTATATATAAATCTTGAGAGATGACCACCTTACCAAATCCCATTACCTTAGATGTTGAAGCATCAGCAAATTGGACACGGGTTGGCATAGATGGTATTGGATGCACATCCACCACCAAGTCCTTGCTCCCGGTCATATGATTTTTTGCTCCACTATCGAGCAACCATGACACTCCACCGGAAGCAAAATCCTGCAAGAGATCAATGCTTGGATTTAGGTATCCATTTTTGAATGGGTCCTTTGAGTTAGAAACAAGGGTCTTAGGAACCCGAATAGCCCACTCAATGTACTCATAATAGGAACCAACAAATTTGGCATAAACATGCCCATCACTAGCACGACATAAAACATAAGAGGGGAATTTATCGAACTCATTTTCATCAAGTTCCACTACCTCACTATTATCAACATAGTCTAATAAAGAAGGAGAGGTAGTGAGAGTGGTTTTGATGCTAGGGTTTACCTTATTTATACCTTTGGCCATGAGGCACTTGGCGATACAGTTCTCGTTGGTGGCTCCGAAGAGAGATACCTTGGGGGAGGAAGTGGCAATGACCATGGTAGCCGTTGCCATCCCGTCACGGCGTGTATCGTCTTCGTCAACATCGGAGGTGTACTCTTCATGGGCCACCAAGCCCCTTGTATGATTCTATTTGGTTAAGGTGTTCTTGCTAGGGAAAGACTTGGGTCTGTCCTTGCGAGTGAGCTTGCCCCCGTGGTCTTCTCTCTTCTCATAAGGACAATCTGCCACAAAGTGACTCACATTGCCACAGTTGTAGCATGTTCATACTCGTTGCTTGTTCTTGGACCCACTTGAGTTCTCCTTGGCAAAGTTGGACCTTGAGTTTCTCTTGATTACCCAAAACTGCCTTGAAGCAAGAGCCATGTGCTCATGATAAGCGTATTTTGTGTCTTCGGGGCAGCCATCCTTGTCGGTGAATACTAACAACATATGCCATAGGTAGGCTAGAGTCAGTCAGAACCGAAGGCACAAAGGAGGGCGCTGGGAACGAGGTTGGTACAAGCATGGAACGCACGATGTACCCAGGTTCAGGGCTCTCCGTAGAGATAAGACCCCTAGTCCTGCCGGAGTGTTTGATGTATATGGATGGATTACAAGGTTGCTCCTGGAGCTGTGTTGGGAGGAGGAAGAGGGGAGCAGCCAGCCCGCCTCTGCCTCTCTCTATGTGGTTGGTGGATGTGAAGTCTTGTTCGACCGTCCCTCTGCATGAAGGGTGACCGGGGGGTTTTATAGACGAACCTGCCAACCTACAATATGGATAAAAGGTACAAGAGTGGGACCCGGGTGGCAGCCTCGCCGGCTGACCAGGGGCCCATGAGGGTCTTGTCTTGTCGCTTGAGGGGCCCGCCGGCTGCATGGTCTCGTCTGCCAGTGGGACCCGCCGGCTGGCCAATGAAGCTCTCGCGTAAGGTTGACGCCGAGCACGCGCCATACGTCGAGCATCGTCTAGCGAGATTCGTCATGGGCCGATAGTACGACCGCCTCCACTGTTCCCCACGTCGAGTGCAGTAATGGAGTGTGAGTGTGACGGTCCGACTCTATGCTAGGTGATGGATCAGAGCCGAGGTAGGCCAGTGGCGTGGCCGCTGACGCTCGTACCTGCCGAACACTCTGATCCAGTACCTTTGCTGACGCGTAGCCACCTTTAATCGTAAGGTCTCGTCCTGACCTACGATCATATGGGACTTGAGATCCCCGACCGGCTAGCCTGCTTCGATAGCCGGCTTGGGAACGGCCACCTCGTTCCTAGCCAGCTGGCTTGGACAAGACGGTCAGGAAGAGGTTGCCGTCTCGCATGTAGCCGGCAGGGGTTGCCTAGCCAGCTAGAAAGTTGGCCGCCTCGTCCTCCAGCCGGCAGGCGCAACCTAGCCGGCCATAAGACTTGGGCCTCGGGAAATTGTATTTGTTCATATCCTTTGGGCAGGAAATGAAGGAGCAAGCTTGATGATCCTACCCCGGAGTTATCCCCCCGACAATAGTCCCCGAAGCTAGAGAGGCCCGCCGTCTGCGGACGGGCGGCCTCACCGGCTTGATATTTTGTCTTGGTATTTCTGCCGCCATCCATGTCAGGGAGCGTCGGCTCCGAAACCGGCTGGCTTCGAAGCGACGCCTCGGCTTCGTTGTAGGTCGCTCAGAAGGCGCCACGTGCCAGGCCCTACCTGATGTAATGATGGTGCTTACCGGTGACGGGACAGGACCTGGTCCCTAGGTCCCGCCACGACACACCCTCGGCCTCCGCGCGAGAGATCATCTGCGGATTTACTCCGCGACGGTTGAGCTTAGGGAAGCGCTACCGCACGTAATACACGGGGTTAGTGGGGGTCCCGCGCGCATCGGATCCCCTCCCCACGATGCTTTGTGGGGTTTAAATGGGATGCGGGGGTTCCGAGGAGGCCATTCGCCCCCCATTCTCGCCCTGCATCGACGCTCTCTTCCTCCCTCAGCCCAGAGAGAAAGAGCCCGTCCTTTTCGTCTTCATCGCCCTCGTCGCCGTTGAGCCACCAGCCGTTTCGAGCTCTAGCGGCCCGCAGCCATGGCCGGCGGCTCCACCTTGAAAAAGTCTTTGTCGCAGAAGCCTTCGTCGCAGGGAGCCTGGCTGGGCAGCGAGATCTGCGAGGGCCACATCGAGGCGCTCCACCATCACCGGCTGCTTCCCCCGGCCTCCCAGGTGCTGGTGCGAATCCCAGGCGCACAGACCGCTCCCACACCTGCCGTGGGAGAGGTCGTTGTCTTCAACGAGCACTTCTACTGGGGCTTCGGGCTCCCAGCGAGCGCCTTCTTCTCCGAGTGGTTCCACTTCTTTGGCCTCCAGCCGCATCACCTGGCGCTGAACGCCATATTGTAGTTGTCGGCCTTCGTCGTCTTGTGCAAGGGTTTCCTAGGGATCGAGCCCCGCGTCGATCTCTCGTGCAGATTGTTCTTCTTCAAGCAGCAGTCCATCGCGATGGAGAAGGCCGAGGTAGAGAAGCTCGCCGGACCACGCCCGATGACACCGTTCGAAGCCGCACTGGTGCATCATCGCTCGAAGTCCGGCTTCCCCTAGCTGCGGCTGCAGGAGTCCATCAAGAAGTGGCAGAGGGGCTTCTTCTACGTGAAGAACGCGGACCCTGCCCAGGACGCCCTCAACATGCCCCCGTTCAACATCGATCTGTCGACGAAGTTGAACTGGTCGGCGAAGACCCCCAAGACGATTCTCGAGGTGGCGCAGATCGACGCCTACCTCGAGATTCTGGAGAAGGGAGGCCTCCTTGGCCGCGACCTGCTCACCACCATGGTGCCCCGTAGGATCCTGCCGCTGCAAAGGCGGCCACATCTGGTCGGCCACATGAGCGGCCAGCATGACCCCTGCAGGACGTCCACCAAGAGGTTCACCACGGTGCGGTGGTGCGAAGGGTGAACCTGATTTCCACCGCCCGCATGGATGACGACGAGAGCTGGTCGTGGGGGATGACCCCCTTCAACAGGTCCCGTCCGCCTCCGGTGGTAAGTGTTCTCTTTGTTCTTTGCTATTTGTCTTGCGACTGGCCGTCTCACTGAGCCAGCTGTCGAATCCTTTTTCATAGATGTTCGAGAAGCTGCAGGCATCCTTCCGTCCACCTGCTCCCGACGTGGCCACGTCCAACGCCTCGGAGATCTAGGACGAGGGCGTGATCGAGTCCCGCTCGGACTCCTCCGCAGGCTCAGAGAACGCGCTGGAGTCGGAAGGGACAGAGCCATCTGGTGAGTACCCGCGGCCCTCCGTCGCAGACTGGATGGATGACGACGAGACTTCCTCATTCATATCTGATGCAGCCTTCGAGGAAGGCTCCGACGGGGTGGGGCAACCGTCGCTGACGAGGCGGCCGGGAAGAAGGGCAAGGGTGCCACAGCTTCCAAGCCGGCTCCTAAGCGCGCGGCGCCGGGTCCTCCAGCCGGAGTAGGGGCAGGCGGTGCCAAGAAGCGACGTGGTGCCGGTAGAAGGCAGGTGCCCATGGTCGCAGGGTAAGATTTCCTCCCCCTTTTCTTCATTTGTTTGGTGTAAAGATTTGTTCCTTAAGAACCTCGCCCGGCAGGGAGGTGGAGGAAGTGGAGGTAGACACTGCCTCCGCAGCCGAGCGGGCCGGCTGGGCAGCAGCTGATGCTGCCCAGAGGGAGCTTGAGGAGCAGTCCAAGCGCCGGTGGGACACGGTCGCGGGGAAGACGGCGAGGGCCAGTCTCGCCCCAGCCGGGCCGAGAAGCCGGTGGAGAAGCGTACGAAGGCTAGACATGACCCCTCCGCGCAGGCTCGCGTGGAGGAGCCAGCTAGCGAGGCAGCCCCGAGGCACACCCCGAGGACTAAGGGGGGCCAGCCCTCCGAGCCGGACGCTTCTGCCCCGGTGAATTTGGAGACGATCCCTGACTCCCCTAGGGACGAGGCGGCGCCTGGCGCGCAGGAACTGATCCTGGACGCGCCAGACGCGGCCCCTGATGCGCCAGGGGTGATCATGGATGCGTCGGATGGGGCCCATCCACCTCCCGTCAAGGAGGTCGCGCCTGCCGGGACATCGGCGGAGCCGGACGCTGCACCGGCGCCTGGAGCTGATATGTCTCAAACGTATCTATAATTTTTGATGGTTTCATGATGTTATCTTGTCATCTTTGGATGTTTTATGTACCTTTTATATCTTTTTTGGGACTAACTTATTAATTCAGTGCCAAGTGTGAGTTCTTGTTTTTTCTGTGTTTTTGGCTCTTTTCAGATCTGATTTTGGAACGGAGTCCAAACGGAATAAAATCCCCAAAATGTTTTTTTCCCGGACGGAAGAAGATCAGGGGGCCTGTGGGCCAAGCCAGGAGGGCTGCAGGGAGCCCACAAGCCCCCACTCCGCCACCAGGGGGAGGCGGCTGTGTCAGGGCTTGTTGCCACCCTGGCGCCCGCCTGACCTAGATCTTTGGCCTATATATTCCCTAAAATACAGCAAAAAATCAGGGGATCCACGGAAATACTTTTCCGCCCTCGCAATATTCCGTTTCCGCGAGATCTCATCTGGAGACCCTTCCCAGTGCCCTGCCGGAGGGGACTTTGGAGTTGGAGGGCTTCTTCATCATCATCATCGCCCCTCGAATGACTCGTGAGTAGTTCACTTCAGACCTACGGGTCTGTAGTTAGTAGCTAGATGGCTTCTTCTCTCTCTTGGATCTTCAATACAAAGTTGTCCATGATCTTCATGGAGATCTATCCGATGTAATCTTCTTTGGCGGTGTGTTTGTCGAGATCCGATGAATTGTGGATTTGTGATTAGATTATCTATGATATATATTTGAGTCTTTGCTGATTTCTTTTATGCATGATTTGATATCCTTGTAATTCTCTCCGAGTCTTGGGTTTTGTTTGGCCAACTAGATCTATGATTCTTGCAATGGGAGAAATGCTTGAATTTTGGGTTCTTACCATGTGGTGACCTTTCCCAGTGACAGTAGGGGAAGCAAGGCACACATTGAGTAGTTGCCATCAAGGGTAACAAGATGGGCTCTATCGTTGATATGAGATTGTCCATCTACATCATGTCATCCTCCTTAAGGCGTTACTTTGTTCTTTTGGACTTAATACACTAGATGCATGCTGGATAGCGGTCGACGTGTGGAGTAATAGTAGTAGATGCAGAAAGTATCGGTCTACTTGTTTTGGACGTGATGCCTATAGATATAATCATTGCCATAGATATCGTCACGACTTTGCGCGGTTCTATCAATTGCTCGACAGTAATTTGTTCACCCACCGTCTACTTGCTTTCATGAGAGAAGCCACTAGTAAACACTACGGCCCCCGGGTCTATTCACATCTATCGTTTACACCTCCTCTTTTACTTTGCTTTGTTACTTTGTTGCTTTCAGTTCTCACTTGGAGAACAATCTATAAGGGATTGACAACCCCTCCATAGCGTTCGGAGCAGGTTATTTGTGTTTGTGCAGGCTCTTGTGATACTCCATCACTGGATCGATACCTTGGTCCTCAAACTGAGGGAAATACTTACCATCGCTGCGCTACATCACCCTTTCCACTTCGAGGGAACACCAACGCAAGGCTCCAAGGCCACGGGGGAAATCCTTTGCATATTTTCCTAGGAAGTCCCTTAAGGTGTAGCCGTAGCAGAAGATTCCTGGTGCCGTCGACACACCTATTTCTGGTGCCATTGGAAGGTCTTTTGTTGCAGTAGCAGAAGTATTTCTGGCGCCATTGCCGAGGAAGGAGAGATCTATCCAAGTAGGTCTCACAAACTCATCTCTTGCATTTACTTTTTTGCTAGTGGCCTCTTGTTTTCCTCTCCCCCACTTCACATTTGCCATTTTTTTTCCTTTTTCGTTCGCCCTTTTCTCTCGCTTGCCTTTCCTTCGCTTGTGTGACATGTGCCTTCAATATGCTTGCATCTTCGCTTGCTGAAAAACTAGTGATATGGATCCTCATCCACTTGCTAATCTCTTTAAGAGACCCAATTATGTTGATCGAATTGCTAGTGAGTTGAGTGCACTTGACTATCTTTATGGAGTTTTGCTTGAGCTGCGTGAATCTGAAAATTGTGAGGAAGAAATTTATGAAGTGATTCATGAGGGCTCCTTGGATGAAAAGCATGATTGCAGTGGTTTCACTATAAATTCTATTAGTGACAATCATGCATAAAATATGCAAAACCCTAAGCATGGGGATGCTAGTTTTGCTATGTCCACTACTTGTTGCAATAATCATGATTGTGGTGATGATCTTTCTTATGATCTTGAAAATTTGTTCAAACCTCATGATGAATATGATATTTGCAATAATATTGAAAGAGGGTTTGGATACGTCATGACTTTAGTTGATGATAATCCCACTATTTTTGAAGAGCATCAACTTTGCATGCATGTGGATCCTGAAAAGAATATCCTATGTGATAGTTACATTGTTGAATTCGAATATGATCCCACATGTAATTATTATGAGAGAGGAAAATATGGTGGTAGAAACTTTCCTACCACTAAATCACCTCTCGTTATGTTGAGATTGCACTTGTCTCTTTCTTCTTCCTTGCATTTGGTAACTATAGGTTGTCTTGCCAATTTGTTTTCCTATAAAATGCCTATGCATAGGAAGTATGTTAGACTTATATGTGATTTTCACATGCTTTATGATGCTCTCGTTGTGCTTCAGTTCTTTTCTTTTGTGTGAGCATCATTGAAATATCAATGCCTAGCTAAGGGCGTCAAACAATAGTGCTTGTTGGGAGGCAACCCAACGAATCTATTCTTTTTCTTTTTGTTTTGTGTTTTCCGCACTTTCATAATTCTGTTATGATTGTGTTTTTGTGTTTCTTTTTGTGTTTGTGCCAAGCAAAACCATTATGATTAGTCTTGGGGATGATCGTTTGGTCATGCTGGAAAAGACAGAAACTTTCTGCTCACGAAAAGAATTTTCATTTTTTTTCTGTAAGAGATTTTGAGTTGATTCGTCTTGCTGCTGATTGCTACGCAAATTCTTCAAACTTTTGTAATTGTTTAGAATTTTGGAAGTACCAGAAGTATATGAAATATATAGATTGCTACAGACTGGTCTGTTGTTAACAGATTCTGTTTTTGTTGTGTTGGTTGCTTATTTTGATGAAACTATGGATAGTATGGAGGGGTATTAGCCATGGAAGATTGAAAATACAGTAACCCAACGTGAGCATAAGTAGAATTTATGTTTGGTACAGTACCTAAGGAAGTGGTGGTTTGCTTTCTCATACTAATGTTATCACGAGTTTCTGTTTAATTTTCGTGTTGTGAAGTTTTCATGTTTTGGGTGAAGTTCTTATGGACAAAGAGATAAAGAGTGGCAAGAGCTCAAGCTTGGGGATGCCCAAGGCACCCCAAGAGATTCAAGGATGCCGTATGTCGTGGGTATAAGTCTGACAGTAGATGTGTAGGGTACGAAAGGATGGGCAGAGCCTTAGCTACGGCGAGGATGTATGAGTTCAGGCCCCTCTACGGTGGGGGTGAAATCCCTACGTGTCAGTGCTCTTGGGAGCTTAGTGTCGAGTGGAATATAGGATTACAGTAAAAGACAACCCCTGCACCAGTGGGGAAGAGCGGCTTATATAGAGTGCGCTGCCCTCCACAACGGCCCGGTGGACAGGGGTGGAATAGTGGCGAATAAATGCCTACGTTAGAGGTAACGTATGCCTTAAATGCTAATAATGGTGTATGAAAACATATGACCGTTGCCCTCCTGGGAGGTTACGATGTACAGAGTGGAATTCAGTCGGTACGTTAAATACGCTCCGAATGCTCGTCACCGACTGGATGATGGGGGAGTCCTTAGTTCAGTCGGAACTGTCTAAGGGCCTTGTCCTCTATGAAGGGTAGTCCTTGGTTAGGACCTATAGGGCAGGCCTATGACCCTACCCTGGGACTATAACCCCATCATTAGTCCCCGAATGGATCAGGGTTGGAACGACGAAGTGATGCCTGGAGTACGGATCCTCTGGTATGGATGTGACTTTGGAGTTGTTTACCTCGATCCATTTTATCCTTTCGACCAGTGATCCGAGTGAATATACCAGTGAAACGAACCGTCACGGACCGAGTGCTTCCGTGGAATCTTTCGATGTGACCGGTCAAACTGACAACGGCGGATTTTCCGGGATCCTCAAATTTCGGTTGCCGCGCGCTCAGCGGGGATGACGACATTGCCATCGAGTAGTTTCTGCCGCCTCGATTAACGCGCCGTTATCTTCTCCACTAACATCGCACCAGCCGGTCGGGGGGATAAGATTTCGGGGCCACATGTTAGCGACTCAGTCGGAAGCTTATTTAAGCCCTTCCGGCGGGGATCTCTTGTTGCGTTGCTCTTCTTCCTCGCATTAACCTCGCTCCTCCCGCAGCTCCCTGCGCGCCCCAAGCCTCCTCCTTCCTCTCCTCCTCTGCGGATCTGTTGCCTTCACCATGACGAAGGGGCAGACCAGCAAAATCGAAGCGCAGAAGAAGAAGAAGAAGGGGGCGGCCCCTGCTCAGCGGCGACAGCGGGTACTGCCAGCAGGTTGAATCCAGGGGGATTTCCTCCCCTCCACGGTGACGGCGGATGACTTGCTGGAGCCAGTGGAGTACGGCATGATCGCCAACAAGTCGTGGAGGCTGCCGGCCGAGGGCGAGACGGAGCTGGCGCCAAAGGAGGGGGAGCGCGTCCTGCTGCTCAGCCATGTGTTCAGGGGTTTCTCCCTGCCTCCCAACCCCTTCTTCAGAGGTATTACGAATCACTTCGGGGCGCAGCTCCATTATTTTCCTCCGAACGCGATAGCCCACCTTGCCGCATTCGTCACCCTTTGCGAGTGCTTTATTGGATGTCCCCCCCACTGGGGGCTCTTTAAGTACGTCTTCTCCGCTAGGTCCCAAACTATCAAAAAGCTTAGCCAGCCGGATGATAAGACCCATCTCCTCCAACTCTGCGGGGGCTTAGGCTTCCAGAAGAAAACAAAAAGTAGCTACCCCCCTCTCCAGTTGTCCGAGTCAGTTAGGAACTACCAGTCGACCTGGTTCTATTGCCAGGACATCGCCTGTCCGAATGCTGCGACTGGGCTACCACCTTTTAGCCTAGACCGTCCGGCCCCTCCCAGGCAGCTTGTGCTCTCAAAGGTGGAAAAGGTTCAGATCCAGCCTCTAGTCGATGCGTTGATAGCCGTCGTCCGCAAGGGAGTCACCGGCACGGACTTGCTAGAGACTTTTCTGGGTCGGCGCAGCCAGCCGCTGCAAGCCCGACACCACGCCATGTGGCACTACGTGGGGCCTGAGGATTCCACTCAGACTCATCCAGAGTGCGTGACCGGGGAGACTCTGACAGCGTGGGTCCGCGGCATCACACGCGCATGCGACAATCCCCAAGGAGCCCGGCGAGTGAGGCCCTTCCGCACCGAAAATCCCCCTCCGGATGAGGTGAGTGCATCTTGTCGAGTGCTTTCAATCTTCTTAGATTTATCGCTTTTCTTGTACCGCCGCCTGGCGTCTGACGTTGCCGACTGTGTCTTGTGCAGGAGTGGAATAACTGGCATTCTGCCGTCTCGAACGGGAATCCAGCTGAGGAAGAGGAGGGCAGCCAGGAGGGCAGCGTGGAGAGCGCCGAGTACGTCTCCGACAGTGGGGAGACGAAGGAGGAGACCGAAGAGGAGGAGGAGGTTGGGGAGCAGAGCTCGCCACCTCTACCATCAGAACATCGAACTAAGCGCCGTCACGATCCCGCGACTCCGCCGGCTCCTGCAGCGGCCCCAAGTGCTCCGCCAACCCCTCCCGTAGCTCCGAGTGCTCGGAGTGTGAAGAGGACTAGGGACGATGCTGCCGAACCCACGGACCAGCCATCCAAGGTGGCCAAACCTGGCGGGCCCAAGCCTCGGAAAGCTTTTCCTCGGATGAGGATCGCTGTTCCAGTCGCCTCAGCGTAAGTGTCTTGCTCTCCCATCATCCTTCAGTATCTGATTGAACTCATGCTTATCTGTCGAGTGGATTTCACTCAACAGAGCTGCTACCTCCGCCGCCTCTCTGCCGCACCAGGACGATGATTCGATGGACACGAATAATGCTGCCACATCCCAACAAGGTATGTTGTCATGACTCTGAGACTTTGTATTTATTGTTTCGCGAGTGCTGCCTTTAATCTTGCCCTTTTTCTGTAATTTCATGTTGTTCAGTCGGGCTTCCTTTGGAGGTGATTCATCTGGAGGACGACGACCAAAGGGGGTCAGGGCCAGCTTTAGCGCATGTCCTTGAGGTTGTCCCATCTGCTGCTGCTCCCACCATGAACGTGCCGCCAACCGAGACGATGCCGCCGACTGAGACGGTGCTCCTCGCGGCGGAACCGACTAGAGCGGAGCTTGGGATGCCCAAGGAGTCTTCTGTCGTGCCGAGTCCGTCAACCGTTCAGTATCACGCCCGACATCTCCCAGAAGACCAGGTGGGGGCCGCCAAGGACGCCATGGTGCAGGTGGAGTTGATGGTGGGTGATGCCAAGGGAGCGTATGACTCCATCACGTCTTTGTACAAGAGAAGCTTGGAGCTCCGGGACGATATCCGAGTAAGTGCGCTAGTAAGTGTTTACTTTCCTCTTGTCACTCACTGGGGGTTTCAGTGATAAACTCGGATAGAGTAGGATGATTTTGCAGTGGGTTCACTTCGAGTGAACCCAGTGGGTGTAGTCCCCGAGACTTCTGTCGAGTGCTTGCACCGGCAGTTGTCTTTAGATGCAGTTTTCATGACCTGAGCGGATCAGAGCTGATCTACCCGAATGGTTCCAGTGGGGGCACTCCGAGTGCACCCACTGGGTGTAGTCCCCGAGAGTAGTGTTACTCAGGTCGGGTAATAGTAGTGTCATAGATTTGTGTGTTTGTCATGTAGCTCAATAGGGCCGGCCTGTTCGAGCTTCATGCCAGTGGGGTCACTCTTAGTGAACCCACTAGGTGTAGTCCCCAAGACCGCTATCGATTGCTTGCATCGGCAGGGGTCTGAAGAACTTTGAGCTTTGATTGTTTTCCTTGTTGAATGTGTCTGATTTTCCCTTTGCGCTGATTTGGCAGAAGACTTGCGAAATGGGATCCGCGTACAATGCTCTGAAGGCTGAAAAGATTCAGCTTGCTGCGGACTTGGAGGCGGCTGTGAATGACTTGGTTGGTGTGAAGGGGGCTCTTGCGGACCGAGAGAAGTGTTTCGAGGAGTCCCGGGAGACCAACAAGGCATTGGTAGCTGAAATTAAGAAATTGAAGAGTCAAAGAACCGAACGGATGGGTGAGCTGAAGTTGATGAACAATCGGTGCATGGCGCAGGAGAAGTACGTTAGCGACTGGGCAAGGAAGATGATTGCACTGCTTGGTGGTAAGCTTTTTGCCGAGTGCTTCTTGACTTTGGAGTTTATTCTGCGCTTACTTTGTGCTTGTCTTTTCTTGGCAGATTTTTGTCTGGACGCTGAGGCTAAAGCAGCCGACATTGAACGGTCGGTTGTTCCGAACGTTCCACTCGGCGACGAAGCCAACCGGGACTTGCTCCGAGCGCATATTCGCCTTGGCAGAGTGGGACCTTTCATTGGCCACCTGAGAGAAGTCATCGGCCGGATCGACAAGGAGCTGTGGCCCGAAAACGATTCCCAGCAAGAAATAGAAGGGTTGATGACTCGGGTGGAGGACGTCCCGAACAGAGTGCACGGATGGAAGAAGTCTGCCACTCGTTGTGGTGTGGACTTGGCGATATCGCTGGTCCGAGTGCATTGCAAGGAAGCTCGCAAAGAAAAGCTGAAGGCGTTGCAGGTCGCCAACACCAAGAAGCTTCGATCTGAAGATTTCATGGAGACCTTCCTCGACACAGCCACTCGCATCGCAGACGGGATCGACCTTAACACCTTTGTGGAGCCTGTCAGTCCCGGTGATGCTTGAAAAACTTTACCTCGGTATGCCGAGTGGTATCTGTATTAAACTTTGGCCATTGCTGTTGGCCATCACATTCGTGTTCGGTGTGGATAAGCTTGATCCACACCGAGCCGACTGATCGTAGATCTAACTTTGAATTCGAATCGAATATTTTGCTCTTCTTTCGCCAATTTTTTTACACGATTTTGGCTCGTGGTTTTTGTTTGGCGTTTCTTGGTGAAGCCAATGGCAAACATGAGGAAGCTTTTTACTTAGGCGACTCTAAGTCGCAGCTAAGTCTCCGAGTGTGACTTTTCGTGCGCACTCGGAGTGAGTTGATACTCATGTAGTTGTCAGTTGTCTTCACATCCACATGAGCCTCAATGAGGGTCTGCTAAGCCTCCGAGTGGATCTCGAGGATACACTCGAAGGAAGCTTTTTACTTAGGCGATTCTGGATCGCAGCTAATTCCCCGAGTGCGGCTTTTAGTGCGCACTCGGAGCGAGTTTGTACTCAGGTGATTCTGGGTCGCAGCTAAGTCTCCGAGTGCGGCTGTACGCTCGCACTCGGAGCGAGTTTGTACTTAGGCGAGTCTGGGTCGCAGCTAAGTCCCTGAGTGCGGCTTTTGGTGCGCACTCCGAGCGAGTTTTTACTTAGGCGATTCTGGGTCGCAGCTAAGTCCCCAAGTGCGGCTGTAAGCTCGCACTTGGAGCGAGTTGTTACTCATGTAGTTGTGAGTTGTCTTCACATCCACATGAGCCTCAATGAGGGTCTGCTAAGCCTCCGAGTGGATCTTGAGGATACACTCGAAGGAAGCTTTTTACTTAGGCGATTCTGGATCGCAACTAAGTCTCTGAGTGCGGCTTTTATTGCGCACTCGGAGTGGGTTTGTACCTAGGCGATTCTAGGTCGCAGCTAAGTCCCCGAGTGCGGCTTTTGGTGCGCACTCGGAGCGAGTTTTTACTTAGGCGATTCTGGGTCGCAGCTAAGTCCCCGAGTGCGGCTTTTGGTGCGCACTCAGAGCGAGTTTTTACTTAGGCGATTCTGGGTCGCAGCTAAGTCCCCCAGTGCGGCTTTTGGTGCGCACTCGGAGCGAGTTTTTACTTAGGCGATTCTGGGTCTCAGCTAAGTCCCCGAGTGTGGCTTTTGGTGCGCACTCGGAGCGAGTTTTTACTTAGGCGATTCTGGGTCGCAGCTAATTAAGTCCCCGAGTGCGGCTTTTGGTGCGCACTCGGAGTGAGTTTTTAGACCAGAGTCTGCAAACGTGGAAATTTTTTGAACCTGCGAGAAATCATTATGCTTTGTTTTACTTCAATGATACTTGTTCTTTACATTGTCCCCGTCGGTGGTCACGTGTAGAAGCGCTTCAGGAGATCTCCATTCCATGCTCGCGACTCGTCCGTTTCTCTGTCAAGGTTGTAGAGTCGATACACTCCGTTGTTCAGCACCTTAGTGATGATGAAGGGTCCTTCCCAGGCGGGAGCTAACTTGTGAGGTCTCTGCTGATCCACTCGGAGCACCAGGTCGCCTGCTTGGAATGTACGACTCCTGACGTGTCGCACATGAAATCGCCGCAGATCTTGTTGATAAATTGTTGAGCGAGTCAGTGCCATCTCGCGCTCTTCTTCTAGAAGATCTACTCCGTCTTGTCTGGCTTGCTCTGCTTCGGCTTCGGAGAAGAGTGCGACTCGCGGGGAGTCATGAAGCAAATCACTCGGAAGGACTGCCTCGGCTCCATAAACGAGGAAGAACGGGGATCGCCCAGTAGATCTATTCGGAGTTGTGCGGAGGCCCCACAACACCGAAGGCGGCTCGGTGACCCATGCGCCGGGGGCATGTCCAACTTCTCGCAAGAGTCGAGGCTTCAACCCTTGAAGAATAAGTCCATTCTCCCACTCTGCTTGCCCGTTTGTTTGGGGGTGCGCCAAAGATGCAAAATCCACTCGGATACCTTAGCCTGTGCAAAAACCTTTGAATATGTCCGAGTCAAAGTTTGTGCCATTATCGGTGATTATGTTGTGCGGAACCCCGAATCTGGCGATGATGTCTCTGACAAATTTGATGGTCGTAAGGGCGTCGAGCTTCTTGATGGGCTTGGCTTCAATCCACTTGGTGAACTTGTCGACTGCTACCAACAGATGAGTGAATCCCCCTTGGCCTGTTCTGAATGGTCCGACTATATCTAATCCCCACACGGGGAACGGCCAAACAAGAGGGATTGTCTTCAGCGCAGATGTTGGCTTGTGGGACTTGTTCGAATACAACTGACAGCCTTCGCATGGTCGACCATATCTTTTTCCATTTCATTCGCGTGCAACCAGAAGAAACCAGCTCTGAATGCTTTGGCGACGATTGCTCTTGAGGAGGCATGATGGCCGCAGGTTCCCGAGTGAATTTCTTCCAGGATTAACTGTCCCTCCTCATGGGAGATGCACCGCTGAAGGACGCCTGAAACACTTTCCTTGTACAACTGGCCATCAATGACGGTGAAGGACTTCGACCTGCGGACGATCTCCCTAGCTTGTACTTCGTCTTCTGGTATTCTTGCCTCAGGATGTACGCAATGAACGGCATAGTCCATTCGGGCACAACGGCAAGAATCTCCATAATCAAATCAACCATAGCGGGGACCTCGGCTTCAGTCAGATCTGTTGAACACTTCGGTTGTACCGGTTCCTCTATAAAAGGATCTTCTTTCACCGAAGGGAGATGTAGGTGCTCGAGGCAGACATCACTCGGGACTGGTCTCCGAGTGGATCCGAGTTTTGCAACTCATCAGGTGCTTGGTTTTTCAGTCGGGGAACATGGTGAAGTTCCAGACCCTCAAACTTCTTCTCGAGCTTCCTTACTGCGTTGCAGTATGCGGTCATGGTGGGGTTCCTTACGTCCCATTCCTTCATCACTTGATTAACCACCAGCTCTGAATCGCCATAGACCATCAGGCGACGGACGCCAAGTGTGATGGCCATGCGCAATCCATAAAGGAGAGGTTCGTACTCTGCCTCATTGTTGGAAGAATCGAAATGTATCTGTAACACATACTTGAGTTTATCACCTTTTGGCGATATGATCACTACGCCAGCGCCAGAGCCATTCAACATCTTGGACCCATCAAAGAACATGGTCCAATGAGCCGAGTAGATGTGAATCGGTTGCTGTTGTTCTACCCATTCTGCTATGAAGTCAGCCAGAGCTTGAGACTTTATAGCCTTCTTGGCTTCGAACTTGATGTCGCAGTATAACATCTCCATTGCCCACTTCTCCACTCGGCCTGATGCGTCCCGATTGTGGAGGATTTCCGACAACGGAGCATCAGAAATGACAGACACCGAGTGGTCTTGGAAATAATGAGCCACCTTCTTTGCAGTCATGTAGATCCCATAAATAAGCTTTTGATAATGGGGATACCTCTGCTTGGAAGGAGTCAGGACTTCGGAGACATAATATACTGGCCGCTGAACCTTGTACGCTTTGCCTTCTTCTTCGCGTTCGACTGTCAGAACGGTCCTGACGACTTGATTTGTAGCCGCGATGTACAAAAGAAGGGGTTCTTTACTGAGCGGGATAGGAAGTACCGGCTGGGTGGAAAGCAGGGCTTTGAGGTCGTCAAATGCAATTTGGGCTTCGTCTGTCCACTCGAAGGTATCTGATTTCTTCATGAGTCGGTACAGAGGTAACGCCTTCTCGCCGAGTCGAGCGATAAACCTGCTCAAAGCTGCTAGGCAACCTGTAAGCCTTTGAACATCATGTATTCTGACCGGCCATTCCATTCGGACGATGGTCCCGATCTTTTCGGGGTTGACATCGCTCCCTCGTTCGGAAACAAAGAAACCGAGTAACTTCCCGCTGGGAACGCCGAATGAACACTTGGCTGGGTTGAGCTTGATATCGTACCTACGTAGGTTGGCGAATGTTTCTGCCAAGTCTGTCAGCAGGTCGGAACCTTTGCGTGACTTGACTACGATATCGTCCATATATGCCTCCACATTTCGACCGATCTGGTCAAGGAGGCATTTTTGGATCATGTGCATAAAAGTTGCTCCTGCA
Source organism: Hordeum vulgare subsp. vulgare (assembly GCF_904849725.1). Lineage (NCBI taxonomy): Eukaryota > Viridiplantae > Streptophyta > Magnoliopsida > Poales > Poaceae > Hordeum > Hordeum vulgare. Next base: position 385,642,846 of record NC_058524.1, on the reverse strand, counting down.
TTCTTCAAACCAAATGGCATAGTGATGTAGCAGAAGCACCCGAATGGGGTGATAAAAGCTGTTTTTAATTCATCCGGACCATACAGACGGATCTGATGATAGCCCGAATAGGCATCAAGGAATGATAAACGCTCGCAACCCGCAGTCGAATCAACAATTTGATCAATGCGGGGGAGCGGGGAATGATCTTTCGGGCAGACCTTATTGAGATGCTTGAAGTCGATGCACATACAGAGAGACTTGTCCTTCTTGGGCACCATGACAACATTGGCGAGCCACTCGGAGTGGTGTACCTTGCGAATGAAGTTGGCTGCCAAAAGTTTAGCCACGTCCTCTCCGATTGCCTTCCTTTTGTGCGCGGCGGACCGACGCAGGCGTTCTTGGACGGGCCGAGCAGCAGGATCCACATGCATTCGGTGCTCAGCAAACTCCGTGGGTACACCTTGCATGTCAGCGGGCTTCCATGCAAAAATGTCCCAGTTCTCACGGAGAATTGGATGAGCTCGGCTTCCTATTTTGGATCAAGGGTGGTGGAGATGTTCGTTGGGGCAGCGGCGTCGTCCGTCGGGTGGATGCTGACTTTCTTCGCGTCTCCCGCCGACGGGAATGCGGACTCTGAAGCTGGCTTCTTCGAACACATCAGGTCAGCGGGGTCGGCTGTCTTCTTTTACTCATCCAGCTCGAGGATAGCCATCTGCTGGTCGGCAATCCTCGACCCCTGCTGCAGACACTCCTCGGCCCGCTGCCGATTTCCTGTGACCGTGATCACACCTTTAGGACCCGGCATCTTCAGCTTCAAATACACGTAACATGGACGGGCCACGAAACGCGCATACGCCGGACGACCCAGAATCACATGGTATGCACTCTGGAAGTCGAGCACCTCAAATGTCAGCCTTTCCTTGCGGAAGTTCTTGTCAGAGCCGAAAACGACGTCCAACGCGATCTGGCCGAGTGACTTGGCCTTTCGTCCTGGGATGACTCCGTGGAACTGCATGCTGCTCTCGCTAAGTTTGGACATCGGAATGCCCATCCCCTTGAGAGTGTCGGCGTACATGATGTTCAAGCCGCTGCCGCTGTCCATGAGGACTTTGCGCAGCCGGACTCCTTCCACCACCGGGTCGACGACTAGAGCTTGCCTCCCTGGGGTGGGTACCTGTTCTGGATGGTCCGACTGATCAAAGGTGATCGCAGTCTGAGACCATTTGAGGAACGTGGGGTTGGTTGGGGTTGCCATGTTCACCTCCCTGTTCACCAGCTTCAATCGACTCTTGCTTTCCACATCAGCAAAAATCATCAATCTTGCATGGACTTGGGGGAACGGATCCTCCTTGTCCTCACCATCCTGCTTGTTGTCCTTTTCAGTCGGCTGCCCTTCGCCAAACCCTTGGATCAGGAGGCGACATTGCCGAGTGGTGTGCTTCGGGAATATGGCGTTACCTTCTTCGTCCATCTTCGTGTGGATTGGACATGGCTGATCCAGGATGGAATTCCCGAACTATTTCTTCTTGGGGGTATACTGAGCTTTCCCCTTGCCCTTGAACTTGGCATTGGTAACGGCTGCTGCCTCTGCCTGCGGAGTGGACGGAGCTTTCTGCTTCTGCTTCTGATTGTTGTTCCCATCTCCATCGGCGACTGCCGTATGCTTGCCGCTACGTATGCGGTCCTCTTCTTCGCCATTTGCATAGCGTGCGTCTATCTCCATCATCTTGCTCATGGAGATGTCGCCTGTCCGACCGAACTTCAGGTATAGATCTCTGTACCGCACGCCTGCCTTGAAGGCGCAGACTGCTTGGTGCTCTGTAACGTTCTCCACCTTGTGGTAGAGGGTCGTCCAGCGCTGGATGAAATCGCGCAGGGGTTCATTCTGCTTCTGGACATAGTGTTGGAGCTCCACGAGACCAGCAGGGCGTTTGCACGTGCCCTCGAAGGTCCTGATGAAGACTCGGGATAGATCTGCCCAAATGTAGATGCTTGACGGAGCCAACTGGTTCAGCCATGCTCGTGCCGAGCCGTCGAGCATCAGGGGGAGATGTTTCATGGCCACCTGGTCATCTCCGCCACCGAGGACCGCCACTCGGTAGTCGTCCAACCACGTTTCTGGCTTGGACTCTCCTGTGAACTTGCTGATCCCCGTCGTCAATCGGAAGTTGGGAGGGATGTGAGCTCAACGGATGGCCCGACTGAAGCACTCGGGGCCAGAGACGATGGTCCTGCTTCCACTCGGACGGTCTCTATCGTGACCATCACGGTGGGCTCGACTCATGTCAACCTTCCTCTGGGCGATGTACCCTCTTGCGTCGGGCCTTGGATCATACGCGTCACCGACTGAACACCGATCATCGTGATGTCGGGGCCCGTAAGGCCCACCTCACAGAGGGGTGCGTGAACGGCGACGATCTTCGGGATTCATGGAACGGCTGCCCCCTCTGCGTCGCTGATGTGAGTCGGGGCTGAAAACCGACCGATGCGTGTTCGCGTGAACAGAACTGTTGTGGATCCTGTTGTGCGACTGGGAGACCGCCGAATTCTGCTGCTGTGCCGTGTGCAACAGGGCACGGATCTGCTCGATCCCTCTACCAGCCTCTGAATCAGTCGGTTGGAGGGAATCGGCTATCTTGGCAGCGGCAGCCAGGTTGAGGACGGGTGTGCGGAACACCTCGACGTTGCTCTAGCGAGTGCGCCGACTGGCCGAACGGCGGTGTTGACGACGAGCGCCGGATGATTCGCCGACCTCATGCTCGTTCGACCAGTTCGGAGGGGACTTTCATGGGAATCAGCCATGAGAACTTCGGCTGCACGCCCGCGACCCAATTACTCGGAAGGTAACTCAGTCGGAACTGAGTCCAAGCATTGGGACGGCGGCGCGACCACAACCGACTCGAGGACCGCCACTTGAGAGGATGCGTTCTGTCGCGCCTGGGCGTGTCGCACCCAACGCTGGAGCCGCGGACGGCGGGACCGCTTGTTGCCGCGCGTGACGGGGGCGAAGATCGACACCGGGGCCGATTGCTGGACAAGAAGGATGCCGCGGGAACCGGCACGGAAGTGCGTAGCCCCGCGGCTGGGGAGCGCCTCGACATCGAGGGGCGCATCCCGAAGCCATGCCGAATCGTCGACGATGAAGGAGAGTGCGCCGAAGAGGATCTCATGACCCATGCACGAATCACCGCCGGCCGACATGATGAAAAGATGAAGTCGCAAACTCGCTGGAAGTCGCTTAGACGCTTGCCCCACGGTGGGCACCAACTGTCGTGGGTATAAGTCTGACAGTAGATGTGTAGGGTACGAAAGGATGGGCAGAGCCTTAGCTACGGCGAGGATGTATGAGTTCAGGCCCCTCTACGGTGGAGGTAAAAGCCCTACGTCTCAGTGCTCTTGGGAGCTTAGTTACGAGTGGAATATAGGATTACAGTAAAAGCCAACCCCTGCACTAGTGGGGAAGGGCGGCTTATATAGAGTGTGCTGCCCTCCACAACGGCCCGGTCAACAGGGGTGGAATAGTGGCGAATAAATGCCTACGTTACAGGTCACGTATGCCTTAAATGCTAATAATGGTGTATGAAAACGTATGACCGTTGCCCTCCTGGGAGATTACGATGTACAGAGTGGAATTCAGTCGGTACGTTAAATACGCTCCGAATGCTCGTCACCGACTGGATGATGGGGGAGTCCTTAGTTCAGTCAGAACTGTCTAAGGGCCTTGTCCTCTATGAAGGGTAGTCCTTGGGTAGGACCTATAGGGCAGGCCTATGACCCTACCCTGGGACTATAACCCCATCACCGTAAAAGCCTAAGCTTGGGGATGCCCCTGGAAGGCATCCCCTCTCTCGTCTTCAATCCATCGGTAACGTTACTTGGGGCTATATTTTTATTCACCACATGTTATGTGTTTTTGGTTGGAGCGTCTTGTATCATAGGAGTCTTTTATTTTTTTGTGTCACAATAATCCTTGTTGCACACCTAGAGAGAGAGATATGAACTCACCATGATTTTGTCGAGCTTCACTTATATCCTTTGGTAGACAATTCAGCTGACATGTGCTTCACTTATATCTTTTGAGCTAGATACTTTTGCTCTACGTGCTTCACTTATATCTTTTAGAGCGCAGCGGTGCGTGGCTTTGTAGTTGATCTATGCTTTGAAAGTAGTGTCAAAAGGGGTAGTTATCCAAAGGGATACGAAAACTTCCACCTTCATGTGCATTGAATAGTTAGAGAAGTTTGATCCATCTCAATTAGTTTTGAGTTGTGGTTTTAGTTAAATTGAAGTCATGCTAGTAAGGTGTTGTGGATCTAGAAATACTTGTGTTGAAGTTAGTGATTCCTGTAGCATGCACGTATGGTGAACCGCTATGTGATGATGTCGGAGCATGATTAGTCTTTTGATTGTCATCCTTTGCGTGGCGGTCGGGATCGCGCGATGGTTTATACCTACCAACCCTTCCCCTAGGAGTATGCGTTGAATGCTTTGTTTCGATTACTAATAAAACTTTTACAACAAGTATATGAGTTCTTCATGACTAATGTTGAGTCCATGGTTTAGTTGCACTTTCCACTATCACTATCTTCTTAGTGCTGTGCAACTTTCGCCGGTGCACAAAAACCCACCATTAGCCTCCCTCAAAACAGCCACCATACCTACCTACTATGGCTTTTTCAGAGTCATTCGGAGATATATTGCCATGCAACTACCACCATGACATGTGCCACAACATCTACATTGCCATTGCATGATCGTAAGATAGCTAGCATGATGTTTCCATTAATGTCTATGCCATGCTAGATCATTGCCACAGTACACTACCGAAGGCATTCCATATAGAGTCATTGTTTCTCTAAGTTTTGTGTTCAAAGTGTGATGATCATCATTAATGGAGCATTGTCCCATGTGAGGATATAAAAGAGGCCAAAGAAGCCCACCAAAAAAAGAGAGGTGAAAGTGCGTTATATCGACTAGAGGGGGGGTGAATAGGAGATTTGTAGAATTTCATCATTCAGGAAATTCCTTTTGAGGAAATTCCTCACTCATGACTAACTCACAGCAGAAACAGTAAAGGATCAGAAGTGCAAAGTTTCACACCAGCAGTTTTTCAGAGTGAGGAATGTGAAAACAGATTGCACAGTGTGCACGCACGCAGAATACATATGACGATTAACTGACGTGAAGAATTTGGGGTTGAGAAAATTCAGAGAAAGTCTTAAGCAAATTCTTCAAACAGTAGCACTGAATGTCATCAACACATAATACGAGGAAATTAAGGAGTTGAGGAATTAGAACCCGTTTCTCAGTGAAGACAGTCGTTGATGACCGAGTTCCAACTGCTGTGACAGTCGTACATCTGGTTTGGAGCGGCTTGGTATTGAAACCAAAGGACACACAATCCCTACCATGTTCTCCTTGGGCTAAGAACAGTCAGTCCTCGCCCACCACTCGTGGTAAGTCTTCAGGGCAGACTTCCAAACCCTCACAAACTTGGTCACCCGACGATCCACAATTGACTGCTGGAAACCTCTAGACCATGACGCCTAACCGTCTGGAGGATGCACAGTCCTCAAAGGTAAGAGGCTTCAGTCCCACACAGGAACAACTTCTTCAGTGATGCTCAATCACTAGGTTTGGTTTGTGGTTTCGGTGTATGGGGTATTTCCTCACTAATGAATTACTCTCGAAGACTCCGAGGAATTGGGTTGCTCTTATGACAAGTGTCAGTTTCTAACGGAGCAGCCAACCAGCTAATGGTTGTGGGGGGTGGCTATTTATAGCCTGGGAGCATCCCGACATGATTTTACACTAATGCCCTTAAATAATATGACCGTTGGAGTGGATAAGACCAATGACTTGGCGTGGCTATCGAAACGGTCGGAACCCTCAACTGTGAGAGTCCTCATGTCACTCGTATTCCTCACTTGAGGCTTTTGATAGGATTAGGCTTGGGTTAAGCATCATGAGGAAATTCATTCCAAAGTGTAACTTCGACCCCCTTTAACAGTACGGTGTTCCTATTACTCAAATGAGAAGAAAATAAAACAGAAAGAGTAAGTCTTCATGCTTCAAATTCTTCAAAGTGATTTTCTTCAGGACACACTGAATTCCTCAATTTCAGTATCTTCATGAGGAATATCAATTTCATCGCAGATTCCTCGCGATTCATTTCTTCAGCTTCAGAACAATTTCATCAACCGAAGATATATATTTTTAGGAGTCGATATTCTTCAAATATCTCAAACTCCTCAATGACTTATAGATCCTGTGTACACTCATAAACACATTAGATACTTAACCTATAAGTCTTCAAACCACCAAAATCACTAAGGGGCACTAGATGCACTTACAATCTCCCCCTTTTTGGTGGTTGATGACAATTAGGTTAAGTCTTCAACAAGGATCAAAAATATGCAGTGTAAATACTCATTTGAGGAATTTGAAATCAAGATTCAGAGAGACTCCCCCTGAAGATGTGCTTATCGTGAGGATTTTGCTTTTCACAGCAAATGCACATTGATGATTTATATCATGGAGATCTCCCCCCGAGTCTTGTAAATCATGCATACATGTAACATATCATATGAAGAAAATGAAAATGCATGATGACAAATGGTATCTGACGAATTCCAGCATGCGTGCATTAAAACTTGAGGAATAAGCATGCGAAGATAAACGTTGAAAAGCATCAGAGTACCATCGGGCTTAAGTTACAACTCATTACATAAAGAACTTCAGAAGAGCCAAGAATTTGTAACTTAAATATAGTTCATAAGCCCCAAAAATATCCCGTTTGAAGACTAACTCTCAAGTTTCTCCCCCTTTGTCATCAAGTGAAAAAAGGGACAAACTGAGGACTAACGCCCATGAAGACTTCACTTCTTAGCGGTTGAGGAAGAGCCGTGACGCTTCTTGGGAGTAGTCTTCTTCCTTGGACCGGTAGCAGTGTTGAGCTGTTCTTCATCAGTTTCAGCAGTGCGGAATGAAGAAAAGGAGCTGTCTTCAAGGTCTGGAACTGGAATGGGCCTGAACTTCACCTTGGGAGGCCACGACCAGTCAAAGTCTCACTCAAAGTCCATTTCTTCAAGCTCAGTCTGAGTCTTTAGATGTGCAAGTGCAGCCCAGGTGCGATCAAAAACCTCATGCAGATAGTGATGGTTGAGCTTCACAGATTTCTGTGTTTCAGTGAGGGCTTTCACAATGGCGCCAAACTGGCGTTTGACCCACTTGTGATTGCGATCCACCTTCTGGTGAAGACTGAGGAGGAGCTCTCTTGTATTCATCACTCGAGGAGGAACGGGGCTTGCCGGACGAGTCTCAGTATCATCCCATGAAGAATAAGCTTTTGGCTCTCTGAACTGGCTATCAAGGGGCATACTGCCTTCTTCGATCACAGATTTGCCTTTTCCTTCAATGGGCTCGAAAGTCTTCTTGTTGACCCGGATAGGAGGCATATAACCAACATGGATTTGGCATTCAGCGAGAAAGTTGGTGCCTGTCCTTGTCCTGATGAATCTCATGATCCATGGGGCATATAACTTGTAGTCAAAAGGACAAATAGCATTGTCGGCCAAAGTCCTCAAGAAGAAATCATGGATGTTGATAGGAATACCATGAATGATGTTGAAGAGGATATTCTTCATGAGGCCTACGACATCTTCTTCATCATCATGGCCTTTGATCGGCGCGAGCACACTACAGAGGATTCTGTAGACAGACCTGGGTGTATACTTGAGCTCGTGGACGAGGAAGGTTTTTCTCGGTGGTTTTCCTTCAGCCAAAGGCTTCATGAGGACTTCCATCATCCCATTGGGCAGCTCACGCTCACCATAAAGCTTCACAGCCTCCTCTGAGGGAATTGGTACAGGCAGTTCATGGAGGAGCTCAGTAGCAGGAGCCTTGTAGTGAGTGTTTTGTGTCATCCAGTCAAACACCCAAGTGTTAATGTCTTCAGGGTTGCCAGAGATGTGAAGAGTGGCATAAAACTGAAGAATTAGCTCGATGTTCCAGTCAGAGATGTCGCAGCACATTGGCAGTAAACCAGCATCACGGAGTACATTGAGGACTGGTTCTAAGCACGGTATAGCTTCAAGTTCAACGTGAGGAATATGCCTGTGCTAGAATATCTTGTTTCTTCCACACAGCATAGAGGCATAGTAATTCATATGTGTCCTAGTCCAAAACTTCAGATGCCTCATTTGAGGCTTGTCATAGGGGTTCTCTCCAATGAAGTACATGCGTTCTTCAAAGAAATTCTTCTTTTGAAACTTTGGACGCTTGGAGAATGGCTGACGCTGAACTGGCTGAAGGTTTTGCTGAGGAACTGGAGGGGAGACAACAATTGCATTCTCGGGGTTGAGCATGACGAATACATTGTCTTGTCCAGGTGCATTGTCCTTAGCATTTTCTTCAGGGTGAGGACTTTCAGCAGCTGGGAGTTCAGGCGGAGGAGATGGTTCTGGCTGGGCGTCAGGCTGAGGGGCTTGCTCTGGCTGTGCATCAGGCTGAGGAATAGTTTCATCTTGCTCAGCTCGAGGAGTTGGGTCAGCCTGTTGCTCATCGTGAAGATTTTGCTCAGAGCTTTGAATTTCATCAGCTTGAGGATTTTCAGTTTGTTCTTGATCACCTGGCTTGGTGGTAGAGGCAGTTTCTTCAGCTAGTGCAGCTGATCCTTGAGTAGTGTCTTTCTGAGGAATGAAGGGCTGAGGACTATCGTCAATACGAATTTCTTCGTCGGTGTGTTCCTCAGCGGCAGCATCCTTCATTTCCTCATCTGCCCCTTTCGCTTGATCATCAAGGATGACCATTTCATAAGAAGGAGCGACATTTAGGGGCACATGGTCTAGAGGGGCAGTCTCTTCAAGCGCTTTGAGGCGCTTGGCCTCTGTTTCTTCTTCTGCTGAGGAGGCCTTTCTCTTTTTGGCTTCCTTCTCAGCAGCCCTGTTTTCTTCACGTCTGATACAGACGGAATCATCTTCTTCACCTTTGAAGCTTTTGGTGAAGGGGTTCTCTCGACAGATTCTTCAGCTGGTTTTGAGGAACCAGCTGGAACAGAGTCACCAGCTTGCTTTGATGAAGCAGCTGGGTCAGGGGCAGTCTCATCAACTCCAGCAGCTTCATTAGCTGGAGCTTCCATGATGATTTCCTCAATAGCCGATACATCTGCACGGCTTTCTTGGTGGATTTCCTCAGCTTGAGAAGTTTCCTCAGCATGAGGAGATTCGTCTGTTGGCTCCTCAATGAAGGGCTGAGAAGTTGGTGCTGGAGGTGCAGCCTCCTTGTTGTAGTAATCAACAGCTTTAGTGGCCAGCTTGATGAAATTGCTCTTGAGACTCTTACGATCTGACAGCTTGGAGTACTTGTCAGTCAAATTCTTCAGCTCTGCATGTGTTGATATCAGTGCATCAGGCGTCAAGCTGAGGAGATTCTGCTTGAGGAATTTCTCCTTTTTAAGCTTTGCTACCTTGGCCTGCTGTTCTTTCCACTTGGATTCATTGATCAAAGTGGCCACCATGTGGCTGATGCCAGGGGGAAGTTTCAAATCATCAAGCGGAGTGCTTGGGTCCTCATACCAGATGTTGATGTAGTCTAGGAGGACCTTGGGGTCCATGGCCAGAGGAATGGTGCTACCTGATGCCTGAGCTACTCTCTCCTGCTTGTTTCTGATTATAGCTTGCAGGGTTTGATCATCATATTCATCACTGCCCTCTGATGTAGACGGGACGGTGATGATTTTGCTGGGGCTCGGCAGAGTTGCTCTTTCAGCAGACACCCGAGTCTTCACAGGAGGTGGAGAAGACTTTGTCTCCGAGCTGGTTGCAGCTGGGAGTGAGGAGTTGGAGCTGGCGGTCATAGGCTTCATGACTTGCTTTTGTACTGGTGTGTCTTGAGGCTTTGGTGGTGGTGCTGAGGATTTTGGAGCTAAAGAGATTGGCGCTGAGGGTTTTGGCGCTGATGGTTTTGTAACTGATGCCTGAGCAGACTTCTCTTGAGTCTTTGGAGCTCTTGGCTTTGATGGCACACACTACGGTTGAGGAATTGCAGAACCAGAGGTCTCAGCGGCAGAGGAAGTAGCTGCAGCTGAGGCAGCAGCTGAGGATTCATTGAATTTCCTCACTGCAGCTTCTGCTTGCTTCTTGAGCTTAGCCAGATGCTTTTCCTTCTCATCTGGATAGTCATCAAGGGTATTGAGGCTTGAGGGATGTGCTACTTGATGAGCCTCAAGAGGGGCCCGTTTGCCAGGGGGCTTCAGAGCGAATTTCTTTGCATATTTGGCAGTTACAAACCTGTATTCCTTCCATTCCTTTGTCCATTGGCGTTCTATCTTCTGAAGCCGGATCTTTCTCTTGGCCATTGTCTCATTTTCATCAGGTGTGCAATAGTCCAAGTAAATATCCTCAAGGATATCCACAGCTGTGTTTTGCTCAAGTTTCTTTCCTCCCTTCTCTTTTCTGTCATCCTCCATTTTCTTCAGCTGAGGATTTTGCTGATGAGATTGAACTCTTGAGGATTCAGATGAGACTTGAAGATTTTCTTCCAGAAACGCTGCAAATGAGTTAATGTGATGAGAACCGAGAGATTCATCAGCTGACATGTGTGTACCTGTGAATTTGGAGAGGTCATATGCGTTCTCAGATTTGAAGAAAATGAAAAAGTTTGGCAGTTGAGGAATTTAACCAGTGGTTGAGGAATTTGCCTAAGCATACTGTTCTTGGGTTCCAGAGTTGTACAGATCCGAAAATTCGCACAATTGAGGAATCTCGTGAAAATCTTAGATGCTTAGTATAGTTCATCAATGATGTGGTGATAGGTAGTGTTTGAGGAATCAAGTGCGTATCGATTCTTGAGGAAAAACAGATTTCTCATAGAAGATGTAAAATTGTAGATCTAACTTGCGGTAAAAATGGGATTTTATTTACCCATGAAGGAGCACACGAAGAACACAGAGAAGTTGTGTAGAGAGGCTCTTCGGTCGCGTGTCCAATGCGCCCTAACCCGGCGACAGAGGACGTCTACGGCGGCGGCGGACGAAGATGATCCGACTCCAAACGATCATCGAGGCAGTCTATTGACGAAGATGAAGTCGAGGCAGTGAAGCTCTTTGTCGGGACCCCGATCCTAAGCCATAGGAATCCAACCTGTAACACATCGCATCCCTTTGCGGTCTCACGCACGGTTAACTCCATGGCTGCAGCCTTACCTTAGCCGGGACCGTTTGCGTCTTTTGACTCACGTATGCAATAGTGTCGCTAGCATTCCAATGTCAAGAACCCGGATCGAAAAGTCTAGTCAGAAACCAAACTGGCAGCACCGCACAAGGACAGGCATACATGACCCAACAAAGCAGGTGTCGGTCACCAGCGAGTGTAGACGAGTCGTAGCAAGCTACCAGGACTCCATTACATCACGTGACATTTCCCCAAAGGGGACAGACACAGCAGCTAAGAAGGACACATGCCGGTCAACCAATGTGTCCGGAGCAGTAGCGAGCTACCATGGCTCGTTGGATCACGAAGGGGCATTTCCCTGTAAGGAGTGCTACTAAAATTCACGACTAGGTAATCGAACCCCATACATATCAAGTACGACACACGTACGCATGGCATACCGATATGTATAGATACATCGATGGCATCACAACATAACCATAACATACAAGCATTATTTAAGAGGCTCGGAAGAGCCACACACATAATATTACACAGTAAGGGTCTCACGACCCATAATAGCAGTCATTCAGTTACAAGCCAGCGGAAGAGTTTAACACTGTCTGAGTACAGACAGGTGCAACTAAAAGGCACATGGCCTGACTATACTACAGACCCAACATAGCGCCAGATCGTAGCTGGGACACCAACTACTCGTCGTCGTCGATGTCTATGAAGAACCCTCCGTTAGGGTCATTAGCAACCTCTGCAACATTTATTAAACAACCATGAGTACGGAGGTACTCAACAAGACTTTAGGATAACTAACTACTCATCCACGACATGTATCAACAAGGTATGGTGGGGTTTCATGCGGAAAGCCAGCATTTGACTCGTGGCTAGACAACTTGCATTTTTAAAATAATTTTGACAACTTGATTTCTCGCACACGAGTCCACTAACACCACAATCAATACACCATCGTGGAATCATTCCGTCTCCATACGGAATTCCCGTCCACGACACTCACGCTTATCTTGACAATTTTATGAGTAGCCATTGAAGTTATCTATGAACAACATATGTCTCCAAGTAGTCCATATCCGCGGACGCGGCTATTCGAATAGATCATAACCCTGCAGGGGTGTACTTCGTCACACACACTCTCGCGACTTATCGCCATGTGCACGTCATGCACCTCGGCAACCTTCAAGCGGAAGCCTAGCAAGGGTGTCGGCCACGACCGTTAACCACACTAGTACCTAGTCCAGGTTTATCGCCTATCTGAGGGTAACCCGCACGGAAGTCCGGCCGAGGTTTCCGCCACGGCCCCAAACGATGTGCGCACGGTTCCCAAGCCCACCATCCGGGTGCCACTTGGTACACCGTGCCACTGCCTACCGCATCACAGCCCACCTCTCAGGTCAGCGCTATGCACGGCTTCCAGCATGACTATAAACACCAGAAACTACTTGCAACTCCTGGACCGAGCACTAAGCGATTAATAAGTCGAGAGGGTCAATTAAGTATCCCAACGTGTGGTAGTATCTAGTCTTGGATTACATACACGGAACTCAGTTCCTAAGGATGGTTCCAATGAAACAACCCGCCATGTACTCCTACACAGCCTTTCACCGGTACCTTTACCAAATCAGGTTCAACACACAACCTTTGCTTACCGAACACATTCTCACAATTATGTTCATCTCCCAGATGACAGACCATACACAACTCTAAGCATAGCATGCATAGCAGGATAAGGCCCATCACGGCTCAAGCAACTACCAGGTATGCTAGGTTGCAAGGTTCAGTTATTTACTGTGACAAGGATAGGTCATGCAAAGGAAGTGGGTTCAACTAACGTGGCAAAAGCATTTGAAGCATTTGATCCTATGCAATAAGTAAGTGCAGGAGCAAGAACATGGGACTTATCGGAATGATCAAAATGGTTGCTTGCCTTGTTGCTCAGAGGAGTGACAATATCCGTCAGACGGATATTCGGTGGAATCCGGGGGAGCGGAGCCTACCGATAGGAATGACATCAATCAATATCAAGCATATGCAATCAAGATGATGCATTGAGCATGGCATGAGAATGCAAGGTGATATACTATTATAACTAACATGTATTAGGTTTGATGTTGATTTGAATCAAATTCAAATATCACTTCAAACGAGGTATTCTCGGATACCATTTTAATTGATTCGACCTGATGCTCAGATCAACTTGATGTTGACATGCATGGAATGACATGTTAGGTTGATGGTTGGTAATTAGGACAGTACTTGATCATGTCAATCATAGTGAAATTTAAATATTTTCCATAATCCATTTATAAAGTATTTATAAGAATTGACTTATTCATTAATCTACATGTTTGGGTTCTGTAACGTTTTCAAAGATGTTTGAAAACGACATATTCAGATTCCTTGAATTGTTCTGATACTTTTTCATATATAAATTATTTTCATTGGAGTTACAGATTAATTTCTATGAATATTTGAAGTTTTAAACATTTCTAGAATTATTCTTATACTAGAAAATCCCTTTACTGCATCAGCATGACATCAGCAGGTCCAACTGGCCGTTTGAAAGTCAAACCTGACCAGTGGGACCCACTGGTCAGTGTCTCTGGTCAGTTTTAGATTAAAATTAAACTTAATTAGCTAATTAATCTCACTGGACCCACATGTCAGTGACTTATCAAATTAATTAGATTTATTTTCTTTGATCCTAAACTCCCAGAGGCTGGCCCCACACATCAGTGGCTCAGGCCAGCTGAGATCCACCGGCGGCGAGGTCGTCCTCGCCGGCGGGGAGCCTCCGGCAAGCGCCAGTACGTCGGAGGGGCTCGGAAACGGCACACAGGGGGACAAACTCGGGGCGGAGAGCACCAGAGGAACGACACTTCTCCCGCGGGTTCATTTTTGCATTTGGCTGGGGCTGATCTGGCCAGAGATGACGCCGGCGACGAGCTTGGCGGCGGCCATGGTTCGGGCGTCATCCGGTTCTTTGATACAGAGGGAGTTACGCACGGGACTTAGCTCCTACGGCATCTACGCGACGGCCTGAAGCTGCTGGTGGCCTCAAAAGGACGAGCTGATCACCGGAGGGCTACCGGCGACGAGCTCCCGCGGCAGATCTCGTCGGGCTCCGTTGGAACTAGGCCTAGAGGAGGGGATCGACAGGGAGATCTTAGGGGAAAGATGCGCAAGCTCACGAGGAGTGCAGTGGTGGCGCTAGCTTGCTCGGGGACGGCCTGGAGAGGAAGAACGCCGGCGACGAGTTCGGTGACCCGAGGAAGAAGACGATTGCGTCTCGTCGTTTCACTGCGTCTCGGCGTCGGGCTCGTGGCTAGAAAGATTCAGGGAGTTGCGGCAGACCTATTGCGCGGCTCAGGAGGGAGAAGGGTAGGCTAGAACGACGACGAGCTCGAGCTCTGCTCGGGCTCCAATGGCGGTAGAAAGAAACGAGGCAGAGGGGGGGAATGAGCTGGGGAACGGATAGCTACGAGCTCGGGGAGGTTATCCCCGTGCTTGCCAGCGCGAAGCGGCGGACAGGCAGCCAGGGAGCTGCGTGGAGGCGCGCGGCGACGCGTCGGCCACCTCCTGCTGCTACCGGCGAGGAGGAAGACGACAGGAGCAGATGGGCCGGGCCAGGTGAGCGTCAGGTAAGGTTTTTCTCATTTTCTTTCTGATTTGTTTCTGTTTTGCTATTGCATTAACTTGCTATTTATTTAAGCTCCCAAATAGTTTGTAAAAGCTATTTGAAACACACCAGAATATTTGTTGGAATATTTCCAACCATTCCCAAAGTTTTCAACATTTTTGAAAGTTTAAAGTTTCTGATTTCAAATTTAAAACTTGAAACTAGTAGCTTTTTCCATTTATTTAAAATGCTTAATGTGTCAAGAAGAAGGTTTTCTTCATTGCTTATTTACTTTCACGATTTATCAGAAAGATTGAACTTTTCTTGAGGCCACTTTGGGTTCATTGATTTTAACTAGTTTGAATTTTCCTTTATTCTTTTGAAGTGGCTAGGGTTTTAGCATTTTCCTTCATCACTTACTTTGTTCTTGTTGAGAACGTCCTAGATGCAATGCAAAGAAAACATGAGCACAAAGCTAACTTGCTTAAGGGGTCAGGGATGTGACAACTCACCCCCACTCAAAAGAATCTCGTCCCGAGATTTAGAAGTCGTCGTGAATAACGCAAGATACTCAAGTCGGAGACGATCCTGTCTTTCCCAAGTTGCCTCCTTTTCAGAATGATTTGACCATTGAACTTTAAGAAACTTGAGGTTTCGACGTCGAGTGGTACACTTAGCTTGATCAAGAATACGCACGGGGTATTCTTGGTATGAAAGGTTATCTTGGAGATCAAGAGTTTTGTGGTCCACTTCACGGATGGGATCCGAAAAGCAACGCCTGAGTTGCGAGACGTGGAAGACATCATGAACCTTGGAAAGATGCGGAAGAAGTTCCAACTGGTAGGCAACTTCTCCTCGTTTGGCAAGAATGCGAAAAGGACCAATGTAACGAGGAGCCAACTTGCCCTTGATACCGAATCAATGGGTACCCTTCAAAGGTGCAACCCGAAGGTAAGCCTTCTCGTCAACTTCAAAGGTCACAGCCTTATGATGACGATCATATTGGCTCTTTTGACGAGACTCGGCTGTTTTCAACTTTTCACGAATAATGCGAACCTGCTCTTCTGCATCCTGGATCATATCTACGCCAAAGAGTTGCCTCTCTCCGGTTTCTGACCAATTAAGAGGTGTTCGACATCTTCGTCCATAGAGAACTTCAAAAGGAGCTTTGCCCAAGCTTGATTGATAACTATTGTTATAATCGAATTCGGCGAATGGTAGGCACTTCTCCCAATTCATACCGAACGATATAACACAAGCTCGGAGCATATCGTCTAGGATTTGATTCACTCTTTCTACTTGACCACTTGATTGGGGATGGAAAGCAGTGCTAAAAGATAGGTGAGTCCCCATGGCATTCTGAAAACTTTCCCAGAAGCGAGAAGTAAAGATACTCCCACGGTCCGAGTTAATCTCCAAGGGAACACCATGAAGAGACACTATTCGAGAGATATATAGCTCTGCTAGCTGGCTAGTTGTTATACTCTCACGAACGGGAAGAAAATGAGCCACTTTGGAGAGACGGTCAATGACCACAAAGATAGCATTATTTCCTTTCTTGGTCTTGGGAAATCCGGTAATGAAATCCATGCTAACTTTATCCCATTTCCATTCAGGAATAGCTAGAGGTTGAAGGGTGCCAGCAGGCCTTTGATGTTCTGCCTTAACTCGACGACAAACGTCGCAGTTAGCAACGAACTCAGCAATTTCTCTCTTCATCCTAGTCCACCAGAACCTCTGGCGTAGGTCCTGATACATCTTAGTACTTCCGGGATGAATGGTGAGAGGAGAATCATGAGCCTCCTTAAGGATCAATTGCCGCAGACGTTTGCTCTTAGGAACCACTAAACGGTTCTGAAAGAACACAACACCTTTCTGATTGATGGAGAAATCCCTAGCGTTACCACTAGCAATATTCTCCTTGATCTGGGATATACCCTTATCATAAGCCTGCACGGCTATGATTTGATCCTTAAGAGTAGGCTTCGCCACCAGGGTAGAAAGGAATCCTTGAGGAACAATATGAAGATTCAACTTCCGAAAGTCCTCATAGAGATGTGGTTGACCTTGTTGTAGCATCAAATTGTTACAATAAGATTTACGACTTAGTGCATCGACATAACATTGGCCTTCCCTGGGGTGTAAGTTATCCCTAAGTCGTAATCCGAGATCAACTCAACCCACCGTCTTTGCCTGAGATTCAAATCCGGCTGGGTGAAGATATATTTCAGACTTTGGTGATCAGTGAATATTTCGCAACGATTACCCAAAAGGTAATGTCGCCAGGTTTTTAGTGCATGGACCACAGCTGCAAGCTCAAGGTCATGTGTGGGATAATTATCCTCACGTGGACGCAACTGTCGAGATGCGTATGCGATCACATGACGATATTGCATGAGAATGCAACCTAATCCTTGTCGCGAGGTGTCGCAATAGATAACAAAGTCCTTAGAAAAATCTGGTGGTAGCAACACAGGTGCGGAAGTCAGGCGTCTTTTCAGTTCCTGAAAACTATGCTCACACTGTGGTGTCCACTCGAACTTTTTATCCTTCTTGAGGAGTTTAGTTAGAGGCTTTGCAACCTTGGAGAAATTCTCGACAAAGCAGCGACAATAGCTCGCTAGACCAAGAAAACTCCTAACTTGCTTAACCGATTCAGGTTCAGTCCAATCAAGGACAGCTTGAACTCTCTCAGGATTGACAGCAATACCCTTACCAGAGAATACGTGACCTAGATAGGTCACTTCTGGTAACCAAAATTCACATTTTGAAAACTTGGCATAAAGGCGATACTCTCGAAGTTTCATCAATACCAGCCTTAGCTGCTCAGCATGTTCTTGTTCGTTCTTCGAGTAGATGAGAATATCATCGAGGTATACCATGACGAATTTATCCAAATACTCCATGAAGATTGAATTCATCAAACGAGAGAAGGTGGCTGGGGCATTGGTTAAACCGAACGACATGACGGTGTACTCGTATTGGCCATAACGAGTAACAAAAGCCTTTTTTGGAATGTCCCCGTTCTTGATCTTGATTTGATGGTATTCCAACCTCAAATCCATTTTGGAGAAGACTGAGGATCCAGCGAGCTGATCGTACATGTCATTGATCCTGGGGAGCGGATACTTGTTCTTTATGGTGACCAGATTAACTGATCGGTAATCTACAACCATCCGATCCATTCCGTCTTTCTTCTTGACGAAGAGGACGGGGCAAGCCCAAGGAGAAGAGCTAGGACAAATGAAACCTTTATTCAAGGCCTCATCTAGTTGCTTCTTAAGTTCGGCTAGCTCCATGGGTGCCATCTTATATGGTCTTCTGGCTATTGGGACAGTTCCCGGAACAAGATCTATCACAAACTCTACATCTCTGTGAGGTGGAATTCCTGGCAGTTCCTCTGGAAAAACATCCGGGAAGTCACGGACTACCGGAATGTCTTCAAGTTCTGGAAGATGGTTGGCATTTAAGGAATAGAGTTGGCATTTGGCAACTCGAGTAGGGACATTTACTATCTCACCCGAGGGATGGGTAAGCTGGACATTTCTAGAATGAGTATCAACTTTGGCATAGTGAGCTGACATCCAGTCCATGCCCAAGATGATATTAATATCCGAAGATTTCAATGCTATCAATGAGGCTAGAAAAACTAGCCTGTCTACTAGAATTTCATTGTCCTAGGTTATCCTAGAGGTTTGCCATTTTCTACCAGGAGTTTGGACAACCAATGGAATTGGCATATCACAAAAAGACATGTTATGCAACTGTGCATAACTTTCTGAAATGAAGGAATGAGAAGACCCAGTGTCAAAGAGAACAGACGCTGGGTGATGATTAACAAGAAGCGTACCCAGTATGACGTCGGTATCCTCTGCAGCTTCTTCTGCTGAGACATAGTTCACACGGCCACGTGCAGGAGTTGGCTTCACATAGTAAGCTTTGCCCGACTTGCCTTGCCCGACGGACTTTTTGGGTTGCTTGGCACCCACATTTTGTGGACACTCACGGGAATAGTGCCTTGGTTCTCCACACTTGTAGCATATCACTTGGGTGGCACGTGGTGCAGCATTGCTAGCTGGACCACCATAAGTTTTTGCTGGACGGTTGGTCTGATTCGTCTGAGGCGCCACGTAGGATGGCCTCGGAGTGTATCTTGGCGGCAGGGAACTATTGGAACCCACAGTCTGCGTTTTGGGAACGCGGAACCAGAAGACGAGCCAAAGTCACGGGAGTGCTTCCTTGTGACTTCAAAGTCAGTATGACCAGTCTCGGCACTGATCGCCTTGTTGACCAGGGCGTGAAAGCTTGCACACTCGTGGAGGCGCAGATCACGACGAAGCTCAGGGCTCAGACCCTTACGGAATCTTGCTTGCTTCTTGGCGTCAGTAGACACCTCCTTTGTTGCATAGCGGGCGAGGTTACCGAACTCACGGCTATAGGCATCCACGGTCAACTTGCCCTGAGTGAAGCACAGAACTCCTCTCTCTTTCTGTCCATCACGCCCTCTGGAATATGGTGCAGACGAAAGGCTGCACTGAAGTCTGCCCATGTGGCTGCTGGTTCAGCAGGACACATAGCTTCAAAGTTCTCCCACCATAGATTGGCGGGTCCTTCCAGGAAATACGCCGTGAAGGTCACCTTGTCGGCCTCAGAAACATTCGCAGAGCGAATCTTGCGTGAGATGATGCACAGCCAGTCATCAGCATCGAGGGGATCGACGGAATGGTGAAACTTTGGAGGATTCAGCTTCACAAAGTCATTGGGGGACACTTCAGCATTCCTAGGCTGACGAGGCGTATTCTGCTCAATACGCTCTAACAGTCTGTTGGTCTCCCTTTTGTTTCTCTCTGCCTCAAGCATAACTTCCGCCAGAGAGGGCGGGTGAGGCAGGTCTTCCTGCGATGCTTGACTACCCTCGCCTTGCTCATGACCAGGGGCACGGTTCAACCTGGTGAACACCATCCTGACAAACAAACTCACAGCTTAGACCAATATCATATCAATACTAGCTATGGGTTAAGAATGTACTGAACACATGGAATGCGGAAATGAATATCCGAACAACATGGTAACAAGCAACTGCTATATATACACCATGGTTCATACACACCCTTACATAGTTCAGTACAACCTTAACCGAAGAGCAAACTACCGAAATTATGAAACTACTCATCAGAGGCTTACAAGCTTCCTATACATTATTTATCTAGGCCTCCGGAATTCATTTCACATCACAGGCATACTTCACAAGTCACGCAGGACTGTGAACGTACGGCTACTACCATACTAACCTTCCGCTCACAGCTCAGGCATCCGCATAGAACATCTCATAGAGATTACCTCCATGACCTGGAAGCTCATCCTGCGGATCAGGAAACACTCTAGCCTGAGATCCCTGGGATCCATAAGGACACGGATGTGGCCTTGGTCCCCTGACTGGTGGTAAGAGGGGTCCCCGAAGAGGGGTGACTACTCCTATAGCTGGCCAGTCAACGTGGGCCGGAAGATGGGTCCTAACAGGGTTCAACATCTCCATATCTCCGTACCCTGTCTGGACTACCGGTGCCAGCTGCGTCAAAGCCGTCCACAGACGGGCACGGGTAGCATAAAGCTCCTTGCAGAGAGCACGAGCATCCCTGTCTCTGTTCTCTAGCATCTCAACAGTGGACTGCAATAGTGGATCCTCCATAGAAGAATCAAAATAGACTCCGCTGAGGTATCCCTCTTCACCGGGCTGAGAGGCCGGAACATAGCAGAACTCTGAATTCTGCAGCAGTGCATGTCTCACTCTCATAATGGTCAGCATTGAATAGGCAGCATCTTGTACTGCCATGTCAACAGTGACTCCCAACCCATAGGACCAATGGATTGGCTCCTCAGCTCCAGGGTAGTCTGGAAATACCCTAACAGTGCAGATGTACTAGCTCTGGTTGAAGTCTCGGTACTGTTCCTCCACTGTGTACTAAGGTACCAGCGGTAACCGCACACCGACATGACCCTGACCAGCATGGCCGTATGACCCGGCACATCAATGCACCTGGTGAGGCGTACCACCTGACGAGAAGGACGGCCAGACATTTGTAAATAGAGAGTAATGCAAAAGCATTAGAGCTCTGAATGCAAAATTGGGCAGCATAACGGCTGTAAATGCTCAAAAACAAATTTTGAGACAACCCAAAATGGAATAGCGTAACCACTCAACTATCAAGTTCAATTCTCTGATGATCAAACTTACTTCCTTTTTCCTAGGAATGGAAGAAACCCAAATATCTATTGACCCGGAGTCCTATAATCTACCGATCAGAAACACGAGCCTACAAGAAGATGAGTAACCTAGTCCTTAATTCCCGCAGAAAGACGAGGATGACCAAAATAGAATAACTTGAGAAGAGAACAAGAGTCTTACGTTCCCTTCCACAAACAATTCCCTTATATATAACTAAAGCAATTCTAGACACAACTTCGACCAGTTTGACTTAGTAATCCTACATTCAGTCAGGCTCTGATACCAACGCTGTCGGGACCCCGATCCTAAGCCATAGGAATCCAGCCTGTAACACATCGCATCCCTTTGCGGTCTCACGCACGGTTAACTCCACGGCTGCAGCCTTACCTTGGCCGGGACCGTTTGCGTCTTTTGACTCACGTATGCAAAAGTGTCGCTAGCATTCCAATGTCAAGAACCCAGATCGACAAATCTAGTCATAAACCAAAGTGGCAGCACCGCACAAGGATAGGCATACATGACCCAACAAAGCAGGTGTCGGTCACCAGCGAGTGTAGACGAGTCGTAGCAAGCTACCAGGACTCCATTACATCGCGTGACATTTCCCCAAAGGGGACAGACACAGCAGCTAAGAAGGACACATGCCGGTCAACTAATGTGTCCGGAGCAGTAGCGAGCTACCATGGCTCGTTGGATCATGAAGGGGCATTTCCCTGTAAGGAGTGCTACTAAAATTCACGACTAGGTAATCGAACCCCATACATATCAAGTACGACACACGTACGCATGGCATACCGATATGTATAGATACATTGATGGCATCACAACATAACCATAACATACAAGCTTTATTTAAGAGGCTCGGAAGAGCCACACACACAATATTACACAGTAAGGGTCTCATGACCCATAATAGCAGTCATTCAGTTACAAGCCAGCGGAAGAGTTTAACACTGTCTGAGTACAGATAGGTGCAACTAAAAGGCACATGGCCTGACTATACTACAGACCCAACATAGGGCCAGATCGTAGCTGGGACACCAGCTACTCGTCGTCGTCGATGTCTATGAAGAACCTTCCATTAGGTTCATTAGAAACCTCTGCAACATTTATTAAACAAACATGAGTACGACGGTACTCAGCAAGACTTTAGGATAACTAACTACTCATGCAATGTATCAACAAGGTATGGTGGGGTTTCATGCGGAAAGCCAGCATTTGACTCATGGCTAGACTACTTGCATTTTTAAAATAATTTTGACAACTTGATTTCTCGCACACGAGTCCACTAACACCACAATCAATACACCATCGTGGAATCATTCCGTCTCCATATGGAATTGCCGTCCACGACACTCACGCTTATCTTGACAATTTTATGAGTAGCCATTGAAGTTATCTATGAACAACATATGTCTCCAAGTAGTCCATATCCGCGGACGCGGCTATTCGAATAGATCATAACCCTGCAGGGGTGTACTTCGTCACACACGCTCTCATGACTTATCGCCATGTGCACGTCATGCACCTCGGCAACCTTCAAGCGGAAGCCTAGCGAGGGAGTCGGCCACGACCGTTAACCACACTAGTACCTAGTCCAGGTTTATCGCCTATCTGAGGGTAACCCACATGGAAGTCCGGCCGAGGTTTCCGCCACGGCCCCAAACGATGTGCGCAGGGTTCCCAAGCCCACCATCCGGGTGCCACTTGGTACACCGTGCCACTGCCTACCGCATCACAGCCCACCTCTCAGGTCAGCGCTATGCACGGCCTCCAGCATGACTATAAACACCAGAAACTACTTGCAACTCCTGGACCGAGCACTAAGCGATTAATAAGTCGAGAGGGTCAATTAAGTATCCCAACGTGTGCTAGTATCTAGTCTTGGATTACATACACGGTACTCAGTTCCTAAGGACGGTTCCAATGAAACAACCCGCCATGTACTCCGACACAGCCTTTCACCGGTACCTTTACCAAATCAGGTTCAACACACAACCTTTGCTTACCGAACACATTCTCACAATTATGTTCATCTCCCAGATGACAGACCATACACAACTCTAAGCATAGCATGCATAGCAGGATAAGGCACATCACAGCTCAAGCAACTACCAGGTATGCTAGGTTGCAAGGTTCAGTTATTTACTGTGACAAGGATAGATCATGCAAAGGAAGTGGGTTCAACTAACGTGGCAAAAACATTTGAAGCATTTGATCCTATGCAATAAGTAAGTGCAGGAGCAAGAACATGGGATTTATCGGAATGATCAAAATGGTTGCTTGCCTTGTTGCTCAGAGGAGTGACAATATCCGTCAGACGGATATTCGGTGGAATCCGGGGGAGCGGAGCCTACCGATAGGAATGACATCAATCAATATCAAGCATATGCAATCAAGATGATGGATGAGCATGGAATGAGAATGCAAGGTGATATACTATTATAACTAACATGTATTAGGTTTGAAGTTGATTTGAATCAAATTCAAATATCACTTCAAACGAGGTATTCTCGGATACCATTTTAATTGATTCGACCTGATGCTCAGATCAACTTGATGTTAACATGCATGGAATGACATGTTAGGTTGCTGGTTGGTAATTAGGACAGTACTTGATCATGTCAATCATAGTGAATTTTAAATATTTTCCATAATCCATTTATAAAGTATTTATAAGAATTGACTTATTTATTAATCTACATGTTTGGGTTCTGTAACATTTTCAATCATGTTTGAAAATGACATATTCAGATTCGTTGAATTTTTCTGATACTTTTTCATATATAAATTATTTTCATTGGAGTTACAGATTAATTTCTATGAATTTTTGAAGTTTTAAACATTTCTGGAATTATTCTTATACTAGAAAATCCCTTTACTGCATCAGCATGACATCAGCAGGTCCAACTGGCCGTTTGAAAGTCAAACCTGACCAGTGGGACCCACTGGTCAGTGTCTCTGGTCAGTTTTAGATTAAAATTAAACTTAATTAGCTAATTAATCTCACTCGACCCACATGTGAGTGACTTATCAAATTAATTAAATTTATTTTCTTTAATCCTAAACTCCCAGAGGCTGGCCCCACACATCAGTGGCTCAAGCCAGCTGAGATCCACCGGCGGCGAGGTCGTCCTCGCCGTTGGGGAGCCTCCGGCGAGCACCAGTACGTCGGAGGGGCTCGGAAATGGCGCACAGGGGGATAAACTCGGCGCGGAGAGCACCAGAGGAGCGGTACTTCTCCCGCGGGTTCATTTTTGCACTTGGCTGGGGCTGATCTGGCCGGAGATGACGCCGGCGACGAGCTTGGCGGCAGCCAAGGTTCGGGCGTCATCGGGGTCTTCGATACAGAGGGAGTTACGCACGGGACTTAGATCCTATGGCATCTACGCGATGGCCTGAAGCTGCTGGTGGCCTCAGAAGGACGAGCTGATCACCGGAGGGCTACCGGCGACGAGCTCCCGCGGCAGATCTCGTCGGGCTCCGATGGCACTAGGCCTAAAGGAGGGGATCGACGGGGAGATCTTAGGGGAAAGATGCGCAAGCTCACGAGGAGTGCAGTGGTGGTGCTAGCTTGCTCGGGGACGGCCTGGAGAGGAAGAACGCCGGCGATGAGCTTCGGTGACCCGAGGAAGAAGACGACTGCGTCTCGTCGTTTCACTGCGTCTCGGCATCGGGCTCGTGGCTAGAAACCTTCAGGGAGTTGCGGCGGACCTATTGCGCGGCTCAGGAGGGAGAAGGGTAGGCTAGAATGACGGCGAGCTCGAGCTCTGCTCGGGCTCCAATGGCGGCAGAAAGAAACGAGGCAGAGGGGGAGAATGAGCTGGGGAACGGATAGCTACGAGCTCGGGGAGGTTATCCCCGTGCTTGCCAGTGCGAAGCGGTGGCCAGGCAGCCAGGTAGCTGCGTGGAGGCGCGCGGCGACGCGGCGGCCACCTCCTACTCCTACTGGCGAGGAGGAAGACGACAGGAGCAGATGGGCCAGGCCACGTGAGCGTCAGGTAAGGTTTTTCTCATTTTCTTTCTGATTTGTTTCTGTTTTGCTATTTCATTAACTTGCTATTTATTTCAGCTCCCAAATAGTTTGTAAAAGCTATTTTAAACACACCAGAATATTTGTTGGAATATTTCC
The DNA here is from genome assembly GCF_904849725.1 of Hordeum vulgare subsp. vulgare. Lineage (NCBI taxonomy): Eukaryota > Viridiplantae > Streptophyta > Magnoliopsida > Poales > Poaceae > Hordeum > Hordeum vulgare. Next base: position 385,617,707 of record NC_058524.1, on the reverse strand, counting down.
AACCATTCCCAAAGTTTTCAACATTTTTGAAATTTTAAAGTTTCTAATTTCAAATTTAAAACTTGAAACCAGTAGCTTTTTGCATTTATTTAAAATGCTTAAAGTGTCAAGAAAAAGGTTTTCTTCATTGCTTATTTACTTTCATGATTTATGAGAAAGATTGAACTTTTCTTGAGGCCACTTTGGGTTCATTGGTTTTAACTAGTTTGAATTTTCCTTTATTCTTTTGAAGTGGCTAGGGTTTTAGCATTTTCTTTCATCACTTACTTTGTTCTTGTTGAGAATTTCCTAGATGCAATGCAAAGAAAACATGAGCACAAAGCTAACTTGCTTAAGGGGTCAGGGATGTGACACTCTTCCTCACCGGCGACGAGACTACCAGCAATGGCGCTAGGGTTCGGTGGTGTTTGCTGTAGCAGGACAGCGATGGAGGAAGAAGAGTTTGCCGAGGGGGATAGGGACATATTTATAGCCAGACAGTTACTGTTGGCGCGAAGATTTCTGACCAAACAACCCCTGCCTCTACGTCTCCGCTGGACACATGTAGTTCCCGAACAAGGCGGTGGAGATAGTGGAGATCGTGGTTATCCGATCGTGAGAAGTGGGGTTTAGTTACTGTGCATTAAAGAAACAATTTTTGAAGATTTGAGGATTTTCGTTACAAAATCATCAGCTGACAAGGACGCAGTGAGGATTTTGAACAAAGTTTCAAGTAGAACGCATATGAAGAATTGAATAGACTGGATGAGTATAGCATAGAGGGAAAGTAGGGTCCGATCACATTCACTTAGCAGAAATATCAACTTGAAGAAATAGCTATAAGTGAATGTTGTTGAGGACTTGAAATCACAGTCTATCTAGTCAAATGAAAGTCATCAAGTGTTTTTGAAGATTTTGTGATAAATCGTCACAATGAAGAATAACTGTTTTGAAGAAAAACACATTTTGAGGAAATGGAACTTTTGAAGAAAATCAACTTGAGGAATTTCACATTGGGCGGTGGCGTGACCCACCATATAAGAATGTTGATTACAGACGTCGCGTACAATTGTCATAGGGCCCTGAGAATCAATTTCTTCGTTGATTTCTTCACATTCAGAGTGACATTCTTCATGAGTTGAAGAAAATCGATTCATCATGTGTTGCACATCTAAGTCATGAATTTTGCATAAGTGTTAGGATGTGTGCATGTTTTTACAAAACATTTGAAGATTCTAAGATATTTAGCTCACACCGCAACTTGCAAAACCTTTTCTCATCCAAGGGCTTAGTGAAGATATCTACCAGTTGATCATCAGTCTTCACATGGTCGATGAGGATATTGCCCTTGAGGACATGGTCCCGAAGAAAATGATGACGAATCTGGATGTGCTTGGTCTTCGAGTGTTGTACTGGGTTGTATGCAATCTTGATTGCACTCTCATTGTCACAGTAGAGAGACACATTCTTCATGTTGATGCCGTAGTCCTTGGGGGTTTGCTTCATCCATAGTAATTGAGCACAGCATGAACCAGCATCAATGTACTCAGCTTCGGCAGTGGAGAGTAATACGCAGTTCTGCTTCTTTGAGGACCAGAAAACTAGTGATCTTCCGAGGAAATGGCATGTGCCAGAGGTTGACTTGCGATCCACACGGTCACCAGCATAGTCAGAATCATAATGCCCTACCAGATATAGATTTGAGCCCTTGGGATACCATAATCCTAGTGTTGGTGTGTGAGCTAAGTATCGAAGAATATGCTTCACAACCTTATGGTGTGATTCCTTTGGTTTTGCTTGAAAACATGCACACATGCAAACACTAAGCATTATATCTGGCCTAGATGCACATAGATACAATAAAGAACCAATCATAGAACGATATACCTGCTGATCGAAATCTTTACCATTTTCATCAGTGCCGAGCTGGCCGTTGGTAGGCATTGGAGTCTTGGCACCTTTGCATTCATGCATGTCGAATTTCCTCAGAACATCCTTGAGGTATTTCTCCTGTGATATGAATATTCCATTGCTTTTTTGACGAATTTGAAGACCTAAGAAGAATTTCAGCTCCCCCATCATGGACATCTGATATTCTTCACTCATCATGTAAGCAAATTCGTCACTGTATTGTTTGTCAGTACAGCCAAATATGATGTCATCGACATATATTTGACACACAAATAGCTCATTATCATAGGATTTAGTGAAAAGAGTTGGATCGAGTGAACCAGGTTACAGCCTTTCGTCATGAGGAATTCCTTCAATGTATCATACCATGCCCGAGGGGCTTGCTTGAGACCATAAAGAGCCTTTTTGAGTATGAAGACTTTGTCTGGATTCTTTGGATCCTCAAAACCTGGGGGCTGAGCAACATATACTTCTTCCTCAAGCTTACCATTGAGGAATGCACTTTTCACATCCATTTGATATAAGATGATGTTATGATGATTAGCATAAGCAAGTAGTATTCGATTAGCTTCAAGTCTAGCAATAGGTGCAAAAGTTTCATCGAAATCTATTCCTTCAACCTGGGTGTAGCCTTGGGCTACAAGTCGTGCCTTGTTCCTCACCACTTGACCGTCCTCATCTTGCTTGTTTCGGAAAATCCACTTGGTGCCGATGATGTTGTGCTTGCGAGGATCTGGTCGTTTGACAAGATCCCATACGTCATTCAGCTTTAATTGAAGAAGTTCGTCTTGATAGCTTGGATCCACTCCGGTTCCAGAAAAGCCTCAACAACTTTTGAGGGTTCTGTGATGGATACAAAGGAAAGATGCCCACAAAAGTTAACTAAGTGTGAAGCTTTTGAGCGAGTGAGAGGACCTGGCGCGTTGATGTCATTGAGGATTTTGTCAAGTTCTACTTCATTTGCAATCCTCGGATGAGCTGGTTTAGGATTTTGTCTGGGCTGAGGAAGTGGTTCTGGTGCAATTTCCTCAGGAGCATATTCTTGATTTTCATCAGTGATGGGGATCGTTTCTTCACCAATTTCCTCAGTGGGGACAATGTCTTCAGTAGGTTTGAGCTTTATTGCTTCCTTAGGAGACAGCTTATCTGGATCAGAAGGCAATTGCTCTCTTTGCGTGCCATTAGTTTCATCGAACCGCACATCTATAGTCTCAACAACTTTGTTGTGATAGTTGTTGAAGACTCTGTAAGTGTGCGAGTCCTTTCCATAACCGAGCATAAAACCTTCATATGCCTTCGGTGCAAATTTTGAGCTATGATGAGGATCTCTAATCCAGCATTTTGCACCGAAGACTTTGAAATAACTTACATTGGGTTTCTTGTCAGTGAGGAGTTCATATGAGGTTTTCTTGAGGAATTTGTGAAGATATACCCTGTTGATGATATGGCATGCAGTGTTGATTGCTTCAGGCCAAAAGCGACGAGGAGTCTGATATTCTTCAAGCATAGTTCTTGCCATTTCAACCAAAGTCATGTTCTTCCTTTCGGCGACACCATTCTGCTGAGGAGTATAAGGAGCAGATAATTCATGAGTAATACCAAGTTCATCAAGATAATCATCAAGACCAGTGTTTTTGAACTCGGTTCCATTATCACTCCTGATATGTTTGATCTTGATGCCAAAGTTCGTCGAGGCCCTTGAAGAAAATCGTTTGAAGATTTCCTGCACTTCGGTTTTATACACTATGATATGCACCCATGTATATCTGGAATAATCATCAACTATGACGAAGCCATATAAAGATGCTGCATTGGTTAGTGTGGCATAGTGAGTAGGTCCAAATAGATCCATATGAAGCAATTCAAATGGACGTGTAGTGGTCATGATAGTCTTCGAGGGATGCTTTGATCTGGTCATTTTCCTAGACTCACTAGCACCGTAGAGATGATCCTTGAGGAATTTGACTGATTCGATGCCGATGACATGCTTCTTCTTCGTGAGCGTGTGCAAATTCCTCATGCCTGCATGACCTAGTCTTCGGTGCCACAACCATCCTTCTGAGGTTTTTGCTAGTAAGCAAGTGGCTGGTTGAGGACCTGTAGAGAAATCAACAATGTACAAATCCCCTCTTCTTACACCTTTGAAGACTTTGGATCTGCCAGATTCCATGATGACTACACATCTATATCTACCAAAGATCACAAAGCATCGAGACTGACATGAGGTTAAAACCAAGGGATTCAACAAGCATCACTTTGTCCATATGCCTATCCTTGGAAATAGCCACTTTGCCAAGTCCCAATACCTTGCTTTTACCTTTGTCAGCATATGTGATTTGCTTCAGAGGTGATGGAGTTAGTGGCATATTCATCAGTAAGCTTTTATCACCAGTCATGTGATGTGTGCAACCACTATCAAGAACCCACTCAGTATTCTTGGGTTTGTCATCCTGCAGATGAATTAGTACAGCTTACCATCTCATATGCTTCAGATTTGAAGAATATGATATTAATTTCATCAGATAAGAATTTAATCATAACAGAAATATAAGGCCGTGTGAAATATTTCTATTTCATAAATCATTAGCTTGCGTCCTATCAAGCATTTCCTCAGGTCTCCAGCAAATTCTTCAGATGATGATTTTCATCTAGAGACCTGACCTGCAGAAGTGATTAGTTCGATTTCTTCACCACCCACATCTGAAGGGGTGGCAATGCATTCATCATCCTGCGAGCACCATATGAGAAAGGTGGCATTGAAGCCAATGCACTTCTCTTAACAGTAGGGGGGGGTTAAAGTACTCATATGAATATGCAGAGAGCTGGTTTGAGGATTTATGAACATAATGATTTGAGGAGTAACACTCATATTCATATTCCTTGTAGTTTCCCTGCATGTTAGACGCATTAGCACGGGTACGAGCATAGTTTTGACCAGTTGAGGATTTTGATCCTCTTGAAGACTTTGGTACTCCTGATGAATTTGATCCGGGGTTCAGATTCTTCAGTGGTGGTGTCATGAGGACATTCACCTGAAGATTTTCAAGACAGCTTTTGGGAACCCAGATTTTCCACAAGGGAGGGCCATTCCTGCAGTTAGTTCCAACATATCGAGCAAATACTTCACCAGATTGATTTTTGAACAGTTTATAGTTGGAGTCAAATGACTCATCTGAGGAATAGGATAATTCACATGAAAAGCCAGTTAGATTAGATGGATCAAAAGGAGGCCCAGCAGCAGCAACCCATGAGGTTTTGGAATACTGCTCAGGTTTCCAATAAGATCCATCAGCATTTAATTTCCTCTCAAAGGCAATTCCTTATTTCCTCGGGTTCCTGTTCAAGATCTGCTTTTTGAGCACATCACAAAGGGTTTGATGTCCTTTGAGGATTTTGTATATGCCTGTCACGTACAATTCCTTCAACCCTGCATTTTCATCACTAACATTTGTGTTTTCCTCAAGTGAGGAAATAGACACAACAGGTGCAGTTGAAGAATTTGTAGCAATAGTAGAATTTGCTGATTCTGGTGAGGAATTAGCAGTTTCGCGTTCAATGCATTTAAGACATGGAGGAATGAATTCAACTTGACCAGCGCTGATCTATTGAGCTAGTAATGAATCATTTTCCATAAGAAGATCATCATGATACATCCTCAGCTTCTCAAGATAGAGCTTCCTGTGAAGAAATTCATAGGAAAGCTTCTCATGATCAGTGAGGAGTGTATCATAACGATCCTGAAGATTATCAAATCTAGACTGAAGACTTTTCACATCTTCAGTGAGGATTTGGGTAAGGTTCATTTCATCATTCAACAGATCATCACTTTTATCTAGCAGTTTCTGAAGCTTGTCCACGACAGTTTGTTGTTTAGTGGCAATGATAGCAAGTTTACTGTAACTGGGTTTCTTATAATCATCAGGTTCACAGTCACTTGAATCAGAGGAGGAGGAATTATTTGGTACCTTTGAACCCTTTGCCATGAAGCAATAGGTTGGAGCGAAGTCATCAACATAGTCATCACTGTGGATGGTGCAATCATTTTCTTCAAGATTGAAGATTGACTTGCTAACGAAAGTGGTTGCCAGTGCAAGACTAGCCTGTCCGGATTCTGAGTCTTCATCAGAACCCTCTTCTTCATCACCTTCCTCTTATTCTGCCTCTGAGTCCATTTCCTTGCCAATAAGTGCCCGAGCCTTTCTGAAACTAGTCTTCTTGTGCGATGAGGGCTTTGAAGATGAGGATTTTGAAGATTTCTTCTTCTTCTTCGAGTCATCAGAACTGTCATCCTTGTATTTCTTCTTCTTTGATTCCTTTCCCCAATGGGGACAATCAACAATGTAATGACCTGATTTCTTGCAATTGTGGCAGGTTCGTTTCTTGTAGTCCTCAGATGAAGATTCTGATTTCCTCATGTCTCTTCTTGAAGATTTACCAAACTGGCCACGTCGTGTAAATCTCTGGAATTTCCTCACGAGCATTGCAAGCTCCTATCCAAATTCTTCAGGGTCACCAATGCTGTCATCTGTGTCTTCTTCTTCAGATGAGGAAATTGCTCTAGCCTTCAGTGCACGTGGTCAAGAATAGCTTCGTCCATATAGATCTTTCTTTTCTTCTAGCTGGAATTCATGAGTATTTAGCCTGTCGAGTATATCAGCTGGATCAAGCATCTTGTAGTCTGGTCTTTCTTGAATCATCAGAACTAAAGTATCAAATGAAGAATCCAAAGATCTCAACAGTTTCTTCACAACTTCGTGATTAGTGATGTCTCGAGCTCCCAGTTTTTGCAGTTCATTTGATATGTCAGTGAGGCGATCAAAGGTATCTTGGCAGCTTTAATTGTCATGTCTCTTGAAGCGATTGAAGAGATTGCGAAGAATATCAACACGAGAGTCACGCTGGGTTGATACTCCTTCATTTACTTTGCACAGTCTCTCCCAAATCAGTGTTGCAGAGCCCAAAGCACTTACTCTTCCAAACTGGCCTGGGCTCAGATGGCCATAGATGATATTCTTCGCTTGAGAATCGAGTTGCTTGAATTTCTTCACATCAGCAGCAGAGACACTAGCAGAGATGATGGGGACGCCATGGTCCACAATATACCAGAGATCATTATCAATAGCTTGTAGTTGCATTTGCATTTTGTTCTTCTAGAAGGGAAAGTTCTTTCCTTTGAAGGTAGGACATGTTGCAGTCACCTTAAACATGCCTGCAGTCGACATAACTAAAACTCCAGGTGGTTAAACCAAAATCACACAGAACAAGGGAGTACCTTGATCTCATACCAATTGAAAGTGCGTTATATCGACTAGAGGGGGGTGAATAGGAGATTTTTAGAATTTCATCACTGAGGAAATTCCTTTTGAGGAAATTCCTCACTGATGACTAACTCACAGCAGAAACAGTAAAGGATCAGTAGTGCAAAGTTTCACAACAGCAGTTTTTCAGAGTGAGGAATGTGAAAACAGATTGCACAGTGGGCAGGCACGCAGAATACATATGAGGATTAACTGACGTGAAGAATTTGGGGTTGAGAAAATTCAGAGAAAGTCTTAAGCAAATTCTTCAAACAGTAGCACTGAAAGTCATCAACACATAATACGAGGAAATTAAAGAGTTGAGGAATTAGAACCCGTTTCTCAGTGAAGACAGTCGTTGATGACCCAGTTCCAACTGTTGTGACAGTCGTACATCTGGTTTGGAGCGGCTTGGTATTGAAACCGAAGGACACACAGTCCCTACCGTGTTCTTCTTGGGCTAAGAACACACAGTCCTCGCCCAACACTCGTGCTAAGTCTTTAGGGCAGACTTCCAAACCCTCACAAACTTGGTCACCCGGCGATCCACAATTGACTGCTGGAAAGCTCTAGACCATGACGCCTAACCGTCTGGAGGATGCACAGTCCTCAAAGGTAAAAGGCTTCTGTCCCACACAGGAACAACTTCTTCAGTGATGCTCAATCACTAGGTTTGGTTGTGGTTTTGGTGTATGGAGTTTTTCCTCACTGATGAATTACTCTCGAAGACTCTGAGGAATTGGGTTGCTCTTATGACAAGTGTCAGTTTCTAACGGAGGAGCCAACCAGCTAATGGTTGTGGGGGTGGCTATTTATAGCCTGGGAGCATCCCGACATGATTTTACACTAATGCCCTTAAATAATATGACCGTTGGAGTGGATAAGACCAATGACGTGGCGTGGCTATCGAAATGGTCGGAACCCTCAACTATGAGAGTCCTCATGTCACTCGTATTCCTCACTTGAGGCTTTTGATAGGATTAGGCTTGGGTTGAGCATTGTGAGGAAATTCATTCCAAAGTGTAACTTTGACCCCCCTTAACAGTACGGTGTTCCTATTACTCAAATGCGAAGAAAATAAAACAGAAAGAGTAAGTCTTCATGCTTCAAATTCTTCAAAGTGATTTTCTTCAGGACACACCGAATTCCTCAATTTCAGTATCTTCATGAGGAATATCAATTTCATCGCAGATTCCTCGTGATTCATTTCTTCAGCTTCAGACCAATTTCATCAACCGAAGATATATATTTTTAGGGGTCGATATTCTTCAAATATCTCAAACTCCTCAATGACTTATAGATTCTGTGTATACTCATAAACACATTAGGTACTTAACCTATAAGTCTTCAAACCACCAAAATCACTAAGGGGCACTAGATGCACTTACAAGAGGCCAAAGAGCCCACCAAAAAAATGAGAGAAAAAGAGAGAAGGGACAATGCTACCACTTTTTCCACACTTGTGCATATTAAGCACCATGATCTTCATGATTGAGAGTCTCTCGTTTTGTCACCACCATATAGCTAGTGGGAAATTTTCATTATATAACTTGGCTTGTATATTCCAATGATAGGCTTCCTCAAATTTTCCTTAGGTCCTCGTGAGCAAGCAAGTTGGATGCACACCCACTAGTTTTCTTTAAGACCTTTCACATACTCTTAGCTCTAGTGCATCATTTGTATGGCAATCCCTACTCATTCACATTGATATCTATTGATGAGAATCTCCATAGCTCATTGATATGACTAGTTAATGTGACTATCTTCTCCCTTTTTATCTTGCAACCTCCACCACACTCCACACCACTTATAGTGTTATAACCACGGCTCACGCCCATGTATTGCGTGAGAGTTGAAAAGGTTTGAGAAATTAAAGGTGTGAAACAATTACTTGGCCAATACCGGGGTTGTGCATGATTTAAATTCGTTGTGCAATGATGATAGAGCATAGCCAGACTATATGCTTTTGTAGGGATAACTTTCTTTTGGCCTTGTTATTTTCAAAGTTCATGATTACCTTGCTAGTTTGCTTGAATTATTATTGTTTCCACGTCAATAGCGAACTATTTTTTTGAATCAAATGGATCTGAACATTCACGTCACATAAGAGGAGTTACAAGGGACATCTATGCTAGGTAGCATGAAAGCATCAAAAATTCATTCTTTATCACTTCCATACTCGAGGACGAGCAGGAGTTAAGCTTGGGGATGCTTGATACGTCTCAAACGTATCTATAATTTTTGATGGTTTCATGCTATTATCTTGTCATCTTTGGATGTTTTATGTACCTTTTATATCTTTTTTGGGACTAACTTATTAATTCATTGCCAAGTGTCAGTTCCTGTTTTTTTTCTGTGTTTTTGGATCTTTTCAGATCTGATTTTGGAAAGGAGTCCAAACGGAATAAAATCCCCGAAATGATTTTTCCCGAACGGAAGAAGATCAGGGGGCCTGTGGGCCAAGCCAGGAGGGCTACAGGGAGCCCACAAGGCCCCACTCTGCCACCAGGGGGGAGGCGGCGGTGGCAGGGCTTGTGGCCACCCTGGCGCCCCCCTGACATAGATCTTTGGCCTATATATTCCATAAAATACAGCAAAAAATCAAGGGATCCACGAAAATACTTTTCCGCCGCCGCAAGATTCCGTTTCCACGAGATCTCATCTGGAGACCCTTCCCGGTGCCCTGCCGGAGGGGACTTTGGAGTTGGAGGGCTTCTTAATCATCATCATCGCCCCTCCAATGACTCGTGAGTAGTTCACTTTAGACCTACGGGTCCGTAGTTAGTAGCTAGATGTCTTCTTCTCTCTCTTGGATCTTCAATACAAAGTTCTCCATGATCTTCATGGAGATCTATCCGATGTAATCTTCTTTGGCGGTGTGTTTGTCGAGATCCGATGAATTGTGGATTCGTGATCAGATTATCTATGATATAAATTTGAGTCTTTGCTAATTTCTTTTATGGATGATTTGATATCCTTGTAAGTCTTTCCGATTCTTGGGTTTTGTTTGGCCAACTAGATCTATGATTCTTGCAATGGGATAAGTGCTTGGTTTTGGGTTCTTACCATGTGGTGACCTTTCCCAGTGACAGTAGGGGCAGCAAGGCACACATTGAGTAGTTGCTATCATGGGTAACAAGATGGGCTCTGTCGTTGATATGAGATTGTCCATCTACATCATGTCATCTTGCTTAAGGCGTTACTCTATTCTTTTGGACTTAATACACTAGATGCATGCTGGATAGCGGTCGACGTGTGGAGTAATAGTAGTAGATGCAGAAAGTATCAGTCTACTTGTTTTGGAGGTGATGCCTATAGATATAATCATTGCCATAGATATCGTCACAACTTTGTGTGGTTCTATCAGTTGCTCGACAGTAATTTGTTCACCCACCGTCTACTTGCTTTCATGAGAGAAGCCACTAGTAAACACTACGGCCCCCGGGTCTATTCACATCTATCGTTTACACCTCTGCTTTTACTTTTCTTTGTTACTTTCTTGCTTTCAGTTCTCACTTGGCTAACAATCTATAAGGGATTGACAACCCCTTCATAGCATTGGGAGCAGGTTCTTTGTGTTTGTGCAGGCTCTTGTGATAGTCCTTCACTGGATCGATAGCTTGGTTCTCAAACTGAGGGAAATACTTACCATCGCTGCACTACATCACCCTTTCCGCTTCGAGGGAACACAAACCCAAGGCTCCAAAGCAACGGGGGAAATCCTTTGCATATTTTCCTAGGAAGTCCCTTAAGGCGTAGCCATAGCAGAAGGATTCCTGGTGCCGTCGACACACCTATTTCTGGCGCCATTGGAAGGTCTTTTGTTGCAGTAGCAGGAGCCGGCGCCATCATCATCCCCCACCATGGTCCAACTGCGTCGGGAGCTAATGGCCGGGTCGGGAGTCGGCCCATGAAGTCGTGGCGGGCGGCCAATTCGACGCGCGCGCGATTGCCCGCCGGCACTGCGCTCACCGGTGTCCCGGAGCTGGTGTTGCTATTTTCCAGCAGTCGGTCCAAGGTGGAGCAGTCGGCCCGCGTGGTGGCCAGCGAATTGGAGCGCCTAGAGGCCCGCACCAGGGTAACTGCCTCATCTTGGTCTCGAATCTTGCTTCAGTGGGGGCGCGCCAGCGCACCCACTCGGTGTAGCCCCCAAGAATCGGGCCGGCCGATCATCGGCCGGCCGAATCACTTTGAGCATCTTTTCTTGTTTTGCTTCTTTAGTGGGGGCACGCTAGCGCACCCACTGGGTGTAGCCCCCGAGAATCGGGCTGGTTATGAGTTAACCAGGCCGAATCTTACTTCTGCTTCTTCTTCGCTTTTGCAAGATATTTATGATGCCCAGGTCTAGGCTTAGAACAAGCTACGGGCTCAGCACCAAGCGGCCGATGGCCAGGTTGCCGGGCTCCAAGCCCGGCTGGGTGAAGTCGCCGTGGAGCGGGACGCCGTGCGTGACGTAGGCGACCGGCTCCAGGAGCAACTGGCTCTTCTCCAGACGGAGAAGAAGGAGCTCGAGGCGGCCAGCAGGGTCGAGCTGGAGCAGCTGCATGGCATGCTGTAGGAGAAGGAAGCCTCCCATTCTACCTCCGTTGAACGCCTCGCGTCGGCTCATCTCGAGGAGATGAAGCTCAACGACACCGCCTTGAGGGAGAAGGAGGAGGCCCTTGTCCAGAAGCAGACGCAGCTGGCCAAGGCCCTGGAATCTGTGGCGACCCTCCAGGAGGAAGTTGCCCTCCATACTCATGCGAGCAAGGTGCGGGAGCTCGAGGTCCTGGAGAGCGCCCATGAGACCGATGGCGCCTTCCATCCTGAGTCTTCCTTTTTTGTTTTGTATTGAGCTTTCTTGGCCGTCTCCTCTTCTTACTCGTTTCTGCACTCGTTTTCCTGTCTCAGGCCTCTTCCCTGCGACCCAGGGCGCAGCCGACACGGCCGTCGAGGTGAGCTGTGAGGAGCGCCGCACGGCTGGGCAGGAGGTAGATGCTACTTCCGGCTGGAGCATGGAGGAGATCATAGTGGGACTCAGGGCCCTCCTGCAAGCCCTACGCGAGTCTGTGGCTTGGCTCCAGGTCGCAGGCTTGTTGATGATGGCGGCCCTGTGGCCGGCTGGCGTGGAGCCGGCGTCAATGAGCCGACTCGCCCGCTGGCTTGCAGCTCGCGAGGATCGCCTTGATGCCTGGCGTGCCTCGGCCACGCGCGCTGGAGCCTGCATGGCCCTGCGCTTGGCCAAGTCCTGGTATCGAAACCTGGACTTGGGCAAGCTCGTCGCTCAGTGCGACGGCTTGGAGGAGGAGCTGCAGGCTGTGGAGGAGGCCCTGCGCGTGAGGGCTAGCGGCATCGCTGAGTACACCGCTTGGGACGAGCTTGTTTTGGAGCATGGTGAAGGCGGCGATGTGATCCCTAAATATCTACACGGCCTTCAACCCTATGACCCCAATGGTAGCTCCGACGAGACGGCCCACGGTGTGGATACTGCGGCTGCCTCTAGCGGTGCGGCGTACGCCGACTCCGATGCGGATGGAGCCGGGAGCCCTCGCGAAGGAGACGGCGCAACCGCCTCGGGAGCAGCCGGGGATGGTGAAGCCACCACTTCAGGAGCAGCAGTCGGGGCGACCGATGAGGCCGCATTTAACGACTAAGATGCGGTCCTTTCCGATCTGGGGAACGAGGCCCCGAATTGGAAAGAAGTGAATCTTAGCGTTTCGCAAACATGGTAACATAGCACATACATAATATCAACAGAATGACAATAAAGGATTCAATTGCCATCTCATAAATATATCAGAGTTACATCATGCATCCAAACAAGGTAGTTCCGCTACGGACTAGAAAACAAGGGAAATGACTATGCTACCCTGCATGCTGGCCCACAATCACGACCACGCCTCAATCTTCTAGATAGTTCACGTATAGGCGGTCGTTCTCCTTATCGTACTGCCACGCCATCTGTGTGCCGTCGGGATCACCTGTCTCGGGGGTACCTGAACCTGTTGGTGTTGTGAAGGAATTTGCGAGCCACGGGGACTCAGCCATCTATGACCTCGGTGACAAAACTAGTCAAGTTATTAGGTTGGAAAGGTGGAGTATTTAGGTTGCAGCATCCTAAGCTTTATATGGTGGCTAGCTTACGTAGAACATGAATTGAACGTGGTCTATACTAGCGATCAATGAATAGATGATCACTAAGTGATCCTGAACACCTACCTACGTCAATCATAACCCCACCGTGTTCCCGATCGAAGAGAGGTCTTCGAAGGGGACAATCACGGTTACGCACACAGTTGGCAATTTTATTATCTTATGTTTAAGTTATCTATTACCGGGTGTTAACAAATATTCCAAGTTGCCACATAACCGCGGGCACGGCTTTCCGAAAGATTAAACCCTGCAGGGGTGCTCCAACTAGTCCATCACAAACGTACACGGGCCGCAAAGTAATCCTGTATCACGAATCTCGTGATCTCGTCGGATTCCTTAGAGGAAAACCTCAACTCTGGGGAGAACCAAAGCTTCACCGGGATTCCTATACGCAAGATATATCGCTAAGGTAAGACAAGACTAGCAGGACCTCCCGACGTGCCGACGACCTTGATAAGAGTCGCGTATCTCAGTCTCAGGACATGCCGGATAAGCGAAGCATATAGTGGCCAGAAAAATCTCCCGAGTTGCCCCGGGATGGCCCCGCAAGGTGTTCTAGTTTAGACCAACACTCATGAGGAGCACTGGCCCGGGTAGGTTATTAAATTCCTCGGGTAGGCCATTCCATATGCAGATTATTATTAAGTGATTAGCAAATTAACACCAATGTTGGGTCCTGCCGGACAAGTCTTAACACTACGCGATTTATCGAGGGGGTCCCCATACCAACCCCGAACGTGTTAGGAGCGATCATTATGGAATCAAACACCAGTAGCCGGTAACTATGGCGACAATAACGAAACAAAGCACCCGGCAAAAGGCTAGGCCTTCCGTTATTTACCAAGTATATAGGTGCATTAATTAAATAACAGAGTTAAGATAATGATATCAAGCTCATGTTATCACATGAGGCAAAGCACCTGCATCTAGCAACGCTAACATTAGTAGCTGAGCAAAGCCTACTTAGCCATTCAAGTTTGCTAAGAAGGGATAAGTGTTTGGTTTCACGGCATATCAGGAGGCAATTATTTCAGTGGTAGGAAGCGAGCATATGATGGAAGAAACGTAATCTAGCATAACAAGTCTAGAGATGGAATCAAGGTCATATCATCTTGCATGTGATATCCTCAGCTTGGAACTGTTCTTGTTCGTCTTGCACGTACTCTCCCGAATCCACGTACTCGTTCTCCGATCCCGGTGCTACCCAACATAAAAATAACATGCAATGAACAACAACACCTCAAGATGCAACAAGCACATGATGCATGAGATGAATATGAGCATGCATCACTATTCCACTCACTAGCACAAGCATGAGACCTAAATACATGTTCCTGGACATAACTACATCCTAAGCTATCTTTACATGAATTACAATGACATGATCATATGCATCACATGAAAACGATGCAAAAGCATATAAAGAACATTACAATCGGAGCTACGGATCAACGGGAAACAACGAAACAAGAAATGAAGCCCTACGTGTCAAATTCATCACAACACGCACCAATGGCTCAACTCTGGTATTTCCAGGTTGCCAAGACATAAAACAATCAAACATGGATGGGGTGGAGCAAATAAGAACACCACACCATCAACTATGCACTCACAATCATCAAAATGGCAAAACTACACAATCTACCATAAACAGCATCATAGCCCTTTGTGAGCTACATGCAAAGCACCTACACCCACCTAAACATGCCAAATAAGATATTTGGTTGTATTTATCCAAGATTACTA
The DNA here is from genome assembly GCF_904849725.1 of Hordeum vulgare subsp. vulgare. Lineage (NCBI taxonomy): Eukaryota > Viridiplantae > Streptophyta > Magnoliopsida > Poales > Poaceae > Hordeum > Hordeum vulgare. Next base: position 385,602,642 of record NC_058524.1, on the reverse strand, counting down.
CAAGCACAAGAAATTTTTTCACACAAAGGAGTTAAACACAGAAAGTTACACAGCTGCAAACTTGCCCAAAAATATCAGATTTCAGGGACTTAGTGAAAATTGCAGATTCTCGCTATCTGTTTATGCTCAAAAGCATTTTGACAGCAGCCAAAACAATATCTAAAGGACTCCAAATATAATGAAAATTTACAGGGAGCTAGACAAACACATAATATTCAACTTTCCAGTTTAAATCTAAGGCTGAATCACAACACATTGACCTGCACAAGCTCATCAACAAGAGAAGAAAATATAAACAGATTCTCAGACTTAGTGAAAATCTCAGATTTTCACTAATCTGGAATTTCAGCCACTTGCCTACTTTGATTGGGCACAACTTGCACATATGGAGCCCTAAACATGAAATTAAACCAACATGTGGTAGAGGAGGTCACCCTCTACTACCACAACCAATAATCAAACCCTTGGGGACACCACATCACATGGAACCAACCTCTAAACATGGAACAAATCTGAAATAAGTCATCTCCAGAAAATGTTCCAATGGCAAAAATGATTTCACCAAAGGATTCCTGGGATGATTCTACCCCAGAAACATATATAAAACATATGCACTTGCTCGGAACAAATGAGCACAAACTAGGAAGGAAAACTACATAGAATCACATAGAGATGAATAGGCATCATCACATGTGATTCCACTAGCTCATCACCTACACCATGATTATACACACATTCACAAGGAAGGGTACACACTCACACATATGGAAATGTGTTGGTGCACCTTGCTTTAGTAGGTGGGGTTAACCCACATACACTCACACAACTACACACACACATACTCACATGCATCACAACTAACATGCTCATGATCCCCTACACAAACACAAGGTAGGTGAGGGGGGAAACCCACACACACGCATCAACTATTTACATCCCCTCGGACTCGAACCCACAACCTCGCGAGAACAAACACGTATACTTGCCACTGCGCTACGCTAAGGAAGTCTGACAGAGGGGAGGACTATAATAAGGTAAACTGTCATGAGCGCCTGGTGCTCTGCTTGGCACACAGAGTCACCGGCGACAGGAAGGACGTCGTGCTAACCTGCTTCTTCAGCTGCACCACGAGGGGATACACCCCTTCTGCTACTGTTGCGCTACTCTGATGGGGAGAAAGCCTCTCTCTGCTCCTAGCTCTACGGAGCAACCACAACGAACACAACAACACAAGCACGCAAGAACTACTCTCTCACAGAGGCACGCCGGAGACGATCTACGCGAGCTACCCAAGGAGGAAGGAAGGGAAAGATGTTCCTCACCTAGGGAAGGAAGAGGATAAGCTGCACGGTGGAGGAGACTGAATTCAGAGGAAGAAGGCGCGCCAAAGGAGCCCCTGCTACAGAACCGACGTAGAACCGAGGAAGACATAGAAGAACTCCGGGGCCGAGGCGATGGCGAGATCCTAGCCGATGACGTGGGCGTTCCCTGGCCTCAGTGAGGTCGGAAATGGGGCGCGGGGAGCCCTCCCGAGCTCCTGGACATGGTGGCTGCGCCGGACGACGTGGATGCAGGGGGGTAGACGCCGGCGATGCTCTCTCTCTCTCTGATCTGAACTGCAGAGGCTTACCTTGGGGGAGAAAGAAGGAAGGAGGGGGATGGAGAGAAGTGGCGGTGCAGATGGGGAAGAGGGGGAACCCTAGAAGAGGGGAGGCACGGACGCCCAAGTTATAAGGGGGGTCCTCGATGGTTGTGCCTCACGACGCTTGCATCTCTCTCGGTAAGCCTGACGGAAAGGTGCAGAGGGGGTAGACGGCGTGTGAAGGAGGGAGGAGGGACGTGGGAGTTGGGCTAGCGCGGGGAGAGGAGGAGTTGGGCCACGCTGTGTGGGAGTAAGCCCACCAGTGGCGCAACATGGAGAAAAAAAAATCCCTGGAGCCTATTCCTATTTACAGGAAAAACCACAGAAGAAATAAAGCATAGAAAATATACTAGGGATAAAATCAAACAAAAATACCCCCTGGTCATGGAAAAATATGACTTATTGAACTAAAGTGGAAAAGAAAAGTTTGGGGCAAATAAATCTTTACAAAACAGCATTTGTTAAATCTGTTTTGTAATTAGTTGCACCTTTAAAACATGTTTTCAAAATAGCAATCACACCTCTCCATATCCAACACAAAACCTGCTAATTCATGGTCATTTTTAAAACAGGATAGGAACAAGTGGAAATTGAGCTAGAGATAGTTGGAGAAGGAGTTTTGAAACCCATGCAAGCCACAATGCACTATTCCTATTATCACATGCAAACTCCAAGAGTTGCACCACACCACACATATCATAAAACCACACCATCACACAAGGTATCACAACAACTCATAAGAACACAATGCAACATCACAAGGACATGGACATGATATGATATGCCATGCATGCATGCAAGGAAGAAAAACAAATGACATCACAAGAAATCACATGCATCGATAACTCTCATGTCATTGGAAAGATGGACCCACATGAAGAAGGTTCCAAAAAGGAAGGTTACACACTTGGGTCATTACAAACTCTCCCACACTACAAAAAGATCTCGCCTCGAGATCTATGCGTGAAAGAACTACGGAAATTCAGAACGGAGGTGATCCTCGCGTTCCCAAGTAGCCTCTTTATCGGAATGGTGTCACCATTGCACTTTGAGAAATTTGACAGTCTTGTTGCGGGTCTTGCGCTCAGTCGCCTCGAGAACCACAACTGGATGCTCACGATAAGATAGGTTAGGTTGAAGGTCGATGTCTTGAAGATGAACAGTGCACTCGAGGGTCTTGAAGCACCTCCGGAGTTAAGAAACATGGAACACATCATGGACATTTGCAAAGTTTGACGGGAGCTCGAGCTGGCATGCAAGGTCGCCTCTCTTGCCAACCACTCTGAACGGGCCAACGAAACGAGGCGCAAGCTTGCCTTTGATGCCAAAGCGTTGCATACCCTTCATAGGCGACACCTTGAGATAGACAAAGTCATCAAGCTCATAAGACATGTCACGGTGCTTGCTATCATAATAGCTCTTCTGACGGAACTGAGCTGCTTTGAGGTTGTCACGAATGACCCGACACATGTCCTCAGCTTCTTCTATCAAATCATTCCCAAGGATCCGACGCTCGCCGGTCTCGGACCAGTTGAGAGGGGTACGACACTTCCTGCCATAGAGAATTTCAAACGGAGCCTTGCCAGAATTAGCTTGATAAATGTTGTTATACGAGAACTCCGCAAAAGGCAGACAATCCTCCCACTTCATACCAAAAGTGATAACACAAGCTCTCAGCATATCCTCAAGAACTTGATTGACTCGCTCCACTTGACCACTAGTCTGAGGATGGAACGCTGTGCTGAAGCGGATCTTCGTGCCCATAGCAGACTGAAAAGAGTCCCAGAACTTGGAAGTGAAGATACTTCCGTGATCCGAAGAGATCATCATAGGCACACCGTGCAAAGACACAATCCTGGAGGTGTACAACCCTGCAAGCTGAGCTGCGGAAATGGATTCCTTAACTCAAGGAAAATGAGCCACTTTACTCAACTTGTCAATGACGACGAACATGGCATCATTACCCTTCTTGGACTTCGGAGACCCGGTGACGAAACCCATCTCAATGTGATCGAACTTCCACTCGGGAATCAGCAAAGGCTGCAAAAGACATGCTGGACATTGATGCTCTGCTTTCACCCTTCGACATACATCACATTCATTTACGAACTGAGTAATCTCACGCTTCATACGAGTCCACCAGAAGGTCTGTTTCAAGTCGTGGTACATCTTGGAGCTTCCAAGATGAATAGAGAGCAGAGAGTTATGAGCTTCTTCCAAGATTACCTTTCTGAGATCACCTTTCGGGACGACAAGATGATCTCGAAGAACAATGTGTCTCTGGCATCAACAGTGAAGCACTTATACTTGGGAAGACTCTTTGCCACGCCAATCTTGACTTTCTTCACCATCGCATCAAGAAGCTGTGCTGCTCGAACCTGATCTTCCAAGGTAGGAGAGATCTGGAGGTTTGCAAGAAATCCCTGATGTACTAACTGAAGGTTGAGCTTCCTAAAAGACTCACAAAGACCAGGATGGAGAGGTTGCAGAATCAGACTGTTGTAGTACGCCTTCCTGCTCAAGGCACCTGCCACGACATTAGCTTTGCCTGGCGTGTACTCAACACTCGGATTAAAATCTTGGAGCATTTCCACCCAACGTGTTTGCCAAAGATTCAGGTGAGGCTGAGTGAAGATGTACTTGAGACTCTTGTGATCGGTGAAGACTTCAACCTTACGTTCCAACAAGAGGTGTCTCCAAGTCATCGCAGCGTGTACCACAGCTGCTAGCTCAAGATCATGCACAGGATAGTTCTTCTCCGCTGGCTTCAACTGCCTGGAGGTATAAGCAACCACTTTCTTCTCTTGCATCAGAACTGCACCAAGACCCTGGAGAGAAGCGTCGCAGAACACCTGGTAAGACTTGGAATCATCCAGAGGAGCAAAGACTGGAGTGGAGGTGAGCTTCTCTTTGAGTGTGTTGAAGGCCAACTGACACTCTGGAGACCAAGCATATTTCACACCCTTCTGAAGAAGACTTGAGAGCGGCTTGGCGATCTCGGAGAACTTCTCAATGAACCTTCTGCAATAGCCTGCAAGCCCGAGAAAGCTTCGAAGCTGCTTCACATTCTGCGGAGGCTCCCATTCAACAATGGCCTGAACCTTGGACAGATCAACTTTGATGCCCTCGGCAGTGATAATGTGACCAAGATAGATGACTTCTTTCAGCCAGAACTCACACGTGGAAAACTTGGCATACAATTTGTACTCTCTCAGCTTATCAAGCACAAATCTGAGATGTTCTTCATGTTCTTCCTCGGTTCCAGAAAAGACCAGAATGTCGTCGAGATAGAGCAAGACAAAGTCATTCTTGAACGGAGAGAATATGTAGTTCATCAAATGACAGAATGTTGGAGGAGCATTAGCCAGACCAAAAGACATGATCGTATACTCATACGAGCCAAAACTAGTCCTGAAGGTAGTCTTCGGAATATCTTCCTCGCGAATGCGAATTTGATGATAGCCCATTCTGAGATTGAGCTTAGAGAAGACCTTAGCACCTTTCAACTGTTCGAACAACTCAGTTATGTTCGGAAATGGATATTTGTTCCTGATTGTCTTCTTGTTCAATGGACGGTAATCGACACATAGTCGGTCCGTGCCATCCTTCTTCTTGACAAACAGAACTCCATAGCCCCACGGAGACGAGCTCGGTCTGATTAGACCCAAACGCTCCTGCTCATCGAGTTTCCTCTTAAGTTCCTTCAACTCTTCTGGAACCAATTTATACGGCCGTTTGCACACGGGCTCGGTGCCTGGCTCAAGCTCAATCACAAATTCATCTTCTCGGTGCGGAGGCATGCCTAGCAGCTCTTCAGGAAACACATCTTCATATTCGCAGACTACTGGGATTTGTGAAATAGGATTAATCTCGCCCTTTTCATTCAACGAGAACAGACGGATTGTATCATCGCGCGCCGCGAATATAATCACGTCCTCCAAAGAGTGGGTAAGCTTCACTTCTTTAGCTTCACAATCAATCGATGCCTTGTTCATGGCCAGCCAGTCCATACCAAGGATCAAGTCAATGTCGGAATTGCTCAAGATATACGGAGAAGCCAGAAAAGAATAACTCCCTATCTTGACATTGACATCAGGAACTCTAGAATTTGACCTCATCTGAGCACCCGGAGAAACAACACCCAAAGGTCTATGCAAACTTGTCGAGGGAAAATCATGCTTGATGAAAAATGACTTTGACATAAAGCAATGCGAAGCACCAGAATCGAACAAGACTTTAGCAGGAAAATCATTGACTGAAAGGTTACCCATGATCACATCAGAGGAGTTGTGTGCTTTAGCTGCGTTCACCATGTTGACTCGAGCTGATCTGGGGTTGAACTTGACAAGAGCATTACTTGGAGGTTTTCCTAGAGGAGGAGGCGGCAGTCGGAGCTGAGAAATACACTTTTTGGCATAATGACCCTTCTGCCCACACTTGTGACAAGTAACATCTGCTCGCTGCCGGTACTGAGTCTGAGGAGGCCCTTGCTTCTGATGCTGGAATCTCTGCTGAAAGACAGGGTTGGGAGGGTGGGAAGAACCACGGCCACCAGAATGCTTGAGCTGCTGCGAGTGCCGAGGAGGAGGAGGAGACACCCAAAACTCCTGTTGCTTCTGAACCACCTAAGTAGAGGAAGAGCTGGAATCTGTGAAGCACTTCTTAGAATTCTCCACCCCGAGCAAGGCTGCCTCTTCCCTGAGAGCTAAGTTGTAGAACTGGTCGAACTCCTCAGGATCGTGCAAAGCGAGATCTAACTGCAAATCTTCTTTCAAGCCACCTCTGAACTGATAAATCTTGCTCTTCTGATCAGGGATATCCTGCAAGGCGTATCGGGCTAGCTCGTGGAACTCAACGTTGTACATGTACACGGAATTACCACCCTCTTTCAAGCGCCTAAACTTCTCACGCATTTCCTCCACAAAGCTGGAAGAATGTAGTGGGACCTGAAGTCACGGCAGAACTCATCCCAAGTGATCACTCTAGCGCCTTTGGAGTCCTTCAACTGTTGCCCCCAGATAGAAGCCTGCCCCTTCAACTGGAATGTTAAAAATTTGACAAAATCCTCAGGACGAACATTGCTGCACTCGAAATGCTTCTTCATATCATGGATCCAATCCTCGGCATCAAATGGTTGGTCACAGGAAGTGAAAGTCTTTGGCTGATTCGACAGGAACTGACTCAAATTAGCAAACTGATTGCCACCATGCTGGAAATTGCCTTGTGGCTGATTAGCTCTCTCTTGCAACAACTGTAGCAGCATCTGGGTGTTTGCATTAGTAGCAGCCATCACCGCTTGCCAGGCCTCTGCAGGAGGAGGCGGCGGCGGGGGATTCTCCGGAGGAGGAGGTGGTGGAGGCACATCCTCATGCCCTGGGTTCTGACGCGTTGGTGGAGCCATCCTGAAGACGGACAACACATTAGCTCATAGAATAAATGAAGATATAGCTGAATCAAAATGACAGGAATATCTGAACAGGAATATAGAAATTGCGCTCGAACAAAATAGTGAGAATGCTTCCTCAAAGTGACGGTCGACAAAATTCTGATTAAGACCACTACAAACAAGTATGAGCTAGAACTGCTCGGAACAAACATATGATCGAGATTTCATCCGATATCTTCGTGGATAAGATCGCACGGGCTCGAATTTACAGTAGCCATCCTGTGCAAGGTATTGCACATGACATACGGAGTATCCCCGAGTTGTAGCGAGCTACAAGGACTCTTTAAGACACAACGAGAACCGTTGTAAGACGACCGTGAACAAACACACCCACTGAACATCGAATCCCAACCTCAATCATACATCTGTAGGAAGATAGTCCTATAAGATACTACTTGATATCCCACCTATGAATTCCCGAAATAACTGGTCATGCAATCTGGTACACGGATACAAGGAATAATATCACACAACTCCTATACTAACCCGTCACCTGTATCACATCCGTCAACACACAACTAGCATCTCGGACCTTCATCTACAATAGACCCTCGTGATCACAACGATACAAAGTATGGCAGTAATCCCGAACAATCTGCACCAGTACTGGGGACATCGGGGTTATCTCGCCACTACCCGTATTGAAGCAATAACGAACATCCTTCGTTCTTAGATACTCAGAAATCTGAATGATGGCGATGTGCGCAAAAATCCCCTGGAGCTCAACTCCCCGGAAGAAATCAAGGCAGACAGGAGGCACCAAGACAGAACTCCGTCACATCGAAATCATATAGATTTCACAAATACCCGTGTAATCCTAAAAAAAATTTGAGCGAGAAGAGGAGTAGAATTAAGATTTCCTAAGACAGGAACCTCACTAGAGCATGGAAGAGGAGAAAAAAGAATCCTACTCTCCGATATAACTAAGACTCAAAACATTTTACTAGACTCGACTCGGCCAAGTACGATCACACAAAGGCTCCTATGGTCGTAAGGCTTTGATTACCAACTTGTAACGACTAAGATGCGGTCCTTTCCGATCTGGGGAACGAGGCCCCGAATTGGAAAGAAGCGCATCTAAGCGTTTCGCAAACATTGTAACATAGCACATACATAATATCAACAGAATGACAATAAGGGATTCAATTGCCATCTCATAAATATATCAGAGTTACATCACGCATCCAAACAAGGTAGTTCCGCTACAGACTACAAAACAAGGGAAATGACTATGCTACCCTCCATGCTGGCCCACGATCACGACCACGCCTCAATCTTCTGGATAGTTCACGCACAGGCGGTCGTTCTCCTCATCGTACTGCCACGCCATCTGCGTGCCGTTGGGATCACCTGTCTTGGGGGTACCTGAACCTGTTGGTGTTGTGAAGGAATCTGTGAGCCACAGGGACTCGGCCATCTATGACCTTGGTGCCAGAACTAGTCAAGTTATTAGGTTGGAAAGGTGGAGTATTTAGGTTGCAGCATCGTAAGCTTTATATGGTGGCTAGCTTACGTAGAACATGAATTTAAGGTGGTCTATACTATCGGTCGATGAATAGATGATCACTAAGTGATCCTGAACACCTACCTACGTCAATCATAACCCCACCATGTTCTCGATCGAACAGAGGTCTTCGAAGGGGACAGTCATGGTTATGCACACAGTTGGCAATTTTATTAGCTTATGTTTAAGTTATCTATTACCGGGTGTTAACAAATATTCCAAGTTGCCACATAACCACGGGCACGGCTTTCCGAAAGATTAAACCCTGCAGGGGTGCTCCAACTAGTCCATCACAAACGTACATGGGCCGCAAAGTAATCCTCTATCACGAATCTCGTAATCTCGTGGGATTCCTTAGAGGAAAACCTCAACTCTGGGGAGAACCAAAGCTTCACCGAGATTCCTATACGCAAGATATATCGCTAAGGTAAGACAAGACTAGCAGGACCTCCCGGCGTGTCAACGACCCTAATAATAGTCGCGTATCTCAGTCTCAGGACATGCCGGATAAGCGAAGCATACAGTGACCAGAGAAATCTCCCGAGTTGCCCCGGGATGACCCCGCACGGTACTCTAGTTTGGACCAACACTCATGAGGAGCACTGGCCCGGGTTGTTGATTAAATTTCTCGGGTAGGCCATTCCCTATGCAGAATATTATTAAGTGATTAGCAAATTAACACCAATGTTGGGTCCTGCCAGACAAGTCTTAACACTACGCGATTTATCGAGGGGGTCCCCATAACAACCCCGAACGTTTTAGGAGCGATCATTATGGAATCAAACACCGGTAGCCGGTAACTATGGCAACAATAACGAAACAAAGCACCCGGCAAAAGGCTAGGCCTTACGTTATTTACCAAGTATATAGGTGCATTAATTAAATAACAGAATTAAGATAATGATATCAAGCTCATGTTATCACATGAGGCAAAGCAGCTGCATCTACCAACGCTAACATTAGTAGCTGAGCAAATCCTACTTAGCCATTCAAGTTTGCTAAGAAGGGATAAGTGTTTGGTTTCACGGCATATCAGGAGGCAATTATTTCAGTGGTAGGCAGCGAGCATATGATGGAAGAAACGTAATCTAGCATAACAAGTCTAGAGATGGAATCAAGGTCATATCATCTTGCATGTGATATCCTCGGCTTGGAACTGTTCTTGTTCGTCATGCACGTACTCTCCGGAATCCACGTACTCGTTCTCCGATCCCGCTGCTACCCAACATAAAATAACATCCAATGAACAACAGCACCTCAATATCCAACAAGCACATGATGCATGAGATGAATATGAGCATGCATCGCTATTCCACTCACTAGCACAAGCATGAGAAGTAATACATGTTCCTGGACAGAACTTCATCCTAAGCTATCTTTACATGCATGAGAATGACATGATCAGATGCGTCACGTGAAAAACGATGTAAAAGCATATAAGAACATTACAATCTGAGCTACGGATCAACGGGAAACAACGAAACAAGAAATGAAGCCCTACGTGTCAAATTCATCACAACACACACCAATGGCTCAACTCTGCTATTTCCAGGTTGCCAAGACATAAAACAATCCAACATGGATGGGGTGGATCAAAGAAGAACACCACACCATCAACTATGCACTCAGAATCATCAAAATGGCGAAACTACACAATCTGCCATAAACATCAGCATAGCCCTTTGTGAGCTACATGCAAAGCACCTACAGCCACCTAAACATGCCAAATAAGATATGTGGATGTAGCTATCCAATAGTACTACAAGCACAAGCAAAAATATCACACAAAGGAGTTAAACACAGAAAGTTACACAGTTGCAAACTTGCCCAAAAATATCAGATTTCAGGGACTTAGTGAAAATTCCAGATTCTCACTATATGTTTATGCTCTGAAGCATTTTGACAGCAGCCAAAACAATATCTACATGACTCCAAATGGAATGAAAATTTACAGGGAGCTAGACAAACATCTATGCTTCAACTTTCCAGTTGAAAGCTAAGGCTGAATCACAACACATTGACCTACACAAGCTCATCAACAGGAGAAGAAAATATAAACATATTCTCAGACTTAGTGAAAATGTCAGATTTTCACTAATCTGGAATTTCAGCCACATTCCTACTTTGATTGGGCACAACTTGCACATATGGATCCCTAAACATGAAATGAAACCAACATGTGGTAGAGGAGGTCACACTCTACTACCACAACCAAGAATCAAACACTTGGGTACACCACATCACATGAAACCATGCTCTAAACATGGAACAAATCTGAAATAAGTCATCTCCAGAAAATATTCCAATGGCAAAAATGATTTCACCAATGGATTCCTGGGATGATTCTACCTCAAAAACATATATAAAATATATGCACTTGCTTGGAACAAATGAGCACAAACTAGGAAGGAAAACTACATATAATCACATAGAGATGAATAGGCATCATCACATGTGATTCCACTAGCTCATCACCTACACCATGATTATACACACACTCACAAGGAATGGTACACACTCACACATATGGACATGCGTTGGTGCACCTTGATTTAGTAGGTGGCGTGAACCCACATACACTCACACAACTACACACACACACATACTCACATGCATCACAACTAACATGCTCATGATCCACTACACAAACACAAGGTAGGTGAGGGGGGAAATCCACACACACACATCAACTATTTACACCACATAAACTAGGTGTCTGGGGAGGGGGAAACCCATCCACACACACTCACTCTCACTTGTGCACCAAAGGGACAAGCATGACATGACAACAACAACTACACATACATACACTCTTGTTAGCCACACAAACACCACATGCTTGCACTCTTGCAATGTGTGCGACCACACACATATCTACCATCACTGCACCATCACATATATGCACCACTAGCTACAAGGACTAGGCAACACCAATGTATGACTTGGAGCAAAAGGTATAGAAACCACATGTTGTTGATAGCTGCAAAAAAAATACCTCAACACTACCTACCGCACACAGCATTTACACAGCCCAGGAAATAGCAAAAGGAAGGAAATACACAACAAAAAAATAAAATGGGGGAAGGGGATTCGAACCCTGTACCCCCTGGTACACCAGGGTGAACTCTACCACTCTGCTATGGAACTGTTCTCGACAAAACAGGGTAACACAGGAAGGTAAGCTGCCCTGCTGCGGCAACCATTGTACCAAAATAAAATCAAAACAGGGGGGAGACATCCCCTGGGAATCGAACCCATAACCTCACGAGAACAAACACATATACTTGCCACTGTGCTACGCTATCGAAGTCTGATAGAGGGGAGGACTATAACAAAGTAAACTATCATGAGTGCCTCGTGCTCTGCTTGGCACACAGAGTCGCCAGCGACAAGAAGGACGCCGTGCTGACCTGCTGCTGCTCCTGCACCACGAGGGGATACACCCTTCTGCTACTGCTGCGCTACTTTGATGGGGAGGAAGCCCCTCTCTGCTCCTAGCTCTACCGAGCAACCACAACGAACACAACAACACAAGCACACAATAACAGGGCAAGATGTTCCTCACCTAGGGAAGGAAGAGGAGAAGCCTCCCGGTGGAGGAGACCGACTAGAGAGGAAGAAGGCGTGCCGAAGGAGCCCCTGCTGCAGAATCGACGTAGAACCGAGGAAGACGTAGAAGAACTCCGGGGCTGAGGCGATGGCGAGCTCCTGGCCGTCGACGTGGGTGTTCCCCGACCTCAGTGAGGTCAGGAATGGGGGCGCGGGGAGCCTTCCCAAGCTCCTGGACATGGTGGCTGCGTCGGACGACGTGGATGCAGGGGGGTAGACGCCGACGATGCTCTCTCCTCTCTCTGATCTGAACTGCAGAGGCTTACCTTGGGGGAGAAGGAAGGAAGGAGGGAGATGGAGAGAAGTGGCAGCGTAGATGGGGAAGAGGGGGAACCCTAGAAGAGGGGAGGCAGGGACGCCCAAGTTATAAGGGGGGTCCTCGACGGTTGTGCCTCACGGCGCTTGCATCTCTCTCGGCAAGCCTGATGGAAAGGTGCAGAGGGGATAGACGGCGTCTGAAGGAGGGAGGAGGGACGTGGGAGTTGGGCTAGCGCGGGGAGAGGAGGAGTTGGGCCACGCTGTGCGGGAGTAAGCCCACCAGTGGCGCAACATAGAGAAAAACGAATCCCTAGAGCCTATTCCTATTTACAGGAAAAACCAGAGAAGAAATAAAGCACAGAAAAATATACTGGGTATAAAATCAAACAAAAATACCCCCTCGTCATGGAAAAATATGACCTATTTAAATAAAGTGGAAAAGAAATGTTTGGGGCAAATAAATCTTCAAAAAACAGCATTTGTTAAATCTGTTTTGTAATTAGTTGCACCTTTAAAACATGTTTTCAAAATAGAAATCACACCTCTACATATACAACACAAAACCTGCTAATTCATGGGCATTTTTAAAACAGGATAGGAACAAGTGGAAATTGAGCTAGAGATAGTTGGAGAGGGAGTTTTGAAACCCATGCAAGCGACAATGCACTATTCCTATTGTCACATGCAAACTCCTAGAGTTGCACCACACCACACATATCATAAAACCACACCATCACACAAGGTATCACAACAACTCATAAGAACACAATGCAACATCACAAGGACATGGACATGATATGATATGACATGCATGCATGCAAGGAAGAAAAACAAGTGACATCACATGAAATCACATGCATTGATAGCTCTCATGTCATTGACAAGGTGGACCCACATGGAGAAGGTTCCAAAAAGGGAAGGTTACACACTTGAGGCATTACACCGTAGCCCCGTAGCCGGTGTCCTGTTTTTGTTGTCTGCAATTTTCTTGTCAGTCCAACTGTTCCACCCACTAGGGGGTGTCATGAACCTCGGCCGTGGGCCAATGCATTTTCAATGTATGTATTCAGCATTATATTCGTATTGTCATGTGTGTTGTTTTATATCTTTTTCTTTTGATTCCCGATTGACTTCTTTTTCTCCAATCCCTGTATTCCCAAGTTTCCACCCCGCCAGCCCGACAGCCGAGAGCCGGTCTGTGACTGGGTCGAGGTTTTTGGCCTTAGAACACAAGACTTAGATTTTTCGAAGCCATCAAGATTTAAAGATTCAGACATAAATGTCACACCCTGTTTTTCACCACAAGTATTTTATGTTGCAAAAATCAGAGCTTGTTAAAACTCTTTCAAATAATGTTGTGAGTGCAATGTGAACCCTTGTATCAGTGAATGCTTGCTTGTTTGATGACTCAAACCCATATAAACTTCTTATTTTGCTCTCTTCAAAAACCCTTTTTCCTTTATATCAAGATCACCTTGACCATGTTGGGATACACTACTAGCTCATGAAGCCAAGTGGCACTTCCAACCAAAGTTGGTCATCTGATCCAAATATTATTTTCATTCATTAAAAACATTAATTGGTGATTTAAAATATTATTTTCCTATTTTATATCTATGTCTGTTTCTAAGGCAGTAATGATATTTCCACAAGGAAAATTGCTTTCCTGCCTTAGAAAATTCTGAGTAAATTCATGGAAGCTCAGAAGGACATAAATTTTCCATATATAAGATTTTCAACCCTATTTTATATTAATATTATTTGAGTAAAACCCTGAAAACCATTTGTGTCTGTTTTAGCTTTTTGAGATGTTTCCAAAGGAAATTATCTCAGTAAATTCCCATAAAATTACAGGAGCCCTCCCAAGCCATATTAGGTGCTCACCTAAAATCTCACCTTGATCCAAGGTGGGGAAGTGCACCTAATGAGCCCCAAACCCTCTTTGTCCAGAGTAGAGTTGGAACAACTCTACATTGCAAAGTTCCTCCAATGGAGCTGAAACTTTGCACAGGTGTTTGACACCCCAAATGAGGACTCCACACCAAAGATGGGATTTCTGAGACTCTGTTTGGCCACACTTCCTTTGTAGAGTACAACACTGGTCATTTTGAGGCATTTTCAAGTTTACAAAGCCAAACTGGTTCAATGGAGCTCAAATTTGGTGAAACCCCATGTTTTTACCCCAAGACCAAACCTGTTAAGTTTCATTTCTAGTGGTGGAGTGGAAGCACCCCAAGTCACTGTTGAACACCTACTGACAGGAAGGTAAAAACCCTCCTAGCCACTGTTTTACCCAATGGCAAGGCCCCAAACTTGGTGGGTTAGAGCCCCAGAACACCCTGAGCACCCAGTCAATCAGCCCCTCCCCAACTCCAAGCACTAGTGACAAGAACTCCAATTTGAGCAGCAGGGCAGTACTGGCAACACTAGTGTTCCTTGCTCCCTTGACCAGCTCGAGCTCCCACTAAACCACAACGGCTAGGCACACTCCCAGCAACACTCGGGACATGGAGGACACGTCCCAAGTGCCCCAGAGAGTGCCAGCATGTCGTGGCATGCCAAAACTGCCCTCTGGGCGCGCTGCAGAGAACCTCCCGCAAGGGGACGACGCCCCGGCCGGTCCCGACCTCCCCAGTTATGTCCAAACTCTCCCCCGACAACCATTCAGTGCAAAGCTACCCCAGGGACCCTCTCCCCCTCACGCAAGAGCTCAGGCAACGCGTGCCCGTGCGCACCTGACGCGGCCGAGCATGCACGGTCGTTGCGGCTCGACCCCACTCGCTTTTCCTCTGCAGCCGATGCACCGGGAGGTCCTAAACCACGTCCTGAACCGGTGGTTTCGCGGCCACCACCTCACTATGCTCGCACGCGTGCCACGGTGAGTCACCGGCGCACCCGAGTCGGGTCACCGTCGATGGCCTATAAATAGGTCCTCCGGGCACCCCCAGCACCCTCCAAGCAGCTTCAGCACGACTAGTAGACACCCCCTAGCCACCCAGTCGAGCTCGCAGATCCCCGGTGCTCGAGATTGACCGAGGCCCCTCCGCCTCGGAGCTCAGGTCGATCTCCGGCTACACGTCGGCTCCTGCGCTACCCGACCTCCCATTACACTCCCCTTGACACCAGGAACATTTCCCCCAGCTTTCCCGAGCGAATCCGTGATCCTAGCCACCAGTTCAACACCAACCTGAAACCCTTCCTCCACAGTCACCTCGTCGCCGGCGACCCAGACCACCTCCGGTGACGTCCCGACCAAGAGCAGGTAGGCGGAGGCACGAGGGACCCGTTCCCGTTCCTAGATTGGCCTGAGGACAAGGCAGCCTCGCCGGCGTCCGTCTCCACCTCTCTGGCTGGAGGTAGGAGAAGGACCCGACAGGTGGAGCCCACCTGTCGGTGTCACAGGGCAGCCAGCGCGCGCAGCCGCTGACGCTGACCCCAGGGGCCCGCATGTCAGGTTTGAACGTGGCCCGCGCGCGCCTGGTGGCCAGGCCTGCTGGCTGGGCCGACTGGATCCAACCCCTGGCCTTTTTCCTTTTGTTTTAATCCAGTAACTTAAATGATTTTTATAAAAATATTTAACCAGTAGAAAAATATGATTCTTCCACCAGTAATTTTCTAAAAATGAGTAGTATTTTATTCTGTAGTGTTTGACATTTATCAAAAACAGAAACTATTTTGATATAATAAAATAATATTAAAAATCACTTGTTTGCTTCTGTTTGCTTTTAAATAAATATGCTTAGCTAATAAAAACTAAAGGAAACATTTTCCAAAATAATAAACTGAATTTATTCAAACTTTGCAACATTTTTTAAAAGCACTTTGTGATCTGTTTTTAGTGACAATTATTATTTATTTACTCCTTTCTCGATGGTAGAGTTACCGAGTGACGGAGGACCCGGAGCGGAAGACCTCGAAGACCCCGGATACCTAGCTGACCAAGGCAAGCAACCCTTTGACCATGACTTAAGCATATGAATTGATGCACGCTAGTATAGCAAGTACTTTCGTTGCATAAGATCACAGTGCCGGTTCATCATTGATGTGATGGTACCGAAGGCTTCATCAAAGCACTTGCATGATAGTAATGTTATTCACATGGCTCCTAGGAGCACAAACATGATGAGCTGACCCTACTGTCTGTGAGGATCATGCTACTGTCATGTTGATTAGTAAAGATATAAGATCATTGCATTGAGCTTGACCCTACCCCGTGAGGGTCATGTTATTACCATGTTGACAAGTAAAGATAGAGCATATTATCACAAGCATGATGATGAGTTAAATAAAGAGTTCATGAAAACCCCGTCGGGTGCCACTAATGCCCGAGGGTGATGATGAGTTGGTGATCACTTTTGTGAAGTGATGCACCGGTGTTTTTGTGTGAGTATGGTTTCGGAAATGGGATTAGATTTATGATGTGTCGATCGTACCAACCTTACCAGTACGACCATGATACCCCTTTTATGGGACGGGGCTTTGTTGATTACTCTGGTCGGTACTAGCAAAGAGCCACATTACTAGTGGCGGGAGTGATCGGTGTCACTCTCGTGATGGGGTCATGCCAGGTAGGACGACTATGCCATTATTATGAGTTCCAGGCCACCGTTGGTCCCTGCATGGTTGATATAGTCCAGAGTCGGTGCTCGTAATACGTACAACATGTGGGCTGGGTACCAATCGAGTGGACCTCCTTGTCTAGTATCGTCAGGGGAAAGATGATGATCGGGTACTTACCTCGGGTATATGTGATATACCGTGAGTCGTGGATGACACGGAAGTTTCCTGTTTGTCGTGGGTCCGGCGTACTACCTCTGCAGAGTGTAAACTATTCGAATAGCCGTTCCACGGTCAAGGACAGTTGGGTGGTGCTACTTAAACTACGTCCAATGTTTCCGCATAAACCAAGTGTGTGTGTGTGTGTGTGGTGTTAAAAATGTGTTGTTATAATCATGATAAAATATGACCAAGTTCGGTGACTTGGGCATATAGGGTAAACCTAGATGGTTTAACCCTCAGCTGATACATTGAGGTTATGACAAGATAGATGAGTTGGCATATAGGGTGAACCCGAATGGTTCAACCCTTAGCAGATATGTTGATATGTGTAACCTGTTCTTCAAGAGTAATTCTTTAACTTGTTGCATATACCTGATCATTCCACCAAATTGCGTTCCACTAAAGATGCATGTTACTGTTATTTTTTCACTATAAATGTTCATATCACGGGCTGTTTGCGAGTACATTCAAAGTACTCATTGGCTTGCCACTGGTTATATTATTGACCAGACATGGAAGGACTGGAGTTTGGCGATGAGTACGTCGTCAGAGACGAACCTGCGATCTAGGATGCTTCCAAGTCAGAATGCCTGTCGGTGTAGGCTTGATGGCATGGGCACCGCTTAGCCCTTACGAGTTTCCGCTACTCGATGTATCTGTTTAATTTGGCCTTAGGCCTCGCTCTTGAACCCGACCTTCTGGTCGCTTGATGTAATAATTTCGGTACTTGGATGTAAGACTCTATTATTCAGTATTTGTGTTCAGTGAACATTGATCCTTGGGGTCACTGGGCACGGCGAACTCGACTTGCTAGTCGGGGTCCCCACAGAACTGGTATCAGAGCCATCCTGACTACAGGAAGCCTTAGATAGCATGGACGTTAGCCGAGAACGTTAGAACGCCAGCCTTGCACAAGACTTTTGCACATACAACCTTCTGACTTCTCTCGTATGCCTTGTAGATGGCTGCCGTACCTGAGATGCTTCTGGTGACCGGCTTTCCACTACTTCTGGTGGATTGTCTCGAGAAGTGCCACGTACGTCGCACGCCCATCTTCCTCTACCACGAGCACTGGGTCAACGCCGACACTAAGGAATATCACGTGGATGTGATAGTGAAGGCTAATGACTCCCCGTCTAGTTGGTTCTTCGAGGGACCACACATGGGAGAGCTGATGTTGGCAGTGGAGACGGCTGCACGAGAGGCGCTCGTGCAACTCCGCAGCATCCTCCCTGAGATGGCTAATGAGCATGTCACTCGTCGCCTACCTTTCATTAAGGAAGGAGTGGATGGGAGTTGGACACTCACCCCAGCCACGGAGGATGGGATGCCATTAAGGTTTCAGACCTACTTCAGTCTCTCGTCGGACACCCTGACGCACTTCCTGGTTAAGGAATCAGTCAAGCTTCGCCAAGAGCTGCACCTAGTCAAGGGCCTGCTCCACGCTGAGAAGATGCAGAACCGCAAGCTAAAGAACGCAGGCACACCTGAAGGGAGGACAGTTGTTGCCACTAGGGGTGGTGTGTTACCCATCCAGGCAATCCCACTTCGGAGTCGCCTCCTGACAGCGGAAGAGTACACTGAGATCTTCGCCGCCTCGCCTAAGAGACGCCGTGATGTGCGGATTCTTTCTTCCACTCCTATAAAGAAGGAAGATGTTGATGAAGATGAGGATCCTGTTGAGTCCGCCTTTGAGACCGAGCAGTCCGCCGCGTAGGATTTGGTGTAGGCAAATTAGGAATACCCCGAGCATAGGGTATCCATGTATCCGTTTCTAATTTGCGTATGTGTGCATGATGTAGTCACATATTGCCTTAGGAAGCCTGTAAGTGACTACATCACTTAGTTTTTATGAATGCAATTTCCAGTTTGTCAAAATTTTGGTGTTGAAAACTTGGCACATGCACGTATTGGACCCCCTCTTACTAGGAGCGAATCCTTGTATTCCCGAGCAAGGTGGCATTTTGACCTGTCTGTTTCTATGACAGGATGGTGAACGCAACCCGCAACAGCACCTTCGGCAACCCCGGCGCCGGCTCCTCAGGGACGCCGCAGGGAACCGAAGGAGAAGCTCACGCTGGAGGTCACCACGAGCAGCCTAGAGACCTTCCGCCACCACCTCCTCCTGAGAACTTGACGATGGCTCAGTTCCTTCAAGCTCTTCGGGAGGAGCGTCAAGCCAGCAATGCCGCTATTTAGCAGCTGACTCAAGTCCTGGTGGACAACCCGCCGCGGAATGGGAATGGCGGTGGTCGCTCTACTCTTTCTGAGTTCATGCGGACTATGCCCCCCATATTCACGGAGTCGACTGAACCACTGGACACCGATGACTGGATTCGCACCATTGAAGACCTCCTTGCACTGGTCAAGTGCACCGACGATCATGAGAAGGTCCTTTATGCTTCTCACTGTCTCGGAGGCACCGCCAGGGCATGGTGGGATGGATTCCAGATCACGCGGATAGGGCAAGTGATCACTTGGGCGATGTTCAAGGAAGGATTTCGCGTGGCTCACATTCCACCTGGACTGATGACCATTAAGAAGCGGGAATTCCGAGCCTGGAGGCAGGGGCAGTGGAACTGTTAAGGAGTACCTGCAGAAGTTTAACCTCTTGTCGAGGTATGTGCCCGAAGATGTTAACACTGAGGCCGCTAAGGTGGAACGCTTCATGGAAGGGTTACAGCAGTCCCTGCAATACCAGCTGGTGGTTTGCGACAGCCAGACTTTCAGCGAGCTGGTTAACAAGGCGCTTATGCTGGAAGACAAGCGTCGTGCAATGGACGACACCCGCAAGCGCAAACTGATAGGCAGTGGAGGACCCAGTAACGCAAGACCAAGACCATGGCAGTCAGCACCTGCAAGACCCAACTTTCAGCAGCAACAGTACAAGTATCTGGTGTTCCGCCAGAATTATCAGCCTCAGCAGCAAGCCAAGCCAGCAGTCAACCCGCCAAACAACGGTGGAGTCAAGACCAACCCTCCGGGGCAAGTCACCTGCTTTGGGTGTGGTCAGACCGGGCACTATTCCAGGCAGTGCCCCACCAAGAAGCCCGACGCACCATGTCCCAATGCACCCAACCCCGGTCAAGGTGCACCAGGAAGGAACCAGGCCCCCCGCAACCAGCAGTTCAATGGCAAGGGCCGGATCAATCACATCACTGCAGAACAGGAGCAGGAAGACCCGGACTGCATTCTGGGTATGTTCCTCGTCAACTCAACTCCAACAACAGTGTTGTTTGATTGTGGTGCCTCGCATTCTTTTGTTACTCAAGGGTTTGCGGAGAAGTGTGGTTTAAAACCCACTCTACTCCATGGGCAGATGGCAATTCAAATCCCAGGAGCAGTATTGCGACCAACCTAGGGTGTAGAAGGGTCGAGATAGTTATCAATGGGACGAGCTTCTTGGCAGACCTCATTGTGCTTAAATCGCAAGGTGTAGAAGTAATCCTCGGCATGGATTGGTTGGCCAAGCACCAGAGTCTTTTGGACTGTGCCAACAGGGCCATTACCATGACAAGCAACCAAGGGGTCAAGGTCAAGTTTGTCTTTGAGCCAGTATCGGCTCAAGTGCCTCGAGTCAACAGTCTATCCGAGGTAGAACTTGATCAAGTGCCTATAGTCTGTGAATACCCGGACGTCTTTCCTGACGAGCTACCCGGAATGCCTCCTGACCAAGATATCGAGTTCATAATTGAGCTCATGCCCTGATCAAGACCTATATATAAAAAGCCTTACATGATGGGTTCCGAAGAGTTGGCAGAGCTGAAGAAGCAGCTGGATGAGCAACTCAGGAAAGGATTCATCCATCCGAGTGCATCACCTTGGGGATCACCTGTTCTATTTGTTTCAAAGAAGGATGGTACCATTCGACTATGCGTCGACTACCGTTCTCTTAATGAAGTCACAATTAAGAACAAGTACCCGCTCCCCAAGATCGAAGACATGTTTGACCAGTTAAATGGGGCCAGGGTATTTTCCAAGATCGATCTTCGATCGGGATACTACCAGTTGAAGATTCGACCCGAAGATATACCCAAGACTGCACTCGTGACCCAGTATGGTCTATATGAATGCACAGTCATGCCCTTCGGTTTGACAAATGCCACAGCCTACTTCATGTACCTCATGAACAAGGTCTTCATGGACTATTTGGACAAGTTTGTCGTCGTGTTCATCGATGACATATTAATCTTCTCCAAGTCCGAAGAGGAGCATGAGCAACACCTGAGGCTAGTACTGGGAAAGCTTCGAGAGCACCAACTTTATGCCAAATTCAGCAAGTGTCAGTTCTAGCTGAACAAAGTTGGATTTCTGGGTCATACCCTGATGGCACGCGGTTTGGCCGTAGATCAGTCCAAGATTACTACAGTGACCAACTGGGAATCACCAAAGGACATGAAGGATGTCAGGAGTTTCCTCGGGCTTGCGGGATACTACCGCAAGTTTGTCGAAGGATTCTCCGGCATCTCTCGACCTATGACTCAGCTCTTGAAGAAAGGCCGGAAGTTCGAGTGGACACCGGCGTGTGAAGCAAGCTTCCAGGAGTTGAAGAAGAGGCTAACTACCGCCCCGGTATTGGCTACCCCAGACATCAACAAGGAATTCGTGATATATTGTGATGCCTCTGGAACTGGGCTCGGTGGTGTCCTGATGCAAGATGGCAGGGTCGTGGTGTACTTGTCACGGCAACTACGACCGCATGAGGAGAACTACACCACCCATGATCTCGAGCTAGCAGCTGTAGTGCATGCTCTGAAGAGGTGGCGACATTATCTTCTGGGAAGCGATGTGAGATATATACAAACCACAAAAGTCTGAAATATATCTTCACTTAGAGGGAACTGAATATGAGGCAGCGGAGATGGCTTGAGTTAATCAAGGATTACGACCTCAGCATTCAGTATCATCCCGGCAAGGCGAACGTGGTAGCCGATGCCTTAAGCCGGAAGGCAGGCTCCTTGAACGTCACGCTCAAGGAAAGGTTACCCGTCTTGTATGAAGAGATGGAGGACTTCGGGCTTGAGATAGTGGAACCAGGGTACCTGGCCAACCTCAAGGTCAAGCCTACTCTGGCAGACGACATCAAGGAAGCCCAGAAGGGGCACAAGAGTATCGAAGGTCCCAAGAGGAAGGTGCGAGAAGGCAAAGCCCCACGATTCTCGATTGATGAGCAAGGAGTACTGTGGTACGGGAAGCGCTTGTGCGTACCTAACAAGGCCGAACTTAAGGACTTGATCCTGCAAGAGGCTCATGTCACATCGTACTCTATCCATCCAGGTGGTACCAAGATGTACCAAGACATCCGAGAATGATTCTGGTGGCATGGCATGACGAGAGAAATTGGGTCCTATGTCGCTAAATGCGATGTATGCCAGCGAGTCAAGGTTGAACACCAGCGACCTGCTGGATTACTGCAACCTCTTCAAGTGCCGGAATGGAAGTGGGATAAAGTCGGCATGGACTTCATCACCGGGTTGCCCCGGTCGAATAAGGGTCATAACTCCATTTGGGTCATAGTCGATCATTTGACCAAGGTGGCCCATTTCATCCCCGTTAACACCACCTATGATGGCAGCCAGCTGGCCAGTCTGTACATTCATCGAGTGGTGAGTCTCCATGGAGTTCCCAAAGAGATCGTGTCTGACCGCGGCACGCAATTCACCTCAAGATTCTGGAAGAAGTTTCAAGAAGCTCTCGGAACCAAACTCTCCTTCAGTACGGCTTTCCACCCACAGACGGTCGGACAGACCGAGAGGGTAAACCAGATACTTGAGGACATGCTCCGCGCATGTGTTTTGGCTCATGGCGCCAAGTGGGAAGACTGCCTGCCGTTTGCTGAGTTTTCTTACAACAACAGCTACCAGTCCAGTCTTCAGATGGCCCCATTCGAAGCGTTATATGGGCGGAAGTGCCGCACCCCGCTCAATTGGTCCGAAACCGGTGAAGGACTAGTTTTCGGACCAGAAGCACTGCAGGAAGCAGGGGACAAGTTTCAGCTTGTCCGAGAAAACTTGGAGGCAGCTAAGTCAAGGCAGAAGAGCTACGCGGATCCTCTCCGCAGAAACGTGGAGTTTGTTCCCGGAGACCAAGTGTACTTGCGAGTCACGCCTCTCAAAGGGACCAAGCGTTTCCGCGTCAAGGGGAAGCTAGCTCCAAGGTTCATTGGACCCTTCAAGATCACGGCAAGGCGTGGGGAAGTAGCTTATCAGTTGGAGCTACCTCCTGAGCTTTCGGGTGTGCACAACGTGTTTCACGTATCACAGCTCTGGAAGTCCTTGCAAGTGTCGAACCATCCCGATCTTTACAAGGACATTGATCATCAAGCTATTGACCTTCAATCGGATCTTACCTACCGTGAGAGACCGATCCGCATTTTGGATGAAGCCGAGCGTTGCACCAGAAGCCGCACCCTCAAGTTTTTCAAGGTTCAGTGGAGCAACCATACCAAAGCAGAAGCCACGTGGGAACGTGAAGACTATCTCCGATCAGAATTTCCCGAGCTATTTAACGCTTAGCTTAGGAATCTCGGGGACGAGATTCTTGTAAGAGGGATAGGTCTGTCACACCCTGTTTTTCACCACAAGTATTTTATGTTGCAAAAATCAGAGCTTGTTAAAACTTTTTCAAATAATGTTGTGAGTGCAATGTGAACCCTTGTATGAGTGAATGCTTGCTTGTTTGATGACTCAAACCCATGAAAACTTCTTATTTTGCTCTCTTCAAAAACCCTTTTTCCTTTATATCAAGATCACCTTCACCATGTTGGGATACACTACTAGCTGATGAAGCCAAGTGGCACTTCCAACCAAAGTTGGTAATCTGATCCAAATATTATTTTCATTCATTAAAAACATTAATTGGTTATTTAAAATATTATTTTCCTATTTTATATCTATGTCTTTTTCTAAGACCAGTAATGATATTTCCACAAGGAAAATTGCTTTCCTGCCTTAGAAAATTCTGAGTAAATTCATGGAAGCTTAGAAGGACATATATTTTCCATATATAAGATTTTGAACCCTATTTTATATTAATATTATTTGAGTAAAACCCTGAAAACCATTTCTGTCTGTTTTAGCTTTTTGAGATGTTTCCAAAGGAAATTATCTCAGTAAATTCCCATAAACTTAGAGGAGCCCTCCCAAGCCATATTAGGTGCTCACCTAAAATCTCACCTTGATCCAAGGTGGGGAAGTGCACCTAATGAGCCCAAAACCCTCTTTGTCCAGAGTAGAGTTGGAACAACTCTACATTTCAAAGTTTCTCCAATGGAGCTGAAACTTTGCAGAGGTGTTTGACACCCCAGATGAGGACTCCACACCAAAGATGGGATTTGCGAGACTCTGTTTGGCCACACTTCCTTTGTAGAGGACAGCACTGGTCATTTTGAGGCATTTTCAAGTTTACAAAGCCAAACTGGTTCAATGGAGCTCAAATTTGGTGAAACCCCATGTTTTTACCCCAAGACCAAACATGTTAAGTTTCATTTCCAGTGGTGGAGTGGAAGTACCCCAAGTCACTGTCGAACACCTACTGAAAGGAAGGTAAAAACCCTCCTAGCCACTGTTTTACCCAATGGCAAGGCCCCAAACTTGGTGGGTTAGAGCCCGAGAACACCCTGAGCACCCAGTCAATCAGCCCCTCCCCAACTCCAAGCACTAGTGACAAGAACTCCAATTTGAGCAGCAGGGCAGTACTGGCAACACTAGTGTTCCTTGCTCCCTTGACCAGCTCGAGGTTCCACTAAACCATAACGGCTAGGCACACTCCCAGCAACACCCAGGACATGGAGGACACATCCCAAGTGCCCGAGAGCGAGCCAGCATGTCGTGGCATGCCAAAACTGCGCTCTGGGCGCGCTGCAGAGAACCTCCCGCAAGGGGACGTCGCCTCGGCCGGTCCCGACCTTCCCACTTATGTCCAAACGCTCCCCCGACAACCATTCAGTGCAAAGCTACCCCAGGGACCCTCTCCCCCTCACGCAAGAGCTCAGGCGACGCGTGCCCGTGCGCGCCTGACGCGGCCGAGCATGCACGGTCGCTGCGGCTCGACCCCACTCGCTTTCCCTCTGCGGCCGATGCACCAGGAGGTCCTAAACCACGTCCCGAACCCGTGGTTTCGCGGCCAGCACCTCACTGTGCTCGCACGCGCGCCACGGTGAGTCACCGGCGCACCCGAGTTGGGTCACCGTCGATGGCCTATAAATAGGTCCCCCGGGCACCCCCAGCACCCTCCAAGCAGCTTCAGCACGACTAGTAGACACCCCCTAGCCACCCAGTCGAGCTCGCAGAGCCCCGGTGCTCGAGATCGACCGAGGCCCCTCCGCCTCGGAGCTCCGGTCGATCTCCGGCTACACGTCGGCTCCTGCGCTGCCCGACCTCCCATTACACTCCCCTTGACACCAGGAACATTTCTCCCAGCTTTCCCGAGCGAATCCGTGCTCCTAGCCACCAGTTCAACACCAACCCGAAACCCTTCCGCCACGGTCACCTCGTCGCCGGCGACCCAGACCACCTCCGGTGACGTCCCGACCACGAGCAGGTAGGCGGAGGCACGAGGGACCCGTTCCCGTTCCTAGATTGGCCTGAGGACAAGGCAGCCTCGCCGGCGTCCGTCTCCACCTCTCTGGCTGGAGGTAGGAGAAGGACCCGACAGGTGGAGCCCACCTGTCGGTGTCCTGGGGCAGCCAGCGCGCGCAGCCGCTCACGCTGACCCCACGGGCCCGCATGTCAGGTTTGAACGTGGCCCGCGCACGCCTAGTGGCCAGGCCTGGTGGCTGGGCCGACTGTATCCAACCCCCTGGCCTTTTTCCTTTTGTTTTAATACAGTAACTTAAATGATTTTTATAAAAATATTTAACCAGTAGAAAAATATGATTCTTCCACCAGTAATTTTCTAAATATGAGTAGTATTTTATTCTGTAGTGTTTGACATTTATCAAAACAGAAACTATTTTGATATAATAAAATGCTATTAAAAAGGACTTGTTTGCTTCTATTTGCTTTTAAATAAATATGCTTAGCTAATAAAAACTAAAGGAAACATTTTCCAAAATAATAAACTAAATTTATTCAAACTTTGCAACATTTTTTAAAAGCACTTTGTGATCTGTTTTTAGTGAGAGCTATTATTTATTTACTCCTTTCTCGACGGTAGAGTTACCAAGTGACGGAGGACCCAGAGCAGAAGACCTCGAAGACCCCGGATACCTAGCTGACCAAGGCAAGCAACCCTTTGACCATGACTTAAGCATATGAAATGATGCACGCTAGTATAGCAAGTACTTTCGTTGCATGAGATCACAGTGCCGGTTCATCATTGATGTGATGGTACCGAAGGCTTCATCAAAGCACTTGCATGATAGTAATGTTATTCACATGGCTCCTCGGAGCACAAACATGATGAGCTGACTCTACTATCTGTGAGGATCATGCTACTGTCATGTTGATTAGTAAAGATATAAGATCATTGCGTTGAGCTTGACCCTACCCCGTGAGGGTCATGTTATTACCATGTTGACAAGTAAAGATAGAGCATATTATCACAAGCATGATGATGAGTTAAATAAAGAGTTTATGAAAACCCCATCGGGTGCCACTAATGCCCGAGGGTGATGATGAGTTGGTGATCACTTTTGGTGAAGTGATGCACCGGTGTTTTTGTGTGAGTATGGTTTCGGAAATGGGATTAGATTTATGATGTGTCGACCGTCCCAACCTTACCAGTACGACCATGATACCCCTTTTATGGGACGGGGCTTTGTTGATTACTCTGGTCGGTACTAGCAAAGAGCCACATTACTAGTGGCGGGAGTGATCGGTGTCACTCTCGTGATGGGGTCATGCCAGGTAGGACGACTATGCCATTATTATGAGTTCCAGGCCACCGTTGGTCCCTGCATGGTTGATACAGTCCAGAGTCGGTGCTCGTAATACGTACAACATGTGGGCTGGGTACCAATCGAGTGGACCTCCTTGTCTAGTATCGTCAGGGGAAAGATGATGATCGGGTACTTACCTCGGGTATATGTGATATATCGCGAGTCGTGGATGACACGGAAGTTTCCCGTTTCTCGTGGGTCCAGCGTACTACCTGTGTAGAGTGTAAACTATTCGAATAGCCGTGTCCATGGTCAAGGACAGTTGGGTGGTGCTGCTTAAACTACGTGCAGTGTTTCCGCATAAACCAAGTGTGTGTGTGTGGTGTTAAAAAGGTGTTGTTATAATCATGATAAAATATGACCAAGTTCGGTGACTTGGGCATATAGGGTAAACCCGGATGGTTTAACCCTCAGCTGATACATTGAGGTTATGACAAGTTAGATGACTTGCCATATAGGGTGAACCCGAATTGTTCAGCCCTTAGCAGATATGTTGATATCTGTAACCTGTTCTTCAAGAGTAATTCTTTAACTTGTTGCATATACATGATCATTCCACCAAATTGCATTCCACTAAAGATGCATGTTACTGTTATTTTGTCACTATAAATGTTCATATCATGGGCTGTTTGCGAGTACATTCAAAGTACTCATTAGCTTGCCACTAGTTATATTATTGACCGGACATGGAAGGACCGGAGTTTGGCGATGAGTACGCCGTCGAAGACGAACCTGCGATCTAGGACGCTTCCAAGTCAGAATGCCTGTCGGTGTAGGCTTGATGGCATGGGCACCGCTTAGCCCTTACGAGTTTCCGCTACTCGATGTATCTGTTTAATTTGGCCTTAGGCCTCGCTCTTGAACCCGACCTTCTGGTCGTTTGATGTAATAATTTCGGTACTTGGATGTAAGACTCTATTATTCAGTATCTGTGTTCAGTGAACATTGATCCTTGGGGTCACTGGGCATGACGAACTCGATTTGCTAGTCGGGTTCCCCACAATAAACTAGCAGAGGCCGCCCTGAATTAGATCGTAAAATTGATCAAGCCAACCCAAGCCGACAACCTTTTTGTAGTCGAACTTTGCATGCATCCGGCCTGATCTGGCGTTGCCTCGCTAGCCGGACGGGCGGAGCCGGTGTGCAAGCTGATACGAGGTGACCAGGGATCGGTCCGGCGTACACTATGTGTTCTTCTACAACATAAGAAAGGCGTCCGGGCGGCTAGCGAGTCCCCGAGCTTATTAGAGCCAGCAAGGGGCGTCGCAGAGTGAGTACTCTAGATATGGATTCTAAAAATAAGCATGAGGCATGCTCTTTCTATTGCATTCATTAGGGATCCCTCAAGAGGGAGAAAGATACATATGTGCATGCTCTTTCCATGTTTGATACTTGCCTTCTAGCAGTAGAACGGGCGAAGCTACGCCGCGTTCCATGGACGTTCCGTCTCGTGGCCGGAGTCGTCCCTCTTGCGCTTCATTGGATTTTGGGCATTGTTGTGCAACGCCCTACTGACGATGAAGGGTCCCTCCCATGGGGATGAGAGCTTCTGCTGGCCGGCAATGCGCTGGATTCTTTTGAGGACCAAGTCAACCTCTCTGAAAGAGAGGGGCTTGATCTTCTTGTTGTGGTAGTATCTCACCTTCTGTTGATAGATGTCCGTCCGGCTCAAGGCCAAGTCCCTTGCTTCTTCGAGGAGATCCACACCATCTTCTCTTGCCTCCTTCGCCTCCATTCCGTGTACAGGGTGACTCGAGGCGAGTCGAACTTGATATCTGTAGGGATAATAGCCTCGGACCCGTATACAAGGAAGATCGGGGTGAAGCCGTTCGACTGGTTGGGCGTGGTGCCAAGGCTCCATAGTACAGCCGGCAGTTCCTCGATCCAGCAACCGGCCGATCTGACAAGTGGTGCCACCAGTCTTGGCGTGATGCCGATCAAGATCAGGCCGTTGGCCCTCTCCGCTTGGCCATTCGACTGGGGATGTGCCACTGGTGCCAAATCGAGCCGGATGCCTACCTGGGAGCAGTAGAGTGCCAGAGCGCCCTTGGTGAAGTTGGTGCCGTTGTCGGTGATGATGCTGTGGGGGATGCCATAACGAACAGAGATGTCCGTGATGAACTTGACAGCCATGGGGCCATCAAGCTTCTTGATAGGTCTGGCCTCGATCCACTTGGTGAATTTGTCGACGGCTACCAAGAGATGGGTCATGCCACCACGAGCCGTATTGAAGGGCCCTACCATGTCCAGTCCCCAGACGGCAAACGACCATGACAGGGGGATGGTTTTGAGGGCCAAAGGCGGCATGTGGCTCTTTGCGCTGAAGAACTGGCAGCCTTCGCATTTGTCGACCAGATCCACGGCCTCCTCAAGGGTCGTGGGCTAGTAGAATCCATGGCGGAACACCTTGGCCACCAGGGTTCTAGAGGCGGCATGATGCCCGCACTCCCCCTAGTGAATGTCTCTAGGATCTCCTGTCCCTTTTCTGATTCGACGCGGCGCTAGAACACGCCAGTCACGCTGCGCCCTACCAGCTCGCGATTGATGATGTCGTAGGCTGCAAACCTGCGCTGGATCTGCCTCGCCTCTGCCTCGTCTTGAGGAAGCTCGCCGCGAAGGAGGAAGGCCAGGATAGGTTGAGCCCATGACGGAGCCGACACAAGGGCTGGCTCCGCCTCGACCTGACTGTTAAGGGCTTCTACAGCCCCGCGCTTGGTGGAACATCGGTCGTGGACTCGAGACGAGGTGTCTCTGGTGCTGCTGTGGCAGCTGGCTCATCGTCTACCTCTATGATGTCCACCCACTGGGTTTCGAGACGACAAGATTCGAGGCAGGGCGGAGCCGGAGTTGTTGTTATAGTTGGTGCCGCTATTGGAGTCGGCATGGCCAGCGTAGCCGGCACAGGAGTTGTAGCCGGCACAGCTGGTGGAGCCGACGGCGCTTGCATCATAGATTCAGCCGGTGCCGCTATTGGAGTTGGCATGGCCAGCGCAGCCGGCACACGAGATGTAGCCGGCGTAGCTGGTGGAGCCAACGACGCTTGCACTATAGATTCAGCCGGTACGAAGATCGATGCCGACTCTGGAGACGACCTGATAGACGGCTTATGGAGTTGCTCGAGGGAGACGTCGTCTGGGATAGCCTATCTCATGGAGCCAATTTTGGCCACTGTATCAGCCGCCTCATTGTCTGCTCTGGGAACATGGTGGAACTCGCAGCCCTCGAAGGGACCGCTGAGCTGCTGGATGAGGAAGCGGTAGCTTGCCATGTCGGCGTCCCTGGCGTCCCATTCGCCAGAAACTTGCTGCACCACAAAGTCTGAGTCACCAAAGCATATGAGCCGCCGGATGCCAATCTCCTTGGTGAGCCGGAGGCCGTGAGCAAGTGCTTCATACTTGGCGACGTTGTTGGAGGCGGTGAAGTGGATCTGGAGAGCATACTTGAGTTGGTCTCCTTTCGGAGACGTCAAGACGATGCCGGCTCCCAGACCCGTCCGCATCTTCGAGCCGTCGAAGTGCATCCACCAATGCGTAGAGTCTGGAGGTGGCGGCTCGAACTGGGTCTTAGCCCAGTCGACTAACAAGTCGGCCACCACCTGAGATTTGAAGGCGGTGCGAGGCTCGTAGCGAATATCGTGGTCCGCCATGGCGATGGACCACTTGGTAATCCTGCCCGTTTCATCACGGTTGCCCATGATCTTTGAAAGTGGAGCCGTGCTCACCACAGTGATGGCATGCTCTTGGAAGTATTGCTTCAACTTCTTTGCAGCAAGGTAAACACCATAACACATTTTTTGGTAATGGGGATAGTTCTGCTTGGAGGCGGACCAGACCTTGTTGAGGTATTAGACAGGGCGCTGCACTAACAGTACCTTGCCCTCCTCCTTGCGTTGAACTACCAACACTACACTAACCACGCGAGTGGTCGCGGCAATGTATATGAGTATGGGTTCCCTTTCAGCCGGCGCTGCCAAGATTGGCACGCTCGAGATGACCCGCTTGAGGTTGCGGAAGGCTTCGTCCGCCTGGTCGTTCCACTCAAATTTCGTTGTCTTCTTCATGAGCTGGTAGAGCGGAAGGGCCTTCTTGCCAAGCCGGCTGACGAACCGGCTAAGGGACGCCAGGCAGCCGACGAACTTCTGGACGTCTAGGATTCGAGCCGGCCGCACCATCCGCTAGATGGTGCCGATCTTCTCGGGGTTCGCCTCGATGCCACGAGCGGACACGAAGAACCCCAAGAGTTTGCCGCCTGAAACCCCAAAGACGCACTTCTCCGGGTTGAGCCGGATCTTGTACTCGCGTAGGTTGGCGAACGTCTCCCGCAGATCGTCGAGGAGGCTAAAGTGTTGCTTCGTCTTGACGATGATGTCATCCACATAGACGTGGATGTTTCTGCCGATCTGTGGCAGTAGGCACTGCTGCATGCAGCGTTGGAACGTCGCACCAGCGTTCTTTAGACTGAAAGTCATGGTGGTGTAGAAGTAGGCCCCAAAGGGCGTGATGAAGGAGGTCTTCAGGCGATCAGCTGGATCCAGCTTGATTTGATGGTAGCCTGAATAAGCATCCAGAAACGACAGCAGCTCGCAGCCTGCAGTGGATTCGATCACTTGATCTATCCTAGGCAACACGAAAGGGTCTTTCGGACAGGCCTTATTCAGGCTAGTGTAGTCGATACACATTCGCCACGTTTTATTCTTTTTCAGCACCAGGACTGGATTAGCTAACCAGTCTGGGTGGAAAATCTCCATGATGAAGCCGGCTGCAAGGAGCCGGGTGATCTCTTCTCCAATTGTGCGCCGCTTCCCCTCGGCGAAGCGGCACAAAGGCTGTTTCACCGGCTTTGCATCCGGTCGCACGTGAAGTTTGTGCTCGGCGTACTTCCTCAGAACACCCGGCATGTCTTTGGGAGACCATGTGAAGATGTCCCGATTCTCACGGAGGAAGTCGACGAGCTCGCCTACCTATTTGGGGCTGAGGCCAGCCCCGATGGTGATGCATTTCTTGGGGTTGGTAGGTTCGAGTGGGACCTGCTTGGTCTCTTTCGCCGGCTTGAAGGAGCCCTCGCCGGCCGACTGGGATGGAGGAGAAGGAATCGCCGGCTGCTCGGTAGCCTGGGTTACGAGCTGGTCGATTTGCCGCTTCTCCTCAGTGATCACCAGGGCGTCGGCGAGGCGGCTGCTATCTTGGGTGCACTCGAGTGACTTCTT
The DNA here is from genome assembly GCF_904849725.1 of Hordeum vulgare subsp. vulgare. Lineage (NCBI taxonomy): Eukaryota > Viridiplantae > Streptophyta > Magnoliopsida > Poales > Poaceae > Hordeum > Hordeum vulgare. The sequence continues at coordinate 385,570,318 of NC_058524.1, read as the reverse complement.
GTAGTCGCCAGCAATGGTGATGATGCCCTTTGGACCCGGCATCTTCATCTTTAGGTAGGCATAGTGCGGAATAGCCATGAATTTGGCCGGAGACGGTCTGCCCAGCAGCGCGTGATATGGGCTGCTAAGGTCCACTACCTCGAACCATATGGACTCTCGGCGGAAGTGAGCCTTGTCGCCGAAGAGGACGTCCAGCTAGATTTTGCCAATAGGTGAGCAGGACTGCCCAGGCACGATGCCATGAAAGATAGTGATGGTCGGCAGGACGTGTGTCTCCTTGAGCCCGCGCTTGAGGAGAGTGTCGAGGTAGAGGATGTTGATGCTGCTACCGCCGTCGACCAGCACCCGGGAGAACTGGCAGGTGAGCCTCTTGGAGGCGAAGGTGGGGTCAAGGACGAGCGCGTATGAGCCCGGGTTGGGCATCATAGCAGGGTGGTCCACCCGACTCCATGTGATTGGTCAGTCACACCAATGCATGTACTGGGGAACCGTAGCATTCACCTCGCGCCGTCTCTGGCGCAGGCTATGCTTGTTGTCGCCTTCAGTGGTGAAGACGACGAATGCTCCATCTTGATGAGGGTAGTCATCATGGAGGCGGCGGTCGTAGCGAGGCGGCGGCGGTGGAGCCGGAGCAGGACCAGGAGCCGGTGCATGAGGCGCCGCCTGCGCACCTGGGGGAGCCGGCAGGCCATCCCCTTGCGACAGCCTGCATGCGAAGCTGCACTGTTGAAGGGTGTGGTTGGACGGCTGCGCCCCAGAATGTATCTTGCACGGGACGTCAAGCAGTTGCTCGAAGGACTGCTTGGGCAGCCAGTTGGCGTTGTTCCTGTTGGAATGCTTCCACGGAGGGCCGACTTGAGGAGCCGACGTCTTGCCCTCCACGATGGCTACCAACTTGCTGTTGGAGTGCGAATCCATCTGATCCGCCTTGCGCTTGTGGTTGTTCTGGCCGCCTCGACCGTCTCCAGCCGGCTTGGGAGTAGCCGGCGTGGGGACAGCCTTGTCCGAGGCGGTCACCTTGACGCGCATCGCCGAGTCGGCAGTAGCGTACTTGTCCGCCTTGGCCATGAGCACCGCCAGAGAGGTAGGCTCGGAGCACATGAGCTTGTGCTTGAGGAGGGTGCCGTCTCGGCAACCGTCGATGAAGTACTGGATGGCTTGTACCTCATGCACCCCCTCCCAGGAGTTGTGGAGCTCCGTCCATCGGGTGACATAGTCGCCAAGGGGTTCGTCGGGCCTCTCGACGCACATGGCCAGCTCGCGGGGCCAGCGAGGGCGCTTGTAGGTGCCAGTGAAGTTGCGGACGAATGCCTCCTCGAAGTCCATCCAGGAGTTGAAGCTGCCGATCAGAAGGCTGTTAAGCCAAGTCCGGGCCGAACCGGCCAACATGAGTGGCACGTAGCAGACCGCTACGCGCTTGTTGCCCGTGGCAATGCCGACGGCTGTGGTGTAGTCGATCAGCCAGTCCTCTGGCTTGGCAGTGCCATTGTACTTGGGCGTCTCCCGAGGCAAAGTGAAGCCTCGGGGGAATGGCTCCCCTCGGATCCGGGGGCCGAAGCAGGCCGGACCGATGGGACCGTCCTCCTCCAGGAGGGCTGACTGGGCCAGGACGATGAGACGCCTGCGGGCGTCTCGATCATCATGGGGAATGCGAGCGCCAATCCGAGTAGCGAGAGGGGAGGCACCTGGAGAACCAGACACATGGGTCCTTCTTGGGCGAGGAACCTCACACGTCGAATAGCTCTCATCGCCATCGCGACGCTTGCTCGAAGTGTGCTCGCTCTGGAGCTGGGAGCACTGGTCTTGGATTCCCTCGCCCCTCCAGCCGGAGGTGTGATGCGAGGAACATCCCTTCGCGTGATGCTGACCGCTAGGGTTGCGGCGAGCTCCGGGGTTGGGTCCCGGAGACTCTGATTGGGCCTGTCCGAGGTCAAGCCGAGTTTGCTGCTTGTTGGCGGCGTCAAGGAGATCCTTGACCCGCTTCTCTTGGAAGGCGCACTCCTCGCCCTCCAAGCTCGTCATCTCTTCCATGGCCTCCTGCACCGCCCGCAAGTTGGCCACAGGGGTATCGTAGGTGGGCTGATTGCGCCTAGGATCTCGGCGATGAACCGGCCGCGGCCGCGGACCGATCCAAGCCGGCTAGGAGCCTCGGAAATCGGAGTGAGGCCGTATGCCGAGTTATAATCGCGCTGCATGGCCTCCATCCGACGCTTTGCCGAGGCGACGGCGATGCCCTGCTCCAAGATATGCTTGCGAGCCTCCTCTAGTGAGGCTCGGGCGTCGTTAGGGTTTGTGGAAGCAGCAATGGGTGTCTTCAGGCCGGCGATAGCGTCCTGAAGAGTATTAGCGGTGGCGGCAGCGGGCTCACCAGCGTCTGCAGACGCCTTGCCATGAGCCGCGCTGGTGCCAGCGCCGATAACCATCACCTCCACGACGTTGGAGACAGCGGCGACATGGTATGGGGTGAAGAACCCCAGCGAGGGAGGAGGGCCGTCGAAGACGAGTACGTTGCTGGGGTACACATCATGCGCAGGCATCTTAGCGATAGAGAGCCTGCTGAAGGTGGTGCAGAGAGCCTCAATGTCGAAGTCCTCGCCGAAGTAGCGAGGACCGTCGTTGAGACGTAAGTCACTAAAGAGAACGTTGAGGTTCTCCATAGCAGCGACGACGACACTAGGAAGCGCCTCGTCATCAGAATCTTCATCCGAATCCGTGTGGCCGACAGGGACGTCGATAATCATCGGAGTTGCCTTGTCGAAGGCGGGCTCCATGGGCATGCAGACCGATCCGGACGCGATGCATCCGGTGGCGTAGGTGCGGGGCCCCGTCCAGCGCGTAAAGCCAGCCGATGCCGCGATCGGCCCCACGGTGGGCGCCAAATGTCGGTGAATACTCACAACATATGCCATAGGTAGGCTAGAGTTGGTGAGAACCGAAGGGACAAAGGAGGGCGCTGGGAACGAGGTTGGTACAAGCATGGAACGCACGATGTACCCAGGTTCAGGGCTCTCCGTATAGATAAGACCCCTAGTCCTGCCGGAGTGTTTGATGTATATGGATGGATTACAAGGTTGCTCCTCGAGCTGTGTTGGGAGGAGGAAGAGGGGAGCAGTCGGCTCGTCTGTGCTTCTCTCTATGTGGTTGGTGGATGTGAAGTGTTGTTCGACCGTCCCTCTGCATGGAGGGTGACCGGGGAGTTTTATAGACGAACCCGCCGACCTACAATATGGATAAAAGGTACAAGAGTAGGACCCGGCTGGCAGCCTCGCCGGCTGACCAGGGGCCTACGAGGGTCTTGTCTTGTCGCTTGGGGGCCCGCCGGCTGCATGGTCTCGTCTGCCAATGGGACCTGCCGGCTGGCCAATGAAGCTCTCGCGTAAGGTTGACACCGAGCATGCGCTGTACGTCGAGCGTCGTCCAGCGAGATTCGTCATGGGCGGATAGTACGACCGCCTCCACTGTTCCCCACGCCGAGTGCAGTAATGGAGTGGGAGTGTGACGGTCCGACACTATCCTAGCTGATAAATCGGATCCGGGGTAGGTCAGCAGCGTGGCCGCCGAAGCTCGTACCTGCCGGACACTCTGATCCAGTACCTTTGCTCACGTGTAGCCACCTTTAATCGTAAGGTCTCGTCCTGACCTACGATCTGATGTGACTTGAGATCCCCGACCGGCTAGCCTGCTTGGCTAGCCGGCTTGGGCATGGCCGCCTCGTTCCTAGCCGGCTCGCATGGCCAAGACGATCAGGAAGAGATTGCTGTCTCGCCTCTAGCCGGCAGGGGTTACCTGTCTGGCCAGAGAGTTGGCCGCCTCGTCCTCCAACCGACAGGCGCAGCCTAGCCAGCCAGAAGACTTGGGCCTCGGGAATTTTGTATTTGTTCATATCCTTTGGGCAGGAAATGAAGGTGCAGGCTTGATGAGCCTACCCCCGGGTTATCCCCCCGACAATCCTCTTCCTCTTCTTCTTCAACAACAATGGCCTTGGTTCTTAAGGCAAGGTCGGGTGATGTTGTCTTTGATCGGACACGGGCAATAGCATTGTTGGCGGTCTTGTTCATAATATCCATGGAAATGAACTCATCCAACACTTCGCCTGAGGTCAAGGAGTGGAAATCTAGTCTTTGCCGAATGATGAAAGACATGGCTTTGTTGAAAGGCATGATGGCCTTGAGAAACTTGCGCTTGATCCAAGTGTCATTCGTATCTTTGCTCCCATGGTCTTGGAGAGCAACAGCGAGGGTAGTCACCCTTTGATAGAGATCAAGGGGGTCTTCATCTTCTAGCATCACAAACTCGTCGGCCTGATCAAGGACCACTTCAAAGTTAGACTGTTGAATGCTCGAGCTCCCCTTGTACATCACCATGATGTGCTCCCAACAATCCTTTGCACGAGTGAAGGGGTGCAGGTGTGGGAGATTTTCTGGAGGAACCGCGGATTGAAGGATGAACAACGCGAAATGATTGTATTGGTTATCCGCCTCTTCTCTTGGAATAAGGTTCCTTGGATAATGAGGGTAATAGCCTTGTTCGATGACTCTCCAAAGATTTCTTGAGTTGTGATGCAAATGAGACTTGATGGAAAAAACCAATTAGCGAAATCACCTTTAATAAGTTTAGGAGGAGGACCTAGGTTATTAATATGCGGTGTAGGGACTGGTCCTCCCTAGACCGGGGGAGGGGGAATCGAGGCAAAAGTCCCCGTCCCATTCTTGTCATGAGGGGAGAAATTTCGAGTACCTTTAGTCGCTTCCTTATCGGAATTGGCCTCCGACTCCGATGATGTGGGTTTAACCACAACCAATGGGTCGAGAGAATTCTTCATCCCCTCGAGTAATTCTTTAAGCGTGGATTTGACTTCGGTCGTCACAGACTTCTTGAGTGAAGCCATGGCCTCATTCAAGTCGTCCCATGTGACCGAAACCAACTCCACAGTCTCGGACCCTTCGGGACAAACCTCACCATCGTCAACCATACTCTTCGGGTGGTGAAACCCTTAATAAAGAGATGTGGCCCTCATACCAATATAAAGGATCGATATAGTTGACTACAGGGAGGGTGAATAGGCAACTACCAATTTTTAGCTTGTCTTAACAAATTAGCATTAGCAACAAAAGGTTCTATATGTGAACAACTAGGTGAGCAACCTATATGATACTAACTACAAGGATAACAAGTGCAAGCAAGGTATACACCACAACAATAACAAGTACAGAGTAAAGGTAAGTGATAACAGCAAGTGGAACTGGTGGAGACGAGGATGTGTTACTGAAGTTCCTCCCCTTTGACAGGAAGTACGTCTCCGTTGGAACGGTGTGGAGTCACAATGCTCCCCAAGAAGCCACTAGGGCCACCGTATTCTCCTCACGCCCTCACACAATGCAAGATGTCGTGATTCCACTATTGGTGCCCTTGAAGGCGGCGACCGGACCTTTACAAACAAGGTTGGGACTATCTCTATTGGAAATATGCCCTAGAGGCAATAATAAAGTGGTTATTATTATATTTCCTAGTTCATGATAATTGTCTATTATTCATGCTATAATTGTATTAACCGGAAACCATAATGCATGTGTGAATATATAGACCACAATGTGTGAATATACAGATCACAATCTCGTTGATCAATAGATGCGCATGGTTTCCTGATCATGGAAATTGGATGTCATTGATAACGGTATCACATCATTGGGGAATAATGTGATGGACAAGACCCAATCCTAAGCATAGCACTAGATCGTGTTGTTCATTTGCTAAAGCTTTTCTAATATCCTGTATCATTTCCTTAGATCATGAGATTGTGCAACTCCCGGATACCGTAGGAGTGCTTTGGGTGTATCAAATGTCACAACAAAATTGGGTGATTATAAAGGTGCACTACAGGTATCTCCGAAAATGTCTGTTGGGTTGTACGTATCGAGACTAGGATTTGTCACTTCGTGTGACACAGAGGTATCTCTGGGCCCACTCGGTAATCCATCATCATATTGAGCTCAGTGTGACTAAGGAGTTAGCCACGAGATGATGTGTTACAGAACGAGTAAAGAGACTTGCCAGCAACGAGATTGAACAAGGTATAGGGATACTGACGATCGAATCTCGGGCAAGTATCATACTAGTAGACAAAGGGAATTGCATACAGGATTGATTGAGTCCCAGACATCGTGGTTCATCCGATGAGACCATCGAGGAACATGCGGGAACCAACATGGATATCCAGACCCCGGTATTGGTTATTGACCGGAGAGGTGTCTCGGTCATGTATGCATGCTTCCCGAACCCGTGGGGTCTACACACTTAAGGTTCGATGATGCTAGGGTTATAGGGGAATAGTGTACGTGGTTACCGAAGGTTGTCCAGAGTCCCGGATGAGATCCCGATGTCACGAGGAGTTCCGCAATGGTCCGGAGGTAAATATTGATATATAGGATGTGAGTATTTGGTCACCGGAAATGTTTCCGGCGACACCGGTAATGTACCGGGACCACCAGAAGGGTTCCAGTGGTCCACCGGCAAGGGCCACCAACCCAAGTTGCTACATGGGCTAAGAGTGGGTGGGAACCAGCCCATATGTGGGCTGGTGCACCTCCACAATAAGCCCAAGGCACAACAACGGTGGAGAGGGGAAAACCCTAGGCGTGGGGAGGCCACCTTGGGCCTCAAGGCCCACCCTAGGGCCCCACCTCCTTGGCCGCCGCCCCAAACCCATCTAGGGCTGTCGCACCCTTTAGGGTCGGAAACCCTAAAGGTGGGCACCCTCCTCCCTCTCCTTCTATATATAGTGAGGGTTTGGGGGCTGATTTGAGACAACTTCTCTCTTTGTCTCTCTCTCTCTCTCTCTCTCTCTCTCTCTCTCTCTCTCTCTCTCTCGGCGCAACCCTACACCTCCTCCTCGTCGTCCTCCGTAGTGCTTGGTGAAGCCCTGTCAGAGTTACCACGCAGCTCCACCGTCACCATGTTGTCATGCTGCCGGAGCTCTCCGTCAACCTCACCTCCCTCCTTTCTGGATCAAGGCGTTGGAGAGGTCATCGGGCTGCACGTGTGTTGAATGCGGAGGCACCGACATTTGGTGCATAGATTGAAATCCACAGTTGTTTGAATCGCTACAAATACGACTCCATCAACCGCGTTCTAGTAACGCTTCCGCTTAGCAATCTTCAAAGGTATGAGGATGCTCTACCCCTTTGCTCGTTGCTGGTTTCTCCATAGATAGATCCTTGCATGACGTAGGGAAATTTTGAAATTACTACGTTCCCCAACAATCTCCACACAATGCTTGGAGGCTCCCAACAAGACCACGAAGCTTCACCATAATGGAATGTGGCTCCGAGGTGAGCTCAATCGTCTAGGGTTCTCAAACACCCAAGAGTAACAAGATCCGCAAGGGATTAGTGAGGGGAATCAAATATCTCTTGGTGGAAGTGTAGATCAAGGCCCTCTCAAGCAATCCCTATGAAATCAACAAGTTTGATTGGCTAGGGAGAGAGATCGGGCAAGAATAAGCTTTTGAAGCAACAATGGAGCTTGGGGTGGTAAGAGATGAGCTTCTCAGGGAAGAAGACACCTATATATAGTGGTGAGGGGGTACAATCCAACCGTTACCAACCAACTGCACTAGCCAAGCGGTACTACCGCTGCTAGGAGCGGTACTACCGCTCGGCAGCTCACCAACCACGGTAGTAAACAAATTCTACCGTGCCTACTACTATGGGGGAAAATGATGTGCAAAGTCCGACGTAGCGGTAGTAAAGAACTACTACCGCCCCGAGGGCGGTAGTACCGCTCATGGATCGGTTGTAAAAAATTACTACCGCCCCTAGAGCGGTACTACCGCTGGCCCTCTTGCATATGCATGAAAGACAAGGTTGGAGCTCCATTGTAGCAACGGAAAGGTGGTGCACCATAAATGTGTACGTGATGATTCCACCCAAACCTTTTCGACGCGGACCCGCTCTTAATAGTACGGCTTTCCTACGACTCAAATCCACCAAAGAGAAACAAAGAAAGCAACCGTATTCGAGAGACTCTGAGGGGCAACGAATCGTCTTGTGCCTAGACATGAATTATCTTAAATGCTCAATGCACGCAATTAGTCCGCACATGCATTGTGATCAATCAATAAAACCACTTAGGAGAAATATGTTGGGGAACGTTGCATGGGAAACAAAAAATTTCCTACGCACACAAAGACCTATCATGGTGATGTTCATCTACGAGAGGGAGATCGGATCCACATACCCTTGTAGATCGCTAAGCGGGAAGCATTAAGAAACACGGTTGATGTAGTGGAACAGCTTCGTGATTCAAATCACCGTCGTCCCACGATCCGTCCCGATCCAGAACCAAAGGACGACACCTCCGTGTTTAGCACACGTACAGCTCGATGACGATCTCCGCCTTCTTGATCCAGCAAGAGAGATGGGGAAAAAGATCAGTTCTCTAGCAGTGTGACGGCGCGCCGGTGATGGTGATGATCTATTCCTGCACGGCTCCGCCCGAGCTCCGTAGAAAACTGACCTAGAGGAAGAACTACGATGTAGAGGTTTAGGATTGCACGTGGCAAAGTTGTATCCCAAAAAGCCCTAAACCTCAAGTATATATAGGAGGAGACAAGGGGTGGGGCTTGCCCCTAGGGTGCCGGTCGAGAGGGAGGAGGGATCCTCCTCCAAGTCGGTTTGGAGGGAGGAGTCCCTTCCTTCCTTCCCACCTCCTCTTTTTTTCCTCCCTTGATTTTCTCTCTTGGCCGAAATAGCCCTATTGGGCTGACCTCACCAGCCCACCAAGGGCTGGTGCGCCACCCATGCGCCTATTAGGTTCTCTCCCGGGTGGGTGGCCCCTCCCGTTAAAAACCCGGAACCCATTTGTCACTCCCGGTACACTGCCGGCAATGCCCGAAATCTTTCCGGAAGCCAAATGAAACAATCCTATATATCAATCTTCGTCTCCGGACCATTCCGGAAACCCTCATGACGTCCATGATCTCATCCGGGACTCCGAACAAAACTTCGGTCACCAGCACCTATAACTCAACTATACCAAAATGTCACCAAACCTTAACTGTGCTGACCCTACGGGTTCGAGAACTATGCAGACATGACCTGATACACTCCCCGATCAATATCCAATAGCGGGACCTGGATGTCCATATTGGATCCTACATATTCTACGAAGATCTTATCGGTTGAACCTCTCTGCCAAGGATTCATATAATCCCGTATACCATTCCCTTTGTCCTTCGGTATGTTACTTGTCTGAGATTTGATCGTCGGTATCCCTATACCTATTTCAATCTCGTTACCGGCAAGTCTCTTTACTCGTTCCGTAATACAAGATCCCATAACTAACACTTTAGTCACATTGCTTGCAAGGCTTATATGTGACGTTGTATTCGAGTGGGCCCCGAGATACCTCTCCGTCACACGGAGTGACACATCCGAGTCTTGATCCATGCTAACTCAACGGACACCTTCGGAGATACCTGTAGAGCACCTTTATAGTCACCCAGTAACGTTGCGATGTTTGATACACACAAGGTATTCCTCCGATGTCAGTGAGCTACATGATCGCATGGTCATAGGAATGAATACTTGACACGCAGAAAACAATAGCAACAAAATGACACGATCACATGCTGCGTTTATAGTTTGGGTCTTGTCCATCACATCATGCTTCCAATGATGTGATCAATTCATCAAGTGACAACACTTGCATACGGTCACAAAACCTTAACCATCCTTGATCAACTGGCTAGTCAACTAGAGGCTTACTGGGGGCATAGTTTTGTCTATATATCCACACATGCATTTATGTTTTCATTCAATACAATTATAGCATGGATAATAAACGACTATCTTGAAACAGGAAATATAATAATAACTATTTTATCATTGCCTCTAGGGCATATTTCCAACATTCTCCCACTTGCACTAGAGTCAATAATCTAGTCTCACATGGCTATGCGATTTACATTGGAATGAATCTAGCACCCATATAGTTCTCGTGTTGATCATGCTTCGCTCGTGGAAGAGTTTTAGTCAGCGGATCTGCAAATATTTACGTCCTCTCCTTCGACATAGTCGCAGATGAGGTTGAAGTGTCGTTTGATGTGTCTGGTCTTCTTGTGAAACCTTGGTTCCTTGGCTAGAGCAATGGCACCAGTGTTGTGCTACTGCAACAAAAGACCTTCCAACAAAGCCAGAAACGTGCTACGGCACTAGGAATCCTTCTGCTACGGCTACGCCTTAAGGGACTTCCTAGGCAAATATGCAAAGGATTTCCCTCGTGGCCTTGGAGCCTTGCGTTAGTGTTCCCTCGAAGCGGAAAGGGTGATCTAGCGCAGCGGTGGTAAGTATTTCCCTCAGTTTGAGAACCAAGGTATCGATCCAGTGAAGGAGTATCACAAGTGCCTACACAAACACAAAAAGCTTGCTCCCAACAGCATGAAGGGGTTGTCAATCCCTTATAGATTGTTCACCAAGTGTGAACTGAAAGCAACAAAGCAACAAAGCAAAGTAAAAGCGAAAGTGGAAACGATAGGTGTGAATAGACCCGGGGGCCGTAGTGTTTACTAGTGGCTTCTCTCATGAAAGCAAGTATACGGTGGGTGAACAAATTGCTGTCGAGCAATTGATAGAACCGCGCAAAGTCGTGACGTCATCTATGGCAATGATTATATCTATAGGCATCACGTCCAAAACAAGTAGACCGATACTTTTTGCATCTACTACTATTACTCCGCACGTCGACCGCTATCCAGCATGCATCTAGTGTATTAAGTCCAAAAGAACAGAGTAACGCCTTAAGCAAGATGACATGATGTAGATGGACAATCTCATATCTATGACAAAGCCCACCTTGTTACCCTTGATGGCAACTACACGATGTGTGCCTTGATGCCCCTACTGTCACTGGGAAAGGTCACCACACGGTAAGAACCCAAAACCAAGCACTTCTCGCATTGCAAGAATCATAGATCTAGTTTGCCAAACAAAACCCAAGACTCGGAGAGACTTACAAGGATATCAAATCATGCATATAAGAAATCAGCAAAGACTCAAATATATATCATAGATAATCTGATCACAAATCCACAATTCATCGCATCTCGACAAACACACCGCCAAAGAGGATTACATCGGATAGATCTTCATGAAGATCATGGAGAACTTTGTATTGAAGATCCAAGAGAGAGAAGAAGCCATCTAGCTACTAACTACGGACCCGTAGGTATGAAGTGAACTACTCACGAGTCATTGGAGGGGCGATGATGTTGATGTAGAAGCCCTCCAACTCCAAAGTCCCCTACGGCAGGGCACCGGGAAGGGTCTCCAGATGAGATCTCGCGGAAACGGAAGCTTGCGGCGGCGGAAAAGTATTTTCGTGGATCCCTTGATTTTTTTTCTGTATTTTAGGGAATATATAGGAGAAGGAGCTAGCTCAGGGGGGCGCCAGGGAGGCCACAAGCCTGCTGGCCGCCCCTGGTGGCAGATAGGGGGCTTGTGGGCCCCCTGTGGCCCTCCTGGCTTGGCCCTCAAGCCCCGTGATCTTCTTCCGTTCGGGAAAAATTCATTTCGGGGATTTTATTCCGTTTGGACTCCGTTGCAAAATCAGATCTAAAAAGAGCCAAAAATACAGAAAAAACAGGAACTGGCACTTGGCACTGAATTAATAAGTTAGTCCCAAAAAAGATATAAAAGGTACATAAAACATCCAAAGATGACAAGATAACAGCATGAAACCATCAAAAATTATAGATACGTTTGAGACGTATCATGTTGTCACATAACAAAGTTATTGGACTTAGTGCGCTCGGCACAACTCCAAGATCCGTCATGAACTGCTTCATCCAGACACCCTCCTTAGCCGGCTCCGAGGCAGCCATGTACTCCGCTTCACATGTAGAATCTGCTACGACGATTTGCTTGGAACTGCACCAGCTTACCGCACCCCCATTGAGAATAAATACGTATCCGGCTTGAGACTTAGAGTCATACAGATCAGTGTCAAAGCTTGCATCGACGTAACCCTTTACGACGAGCTCTTCATCACCTCCATAAACGAGGAACGTTTCCTTAGTCCTTTTCAGGTACTTTAGAATATTCTTGACCGTAGCCTAGTGTTCCACTCCTGGATCACTTTGAAACCTGCCTGCCATACTTATGGACAGGCTGATGTACGGTCTTGTGCACAACATTTCATACATGATAGACTCTACGGCTGAAGCATAGGGGACGGTACTCATCTTTTCTCTATCTTCTGCAGTTACTAGACATTGAGTCTTACTCAACTTTATACCTTGTAACACACGCAAGAACCATTTCTTGGATTGTTCCATTTTGAACTTCTTCAAAACTTTCTCAAGGTATGTGCTTTGTGAAAGTCCTATCTGGCGTCTCGATCTATCTCTATAGATCTTAATACCTAATATGTAAGGAGCTTCTCCTAGGTCTTTCATTGAAAAACTTTTGTTCAAGTAATCCTTTATGCCCTCCAAAAACTCCAGATTGTTTCCAATCAGCAATATGTCATCCACATATAATATTAGAAACGCTACAGAGCTCCCACTCAATTTCTTGTATATACAAGATTCTCCAACAACTTGTATAAACACAAACGCCTTGATCACCTCATGAAAGCGCTTATTCCAACTCCGAGATGCTTGCACCAGTCCATAAATGGATCGCTGAAGCTTGCATACTTTGTTAGCATTCTTTGGATCGACAAAACCTTCGGGTTGCATAATATACAACTCTTCCTTAAGAATCCCATTAAGGAACGCCGTTCTGACATCCATCTGCCAGATTTCATAATCGAAAAATGCACCTATTGCTAACATGATTCGGACGGATTTAAGCATCGCTACGGGTGAGAATGTCTCATCATAGTCAACTCCTTGAACTTGTGAAAAACACTTTGCCACAAGTCGAGCTTTATAAATGGTCACATTACTGTCCGTGTCCGTCTTCTTCTTAAAGATCCATTTGTTCCGAATAGCCTTGCGACCTTCAGGTAATACTTCCAAAGTCTACACTTTGTTTTCACACATAGATCTTATCTCGGATTTCATGGCCTCTAACCATTTGATGGAATCTGGGCCCACCATTGCTTCTTCATAATTCACAGGCTCATTGTTGTCTAACAACATGATAGATAAGACAGGATTCCCGTACCACTCAGGAGCAGTACGTGATCTTGTCGACCTGCGAGGTCCGGTAGTAACTTGATCCGAAGCTTCATGATCATCATCATTAGCTTCCTCCTCAAGTGTTGTTGCCTCGACTGAGATTTCCCTCCGCCCTGCACCACCATCCTGTTGGAGCAGAGGTTCCACAACCTCATCAAGTTCTATCTTCCTCCCGCCCAATTCTTTCGAGAGAAACTCTTTCTCAAGAAAAGCTCTGTTCTTAGCAACAAACACTTTGCCCTCGGATCTTAGATAGAAGGTGTACCCAACTGTCTCTTTTGGGTAACCTATGAACACGCAGTTTTCTGCTTTGGGTTCCAGCTTTTCAGGCTGAAGCTTTTTGACATAAGCATGGCATCCCCAAACTTTGGCTTCTTGCCATGCCATAGCTAATATGGTGTCGCCTCAACGGATTTTGATGGTGCCCTATTTAAAGTGAATGCAGATGTCTCTAATGCATAGCCCCAAAACGATAATGGAAAATCGGTAAGAGACATCATAGATCGCACCATATCTAATAAAGTACGATTACGACGTTCAGACACACCATTACGCTGTGGTGTTCCAGGCGGTGTCAACTGTGAAACGATTCCATATTGTCTTAAGTGAGCAGCAAACTCGAAACTCACATACTCGCCCCCTCGATTAGATCATAGGAACATGATCTTCTTGCTATGATGATTTTCAACTTCACTCTGAAAATGCTTGAACTTTTCAAATGTCTCAGACTTGTGCTTCATCAAGTAGATATATCCATACCTACTCAAATCATCAGTGAAGGTGAGAAAATAACAATATCCGTTGCACGCCTCCACACTCATTGCTCCGCACACATCAGCATGTATGATTTCCAACAAGTCACTTGCACGCTCCATTGTTCGAGAGAACGGAGTCTTAGTCATCTTGCCCATGAGGCATGGTTCACATGTGTCAAGTGATTCAAAATCAACTCACTCCAAAAGCCCATCAACATGGAGTTTCTTCATGCGCTTTACACCAATATGACCTAAGCGACAATGCCACAAAAAGGTGGCGCTATCATTGTTAACTCTACATCTTTTGGTCTCAATGTTATGGATATGTGTGTCATCACAATCAAGATTCAATATGAACAAACCGCTCACATTGGGTGCATGACCATAAAAGATATTACTCATATAAATAGAACAACCATTATTCTCTGACTTAAATGAGTAACCGTCTCGCAATAAAAAAGATCCATATATAATGTTCATGCTTAACGCAGGCACTAAATAACAATTATTTTAAGTTCATAACTTATCCCGATGGTAGCTGAAGTTAGAGTGTGCCGACGGCGATTGCATCAACCTTGGAACCATTTCCCACGCGCATCGTCACTTCATCGTTCGCCAGCCTTCGTTTACTCCGCAGTTCCTGCATCGAGTTTCAAATGTGAGCAACAGAAACGGTATCAAATACCCAGGCACTACTACGAGAGTTGGTTAAGTACACATCAATAAAATGTATATCACATATACCTTGTTTGGCGTTGGCCGCCTTCTTATCTGCCAAATAATTGGGGTAGTTGTGCTTCGAGTGACCCATCCCCTTGCAATAATAGCACTCAGTTTCCGGCTTAGGTCCAGCCTTGGGTTTCTTTGTTGAAGGGGTGACAGCTTTGCCGTTCTTCATGGAGTTACCCTTCTTGTCGTTGCTGCTTTTCTTGAAAGCAGTGGTCTTATTGACCATCAACACTTGATGTTCTTTCTGGATTTATGACTCCGCGACTTTCAGCATTGCAAATAACTCGCCGGTGACTTATTCATCCCTTGCATGTTATAGTTCAACACAAAGCTCTTGTAGCTAGGTGGCAGCGATTGAAGAATTCTGTTAGTGATAGCCTATTGCGGGAGTTCAATCCCCAGATCAGCTAGACGATTTGAGTACCCAGACATTTTGAGCACGTGTTCACTAACAGATGAATTCTCCTCCATTTCGCAAGCATAGAATTTATCGGAGGTCTCATACCTCTCGATTCGGGCATTCTTCTCAAAGATAAACTTCAACTCCTAGAACATTTCATATGCTCCATGACGTTCAAAGCGTCGTTGAAGTCCCGGTTCTAAGCCATACAAAACTGCACATTGAACTACGGAGTAGTCCTCCTTACGTGCTTGCCAAGCATTCAAAACATCTTGTTCAGACGTAGCGAGGGGTTCATCTCCTAGCGCTGCTTCAAGGACATAATTTTTACCCCCGCTTGTAGGATAAGCCTAATATTACGAGCCAATCTACAAAGTTACTACCATCATCTTTCAGCTTAGCTTTCTCTAGGAACGTATTGAAATTCACGGTTGCTACTGCGCGAGCCATTGATCTACAACATAAAATATTGCAAAGTTTACTTAGACTATGTTCAAGACAATTAGAGTTCAGCTAATCATATTACAAATAAACTCCCACTCAAATATACATCCCTCTAGTTATTTGAGTGTGGCATGATCCAAATTCACTAACTCAAGTCCGATCATCACGTGAGTTGAGTGTAGTTTCAGTGGTAAACATCTCTATGTTAATCATATCAACCATACGATTCATGCTCGACCTTTCGGTCTCTTGTGTTCCGTGGCCATGTCTGTACATGCTAGGCTCGTCAAGTTTAACCCGAGTGTTCCGCGTGTGCAACAGTTTTGCACCCATTGTATGTGAACGTTGAGTCTATCACACACGATCATCATGTGGTGTCTCGAAACGATGAACTGTCGCAACGGTGCACAGTCGGGGAGAACACAATTTTATCTTGAAATTTTAGTGAGGGATCACCTTATAATTCTATCGTCTTTCGAAGCAAGATAAGGTGCATAAAAGTATTAACATCACATGCAATTCATAAGTGACATGATATGGACATGATCATGGGCTTCTTGATATCCATCACCAAACCACCGGCATGATCTTCATCGTCACCGGCGCCACACCATGATCTCCATCATCGTGCTGCCATCGAGGTTGTCGTGCTATCTATGCTATCACTACTAAAGCTACAATCTAGCAATATAGTAAACGCATCTGCAAGCACAAACGTTAGTTTAAACACAATCCTATGGCTCCTGCCGGTTGCCGTAGCATCGATGTGCAAGTCGATATTTAACTATTACAACATGATCATATCATACATCCAATATATCATATCATGTCTTTGGCCATATCACATCACATGCATACCCTGCAAAAACAAGTTAGACGTCCTCTAATTTGTTGTTGCATGTTTTACGTGGTTGCTATGGGTATCTAGTATGATCACATCTTACTTACGCAAAACCACAATGGTGATGTGCAAATTGCTATTTAACCTCTCTCCAAGGACCGCCTCGGTCAAATCCGATTCAACTAAATTTGAAGAAACAGACACCCGCCAGTCATCTTTATGCAACAAGTTGCATGTTCGTCGATGAAACCGGTCTCTCGTAAGCGTACGAGTAAGGTTGGTCCGGGCCGCTTCAATCCAACAATACCGTCCAATCGAGAAAAGACTAAGGAGGGCAGCAAACCGAACATCAACGCCTAGAAAAACTTTTGTGTTCTACTCGAGATTACATCTACGCATGAACCTAGCTCATGATGCCACTGTTGGGGAACATTGCATGGGAAACAAAAAATTTCCTACACACACGAAGCCCTATCATGGTGATGTTCATCTACGAGAGGGAGATCGGATACACATACCCGTGTAGATCGCTAGCGGAAAGCATTAAGAAATGCGGTTGATGTAGTGGAACAGCTTCGTGATTCAAATCACCGTCGTCCCACGATCCGTCCCGATCTAGCACCGAACGGACGACACCTCCTCGTTCAGCGCACGTACAACTCGATGAGGATCTCCGCCTTCTTGATCCAACAAGAAATACGGGGAAGTAGATGAGTTCTCCGGCAGCATGCCGGCCCGCCGGTGATGGTGATGATCTATTCAAATAGGGCTCCGCCCGAGCTCCGCAGAAAACCGATCTAGAGGAAGAACTACGAAGTGGATGTTTAGGGTTGCACATGGTAAAGTTGTATCGCAAAAGGCCCTAAATCTCAAGTATATATAGGGGGAGCCAAGGGGTGGGGCTTTCCCCTAGGGCGCCGGTCGAGAGGGAGGAGGGATCCTCCTCCAAGTCGGTTTGGAGGGAGGAGTCCCTTCCTTCCTTCCCACCTCCTCATTTTTTCTCCTTTGATTTTCTCTCTTGGCCAAAATAGCCCTATTCGGCTGGCCTCACCAGCCCACCAAGGGCTTTTGCGCCTCCCATGGGCCTATTAGGTTCTCTCCCAGGTGGGTGGCCCCTCCCGGTAAAAACCCGGAACCCATTCGTCACTCCCAGTACACTGTCGGCAATGCCCGAAATCTTTCCGAAAGCCAAATGAAACAATCCTATATATAAATCTTCGTTTCCGGACCATTCCGGAAACCCTTGTGACATCCCTGATCTCATCCGGGACTCCGAACAAAACATCGGTCACCAACACCTATAACTCAACTATACCAAAACGTCACCGAACCTTAAGTGTGCAGCCCCTGCGGGTTCGAGAACTATGTAGACATGACTTTAGAAACTCCATGGTCAATATCCAATAGCGGGACCTGGATGTCCATATTGGATCCTACATATTCTACGAAGATCTTATCGGTTGAACCTCTGTGCCAAGGATTCATATAATCCCGTATACCATTCCCTTTGTCCTTCGGTATGTTACTTGCCCGAGATTTGATCGTCGGTATCCCTATACCTATTTCAATCTCATTATCGGCAAGTCTCTTTACTCATTCCGTAATGCAAGATCCCATGACTAACACTTTAGTCACATTGCTTGCAAGGCTTATATGTGATGTTGTATTACCGAGTGGGCCCCGAGATACCTCTCCGTCATACGGAGTGACAAATCCCAGTCTTGATCCACGCTAATTCAACGGACACCTTCGGAGATACCTGTAGAGCACCTTTATTGTCACCTAGTAACATTGCGATGTTTGATACACACAAGGTATTCCTCCGGTGTGAGTGAGCTACATGATCTCATGGTCATAGGAATGAATACTTGACACGCAGAAAACAATAGCAACAAAATGACACGATCGGATGCTACGTTTATAGTTTGGGTCTTGTCCATCACATCATTCTCCCAATGATGTGATCTAGTCATCAAGTGACAACACTTGCATCTCGTCAGAAAACCTTAACCATCCTTGACCAACTGGCTAGTCAACTAGAGGCTGACTAGGGACCTAGTTTTGTCTATATATCCACACATGCATTTATGTTTTCATTCAATACAATTATAGCATGGATAATAAACGATTATCTTGAAACAGGAAATATAATAATAACTATTTTATCATTGCCTCTAGGGCATATTTCCAACAAAATATGCCCTAACATCGCTGCTCTCGCACTTGGATTCGTCGGAGGAACCATCGCACGAGGAGGGAAACAAGCCGAGGGTGGCTCGTTGGAGTCGAGCATAGCCACGTGTCTGGTCGTGGCTTGAAGCGCCACGTCGTTGTTGATCTAGTGTTGAAGCTGTGATCACACGAAGCGCTTGCGACGGGCCGCAGTGGGGTGAGGAGGAGCCCAGCGGTACGGGACCAACGGCTGTCGTAGAAGGACTCCGTACGTCGCTGCACTGAAATGCGTCGCGCGGTGGGCGGGTAGCGCATCCGTATCCAGCACATTTTCCTGCAGCCACGCCGAATCATCAGCGACGAAGCTGAGGGAACCGAACAGAATCTCTCCGCCGAGTGTCATCATGATGACCGAAATTGAATCTCCACCTACGCCAGATTTCGCTAAACGCACAGCCCCACGGTGGGAGCGAACTGTCGAGGGAACGATCTGACAACAGTAGTAGGGGTACGAATGAGGGGCGGAGCCTAGCGCCATTACAAGGGCACTAAATGAGAGTAACTACAGGTGTTACTCGAGACTGCCGTCTTAACTAAGGTATTTACATGTAATGTCCGTCTTGACATCACTTCATGCAAGGTTTTAAGTCCCTCAAACGTTATAGCTCCCTCGTCGTCCATAAATCTTCTCTGTCCGAATGCTGGTGCATGTCCGACTGACTAGAAGACGTCCGGTGATTTCATGGGTCCGAGTGACTCATGGTTATGCGTCGGTAGTCCTCGGAGTTTAATGGCCATGTGGGGCTCTAGGTGGCCCCTCGATGACTAGTCCATGACCCTACCCCTCGTAAGTGACCCCATCAGTTTGTAGTATGGATTTGCACTATCTGCCTTGAACTCCGACGAACTATGTTTATTTTGCCCGACGATGAAATGTTGATCGAACGAACTCTGTGTTGATCGTGTTTTACGTAGCATTGCACACATTGCATGGTTTTTTTGGTGTTAATACTCTTAGCTGGCTGGTCACCCATGCACTCGAGGAAAGCCACACAAACATGCACACGTGCTACCCCTTGTCCAAATCTACATGTGGAAAGTTTTTTTCTAAGCAAACCCCTGTTTGCAAAGTGATTGGTACGTTTTGTTGCTTCGAAAACCATGGTACCTTTCATAAAATGATGATGTTTCATAATAACTAGATGATGTCCTGACGCGTTGTTGCGGGAAACTTGCTAAAAAATCATGAAGGTTGCTAAAAAACATCTATAACTGATGGAAAGTGAATGTGAGCTTACAAATGAAAATAAAATATAAATAGTATAAAAAAGAAAAAATACAGTAAAAAGAATGTTATTTTTAACAAAAATATGAATGTGAATATGGTACATTCGACCAACACATATATTATCAATACAAAATCTAATGGGAAAGTAACTTAAGAGTAACATCATGCATAGAGTAATGAAAAAACAATGTAATTTATGACTTACATGCATGAGTTGCTCATCTAACATGTTTGCATGTCTAGGAAAAATAGCTAATGTATTATAGCCATTTAAAAATAGAAGATTCTTCTGATTTCGTTTCAGTTTGCATATTACTTTTGAAGAGGGACTTGTGCAAAGAAAATCATGGCACCTTTCATAAAATGATGATGTTTCACAATATTTCACGTGCCACCCCTTGTCCAAATGTACAGTAAAAAAATTATGCATGTCAAGATGGAGTTAAAAGGGATTGGTTAGTCTTCATGTGCAAAGATTGGCTGCCAAACTAGAAAGCATTTTTTTTCCAAATGCGCTTACTTTGCTCCGAACATTTTTTTAACAAAGTACAACCAAACTTGCTTCTATAGATGAACATACACTTATCTCTATAACCGCATGTTCACACATTTTATCCATATGGACGCCTTTGAACGATTGAGCCGGCACATCATTTTAACATCAACTAAGTCGTCAGAGACGCCTTCGTAGTCGATGTGAACATCTATTCACATTGAACGTACATCATCGAAAGACTTGAAATAAACTAAAAAAATACAACCACCAATATCAAGTCTGAGACTTAAACTCTGATGAATAGAAAATACCATTGTCCTCCTAATCATTCAACCGTAAGTTGGTTTGCCCCGGATGTTAATATGTAGAACATGAACATTTGCCATGCGTTTTTTATATTTGTACAACTGATTAAATTGTAAAACCCATTATAATTATGGACCCTAAATCAAAAAATCACCATCTTTTTTTTCAAAAACCCACCAGTACTATACTGACAGTTTGTCCGGAACACTAATTGCTTGATTAGGAGTTGTTGACATAAAAACTGGATGATTCGTCCCACCCGTCGGCTGACGTGGCACCAAGTTCTCGCATTGTTCGGTCAGCCCGTTAAACTATTCATGGGTCCACCTGTCAACTGTATCAGCCAGAAAAGCCTGCCAGCTGCAAGAGCATGGTTAATAGTATAAGCAGATGATGGCTACATGATATTGCCATGTTATTTGTAGTCAAGTTTATAGCCGACAAATACATACTTAATTATAAAGATGAGCTATTTTATTAACATGAGGATCACCTTTCATTCTTACATAGTGTTTAGGAGCATGTGTTGCAGTTGGCTTTTATTCTATAGTCAGGTCTTCTTCACTTTTCTTTATGTTATCATAAAAATAATATTTTAATCCATATAATTTGCTTACATAAGCTTATTGTATTTTCTTAAGAGCCTGTGCATTTCGGCACTCGCTCCGGCCGCCATTCGAGGAGCCCTTCTCAGCCAACTACTCGTTGTTGCCCTAGTCCGCTCGCACCAGCTCTACCTGGTCCATGACCCAGCTGCCGAAGGCTATGCTCTCAGTGAACTACTCTACACCCACAACATGCCGCCACTGACATTGATCGTCGCATGCGCGACCATCGTCGGAGAATAATTGTCAGACCTGGAGGCTCTTCCGTGCGCACGGGAGCACCCCTGCCGAAGGAATGAGGGATGATCGCCAGAGGTCGCGACGTGGTGTTGCCAGTTCGTTGCGGATCTCGCAGCCAACACTAGTAGAAAAAGGGTCTTTCAGCCGAGGGCCGAAAGACCATTAATCCCGATTCAAACCAAAACCGAAACCAATGTCAGGCATTGATCCCGGTTCGGCTTGTCGGGGCATTGATCCCGGTTCGGTCACCTCATTAGTCCAGGTTAAACGAAAAACCCGAGACTAAAGATCCATCAACTGTCACGTGGCGTGCCGCGGATCATTAGTCCCGGTTTGTGGCACGAACCGGGACTAAAGTGTAGGCTATTAGTCCCGGTTTTAGACAAAAATCGAGATTAAAGTTCTGTCTATATATATCGTCGTCCCTGCCCACACTCTCCTCTGTTTTTGGCTGAAGTATGCCCATGCCATATGCAACCCTTGCCACTTTAGTTCATGCACTTGACGTGTTCGATGAAATTCCCAAGCCATACTAGTTAAGCTTTCTTCCCTCCAAACTCGACATCCAAACTTCATTTTCCTCAATATTTGTCTACGTTTGGCCGTGCACCAACTCCACAAGTGTTTTAAAAGGTTAGCTACTTCATCCTTTCATGTGTCACTACTAGTTTAGCTCATTTGAAATGCTTAAAATAACTTTTTAGAGTTTGCACATGTGTAGGGTGTCGTCCCGTGCCCGTGCTCACCGATCACCCCACGCCGATCTCGTCGCGAGCACCACCGTGGTGAGCCTCTTGTTCTTGTCTTCTTTTTAAAAGAAAAAAAAATTCTTACTTGTATGATTTAGATACATACTTGTATAAATTACTTACTTTTATTATTTTTTGTTATTATATAGTACGATGGTTTTGGTATCCGCCTCCGTCGGCCCTCGTCCTGTCTATGATTCGGATGTGGTATATATTATCTTTTATAACTATTTGTTTTATTTATTGTTTATGACAATTATGACGACCAACGTGACATATATATTTTAATCTAAGAGGTATGTGAACCGGAAATTCCAACCCACATAGAAATTCTTCTCGAGAAGTTAAATTTGATTGAAAAAGAAAACAAATACTTGAAGGAAAAATTGAAAATAATTGAGGACAAGAATATGGAACTGGAGTTGCATGTCGCCGATGTCGTCGATGATCGCAAGATGAAGATCGATGAGATGTTGTTGAAGATGGATGCACAACGCTTGAAGATGGATGCAATGCGATCGAAGATGGATGAAATGCGCTTGAATATTAGGAATGTTAGAAAATATGTCATTGATAAAGAGGCTTGGTATCATTATGATGTTGGGTCAATTGTTACCTTAATTGCGATTTTGATCACATTTGTTGTTGCATTTAAATGTTTTACATAGTTGTATGTTGTTTTATGAGAGAACTTTATATATTTATTTTTGCAATAAAAACATTTGATCACTACTGAGCTTTGGTTTTAATGTGATGATGAACTTGTATTAATTTGGTCATTTCTTTATTCATGATGTTCTGCAATGGTTTTTTGATATACTTAATTTCATAATAGAGATGAACCGCTAATGGATGTACGGTGATCGGCGCACTTCGGCGTACATTACGAACCGGGTGCCCGAGTCACACTAAATTTCACACGAAATGGTATCCTCGACCGAGGTTAGCAACCTTCTTCATGTGTAATTGATACAAAAATATTGCATGTGTCAATGTACGGTGGTCATTTCACTTTTCATGTATGATGCAAAATTGTTGCACGGAAGTGATGGATGTACGGCGAACGACGCGGTTTCGGATTTATTGCAGGCCTGCATAAATTTATCGATGTGGCTGAGGCAAACAAAGTGGATAATTTTATGCATTGCCCATGTGTTGGTTGTTGAAATGGGAAGGAGTACTCTAGCTCGAAAGTCATTCATCTCCACTTGCTTTAGAGAGGTTTCATGCCCACATATTATTGTTGGACCATGCACGGAGAAAGAAGAGTTACGATGGAAGACAATGAAGAAGAAGATGATGATGACAACTATCATATGTTCACTGAAGAACACGGTGATACTACAATGGAAGACAATGAAGAAGAAGGAGGTGAAGAACAACCGGCATCAGATGAGCCCGCTGATAGTCTTGGTCGGGTCATTTGTGATGCAAAGAGAGAATGCGATACACAAAAGGAGAAGCTGAAGTTGGAGGCTATGCTAAAGGATCATAAAAAGTTGTTGTACCCAAATTGCGAAGATGGCAGCACAAAGCTTGCTACCACACTGGAACTGTTGAAATGGAAGGAAGAAACTGGTTTATCTGACAAGGGATTTGAGAAGTTACTGAAAATATTGAAGCCGGAGCTTCCAAAGGATAACGAATTGCACGAGACTACATACGAAGCAAAGAAGGCTATCTGCCCTCTTGGATTAGATGTGCAGAAGATACATGCATGCATTAATGACTGCATCCTGTACCGCGGTGAGAAGTACGAGAATATGGATAAATGCCCGGTATGCACTGCAAGTCGGTACAAGATCAGGCAGGATGACCTTGGTGATGTTGAGGGCGATAACGAGCCCCTCAGGAAGAAGGTTCCTACTAAGGTTATGTGGTATGCTCCTATAATACCACAGTTGAAACGTCTGTTCAGAAACAATGAGCATGCCAAGTTGATGTGATGGCACAAAGACGAGCGTAAGAAAGACGGGAAAAAGTTGAGACACCTCGCAGATGGGTCGCAGTGGAGGAAAATCGAGAGGGAGTGGCCGGATTTTGCACATGACCCAAGGAACTTATGGCTTGAGCTGCAGTCACAGTACCTGGCCCATGACTCTATGTATCTACAACCTTCCTCCTTGGTTGTGCATGAAGCGGAAGTTCATTATGATGCCAGTGCTCATCCAAGGACCGAAGCAACCCGACAACGACATTGATGTGTACCTAAGGCCATTAGTTGATGAAATTTTGCAGCCGTGGGCCAAACCAGGTGTACGTGTGTGGGATGAGCACAAACAACATGAATTTGACCTACGAGCATTGTTGTTCGTAACCATCAATGATTGGCATGCTCTTGGTAACATTTCAGGACAGTCAAACAAGGGATACAATGCATGCACGCACTGTTTAGATAAGACTAAAGGTACATATTTGGAAAAATCTAAGAAGGTTGTCTACGTGGGGTGTCGTCAATTTCTACCGACCAATCATCCTGTAATAAAGAAAGGCAAGCATTTCAACGGTGAGGCAGATCGTCAGAAGAAGCCTAACCTCCCTACTGGTGATGAGTTATTGGCTATGGTCAAGGATTTGTATCAAATAGTAATCTTTGGAAAGGGTCCTGGTGGTCAATCTGTTCCGAAAGACGACATTACCGGACACGTCCCCATGTGGAAAAATAAATATTTTATTTTGGGGGCTACCCTATTGGAAACACCTAGAGGTCCGGTCTTCAATCGACGTGATGCACGTGACGAAGAATCTTTGTGTGAACCTGCTAGGCTTCTTGGGCGTGTATGGAAAGACAAAAGATACAACATAAGCACGGGAGGAGCAGCAACGTATGAAAGACCCATACGACAAGAAGACTGATAAAGGGCGTCAATACTTCAGCAGCTACGCTCTTAGCAAAGCAGAGAAGGAAATCTTTTTTGAATGTCTGAGCAGTATGAAGGTCCCCGCTGGCTTCTCGTCTGATATAAAGGGAATAATAAATATGGCAGAGAAAAAATTCCAGAACCTGAAGTCTCATGATTGCCACGTGATTATGACGCAGTTGCTTCTGGTTGCATTGAGGGGGCTTCTACGAGAAAATGTTCGATTACCTATTGTGATGTTATGTGCATTCCTCAATGCAATATCTCAGAAGGTAATCGATCGAGAACGTATGGAAAGGCTAAAGAAGGATGTGGTCCAATGTCTTGTCAGTTTTGAGTTGGTGTTCCCCCCCCCCTTCTTCAATATTATGATGCATCTCCTGGTTCACCTAGTCGATGAGATTTCCATTCTCGGTCCTGTATTTCAACACAATATGTTCCCCTTCGAGAGGTTCATGGGAGTCCTAAATAAATATGTTCATAACCGCGCTAGGCCAGAAGGAAGCATCTCCAAGGGCTATGGAACAGAGGAGGTCATTGGGTTCAGTGTAGACTTTCTTCCTGACCTTAAGCCGATTGATATTCCTGAATCGCGGCATGAGGGGAGACTGAGTGGAAAAGGCACACTAGGAAAGAAAGCAGTGATATGTAGGGACGGGCATTCTTTCACTCAAGCACACTACACAGTTTTGAAAAGTTCCACCTTCGTGGCTTCGTATATCGAGGAGCACAAGAATTTTGTATGCTCCGAGTTCCCGGGGAAGGCTATCTCCTGGATTGAAGAAAAACACATGGATACTTTCGGCAGTTGGTTGCGAGCACGTCTCATGAATGACAACACTGTTGGAGATCAACTCTACTTCTTGTCCGCGTCACCTTCTTCGGCTGTATTACATTTCCAAGGGTACGAGATAAAAATTAATACTTTTTACACGACTGCCCAAGATAAAAAGAGCACCAACCAAAACAGTGATGTCTGCTATGATGCCGCAGACGATAATGGGAAAAAGGACACATGCTATGATTACATAGAGGATATATGGGAACTTGACTACAGACCTACTTTGATGGTCCCTTTGTTTCGGTGTAGTTGGGTGAACATGAATGTAGAAGGGGTAAAGGTAGACCAGTTGTACGGAATGACAACAGTTGTTTTTAAGAATCTTGGTTGCATAGACGAGCCATTCGTCCTAGCCAATGATGTGTCTCAGGTTTTCTACGTGAAAGACATGTCCTCCAGACCAAAAAAAGAAAAAAAATAAGCAAATGAATACATCAGACGATGAGCCAAAGTGTCACATAGTTCTTTCAAGGAAAATAAACATCGTGGGGATCGAGGACAAGACACACATGTCAGCAGATTATAATAAGTTCGATGAAATTCCGCCCTTCATAGTGAGAATTGACCCAAGCATCCCATTAAATAATGAAGATGCTCCATGGTTATGGCCAAAGCGATCATAGGCAACTTTATGTGATGTGTACTAATGTATTAAACTTTATGTGATGTGTACTACTGTATTAAACTTTATGTGATGTGTACTAATGTATTAAACTTAGAGAGAGATTGTCCGTTTTGTACACGAAGTGCATCCAGTTTTTGTCGTAACCCTCTCAACATTTTATCACATGCTATGTGGATGAAATGATGATACCAGGCCAACTTTCAACATTTTCAGAGTTCATTTGTAGTGCTTTTCAATTTCAGGGTCAACTAGCTAAAAAAATAAGTAAATGCACGAAAAATATCAAATGAATTCAGTAATTGTTGAAAATTTGTGATGTGCCTTTGAATGGTGCATTTTGAACACACAAAAAGTATGGAGTTCAAATAAGGTCAAAAGAATGAAATCCCTTTGTAACAGATGAGTTATAGTTCGAAACCTTGATACTTCGAGAGAGATTGTCCGTTTTGTACACGAAGTGCATCCAGTTTTTGTCGTAACCCTCTCAACTTTTTATCACATTCTATGTGGGTGAACTTATGATACCATGCCAACTTTCAACATTTTCAGAGTTCATTTGTAGTGCTTTTCAATTTCAGGGTCAACTAGCTAAAACAATTAAGTAAATGCACGAAAAATATCAAATGAAGTCAGAAATTGTTGAAAATTTGTGATGTGCCTTTGAATGGTGCATTTTGAACACACAAAAAGTATGGAGTTCAAATAAGGTCAAAAGAATGAAATCCCTTTATAACAGATGAGTTATAGTTCGAAACCCTCATACTTCAAGAGAGATTGTCCGTTTTGTACACGAAGTGCATCCAGTTTTTGTCGTAACCCTCTCAACTTTTTATCACATGCTATGTGGGTGAAATGATGATACCATGCCAAATTTCAACATTTTCAGAGTTCATTTGTAGTGCTTTTCAATTTCAGGGTCAACTAGCTAAAAAATTAAGTAAATGCACGAAAAATATCAAATGAAGTCCGAAATTGTTGATTTTTTTATGTGCCTTTGAATGGTGCATTTTGAACACACAAAAAGTATGGAGTTCAAATAAGTTCAAAAGAATGAAATCCCTTTGTAACAAATGAGTTATAGTTCGAAACCATGATACTTCGAGAGAGTTGTCCGTTTTGTACATGAAGTGCAAATAAGTTCAAAGGAATGAAATCCCTTTGTAACAGATGAGTTATAGTTCGAAACCATGATACTTCGAGAGAGTTGTCCGTTTTGTACATGAAGTGCATCGAGTTTTTATCGTAACCCTTCAACTTTTTATCACATGCTATGTGGGTGAAATGATGATACCATGCCAACTTTCAACATTTTCAGAGTTCATTTGTAGTGCTTTTCAATTTTAGGGTCAACTAGCTAAAAAAATAAGTAAATGCACGAAAAATATCAAATGAAGTCAGAAATTGTTGAAATTTTGTGATGTGCCTTTGAATGGTGCATTTTGAACACACAAAAAGTATGGAGTTCAAATAAGTTCAAAAGAATGAAATCCCTTTGTTAAAATCTTAAATAGAAAATGAAAATAAATGAGATAAATTATTAAAGTAAAAATAATGCCGCCTATTGGGCCATCACGACGTGCATACGACTAGAAACCCTACCCGACAGGTGGGCCACGATGCAGGCTCGCGAGCCCAGTAGGCAAAGAGAGGATAGATAGGACCGAAGGCCTGCTTTAGAGAGTAGCTCGATGCAGTTGCTGCGGCGGGGCTTATAAAGTAGTGCGAGCGCCCCTCGCTCGGCGAGGTGGGACTAAACATATGCGCAGCCAGCCGAGGGGCTTTAGCCCCGGGTCGTGGCTAGAACCGGGACTAAAGACCCCCTTTAGTCTCGGGTCTAGCCCCGACCCGGGGCTAAAGCCCCTCGCCTTCCATCCTCCTCGCCTGCCGAAAGCTACCTTTAGCCCCGGGTCGTGGGAAGAACCGGGACTAAAGGGTGGTCTTTAGTCCCGGTTCTTCCCACGACCCACGGCTAAATCCCGTCCTATATAAGCGGGACTTCAATTTTTCCAACCACCACCATCGCCAGTTTCGTTTCTTCCTCCTCGCGCACCGCACGCGACAACGAGCTCGACGCCGCCAGGCTGCCCCGACGTCTGCCTCGCTATCGCCATCGCCGACGCCCATCGTCCTCCTCGCCGGCATCGGATCTCCGTGCGGGCCTCTTCTCCCCCGAGGTGAGTGATACGTCCATTTTGCATCATGCTTTCATGTTGATATTTGTCGCTTTATGGACTGCTATTACACTTTGTGGTACCATACTTATGCCTTTTCTCTCTTATTTTACAAGGTTTATTTGAAGAGGGAGAATACCAACAGCTGGAATTCTGGAATGGAAAAGGAGCAAGTCTGAGTCCTCTATTCTGCGCAACTCCAAATGCCCTGAAAATCAACGTGGAATTTTTTGGGAATATATAAAAAATATTGGGTGAAAGAAGTGCCAGAGGGGACCTGCCAGGGGCCCACAATCCTGGTGGCCGCGGCCTGCCCCCCTGGCCGCGGCAACAGGGTTTGTGGGCACCCTGGTGGCCCACTGTCCCCCCTCTTCTGCTATATGAAGGGTTTCGTCCGGAAAAAAATCAGGGCGGAGCTTTTTCGTGGATTCTCCGCCGCCACGAGGCGGAACTTGAGCAGAACCAATCTAGAGCTCCGGTAGGACGATCCTACCGGGGAAACTTCCCTCCCGGAGGGGGAAATCGTCGCCATCGTCATCACCAACACTCCTGTCATCGGAGGGGACTCATCTCCATCAACATATTCATCAACACCATCTCATCTCCAAACCCTAGTTCATCACTTGTAACCAATCTCCGTCTCGCGACTCCGATTGGTACTTGTAAGGTTGCTAGTAGTGTTGATTACTATTTGTAGTTGATGCTAGTTGGATTACTTGGTGGAAGAGTTTATGTTCAGATCCTTGATGCTACTCATTACACCTCTGATCATGATTATGATTATGCTTTGTGAGTAGTTACTTTTGTTCCTGAGGACATGCGATAAGTCATGCTAATCATAGTCATATGAATTTGGTATTCGTTCAGTATTTTGATATGTTGTATGTTGTTTTTCCTCTAGTGGTGTTATGTGAACGTCGACTACATAATACTTCACCATATTTGGGCCTAGAGGAAGGCATTGGGAGTAGTAAGTAGATGATGGGTTGCTAGAGTGACAGAAGCTTAAACCCCAGTCTATGTGTTGCTTCGAAAGGGGCTGATTTGGATCCACTAGTTTAATGCTATGGTTAGACATTGTCTTAGTTCTTCTTTCGTAGTTGCAGATGCTTGCGAGAGTGGTTAATCATAAGTGGGACGCTTGTCCAAGTAAAATCAGTACCCAAGTGCCGGTCCACCCACATGTCAAACTATAAAAGTAACGAACGTGAATCATATGAACATGATGAAACTAGCATGACAGAAATTCCCGTGTGTCCTCGGGAGCGTTTTTCCTCATATAAGACTTTGTTCAGGCTTGTCCCTTGCTACAAAAGGGATTGGGACACTTTGCTGCACCGTTGCTACTACTTGTTACTTGTTACTTTACACCTGCTACGTTTCACATCACTACACCATCACTTGTTACCGCTACTTTCAGTGCTTGTAGTTATTACCTTGCTAAAAACCATTTATGAGAGGCTTCTGCTCCTCGTTGGGTTCGACACTCTTACTTATCGAAAAGATTACGATTGATCCCCTATACTTGTGGGTCATCGGTGAGCCACCGTCCCTCTTCTCCCTCTCCTCGTGAGGCCGCGGCCGACGAGCTCGACCGCGCGCCGGCCATTGCTGCCATGGCCTCCCCTCCCCGAACCCATCCCCACCTAGCCACCACCGGAGATGCCCGATCCATCTCCGGCGTAGGAGCCCCACCGCGCCCCATCCATCTCTGAGGTTAGATCCACCTGTGTCGTACGTATATACACACACACGTACACGTACACACACACTCTCTGAAACAGAAAATTAGGATTATTGTTTTAGGTAATTATAAGTGTTCATATTGTTTTAGTTAATTAAGTTTGTGTGCATATATTGTTTCTGGTAATTAAGTGTTTCATATTAATTGTTTTAGTTAATTTAGTTGTTTTGGTTGTTTAGTTTTTTTGCAAAAGTTTGATGAGAATTTTGACATTGGCAAAAGTTTGTTATGTATTTGCAACTAATTACTAGCTCCCTCCGTTCCTAAATATAAGTCTTTTTAGAGAGGTTACATTAGTGGACTACATATACGGATGTATATATATAGACATACTTTAGAGTATGTGTTCACTCATTTTGCTCTATATGTAGTTTTCAGATGAAATCTTTAAAAGGTCTTATATTTTGGAACGGAAGGAGAGTAAAAACTTAAATTTTTCTATTAAATAGTAGGAATTTAAATAGTAGGACATACAATGCCCGGCCAGCATCATCGTCGTTGACTCGGTGGCGGCCACTTGCTTGATATGCGCCAGCGTGTGCGGGACTGGGCTCCGCCGGGCTAGCACTGGGAGGAGTTACCTTCCGGGGCGCGCAGCTTGGTGAGGAACCAGGCTCCCGTCGTCAACCCGGAGCTTCTTTGGTGGCGGTCGCAGGGGCCACAAAGGGTGCTGCCCCCCGAGGAGGAGGTACGTCCCCGTGTCGGGGAGGAGGACGAGCACGTCCGTCGCTACATGGAGGCGTGATACGTCTCCAACGTATCTATAATTTTTTATGGTTTCATGCTATTATCTTGTCAAACTTTGGATGTTTTGTATGCCTTTTATATCTTTTCTGGGACTAACCTATTAACTCGGTGCCAAGTGCCAATCCTGTTTTTTCCGTGTTTTTGACCCTTTTCATAGGAGGATTTTAAACGGAGTCCAAACATAATAAAACTTCCGAAAAGATTTTTTCCGAAACAGAAGACGATCGGGAGACTTGAGAACCAAGGCAGAGGGTCACCAGGGACCCCACAAGCCCTCATGGCGCGGCCAGGGGGGCCCACACCTCCCAGGCTTCTGGGCTCCCTGGGCCTCCTCTGCCCTAGCTCCTTCGCCTATATATTCCCTAAAATCCCAGAAAAAATCGAGAGAGCCACGAAAATACTTTTCTACCGCCGCAAGCTTCTGTCTCCGCAAGATCCCATCTGGGGCACGTTCTGGTGCCCTACCGGGGGGATTCGGATACGAAGGGCTTCTTCATCAACACCATGACCTCTCCGATGATGCGTGAGTAGTTCACCATAGACCTACGGGTCCATAGCTAGTAGCTAGATGGCTTCTTCTCTCTCTTGGATCTTCAATACAGAGTTCTCCATGATCTTCATGGACATCTATCTGATGTAATCTTCTTTTGCGGTGTGTTTGTCAAGATCCGATGAATTGTGGATTTATGATCAGATTATCTATGAATCTTATTTGAGTTTCTTCTGATCTCTTATATGCATGATTTCATATCCTTGTAATTCTCTTCGAGTTGTGGGTTTTGTTTGGCCAATTTGTTCTATGATTCTTGCAATGGGAGAAGTGCTTGGTTTTGGGTTCATACTGTGCGGTGACCTCACCTAGTGACAGAAGGGGTAGCGAGGCACCCATCGTGTTGTTGCCATCAAGGGTAAAAAGATGGGGTTTTCATCATTGATTTGAGTTTATCCCTCTACATCATGTCATCTTGGGTAAGGCGTTACTTTGTTTGTCATGAACTCAATACACTAGATGCATGCTGAATAGCGGTCGATGTGTGGAGTAATAGTAGTAGATGCAGAAAGTATCGGTCTACTTGTCTCGGACGTGATACATATATGTATGATCATTGCCTTAGATATCGTCATGACTTTGCGCGGTTCTATCAATTGCTCGACAGTAATTTGTTCACCCACCGTAATATTTGCTATTTTCAGAGAAGCCTCTAGTGAACACTATGGCCTTCGGGTCTACTTCACATCATATTTTCAGCCTTACACTTTTACTTCGTTGCACTTTCCGCCTTCAGATCTCACTTTGTAATCAATCTTGAAGGGATTGACAACCCCTTTATAGCGTTGGGTGCAAGCTCTTCTGTGTTTGCGCAGGTACTCTGGACTTTATGCGATTCTCCTGCTAGATTGATACCTTGGTTCTCAAACTGAGGGAAATACTTACTGCTCATGTGCTGCTTCAGCCTTTCCTCTTCAAGGGAAAAACCAACGCAAGCCAAGTCTCCGTCAACGTGCCAATTTCTGGCACCGTTGTCTGTTGCCGTAGCAGAAGAATTTATGGCGCCGTTGCCGGCGAGGATCAAGTCAAGAACTCATCCAAGTAAGTGTCGCAAACTCATCTCTTGCATTTACTTTTTTGCCTCTCGTTTTCCTCTCCCCCACTTCTGAAAACAAAAATTTACAAAAATATTTTCCTTTTTCGTTTGCCCTTTTTCTCTTGCTTTATTTGCCTGTGTGCTATGTGCCTTCAATATGATTGCATCTTCGCTAGCTGAAAATTTAGTGATATGGATCCTCATCCACTTGCTAATCTCTTTAAGAGATCCAACTATGTTTATCCAATTGCTAGTGAGTTGAGTGCACTTGACTATATTTATGGAGTTTTGCTTGAGATGCGTGAATCTGAAAATCGTGATGAAGAAATTTATGAAGTGATTCACGAGGGCTCCTTGAATGAAAAGCATGATTGCAATGGTTTCACTATAAATCCTATTAGTGTCAATCATGCTAAAAATATGCAAAACCCTAAGCTCGGGGATGCTAGTTTTGCTATGTCCTCTACTTGTTGCAATGATCATGAATGGGGTGATGATTTTTCTTATGGTCTTGAAAATTTGTTTAAGCCTAATGATGAATATGATGTTTGCAATAAGATTGAAAGTGGGTTTGGAGAAGTCATGACTTTAGTTGTTGATAATCCCACTATTTTTGAAGAGTGTCAACTTTGCATGTATGTGGATCATGAAAAGAATATCCTTTGTGATAGCTATGTTGTTGAATTTGATTATGATCCCACATGTAATTGCTATGAGAGAGGAAAATATTGTGGTAGAAACTTTCATGTTACCAAATTACCTCTCGTTATGTTGAGATCGCTATTGTCTCTTTCTTCTTCCTTGCATTTGGTAACCATTGGTTGTCTGGCCAATTTGTTTTCCTATAAAATGCCTATGCATAGGAAGTATGTTAGACTTAGATGTGATTTTCACATGCTTTATGATGCTCTCGTTGTGCTTCAATTCTTGTCTTTTATGTGAGCATCATTGAATTATCAATGCCTAGCTAAGGGCGTTAAACAATAGCGCTTGTTGGGAGGCAACCCAATGAATTTATCTTTTTCTTTCTGTTTTGTTGCGTCCACACCATCATAATTCAGTTATGATAGTGTCTTTTGTGTTTCTTTTTGTGTTTTAGCCAAGCAAAACCTTTATGACTAGTCTTGGTGATGGTTGTTTGATCCTGCTGGAAAAAGATAGAAACGTTTCGCTCACGAGATTATTTTTCATTTCTATTCGGAAAAAGCTTTTGAGTTGATTCTTTTTGCTGCTGGTTTATATGCCTTTTTCCCAGGTAGTCGTAATTTTTCAGAATTTTTGAGGTAACACAAGTATACGAAGTATACAGATTGCTACAGACTGGTCTATTTTTGTTGAGTTGGTTGCTTGTTTTGATGAAACTATGGATAGTATCGGGGGTTACTAGCCATCGAAAAGTGAGAATACATTAATCTAACACCAATATAAATAGAAATCAAGATTGCTACAGTACCTAAAGAGGTGGTAGTTTGTTTTCTTGTGCTAATGATATCACGAGTTTCTGTTTAAGTTTTGTGTTGTGAAGTTTTCAAGTTTTGGGTGATATTCTCATGGACAGAGGGATAGAGAGTGGAAAGAGCTCAAGCTTGGGGATTCCCAAGGCATCCCAAGCAAATTCAAGGACATCAAAAAGCCTAAGCTTGGGGATGCCCCGGGAAGGCATCCCCTCTTTCGTCTTCAATCCATCGGTAACATTACTTGGAGCTATATTTTTATTCACCACATGATATGTGTTTTTCTTGGAGCGTCTTGTATCGTAGGAGTCTTTTCATTTTGTTGTGTCACAATCATCCTTGCTGCACACCTTTTGAGAGAGACATGCACTCATCGTGAATTTGCTAGAATGCTCATTGTGCTTCACTTATATCTTTTGAGCCTAGATAATTTTTCTCTATGTGCTTCACTTAGATCTTTTAGAGCACGGCAGTGCGTGACTTGGTAGTTGGTTTGTGCTATGAAAGTAGTCCCAAAGGTGATAGGTACCCAAAGAGGATACAAAAACTTCCATCTTCATGTGCATTGAGTAGAAAGAGAAGTTTGATTCCTCTCAATTAGTTTTGAGACGTGGATTTGGTAATATTAAAGAGTTATGTTAGTAGGGTGTTGTGCATCTATAAATACTTGTGTTGAAGTTAGTGATTCCCGTAACATGCACGTATGGTGAACCGCTATGTTAGGAAGTCGGAGCATAATTGATCTATTGATTGTCATCCTTTGTGTTGAGGTCGGGATCGCGGGATGGTTTACACCTACCAACCCTTCCCCTAGGAGTATGCATTTAGCACTTTTTTTTGATTACTAATAAAAACTTTCGCAATAAGTATGTGAGTTCTTCACGACTAATGTGAGTCCATGGTATAGATGCACTTTCACCTTCCAGCATTGCTAGCCTCTCTAGTACCGCGCAGTTTTCGCCGGTGCACAAACCCACCATATGCCTTCCTCAAAACAGCCACCATACCTACCTACTATGGCATTTTCATAGACATTCCGAGATATATTGCCATGCAACTCCCACCGTTCCGTCTCATGACTTGTGTCGTCACTCTCATATTTCCATTGCATGATCATAAGATAGCTAGCGAGATGTTTCAACATCATACGCTAAGCTAGATCGTTGCACATCTCGGTACACTGCCGGAGGCATTTCCTATAGAGTCATCATCGTTCTGAGCTTTGAGGTGTGAGTAAATAAAAGTGTGATGATCATCATTATTAGAGCATTTCCCATGTGAGGAAATAAAAAAAAGAGGCCAAAGTTTCCCGCATAAAAAAAAGAGAGGCCAAAGAGCCCAAATAAAAAAAAGGAGAGAAGGGACATTGCAACTATCTTTTTCCATAGTTGTTCTTCATGATTGAGAGCCTCTTGTTTTGTCACCACCATATACTAGTGGGAATCTTTATTATATAACTTGGCTTGTATATTCCAAGGATGGGCTTCCTCAAATTTCCCTAGGTCTTCGTGGGCATGCAAGTTGGATGCACACCCACTAGTTCTCCTTTTGAGCTTTCACATACTTATAGCTCTCGTGCATCCTTTGTATGGCAATCCCTACTCATTCACATTGATATCTATTAATGGGCATCTCCATAACCCTTTGATACGCCGAGTCAATGTGACCATCTCCTCCTTTTTTGTCTCACAACCAACACCACACTCTATTCCACCTATAGTGGTATATCCATGGCTCGCGCTCATGTATTCTGTGATAGTTGTAAAAAGTTTAAGAAAGTAAGAGTGCGAAAACAATTACTTGGCCAATACCGGGGTTGTGCATGATTTAAATTAGTTGTGTGGGGATGATGGAGCATACCCAGACTATATGATTTTGTAGGGATAACTTTCTTTGGCCTTGTTATTTCAAAGTTCATGACTACCTTCCTAGTTTGCTTGAAGTATTATTGTTTTCATGTCAAAAGCAAACTATTGTTTTGAATCTTATGGATCTGAACATTCATGTCACATGAAAGAAGTTACAAAGGACAACTATGCTAGGTAGCATTCCACATCAAAAATTCAGTCTTTATCACTTCCCTACTCGAGGACGAGCACGAGTTAATCTTGGGGATGCTTGATACGTCTCCAACGTATCTATAATTTTTGATAGTTTCATGCTATTATCTTGTCAAACTTTGGATGTTTTGTATGCCTTTTATATCTTTTTTGGGACTAACCTATTAACTCAGTGCCAAGTGCCAGTTCCTGTTTTTCCGTGTTTTTGGCCCTTTCCAGAGGAGGATTTTAAACGGAGTCCAAACAGAATAAAATTTCCGAAAAGATTTTTTCCGAAATAGAAGACGATTGGGAGACTTGAGAACCAAAGCAGAGGGTCACTAGGGACCCCACAAGCCCTCATGGCGCGGCAGGTGGGCCTGCGCCTCCCAGGCTTGTGGGCTCCCCGGGCCTCCTCTGCCCTAGCTCCTTCACCTATATATTCCCTAAATTCCGAGAAACAATCAAGAGAGCCACGAAAATACTTTTCCGCCGCCGCAAGCTTCTCTCTCCGCAAGATCCCATCTGGGGCACGTTCTGGTGCCCTGCCAGAGGGGGGATTCGGATACGGAGGGCTTCTTCATCAACACCATGACCTCTCCGATGATGCGTGAGTAGTTCACCATAGACCTACGGGTCCATAGCTAGTAGCTACATGGCTTCTTCTCTCCCTTGGATCTTCAATACAAAGTTCTCCATGATCTTCATGGAGATCTATCCGATGTAATCTTCTTATGCGGTGTGTTTGTCGAGATCCGATGAATTGTGGTTTATGATCAGATTATCTATGTATCTTATTTGAGTTTCTTATTATTTCTTATATGCATGATTTAATATCCTTGTAATTCTCTTTGAGTTGTGGGTTTTGTTTGGCCAACTTGATCTATGATTCTTGCAATCGGACAAGTGCTTGGTTTTTGGTTCATACCATGTTGTGACCTCACCCAGTGACAGAAGGGGTAGCGAGGCACACATCATGTTGTTGCCATCAACGGTAAAAAGATGGGGTTTTCATCATTGGTTTGAGTTTATCCCTCTACATCATGTCATCTTGCTTAAGGCATTACTCTGTTCGTCATGAACTCAATACACTAGATGCATGCTAGATTGAGATTGATGTGTGGAGTAACAGTAGTAGATGCAGAAAGTATCGGTCTACTTGTCTCGGACGTGATGCCTATATGTATGATCATTGCCTTAGATATCATCATGACTTTGCGCGGTTCTATCAATTGCTCGACAGTAATTTGTTCACCCACCGTAATATTTGCTATTTTGAGAGAAGCCTCTAGTGAACACTATGGCCCCCGGGTCTACTTCACATCATATTTTTAGCCTTACACTTTTACTTCATTGCACTTTCCACCTTTAGATCTCACTTTGCAATCAATCTTGAAGGGATTGACAACCCCTTTATAGCGTTGGGTGCAAGCTCTTTTGTGTTTGTGCAGGTACTCTAGACTTGACGCGATTGTCCTACTGGATTTATACCTTGGTTCTCAAACTGAGGGAAATACTTACTGCTCCTGTGCTGCATCACCCTTTCCTCTTCAAGGGAAAAACCAGCGCAAGCCAAGTCTCCGTCAACGTGCCAATTTATGGCGCTGTTGTTTGTTGCCGTAGCAAGGAGTTGGATGCCAGGTTCGACAGGATCTGGCAGGTTCTTTGGGGATCTCACCGGAGCTATGATCCGGTGATGGTCCCTACTCTTTGGGTGTCCACCGCCCGCGCCTCAGTAGTACGACGACTCTTTGTTGACTCATCAGTCGTTATTATATTCGATGTATTACTGTATTCGAGAGATGTATTATTTATGTATTCTAGATTATATATTCGATAATATTAAGTGGATTATTCGATGATGCATTAATTAAGTGGATTATTAGATGTATATATATATATAGTTTTAGTTTTTAGTTAATTTAGTTTTTTATGTTTAATTAATTTGTAGATACTATGGATCCACACGGAAGAGACGAATATTAGGAAGACGTGATGCATGGTGTCATCCGCGGGGATGATATTTTAGTTGGCGATGTCGATGTCACTAATCAGTTTCCGAACGAGTCCGGCGAGGGAGATGAGTCTCTCAACACACAATGTAGAAGCTCCGGTGAGGTAGATGCCCACGCCTCGGGCGAGGGAGGAATCGGCAGCTCCAATGAGGAAGAAGCTGAAGAGGGCGAAGCCGACCGCTCCGTCGAGGTGCATATATATATTAATAAATTAATCCTCTGCTATATTTATACATATATTAACACGATTTCTTTTAGCCCTCCGGATCGAGCAAAACTTCAGTACGTACGAAACGAGGCCCAACCAAGAAGCTGGATGACGGTCAGAGGTACAGAATCGAAACAGTCTTAGATGCCGGGGAACCAATTGCTCCCGCAGATGTAAAGCAAAAGTTTGTGAAGCCATGCGGAGTTGTTGTTAGGGACTACATCCCTATCACAATTCGAGAATGGATTAAGCCAAAGGATGAGGAAGGAGTCTCATATGTCGGCACAGCAGCCAAAGAAAACCTTTGGAGAAAGCTCATGCTTAATTTCACCCTGCCGGTGCCAGAGGTGGATCCAGATGAGGAGGATCCAAATGAGGAGGAAATGAATAGGCGAAAAGAGGCCCTAGAGAAAAAAAAGTCAAGGAGTGGGTTCTTAAGAAGATGCCCGATCTATTCAGGGGCTGGAAAAAAAGATTGCACAACGAATTTATCTTGAAAGAGAAGACTCCAGATTTCGATCACGGCTATGATAAGATAAAAAAACTACTGGGCTGAATTTGTGACGTACAAGAAATTGGAGGACGCCTTGAAAAAGTCCGAAAAAAATAGGGCGAATGCAGGCAAGAAGAAGTACCACCACATTATGGGGCCTGGTGGCTACGACGCTAAGATGGCTAAGTGGGAAGCACTTGAGGCATCATATCTGGAAAAAATAATCACTCTTGAGCCCTTAAGATGGCTCCCACGAGGAAGAATATGGTTTTACGGGCATGGGGGCACGTTGGACGAAGAAGGAAAGGCAGTATATAACCAAAGACACACAGATAACCCCCTACCCATCGAGGAGATTAGACATGCAGTACATGATGTTGAAGAGGGAGTGTTCGTTCCCGATATAGAGAACGACGAGCTCACATGCGCCCTTGGGAATAAGGAACACAAAGTGCGAGCACGAGGCTTACCAGCCTCCCCGCCGTGGACGCTTGCGTTTTCCGAGAAAAGAAAGAGATTTCCCGATAGAAGCCATCACAGGAGAAAGGAAAAGGAGGCAGCTAAGAAAGCGGCTGCTCCAAACCGGCTGCGTAATGTAGAAGAAGAAGTAGAGCTTCTGCAGCAGGATCAAATCGAGAGACAGCAAGGTAGCGACTGATACGTCTCCAACGTATCTATAATTTTTGATGGTTTCATGTTGTTATCTTGTCAACTTTGGATGTTTTATATACCTTTTATATCTTTTATGGGACTAACTTATTTATTCAGAGCCAAGTGCCAGTTCCTATTTTTTCTGTGTTTTTGACTCTTTTCAGATCTGATTTTGGAACGGAGTCCAAATGGAATAAAATCCCCAAAATAAATTTTTCCAGAACAGAAGAAGATCGGGGGACTTGAGGGCCAAGGCAGGAGGCCCATAGGGAGCCCACAAGCCCTGAAGCCGCGGCTAGGGGGGCCCGTGGCGACCAGGCTTGTGGGCTCCCTGGCGCTCCCCTGCCCTAGCTCTTTCACCTATATATTCCCTAAAATCCCAGATAAAATCAAGGCGTCCACGAAACCACTTTTGCGCCGCCGCAAGCTTCCGTTTCCGCGAGATCTCATCTGGAGACCCTTCCCGGTGCCCTGCCGGAGGGGACTTTGGAGTTGGATGGCTTCTACATCAACATCATTGCCTCTCCAATGACTCGTGAGTAGTCCACTTTA
Source organism: Hordeum vulgare subsp. vulgare (assembly GCF_904849725.1). NCBI lineage: Eukaryota > Viridiplantae > Streptophyta > Magnoliopsida > Poales > Poaceae > Hordeum > Hordeum vulgare. The sequence goes on along the minus strand of NC_058524.1, from coordinate 385,530,126 downwards.
GACCTACGGGTTCGTAGTTAGTATCTAGATGGCTTCTTCTCTCTCTTGGATCTTCAATACAAAGTTCTCCATGATCTTCATGGAGATCTATCCGATGTAATACTCTTTGGCGGTGTGTTTGTCGAGATCGGATGAATTGTGGATTTTTGATCAGATTATCTATGAATTATATTTGAGTCTTTGCTGATTTCTTATACGCATGATTTGATATCCTTGTAAGTCTCTCCGAGTCTTGGGTTTTGTTTGGCCAACTAGATCTATGATTCTTGCAATGGGAGAAGTGCTTGGTTTTGGGTTCATACCGTGCGGTGACCTTTCCCAGTGACAGAAGGGGCAGCAAGGCACGCATCGTGTTGTTGCCATCAAGGGTAACAAGATGGCTTTCATCATAGATTTGAGATTGTCCATCTACATCATGTCATCTTGCTTAAGGCGTTACTCTGTTCTTATGAACTCAATACACTAGATGCATGCTGGATAGCGGTCGACGTGTGGAGTAATAGTAGTAGATGCAGAAAGTATCGGTCTACTTGTTTTGGACGTGATGCCTATAGATATGATCATTGCCATAGATAACGGCATGACTTTGCGCGGTTCTATCAATTGCTCGACAGTAATTCGTTCACCCAACGTCTACTTGCTTTCATGAGAGAAGCCACTAGTGAACACTACGGTCCCGGGGTCTATTCACAACTATCGTCTCCACTTTTACTTTTACTTTGCTTTTGTTTACTTTTTGCTTTCAGTTCTCACTTTGCAAACAATCTATAAGGGATTGACAACCCCTTCATAGTGTTGGGTGCAAGCTCTTTGTGTTTGTGCAGGTACTTCGGACTTGACGCGATCCTCCTACTGGATTGATACCTTGGTTCTCAAACTGAGGGAAATACTTACCACCGCTGTGCTACATCACCCTTTCCTCTTCAAGGGAACACCAACGCAAGGCTCCAAGGCCGCGGGGGAATCCTTTGCATATTTGCCAAGGAAGTCCCTATAGGCGTAGCCTGTAGCAAAAGGATTCCTGGCGCCGTTGCCAGGGAAGGTCTTTTGTTGCCGTAGCAGCGACCAATCTCAGCGGCTCATGATAGAAGTTGCATCGAATCGGAGAAAGCAGTGTCGCTTCCACGCAGCTCCCGGATGATGGTGATGATGCACCGACCACACGTCCTCCTCGTCACTACCCAGTGGATGATATCACCGAGAGCACACATTGTGAGCTAAAGGTGAAAGTTGCTAGCTTGAGGTTGACGGTGGCGGTCGGCATGGCCTTACCAATTGGACCACATCCAACTTGGCAGTGATCTCCGGTTCCACAAGGGTACGATGTCGTCGCGGTGGATGAAGTGATGAAAGATTATGAGGAGCTGAAGCTCGACCACCCTGCAGGTGAAGATAGGGATTTGACTCAACTTGGAGAAGTCAAATCCCAAACCGTTGTATGGCCAAAGCAGGACATCTTCCTTCCAAATTGGACGCCAAGACCACCGACTCCTCATAGCAGCAATACTTCTTCGCCTCCACCTCACCAGTCTCTAGCGCAACCGTCGTCTTCGCTGCCTCACCAATCTCCAGCGCAGCCGTCGTCTTCGCCGCCTCACTAGTCTCCAGCGCAGCCGTCTCACCAGTCTCCAGCGCAGCCGTCGTCTTCGCCGCCTCAGCAGTCTCCACCGCCCCGTCAGCCGTCTCCACCACCCCGTCAGCCATCTCCACCGCGCCGTCAGCCGTCTCCATCCACTCAGGATCAGAGCATAAAGCGGAAACAGACCACCGCTAGTAGTGGCGGTAGAAAGAGGATCCGGTCACCAAAACGTAAGATGTTGCCCCTCCCAACTGTACCTCATAAGAATATGGTGAAGAGACCTTGGGACTATACTGGAGAGGACAGTATTAAGAGGGCAGACGCCCATCATGAGCAGTGGAAGGATAAAGTGGCTAACAAGAATAAACCGAAAGAGCCGGAGTACCCGGCCGCCCAGGAGAGCACGCGCGCGGTAGTGAAAATGCTCGAAAAGCCTTGAAGATCCCCCGCCACCGTTGCCAGCAGACTATGAACACTCTATTATCAAGTCGGTTCACGCAAAAAAGCAGCGGTTGAAGAGTAGTACGTCCAGCGGGCAATTAGTTGCCCAGCTTGGACAATAGAAAAAACAATCGTGCCCCCCACTCAAAGTGTATTCCGATACAAATGTGTGCTCGAGCGGAGCTGCGGTCCAATAGAGGAATGATACAACAGATGTCATCGATCCGGAATTTCTTGCACACTACGGAGAAGCGACCAAGGCTCAAGGCATGTCTATTGATGAGTACTTAACCCATTTGGATGTATTCACTGACTTAGAATACACGTTCCAGTACGGGCGTCCTCTGGTAAAACCCGAGTTAGTCAAAGAGCTACCAACAAAAATAAGAAGAGTGCACGACTGGTACATGCAAGCAAGTGATCAATCGAAAAACTGGCTCTACTTAGCATATGAAGACGAGCATTTCAGGACTAGACGAGGTGTGATTATGATTAAATTCTAAGAATTATTTCAGTTATACAAACAAGACGCCCTCGACAAAACTATCATCAGTTCCTATTGTTTGTAAGCATTATTAATTTATGTCATTAAGTCTTACTCAACTCGTTCTTTCATGTATAATCTTATTCATCACTATATTAATTTTGCAGAATGAAGATTCTCGAATGCAAAAGAGGACAAATCTATGACACTGGGTTCATTGACCCAAATTACAATCATCACCAAAGTGTCGAATAGAATCCCCGCGAGGTAGAGAATAACTTGGTAAAAGCGTTAAGGTTTTGCAGTACCAGAAGGGAAATACTATTTACTTACAACTTCAAGTGAGTGTTATACTATACACACATTCTATTTTCGCTTACTCGATGTTATTATAAGTGTACGTATAATTGACTCGTTATGCACGTGCAGGTTAAACTTTATTTTGTTAATAATTGTACCTGACAAAGGACAAGTAATAGTCATGGACCTGAAACGCACACCCCTCACTTCATGGACAAACATGCAGGAATGCCTCCAGAAGTAATTTCAATCATTATGGCTCTACATTGGCAACTTCTCGTTCATTTCCTGATAGCAACATGAATTAATATAGAACTCCTTTATTCATTTTCTTTTCTTGGCAGGGCTTGGAAACGGTTCACCACCAAGACTCGGGGTGATTGGAAGCCGGAGCTTACATTTAAACAAATAAATGTAAGTAACCACTTGCTAGATCCGCGCATCTCTTTATTCTAGTTTGAATACCATTGCAATTCTTGATTATGTTTTTGATTGAACTCTGTTCTCGTAAAGTGCTTGAGGCAGGAACACGGGAACAATTTACGTGGATACTATGTTTGCGAGTTCATTCGCCAGACGACCCATGCGAAGGGCAAAACCCGGGACCTCAAAAAAATCGAAGTACGATAAACAATACTCATAGCTTTATTTTGTTACCGTGAATTGTGTTCGGTTTCATTGATATATATATTGACCCATTCTTTAAATTAGATCGAACGGTTGCGGGACGGTCATCTACCACAGGAATGTATACGAGCAATTCAAGAGGAAATTGTCGGATTCTTTGATGCAGAGGTCCTAGATCCCAAGGGAGGATACTATTGCCATTCGATGGAAAATATATGAAATGATATAGTGTAAAAAAGATGCATATGTGCATGTAACCCGTGTCTACATTTTGTAAGTACGTTCGACAAAGCACGACGGATGAAATGCATGGTGTAATATATTCGTGACAATGTGCAATGTAGGTGTTCCTTTATTGGTGTTTTTGTGCAATCCAATTTAGTGCAAAACAAAAATTTAAAAAGGCCCAAAACAAATAAATGGGAAAACAGGGGGCAGCAAAATAGCCCCATCCAATTTAGTGCAAAACCCTAAACCCAAAAATTGCTCAAAAAATAGCAAAGAAATAGCCCCGGTTCGTAATACGAACCGGGACTAATACCCCTCCCCCCTCGCTCCCAGTCCCGCCACGTGGAAGGCCATTAGCCTCGGTTCGGGGCCGAACCGGGGCTAGCATTAGTCCCGGTTGATTAGTCCCGGTTCGAGAACGGGGACTAATGGCCCAACCGAACCGGGGCTAAATGCCCTTTTTCTACTAGTGCAAGGGACAAAGAAGAACGTCGACTCGTCTCCCTCCTATATAGATAGTGGGTCGCGGTTGCGCTATTGCTCTTCACCAGAGTTGAGGGGAGAGGAGGCGCGACTCAGCTTGAAGTACCGAGGGCCTTCGTGTCACAGTACGGTGAGGAAGACCTTGGTCGCTGACGACCTGGGGAACGGCAGCAGAGCACTACCACGGGCTGCCTGCTCGAGGGTGGATGAATCTTGCAGGACGGGGCTGGGAAAACAGCCGTAGGTCGGGAACCGGCGGATAGCCGACGGATTCGAGTGAGGACTGCGACAATGGGAGAGTTTGGTCACTGGGTGACTGATACGTCTCCAACGTATCTATAATTATTGATGGTTTCATGCTATTATCTTGTCAAACTTTGGATGTTTTGTATGCTTTTTTTAATCTTTTTTGGGACTAACTTATTAACTCAGTGCCAAGTGCCACTTCCTGTTTTTTCCGTGTTCTTGACCCTTTTCAGAGGAGGATTTTAAACTGTGTCCAAACGGAATAAAACTTCTGAAAATATTTTTTTGGGAACAGAAGATACGCGTCAGACTTGAGAACCAAGGCACGGGCCAGCAGGGGACCCCACAAGCCCCCTAGCGAGGCCACGGGGGGCCACGCCTAGAAGGCTTGTGGGCCCCCTGTGGCACGTCTGCCCTACCTCTTCCGCCTATAAATCCAGAAAAATTCCAAAACTGCCGCAGAGATCAACGAAAATACTTTTCCGCCGCCGCAAGCTTCTGTCTCCGCAAGATCCCATCTGGGGCACGTTCTGGTGCCCTGCCGGAGGGGGGATTCGGATACGGAGGGCTTCTTCATCAACACCATGACCTCTTCGATGATGCGTGAGTAGTTCACCATAGACCTTCGGGTCCATAGCTAGTAGCTAGATGGCTTCTTCTCTCTCTTGGATCTTCAATACAAACTTCTCCATGATCTTCATGGATATCTATCCGATGTAATCTTCTTTTGTGGTGTGTTTTTCGAGATCCGATGAATTTTTGATTTATGATCAGATTATCTATGAATCTTATTTGAGTTTCTTCTGATCTCTCTTATGCATGATTTCATATCCTTGTAATTCTCTTGCCAATTTGTGTTAATCATGCTAAAAATATGCAAAACCCTAAGCTTGGGGATGCTAGTTTTGCTATGTCCACTAGTTGTTGCAATGATCATGATTGGGGTAATGATTTTTCTTATGATTTTGAAAATTTGTTTAAGCCTCATGATGATTATGATATTTGCAATAATATTGAAAGTGGGTTTGGAGAAGTCATGACTTTAGTTGACGATAATCCCACTATTTTTGAAGAGCGTCAACTTTGCATGCATGTGGATCATGAAAATAATATCCTATGTGATAGCTATATTGTTGAATTTGATTATGATCCCACATGTAGTTGTTATGAGAGAGGAAAATATTGTGGTAGAAACTTTCATTTCACTAAATCACCTCTCGTTATGTTGAGATTGCTATTGTCTCTTTCTTCTTCCTTGCATTTGGTAACTATTGGTTGTCTTGCCAATTTGTTCTCCTATAAAATTCTTATACATAGGATGTATGTTAGACTTTGATGTGATTTTCAAATGCTTGACGATGGTCTCGTTGTGCTTCAATTCTTGTCTTTTATGTGAGCATCATTGAATTATCAATGCCTAGCTAAGGGCGTTAAACAATAGCGCTTGTTGGGAGGCAACCCAATGAATTTATCTTTTTCTTTCTGTTTTGTTGCGTCCACACCATCATAATTCTGTTATGATTGTGTTTTTTGTGTTTCTTTTCGTGTTTGAGCCAAGCAAAACCTTTGTGACTAGTCTTGGTGATGGTTGTTTGATCCTGCTGGAAAAAGACAGAAACTTTTCGCTCACGAGATTATTTTTCATTTTTATTCAGAAAGAGATTTTGAGTTGATTCTTTTTTCTGCTGGTTGATATGCCTTTTTCCCAGGCAGTCATAATTGTTCAGAATTTTTGAGGTACCAGAAGTATACAAAGTATACAGATTGCTACAGATTGGTCTGTTTTTGACAGATTCTGTTTTTATTGAGTTGGTTGCTTGTTTTGATGAAACTATGGATAGTATCGGGGGGTACTAGCCATGGAAAAGTGAGAATATAGTAATCTAACACCAATATGAATATAATTCATGTTTGCTACAGTACCTAAGGAGGTGGTAGTTTGTTTTCTTGTGCTAATGATATCACGAGTTTCTGTTTAAGTTTTGTGTTGTAAAGTTTTCAAGTTTTGGGTGATGTTCTCATGGACAAAGGGATAAAGAGTGGAAAGGGATCAAGCTTGGGTATGCCCAAGGCTCCCCAAGCCAAATTCAAGGACACCAAAAAGCCTAAGCTTGGGGATGCCCCAGGAAGGCATCCCCTCTTTCGTCTTCAATCCTTCGGTAACATTACTTGGAGCTATATTTTTATTCACCACATGATATGTGTTTTGCTTGGAGCGTCTTGTATCTTAGAAGCCTTTTCTTTTTGTTGTGTCATAATCATCCTTGCTGCACACCTTTTGAGACAGACATGTACTCATCGTGGATTTGCTAGAATGTTCATCGTGCATCACTTATATCTTTTGAGCTGGATAATTTTGCTCTACGTGCTTCACTTAGATGTTTTAGAGCAGGGCGGTGCTTGACTTGGTAGTTGGTTTGTGCTATGAAAAGTAGTCCCAAAGGTGATAGGTACCCAAAGAGGATACAAAAACCGCAATCTTCATGTGCATTGAGTAGAAAGAAAAGTTTGATTCCTCTCAATTACTTTTGAGACATGGATTTTGTAATATTAAGTGTTATGTTAGTAGGGTGTTGTGAATCTCGAAATACTTGTGTTGAAGTTAGTGATTCCCGTAACATGCACGTACGGTGAACTGCTATGTTAGGAAGTCGGAGCATAATTACTAATAAAAACTTTCGCAACAAGTATGTGAGTTCTTCATGACTAATGTGAGTCCATGGTATAGATGCACTTTCACCTTCCACCATTGCTAGCCTCTCTAGTGTCGCGCAATTTTCACCGGTACACAAACCCACCATATGCCTTCCTCAAAACAGCCACCATACCTCCCTACTATGGCATTTTCATAGCCATTCCGAGATATATTGCCATGCAACTCCCACCGTTCCGTCTCATGACTTGTGCCGTCACTCTCATGTTGCCATTGCATGATCATAAGATACCTAGCGAGATGTTTCAATGTCATACGCCAAGCTAGATCGTTGCACATCCCGGGACACTGCCGGAGGCATTTCCTATAGAGTCGTCATCGTTCTAAGCTTTGAGCTATGAGTAAATAAAAGTGTGATGATCATCATTATTAGAGGATTGTCCCATGTGAGGAAATAAAAAAAGGCCAAAGTTGCCCACATAAAAAAGAGAAAAAAGAGAGGCCCAAGAGCCCAACCAAGTAAAAAAAAGAGATAAAGAGAGAAGGGACAATGCTACTATCCTTTTCCACACTTGTGCTTCATAATAGCACCATGTTCTTCATGATTGAGAGCCTCTCTTTTTGTTACCACCATATACTAGTGGGAATCTTTATTTTATAACTTGGCTTGTATATTCCAATGATGGGCTTCCTTAAAATTGTCCTAGGTCTTCGTGAGCAAGCAAGTTGGATGCACACCCACTAGTTCTCCTTTTGAGCTTTCACATACTTATAGCTCTAGTGCATCCTTTGTATGGAAATCCCTACTCATTCACATTGATATCTATTAATGGGCATCTCCATAGCCCTTTAATACGCCGAGTCAATGTAACGATCTCCTCCCTTTTTTTGTCTCACAACCACCACCACACTCTATTCCACCTATAGTGCTATATCCATGGCTCACGCTCATGTATTGCGTGATAGTTGTAAAAGTTTTGAGAAAGTAAGAGTGCGAAAAAAATTACTTGGCCAATACCGGGGTTGTGCATGATTTAAATTAGTTGTGTGACGAAGATGGAGCATAGCCAGACTATATGATTTTGTAGGGATACCTTTCTTTGGCCTTGTTATTTAGAAAGTTCATGATTACCTTGCTAGTTTGCTTGAAGTATTATTGCTTTCATGTCAATAGCAAACTATTGTTTTGAATCTTACGGATCTAAACATTCATGTCACATGAAAGAAGTTACAAAGAACAACTATGCTAGGTAGAATTCCACATCAAAAATTCAGTCTTTATCACTTCCCTACTCGAGGACGAGCAGGAGTTAAGCTTGGGGATGCTTGATACGTCTCCAACGTATCTATAATTTTTTATGGTTCCATGCTATCATCTTGTCAAACTCTGGATGTTTTGTATGAGTTTTTTATCTTTTTTGGGACTAACTTATTAACTCACTGCCAAGTGCGAGTTCCTGTTTTTTCCGTGTTTTTGACCCTTTTCAGAGAAGGATTTTAAACGTTGTCCAAACGGAATAAAAATTCCGAAAAGATTTTTTCCAGAACAGAAGATATGCGTGAGACTTGAGAACCAAGGCAGGTGCCAGCAGGGGACCCCACAAGCCCACTAGGCGTGGCCAGGGGGGCGCGCCTAGCAGGCTTGTGGCCCCCCTGTGGCACGTCTGCCCTACCCCTTGTGCCTATAAATCCAGAAAAATTCCAAAACTGCCGGAGAGATCAACAAAAATACTTTCCCGGCGCCGCAAGCTTCTGTCTCCGCAAGATCCCATCTAGGGCATGTTCTGGTGCCCTGCGGGAGGGGCGATTCGGATACGGAGGGCTTCTTGATTAACACCGTGACTTCTCCGATGATGTGTGAGTAGTTCACCATAGACCTTCGGGTCCATAGCTAGTAGCTAGGTGGGTTCTTCTCTCTCTTGGATCTTCAATACAAAGCTCTCCTTGATCTTTATGGAGATTTATGCGATGTAATCTTCTTTTGCGATGTGTTTGTTGAGATACGATGAATTGTGGATTTATGATCAGATTATCTATGAATCTTATTTGAGTTTCTTCTGATCTCTCTTATGCATGATTTCATATCCTTGTAATTCTCTTCGAGTTGTGGGTTTTGTTTGGCCAACTTGATCTATGATTCTTGCAATGGGCGAAGTGCTTTGTTTTGGGTTCATACCCTGCGGTGACCTCATCCAGTGACAGAAGGGGTAGCGAGGCACGCATCGTGTTGTTGCCATCAAGGGTAAAAAGATGGGGTTTTCATCATTGGTTTGAGTTTATCCCTCTACATCATGTCATCTTGCTTAAAGCGTTACTCTGTTCGTCATGAACTCAATACACTAGATGCATGCTGGATAGCGGTCGATGTGTGGAGTAATAGTAGTAGATGTAGAAAGTATCGGTCTACTTGTCTCGGACATGATGCCTATATGTATGATCATTGCCTTAGATATCGTCATGACTTTGCGCGGTTCTATCAATTGCTCGACAGTAATTTGTTCACCCATGGTATTATTTGCTATTTTGAGAGAAGCTCCTAGTGAAGACGATGGCCCCCGGGTCTACTTCACACCATATTTTCAGCCTTACAATTTTACTTCGTTGCAGTTTTCGCCTTCAGATCTCACTTTGCAATCAATCTTGAAGGGATTGACAACCCCTTTATAGCGTTGGGTGCAAGCTCTTTTGTGTTTGCGCAGGTACTCTGGACTTGATGCGATTCTCCTACTGGATTGATACCTTGGTTCTCAAACTGAGGGAAATACTTACTGCTCCTGTGCTGCATCGCCCTTTCCTCTTCAAGGGAAAAACCAACGCAAGCTCAAGAGACGACAGAAGGATTTCTATCGCTGTAGCAGCGACACGACACGATGGGTGGCCTGGTCACGGCGACGCATGCCCTGAGCCCGGTGGCTACAAGGGCTTGGGGAGGTCGGGGGCGCGTGGATTGCTTTTGTGTTGAATTTTAGTGGTCATTGCCAAAGTTTGTGAGATGGGAAGCTCATGAGTTTGCTCAGGCTTTGAGCGATCATGAACATTTGGTTTGCCCTTATTCACGTTTCTATAACTATTAGACACATTTTTGTTTTTGCTGACATATTAAATAAATTTTGATTATTGTCCTATTAAAACAACTTATTATCAATTTGACTAACTCAATATGTGTTATAAGTTCTAGTGCTAGTATATTTTAACTACTCCTTTTTATTGGGTTTATACGCTAGGCATATGTTCTCGGGTCACCGATTTGATTAACAAAACATGTATAATATGACATATAAACTTTATTTGACGATGAAACTAAAATGAGAAGGACTTCAGTACAACCCCCCTCCCCATGAAAGTATAAGGGCAGTATGGTCTTTACACATTGTGTACAGTATCTGTTGCTCCCCCGCCCGCACGTCGTACGTCCACCCGCCCGCCCGTCATATGTCCGCCCGTCACGTACGCCACATCAGCCCATGCGTCGGCGGTTGATTTGGAAGAAAAGAAAACAAATACAAACCCTATCTTCTATCTCCGTCACCGGCGTGACTCGACCCCGTACGTCTCCACCGCCATCACGACTCCACCACGCGCGTCTCCGACGCCACCGTTGTGCCACCCCGTACGTCTCCGCCACCGTTACGCCACACCGTCGTCTCCATCGCCGACGTAACTCCCCCCCCCCCCCGTCTCCGTCGTGGTGGACGTGACCACCGACACCAACAAGCCTCCGCCACCGATGCTTCAACGCCGGCGGTTGTAGTGACCAACGCGGCGTGTCCACCTTCAAACAACGATGTTGTAGCCATAGGTGCATCGACGTCGAATGCGACGAACGATGTCGTTTAACCCTTCGACGATCGACAATAAGTTTTTTTTTCATTTAACCCATACAATTTTTCATGATTTCATTGTATGCTTTATGTTGTGGTATTGTGACATTGATAAAACACCTTTTGAAAGGTTTATTCTTAGAGCAAGACACCGAATAGGACGGCAATGACTCTAGTAGTGAGGATGAATCATCTTCATTGAATGCACTTAAATCACCCGGACACAACTATATGAGTCGGGATGAATCATATAGTGGTAATGTAAGTGTTCTGTACGTTGACTAGAAATTATGAAATATAAGCTAATACATTAACACTTACAGTTGCTATTGAATTTAAATAGGTGCATGCCAATGATGACATTGTCGATTACGATATAGATGAACAATCTTATGCTGAATGTGGAATCCAGGTACGTTTCAAATATATTGTATAATTACTAGCATACAAATTGTATTACCACTTGCACTTTTGAATCTGCGCAGAGAAATACGAATGGTGACACTGAGTCAAGAACTTTAGATGATGACAATGATGAGGATGATGACAATGATGAGGATGATGACAATGCATCTAATGAAGGAAATGTGAGCGAAGTAAGTTATAGTACGTGTTCAAATTATTCATGAAAACTAACAACATAGGTACAGACTGACGAACATGGTGATATGTCTTATTTTGCACGGGGGTGTTGATGTTCCTAATGGGAACGATGCGCATGTTGACGATCTTGAGTTTGACCTTGACATCGTCTATGATGAATATCAGCAACAGTCATTGGATAGGCATTGGGAAGTGATGGCCAAGACATTCGGGTCAGAAGGAGAGGCGTACACGTTCTACAACCAGTACGCGAAAGATCGTGGGTTCAGTATCAGGAGGGACTTGAAAAGATTTGCAAAAGGTTCTTCAAAAGTTTTGCGCTTGAGGAGGTATCTCTGTTCCAGGGCAGGAAAACGACAGGCCAAAATTTGTACCATGGAAGGCCGGACCCGCAGACTGAGACCGGAGAGTTGATGCTTCTATGAAGCCCATTTAAAAGTGAACCTTGATAGAAAGAGTGGGCTTTGGTATGTGAGCAGTTTCTTCGATGATCACAACCACATTCTTGCAAAACCGAACGAAGCCCCTTTCCTCCGGTCTCACAATGTGATCAAAGAATTTCAGAAAGCAGAGATATTAGTTACGACAGGAGCTGGGATAAGAAAGCACATTATTTTTGATAACTTTGTGAGCAGGTACGGTTCGTACGCTAAGAAAGGGTTTGGAAGGAGGAAGTTGTATAATATGTGCTATAGGGAGAAGATGAAACTACTTGCCCAGGGTGATGCTGACACTGCTATAGAAATCATGTCGGCTAGAAAGGACAGGGATCCAGATTTCTTCTTTGAGCATACTGTTGACGCAGAAGGTATGTTGAACAACTTGTTATGGTGTGATTCACAATCACGTCGGGATTATCTTGACTATGGTGATGCCACTGTGTTCGGTAGTACGTACACGATGAATAGGTATGGAATGCCGTTTATCCCTTTCATCGGTCTCAACAATCACCGTTGCACTACGGTATTTGCATGCGCCATTGTTTCAGATGAGACTGAAGGTACATATGTTTGGCTGCTAGAGACGTTTTTGAAAGCTCATTGTCAGAAGAAACCCGAGCGTGTAATTACTGATGGAGATGCAGCGATGATAAGGGCTATCAGGAAGCTGCTTCCTGACGTGTGGCATCGTCTATGTTCATGGCATATTGAAAAGAACATGCAGAAACACCTCCACCACAAGTCATTGAAGGAATTCAGGTCACTTTTGTACTACGCCACCACACATACAATTTTCGAGGAGAGATGGGTCCCGTTTGTTCAGAAATGGCAGACGGAGAAAACAAAAACATGGCTCCATGGGATGTACAGGAAGAAGAAGCTTTGGGCTGCATCATATTTGTCTGGTGGGTTATTTGTTGGTATGCGGAGTAATGAGAGGAGCGAGAGCCCGAACTCATGCCTGCACCTACATCTTGACTACGGTATGACAATTGTTGACAGGATTGTACACTATGATAATTGCATTATGCGCGTCCGCGAGAATGGATCGCATGACGATTGCATGGCCTCACAGACTCTACGAGTAATAGTGACTAAGTGTAAGACCATTGAGGTGTTCGTTTCCAAAGCATTCATGAAGGCAAACTTTTACATCTTCTAGGAAGATTTAAAGAAGGTACATCATCTTGAGGTAATTGAAAGATTAAGAGGAGCCGACAGTCATAGATTCGTGGTTGCGTGGAAAGATAACAGGGATCACAGGTTTACTGTGGACTATGCACCAGGTAACTCCGCAAAAACTTTAAAGTGCAGTTGTCGAAGTATGACTCGCAAAGGCCTTCCTTGCAAACATATTCTTCATGTTTTGAATGCACTCAACTTACCTGCAATACCTAAGTGTTGTGTCCTGCGAAGGTTCACAAAGAAAGCAATATCTGGATTGCCCGTGAAGCTCACCAGCGATCTGTGTTCATGGGGTTGGACGGGTACTGAGGCTAGAGCTAGATATAGTACGTTGAGCATTGTATCTACAGAAGCTTCTCATATTGCATGTCATAACACATTCTTATTCGACAAGATGCTGGCAGCAATGGAAGAAATTATAGCGAGTAAGGATGTCTTGGGTAATGAAGAATCTAGTCAGCAAATCTTTGTGAGTAATGATGAATTTAAGCCTAAGCAGGATCATATTCTTATTCATAATCCAGTGAAAGTGTCGACCAAAGGGGAACCTAAGCGGAATAGTAGAGGTTGTGGTAAGAATGGTCCTGAGGTGACCAAAAATGGAAGACCAAAATCATTTCACGAGACAAGCAGACGTCTATGTAGACTATGCAGACTTCCAGGTCATAACAAGGCCACTTGCAACCAAAATCCAGAGTACGTATCAGTATGTGTTTTCGTTTGTTTATTTTACTTATGTTGTTTTGTTTCTATAATTATTCTTACAATCTATAACATACTTTATGTAGCAACTGGGGTTGAAGACACAAGCGATATTATCGTAAGTGTTTTACTTCATTCATTTATACAAAGCACAAGAGTTTACTTTATTCAATAATATGGAAGACAATATACTTTTCTTTGTATTCGTGTTATGTAAACATATGAGACTTTTTCATATATGCAAGACAATATGTATATGTTTTCCATGTTGTTTAAGATATACCACTTGTCATTGTTATGGTTGCTAATTGTCCACTTCATCCGTTGGCTTAAACTGTGGGCTTCAGCCACCGTCGCTACTGTGCACTTCAGCCGCTGCCAGTACTGTGCACTTCAGCCGCCGTCGATTGTGCTTTTTTTCATGCAAAAATATGCACATCGGTTACTATGTCACGGCCACGGTGGTTTGTGTTTTTTTTCAACAACGCCGTCGGGGCTGATGGTCACATAAACACACTTCCAACAACATCAGGGTCACGGGGTATATAAACAGGTCGTCGCGCCCATCGGCCGGCGAGGTGGGACTAAAACGACGCTTCACCGGTTTAGTTGGAAATATGCCCTAGAGGCAATAATAAAATAGTTATAATTATATTTCCTGTTTCAAGATAATCACTTATTATCCATGCTATAACTGTATTGAATGGAAACATAAATGCATGTGTGGATATATAGACAAAATTGTGTCCCTGGTGAGTCTCTAGTTGACTCGCATGTTTATCAAGGATGGTTAAGGTTTCCTAGCCATAGACAAGTGTTTTCACTTGATGACGGGATCACATCATTAGGAGAATGATGTGATGGACAAGACCCAAACTATAAACGTAGCATATGATCGTGTCATTTTGTTGCTATTGTTTTCTGCATGTCAAGTATTCATTCCTATGACCATATGATCATGTAACTCACTACCACCGGAGGAATGCCTTGTGTGTATCAAACGTCACAACATTACTGGGTAACTATAAAGGTACTCTACATGCATCCCCGAAGGTGTCCGTTGAGTTAGCATGGATCAAGACTGGGATTTGTCACTCCGTGTGACGGAGAGGTATCTCGGGGCCCACTCGGTAATACAACATCACATATAAGCCTTGCAAGAAATGTGACTAAAGAGTTAGTCACGGGATCTTGTATTACGGAACAAGTAAAGAGACTTGCCGGTAACGAGATTGAAATAGGTATGGAGATACCGACGATCGAATCTCGTGCAAGTAACATACCAAAGGACAAAGGGAATGGTATGCGGGATTATATGAATCCTTGGCATAGAGGTTCAACCAATAAGATCTTCGTAGAATATGTAGGATCCAATATGGACATCCAGGTCCCGCTATTGGATATTGACTGGAGAGTGTCTCAGGTCATGTATGCATAGTTCTCAAACCCGCAGGGTCTGCACACTTAAGGTTCGGTGACGTTTCGGTATAGTTAAGTTATAGTAGCTGGTGACTGAAGTTTTGTTCGGAGTCCCGAATGAGATCTCGGACGTCACGAGGAGTTCTGGAATGGTCCGGAAACGAAGATTGATATATAGGAAGTTGGTATTTGGATTTTGGAAGGATTTCGGGCATTACCGGTTGTGTATCGGGAGTGACGAATGGGTACCGGGGTGTTGGAAATATGCCCTAGAGGCAATGATAAATAGTTATTATTATATTTCCTGTTTAAAGATAATCGTTTATTATCCATGCTATAATTGTATTGAATGAAAACATAGATACATGTGTGGATACATAGACAAAACAATGTCCCTAGCAAGCCTCTAGTTGGTAGCCAGTTGATCAATGATAATCAAGGTTTTGTGACTATGTGCAAATGTTGTCACTTGATAACTGGATCACATCATTAGGAGAATCATGTGATGGACTAGACCCAAACTATGAACGTAGCATATTGATCGTGTCGTTTTATTGCTATTGTTTTCTTCATGTCAAGTATTTGTTCCTATGACCATGAGATCATATAACTCACTGGCACCGGAGGAATACCTTGTGTGCATCAAACATCACAACGTAACTGGGTGACTATAAAGGTGTTCTACAGGTATCTCCGAAGGTGTCCTTTGAGTTAGTATGGATCAAGAGTGGGATTTGTCACTCCGTGTGACGGAGAGGTATCTCGGGGCCCACTCGGTAATACAACATCACACAGAAGCCTTGCAAGCAATGTGACTAAGTGTAAGTCACGGGATCTTGTACTACGGAACGAGTAAAGAGACTTTCTGGTAACGAGATTGAAATAGGTATGCGGATACCGACGATCAAATCTCGGGCAAGTAACATACCGAAGGACAATGGGAATGACATACGGGATAATATGAATCCTTGACACCGAGGTTCAACTGATAAGATCTTCGAAGAATATGTAGGATCCAATATGGGCATCCAGGTCCCGGTATTGGATATTAACGAAGGAGTCCATCGGGGCATGTCTACATAATTCTCGAACCCGCAGGGTCTGCACACTTAAGGTTCGATGATGTTTTAGTATAGTTGAGTTATATGTGTGGTTACCGGATGTTGTTCGGAGTCTTGGATGAGATCACGGACGTCACGAGGGTTTCCGGAATGGTCCGGAAATGAAGATTGATATATAGGATGGTTTCATTTGGTTACCGCAAGGTTTTTGGGGATTATCAGCATTGTACCGAGAGTGACGAATGGGTTCTCGAAGTTTACCGGGATGGGGGCAACCCACCCAGAGGAAGCCCAATGGCCTTAGGGTGGCGCACCAGCCCTTAGTGGTCTGGTGGGACATCCTAAGAGGGTCTTGGCGCCAAGAGAAGAAAAACCAAAGATAAAAAAAAAAGGGAGGTGGGAAGGAAGAGAAGGACTCCATTTTCCAATCCTAATTGGAGTAGGATTCCTCCTCTCCTCCTAGCTGGCGCACCCATGAGGGATTGTCACTCAAGGCAAGATTCCTCCCCGTCCCTCCTATATATAGTGGTGATTTAGGACTGATTTGAGACAACTTTTGCCACGTGCAACTCGGATCTAGACACCATAGTTCTTCCTCTAGATCTATTTCTGCGGAGCTCGGGTGGAGCCCTGCAGGAGTAGATCTCACCACCACCGGAGCGCCGTCACGCTGCCGAAGAACTCATCTACATCTTCGTCTTGCTTGCTGGATCAAGAGGGCCGAGATCATCGTCGAGCTATACGTGTGCTGAACGTGGAGGTGTCGTTCGTTCGGCGCTAGATCGGGACAAATCATGGGACGGGTCGCGGGACGATTTGTGGGGCGGATCGAGGGACGTGGATCCAAACCTAAAAGGGTACGTAGATCCAAATCTCCTCTCATAGATGGACATCACCATGATAGGTCTTCGTATGCGTAGGAATATTTTTGTTTCCCATGCAACGTTCCCCAACAGTGGCATCATGAGCTAGGTTCATGCGTAGATGTTATCTCGAGTAGAACACAAAGGGTTTTCTGGACGTTGATGTTCGATTTTCTGCCCTCCGTAGTCTTTTCTCAATTCGGCGGTATTGTTGGATTGAAGGGGCCCGGACCGACATTATTCGTACGCTTACGAAACACTGGTTTCATCGATTGACATGCAACCTCGTTGCATAAAGATGACTGACGGGTGTCGGTTTCTTCAACTTTAGTTGAATTGGTTTTGACCGAGGCGGTCCTTGGAGAGGTTAAATAGCAATTTGCACATTTTCCTTGTGGTTTTTGCGTAAGTAAGATGCGATCATACTAGATACCCATAGCAGCCACGTAAAACATGCAACAACAAATTAGAGGACGTCTAACTTGTTTTTGCAGGGTATGCTTGTCATATGACATGGCCAATGACGTGATGTGATATAATGGATGTATGAGATGATCATGTTGTAATAGTTAATATTGACTTGCACGTTGATGCTATGGCAACCGGCAGGAGCCATAGGGCTGTCTTTAAACTAACTTTTGTGTTTGGAGATACGTTTACTATATTGCTAGGACGTAGCTTTAGTAGTAATAGCATAAGTAGCACGACAACCTCGATGGCGACACGTTGATGGAGATCATGGTTTGGCACCGGTGACAAGAAGATCGTGTATGTGCTTTGGTGATGGAGATCAAGAAGCACAAGATGATGGCCATATCATGTCACTTATGAATTGCATGTGATGTTAATCCTTTTATGCACCTTATTTTGCTTAGAACGATGGTAGCATTATGAGCTGATCTCTCACTAAAATTTCAAGACGAAATTTTGTTCTCCCCGACGGTGCACCGTTGCTACAGTTCGTCGTTTCGAGACACCACGTGATGATCGGGTGTGATAGACTCAACGTTCACATACAACGGGTGCAAAACAGTTGCACACACGGAACACTCGGGTTAAGCTTGATGAGCCTAGCATGTGCAGACATGGCCTCGGAACACATGAGACCGAAAGTCGAACATGAATCGTATAGTTGATATGATTAGCATAGAGATGCTTACCACAGAAACTATTCTCAACTCACGTGATGATCGAACTTGAGTTAGTGAATTTGGATCATGTACCACTCAAATGACTAGAGAGATGTACTTTTTGAGTGGGAGTTTAGCAAGTAATTTGATTAGTTAAACTCTAATTATCTTGAACATAGTCTAGGTCCACTTTGAAAATATTTGTGTTGTAGATCAATGGCTCACGCGACAGTCACCCTGAATTTTAAAACGTTCCTAGAGAAAGCTAAGTTGAAAGATGATGGAAGCAACTTTGTATACTGGGCTCGTAATCTTAAGTTGCTCCTGCAAGTTGGGAAGAATGATTATGTCCTTAATGCTGCGCTAGGAGATGAACCACCCGCCGAGGCTGACCAAGATGTTAAGAACGCTTGGTTAACTCGCAAGGAGGACTACTCAGTAGCTCAATGTGCAGTCTTGTATGGCTTAGAGCCGGGACTTCAACGTCGCTTTGAGCGTCATGGAGCATTTGAAATGTTGCAGGAGTTGAAGTTTATCTTGCAAAAGAACGCCCGGATCGAGAGGTATGAGACCTCCGATAAATTATATGCTTGCAAGACGGAGGAGAATTCGTCTGTCAGTGAACATGTGCTCAAAATGTCTGCGTACTCAAACCGTCTAGCCGAGCTGGGGATTGAACTCCCGCAAGAGGCTATCACTGACATAATTCTTCAATCACTGCCACCAAGCTACAAGAGCTTTGTGTTGAACTATAACATGCAAGGGATGAACAAGTCACCCGACGAGTTATTCGCGATGCTGAAAGTCGCAGAGTCAGAACTCCGTAAAGAGCATCAAGTGTTGATGGTGAATAAGACCACTAGTTTCAAGAGAAACGTCAGAGGAAAGAATGGTAATTCCAAGAAGAGCGGCAAGCCTCTTGCCAATCCGACGAAGAAACCCAAAGCTGGACCTAAGCCTGAAACAGAGTGTTATTATTGCAAGTGCCCCAAGTATCTGGCTGATAAGAAGGCGGCCAAGGAAAAATCAGGTATATTCGATATACATGTTATTGATGTGTACTTAACCAACTCTCGTGGTAGTGCCTGAGTATTCGATACCGGTTTTGTTGCTCATATTTGCAACTCGAAACAGGAAGTGCGGAAATAGCGAAGGCTGGCGAAAGATGAAGTGACGATGCGCGTGGGAAATGGTTCCAAGGTTGATACAATCGCCGTCGGCACAATTTCACTTCAGTTACCATCAGGATTAGTTATGAATTTAAATAATTGTTATTTAGTGCCTCCGTTAAGCATGAACATTATATCTGGATCATGTTTATTGCGAGATGGTTACTCGTTTAAGTCAGAGAATAATGGTTGTTCTATTTCTATGAGTAATATCTTTTATTGTCATGCACCCAATGTGAGAGGATTGTTCATATTGAATCTTGATAGCGATGATACACATATACATAACATTGAGACCAAAAGAGTTAGAGTTAACAATGATAGCGCCATGTTTTTGTGGCACTGCCGCTTAGGTCATATTGGTGTAAAGCGCACGAAGAAACTCCATTTCGATGGGATTTTGGAGTCACTTGATTTTGATTCACTTGACACGTGCGAACCATGCCTCATGGGCAAGATGACTAAGACTTCGTTCTCCGGAAAAATGGAGCGTGCAAGTGACTTGTTGGAAATCATACATACCGATGTGTGCGGTCCGATGAGTGTGGAGGCGCGCGGCGGATATCGTTATTTTCTCACCTTCACTGACGATTTGAGTAGATATGGTTATGACTACCTGATGAAGCACAAGTCTGAAACGTTTGAGAAATTGAAGCAATTTCAGAGTGAAGTTGAAAATCATCGTAACAAGAAGATTAAGTTCCTACGGTCTGATCGTGGGGGTGAATATCTGAGTTTTGAGTTTGGTACTCACTTAAGACAATGTGGAATTGTTTCACATTTAACACCGCCTCGAACATCACAGTGTAATGGTGTGTCCAAACGTCGTAATCATACTTTATTAGAGATGGTGCGATCTGTGATATCTCTTACCGATTTGCCGTTATCGTTTTGGGGTTATGCGTTAGAGACAGCTGCATTCACTTTAAATAGGGCACCAACAAAATCCGTTGAGACGACACCATACGAACTGTGGTATGGCAAAAGACCAAGGTTGTCGTTTCTTAAAGTTTGGGGATGTGATGCTTATGTCAAGAAGCTGCAGCCTGAAAAGCCAGAACCCAAAGCGGAAAAGTGTGTCTTCATAGGTTACCCAAAAGAGACAGTTGGGTATTACCTTCTATCTCAAATCCGAGGGCAAAGTGTTTGTTGCTAAAAACAGAGATTTTCTTGAGAAGGAGTTTCTCTCGAAATAATTGAGTGGGAGGAAGATATAACTTGATGAGGTTGTCAAACCTCTAGTCCCTCTAGATGGTGGTGCGGGGCAAGGGGAAACCCCTGTTGCTGCGGCGCCGGTTGAGGAAGAAGTTGATGATGATGATCATTAAACTTCGGATCAAGTTCCTATCGGACCTCACAGCTCGACAAGATCACGTACTGCTCCTGAGTGGGATGGTAATCCTGTCTTATCAATTATGTTGTTAGACAACAATGAACCTGCGAATTATGAAGAAGCAATGGTGGGCCCGGATTCCAACAAATGGTTGGAGGCCATGAAGTCCGAGATAGGATCTATGTACGAGAACAAAGTATGGACTTTGGAGGTACTACCTGAAGGTCGCAAGGTTATTCAGAACAAATGGATCTTTAAGTAGAGGACGGATGCAGACGGTAATGTGACCGTTTATAAAGCTCAACTTGTGGCAAAGGGTTTTTCACAAGTTCAAGGAGTTGACTACGATGAGACGTTCTCACCGGTAGCGATGCTTAAGTCCGTCAGAATCATGTTAGCAATAGCTGCATTTTTCGATTATGAAATCTGGCAGATGGATGTCAAAACGGCGTTCCTTAATGGTTATCTTAAGGAAGAGTTGTATATGATGCAACCCAAAGGTTTTGTCGATCCAAAGAATGCTAACAAAGTATGCAAGCTCCAGCGACCGATTTATGGACTGGTGCAAGCATCTCGGAGTTGGAAAAACGCTTTGATGAGGTGATCAAAGCATTTGGGTTTATACAAGTGGTTGGAGAATCTTGTATTTACAAGAAAGTGAGTGGGAGCTCTGTCACGTTTCCAATATTATATGTGGATGACATATTGCTGATTGGAAACAACGTGGAGCTTTTGGAGAGCATAAAGGATTACTTGAAAAAAAGTTTCTCTACGAAGGACCTAGGAGAAGCTGCTTACATTCTAGCCATTAAGATCTATAGGGATAGATCGAAACGCCTGATAGGAGTTTCACAAAGCACATACCATGATAAAGTTTTGAAGAAGTTCAAAATACATCAGTCTAAGAAAGGGTTATATACAGTGTTACAAGGTATAAAATTGAGTAAGACTCAGTGCCCAGCAACTGCGGAAGATATAGAACAAATGAGTTCCGTCCCCTACGCTTCAGTCGTAGGTTCTATCATGTATGCGATGTTGTGCACTAGACCAGACGTCAGCTTGGCCATAAGTATGGCACGTGGGTTCCAGAGTAATCCAGGAGTGGATCACTGGACGACGGTCAAGAATATTCTAAAGTACCTGAAAAGGCCTAAGGAAATGTTTCTCATTTATGGAGGTGACGAAGAGCTCGTCGTAAAGGGTTACGCCGACGCAAGCTTCGACACCGATCCAGAGGACTCTAAGTCGCAAACCGGATACGTATTTATTCTTAATGGGGGTGCAGTAAGCTGGTGCAGTTCCAAGCAGAGCGTCATAGCAGATTCTACATGTGAAGCAGAGTGCATGGCTGCCTCAGAGGCAGCAAAGGAGGGTGTCTGGATGAAGCAGTTCATGACACATCTTTGAGTTGAGCCGAGTGCACTAAATCCAATAACTCTATTATGTGACAACACTGGTGCCATTGCCTTAGCAAAGGAACCAAGGTTTCACAAGAAGACCAGGCACATCAAATGCTGCTTCAACCTCATCCGCGACTACGTCGAAGGAGAGGATGTGAATATTAGCAAAGTGCACACGGATCTGAATGTAGCAGACCCACTGACTAAACCTCTTCCATGGGCAAAACATGATCAACACCAGAACTATATGGGTGTTCGATTTATTACAATGTAAATCGCATGGCGATGTGAGGACTAGATTATTGACTCTAGTGCAAGTGGGAGACTGTTGGAAATATGCCCTAGAGGCAATGATAAATAGTTATTATTATATTTCCTGTTTAAAGATAATCGTTTATTATCCATGCTATAATTGTATTGAATGAAAATATAGATACATGTGTGGATACATAGACAAAAGAATGTCCCTAGCAAGCCTCTAGTTGGCTAGCCAGCTGATCAATGATAGTCAAGGTTTTCTGACTATGTGCAAGTGTTGTCACTTGATAACTGGATCACATCATTCGGGGAATCATGTGATGGACTAGACCCAAACTATGAACGTAGAATATTGATCGTGTCATTTTATTGCTATTGTTTTCTGCGTGTCAAGTATTTGTTCCTATGACCATGATATCATATAACTCACTGGCACCGGAGGAATACCTTGTGTGCATCAAACGCCACAATGTAACTGGGTGACTATAAAGGTGTTCTACAGGTATCTTCGAAGGTGTTCGTTGAGTTAGTATGGATCAAGACTGTGATTTGTCACTCCGTGTGACAGAGAGGTATCTCGGGGCCCACTCGGTAATACAACATCACACACAAGCCTTGCAAGCAATGTGACTAAGTGTAAGTCACGGGATCTTGTATTACGGAATGAGTAAAGAGACTTGCCGGTAACGAGATTGAAATAGGTATGCGGATACCGACGATCAAATCTTAGGCAAGTAACATACCGAAAGACAATGGGAATGACATACGGGATTATATGAATCCTTGACACTGAGATTCAACCGATAAGATCTTCGGGGAATATGTAGGATCCAATATGGGCATCCAGGTCCCGCTATTGGATATTGACCGAGGAGTGTGAAAGTGCAGTCATGCCCTTAATCGTGTTTTGGTGTTAATGACAACACATACATAGGAAACTAATCTTATTTGTTGAGTGTATCTCAGGATGGCAAGTACTCTTAGTAGATTGAGAATTATGTGCCAAGGTGGTCTGAGAAGATCGGGACTTATATGTCAAGAAGGCTCGGGATTGAGAAAAGATGATGTAGCCTATCCTTTAAATTTACTATTCTTGAGTATAGGGATCCCGCACTATTAAGAGGCGATCACAGGTTTTGCGATGAACTTGCTCATACTACATCTCTACTTTTCTGCTCATACCACATCTCCACTGCTCTGCTTTTATCTCAAAACAGAACCAATGCCTCGGACATCCGAGGGCCGGACGCCCGACCACTTCGGAAATCCGGAACCTTATACAAAAGAAATTTGAGTAAAATAACTCGGACTTCCGGCCTCCTCCTGTCGTCCGAGGGCCGGACGTCCGACCTCCTTTGGAAACCCGGAACCTTGCACCAGAGAAATTTGAGTCAAATAACTCAGACTTCCGGCCTCCTCCTGTCGTCCGAGGGCCGGACGTCCAACCTCCTTCTGAAATCCGGAACCTTGCACCAGAGAAATTTGAGTCGAATAACTCGGACTTCCGGCTTCCTCCGGACGTCCGGTCCCTGTTCGACTATAGGGTGGTTCCAGATATATATATACATCCCTCGGACGACCGACCCCTGTCGGACGTTCGACTCCTTGTGGGCGTCCGGACATCCGAGAAGTGCCGGATGTCCGACCACTGTCAGACTTAAGTGGCCCCAACGGTCGTTTTACTCTCCCCACTATATATACCCCCTCCCACTTCGTGAGAGGGTGTTCAATACAGCAAGAACACTTACAAGAACACTTTTCTCCTCACTCACTCTTGCCTACACCCAATCTTAGATCCCAAGAGCATTTGTGAGCCCCTTTGAGTGTTGTTCCAATCAAATGATAGATCGTCTCCTTCTCCTCCTCTCCACCAAAGTGATTTGGGCAAGTTTTGAGCAATCCCCGTGATCTTGTTATTCTTGGAGGTTGGAGACTCCTAGGCGGTAGGAGTCTTGGGAGAGGAATCAAACCATTGTGATTACCCCCAGAAAGTTTGTGAAGGTTTGGAAGCCACCTCAAGGCTTACCACTAGTGGTTGAGAAACGCCTTCATGGAGTTGTCTCAAAGGGAGAATAGGGTGAGCCTTCGTGGCATTGGTGTTTCTTCGTGGTAACATCCGCCCCTCTAACGGTGACGTAGCTTCCCTCCAAGGAAGTGAACACCGGGATACATCCTCGTCTCTCTTGGAGTTTCGGTTATCCCTAACCCTAACTCTCTACTTGTGTTAATCCTTATTACGTACTTGCATTTGATTATTGTTTACCGGCTGCCTTACTTTACTCTAAATAGCTTACTCCTTGTCTTTGCAATTATTAGGCTCACGCTCATATTCCGCACCATTGCCTAAAATTGCTAAGTAACTATTAAAATTTGGAACTGTACCTATTCACCCCCCTTTAGGTCCATCTCGATCCTTTTCAATTGGTATCAGAGCCTCGTGCTCTGTTCTTGTGGCTTAACCGCCCTAGAGCGAGATGGACGGGACTCCCATTACTGTAGCTCCAGTGGACAGGGACGGGACTTCCACGGAAGTCAGGTCCTTCACCTCTGAGGACCTGGAACGGGCCCTTGCCAAGCAAAAAGAGGAGCATGATGCTTCTCTTGAGGCCTTGGTCTAAATAAGACTGGCATCATTAACCACGGGGACAACCACGTCCCCGAGGGCCTCAGGGCAAAATGTGCACGGTTCTTCATTTGGCCAACAACCTCCAGGCAATAACCAAACCAGTGTTCCATGGCTTTATGCTAGATCTCAAGTTGAGAAACCTAAGTGCAATCCTGGAGGAAAACCTCCTTTGCTTGATGACAATTCCAATTTTTCTTTGTGGAGAGTTGGTATGCAGGATCATCTTAGGTACGCCAATGATGAGATGTTGGACATCCTCGAGCATGGCTACAATCTTGTAGATCCAAGGTGCCTCACTCCCAGACAAACTTATGACAAGCATCTCAACGACACTGCGATCATGTGCATAAGAAAAGGAATGAGTGACAAGCAACGGAGACCTTACATACACATCACAACCGCCAAGGAACTATGGGATAGCATTATAAGGACCAAGACCGGTGCCTCCACTCTTCGGCTTGCTCAATATGAAATTGCCAAGGGGCAATTGCAGAATTTCTGTATGGAAAAGGGTGAATCTCCCAAGCAACTGCTAGAACGGCTCATGACTCTCACCACAGACATTGAGTCATGTGACTGTGACAAGACGCAAGATGGTTTCAACCTGACCAAGAGATTTCTCCTGGACAAGTTACTTCATGCTCTTGCTCCGTACCACCATCAAATGGTATGGGACATAAGGCAGCACCATGGGTTCAAAGAAATGACTCTAGATGACATCATATCCACTTTCCAATTATTTGAAGAGTCAAAGGAAAATGCAACAAAGCACCTTGCCATGCATGGAACTTCAACATCAAAGATCAATATTGCTTTTAAAGCCAAGCATGAATGTGAAGAAGAAGAAAGTGAAGAAGAAGAGGGTGATGATGACTGCGAAGATGGTGATGATGTTGACTCTGATGAAAGCCCATCTTATAAGGACATTTCTCTCTTTGTAAAGAAGTTCAGTGCAGGAAAATTAAAGGGAAGATTCCCAAAGAAGAAAGTAAGGAAATGCTATAACTGTGAGGAAACCAACCACTTCTCCAATGACTGCCCTTATGAGAAGAGAGAAGATAAACCAAGGTTTCCGAAGACCTTTGTAAAGAAGAAGTTGCCAAACCCTATGAACTCCAAGCTCAAGAGAAGAGATGGAAGAGCAATGGTTGCACAAGAAGAATCAGATCCAGAAGACGTTGGTGGGGTTGCCGGAGTAGCTCAGGATACACAAAACACCTTGAGGCTAGTCAACAAAAGTGGCGATGTTGTTCACTACAACTATATGAAAGACTACAATGACAACGCCCACAAGTGTTTGATGGCAAAGACTGCCATAGAAGACGAGGAAGACCAAAGCTCCCATGATAAGGTTAAGGTAACTCCAGGGTTAAACTCTTTCAGTCTAGCTTCTACCTCATCTGATGAGTACCTTGATGCGGAAGATCACTATGAGGACAATGACTTAGATCATCCTATGTTTGCCAAAATAAACAAATTTATGTGCTCTCTTAAAGGAAAGAAGCTCACTATGTTTCGCAGACTTATGGAAATGGTGAGTAAGCACACCAATACCATCAAGGAACTCGAAACACTCGTCACTGCGGAGAAGGAAAGAAATGACATCCTTGGGCAGAAAGTCATGTATGAGGAAGCACAAAATGATGCATTATGCTCAAAAGTTGGTGAAAACCTTGATAAACATGCTAACGATCTTGCCTCCTTGAAAAAGGCTGAATCTGTGTGCAAAGAGTTATTAAATGATAAAAAGCGACTTGTGAATTCTCATGCTTTTCTTTCTAAGGACTGTGAGCGCCTATCCTTGTCTCTCAAGGACAAGGAAGAGAAACTCACTGGTCTTACAATGAGCTTTGAGGCACTCAAGGTTACTTATCTTGACACTCTAGCTAAGGCTTACTCCTCACCTATTATTAATGTTGATACCTGCACTGCTAACTCTACTAGTGAACTGGCATCTATTCTTGAGGAAAACTGTTCGCTAAAGGCACAGCTAGATAGAGGTCTTATGACATGTGCACAAGAACAAAAGACTCTCAATGATATCTTAAGTCAACACAATGAAGTCTTTGCCAAGGAAGGGCTTGGGTTCAATCCAAGCACCGCCAAGAAAAGTGTATCTCCTCTCAAGTGCACCACCCCGCTTAAAGAAATATTTGTACGAGAGGGACACAAGGAAAAAGGTAAGGTTGTGAGTGGGTCGGCCACTAGGGGTTTGCCCACTCTCAACAAGACAACTGAGTTCATGCCTCCATCCTATGTACTTCACAAATCAAAGGAAGAAGAGGTTTATGCTAAATTCCTTGGTCACCGTAATGCATTCCGGTTTTATGCTATTTGGGTCCCTAAGACTCTTGTAACTAATGTGAGAGGCCCCATGACGAAATGGGCACCTCAAACCAAGTCTTAATTCGTGTACAGACTGTTTTCTCCGGAGGAGTCAAATGGGTGATCGACAGTGGATGCACCAATCATATGACCGGAGATACTAACTTGCTCTATGACTTCATGCAAGCCATTCGACCATACATGAGCATTGTATTCGGTGGAGGGTCGAAAGGGCAGGTAATTGGGTTGGCCAAGGTGGCAATCACTAATGACATGTCTCTTGCAAATGTCATGCTTGTCCAATCTCTTCAATATCATTTGCTTTCAGTTTGCCAATTGGCTTCCGTTGGTTATGACACACTATTCAGACTAACGGATGTGAAAGTCTTTAAGAGAGACACTCTCGAAGTGGCCTTTCTTGGAGAGTTGGATGGCAGCCTTTACACGGTTGATTTCTCGAAAGAGAGCACTTTCCATACAACTTGTCTGATGGCCAAGGCTAACATGGGATGGCTGCGACATCACCGTCTCGCCCATGTCGGCATGAGAAATCTTCAAAATCTCTTAAACGGCAATCACATCCTTGGACTAACTAATGTATCTATTAAGAAAGATCGTGTGCGCAGTGCATGCATAGCTGGGAAGCAACATCAATCAAAACACCCACCCAAGAATATTGTATCCACTTCAAGGCCGTTAGAGCTCCTTCATGTGGATCTGTTTGGGCCTCCTTCATGGGAAAGTATTGGTGGGAAAAAGTATGGCCTAGTCATTGTTGATGATTACTCAAGATACACATGGGTATTCTTTCTCAAGTCCAAGGACGAGACGAAGATCACCTTCATTGATTTTGCCAAACAAGTCGAGCGGAAGTTTGACAAGGACATCAAGGCAATAAGAAGTGATAAAGGCTCCGAGTTCAAGAATTACACCCTAGAAGAATTTCTTAGTGATGAGGGAATTGAACATCAGTACTCCGCACCTTACACCCCTTAGCAAAATGGTGTAGCAGAGAGGAAGAACCGGACACTTGTGGAAATGGCAAGGTCCATGTTAGACGAATACAAATCACCACATAGTTTTTGGGCTGAGGTTGTCAACACAGCATGTCATGCATCAAACCGGCTCTTCCTTCGACCAATATTGGAAAAGGCTCCATATGAGCTCCTAACCGGGAACAAGCCCAATGTTAAGTACTTTCGTGTATTTGGATGCAAGTGTTTCATCCTCAACAAACGGGAACGGTTAGGAAAATTTCAATCCAAAACAACCGAAGGGATTTTTGTTGGCTATGGATCAAACTCTCACGCCTACAGAGTCTACAAAAAATCCAGTGGATGTGTTATAGAAACCTGTGACGTGACATTTGATGAATTTAACCGCTCCCATGGGGAGCAAGTTGATCTAAGTGATGCAGGTGAAGAAGATTCCTCGCAAGATATCTTGAACATGGGTGTAGGTGCACTTCTTCCCATGGAACAAAAACCCCATGATGATGATGAAGATGATGAGAGTATTTCTCATCCTCAAGACAGTTCACTATCCGTACCTCCACAAGATACTAGCACACATATCATGCCAGTTGTTGAGGATCAAGTGGGAGAACATGTCTCTCACCCTGATCACACTCAAGAACAAGTTGACCTTCAAGAGCTAGACCAAAGTGCGGATATGGTTGATGATGAACCTCAACAGGTGCAACGCGAAGAGGAATATGTGCCACCGCACGTTAATGATCCATATGTTGAGGACGTTTATGATGGAAACGAAGTTGAACCTCGTGAAACGCTGACCTCCATCATGCCACGTGTCGCCAGTCGTGTTGATATTGATCAAATCCTCACCGGCGTGTCGGAAGGTAGAGTGACTCGTAAACAATTAACAAACTTTTGTGCTCACTTTTCGTTTGTCTCTAGTACTATGCCACACAGGGTTCAGGATGCATTTTGTGACAATGACTGGCTCCTTGCTATGCAAGAAGAGTTAAACAGTTTTACACGCAACGAAGAATGGTCATTGGTAGAACGACCAACTGAGGAACACAATGTCATTGGAACTAAATGGATCTTCAAGAACAAGGAAGATGAGAATGGGACTGTCCTCCGCAACAAGGCAAGGTTAGTAGCACATGGGTACTCCCAAGTTGAAGGTTTGGACTTTGGTGAGACTTTCGCCCCTGTTGCTCGTCTTGAATCCATTCGCATTCTATTGGCCTATGCTGCTTTCAATGGTTTTACTTTGCATCAAATGGATGTGAAAAGTGCTTTTCTTAATGGTCCTCTACAAGAAGAGGTATATGTATCACAACCACCTGGGTTTATTGACCCCCATCACAAAGACCATGTGTACAAACTTCACAAGGCTCTGTATGGCCTCAAAGAAGCACCTCGTGCTTGGTACGATCATCTTAAGAAGTTCTTACTCGATGATGGCTTTGTGGTAGGGGTGGTCGATCCCACTCTTTTTACTAAGAGGGAAAATGGTGATTTCATCTTATGCCAAATCTATGTAGATGACATCATTTTTTGTTCTCCTAACATCCATTTATGCAAGAAGTTTGCGGCCTCCATGACCAAGACCTTTGAGATGTCACTCAACACAGACTTGAAGTTCTTTCTTGGGTTTCAAATACAACAATTTCAAGAAGGAATTTTCTTGTCTCAAACTAAATACCTCAAGGACATTCTAGAAAAAATTGATATGACAAATGCTAAACCAATGAAGACACCCATGGCCACAGATGTTGTTCTAAATGAAGACACCAACGGTATTCCTCTTGACCCATCTACTTACCGCTCTATGATTGGTTCGTTACTTTATCTTTGTGCATCTAGACCGGACATCATGTTAAGTGTAGGCATATGTGCTAGATTTCAAGCTTCCCCTAGGGAAAGCCATCATACGGCGGTTAAGCATATTCTTAGATATCTTGTTCACACCCCAAAGTTAGGCCTATGGTACCCTAAGGATGCAAAGTTCGATCTTATTGAGTACTCCGATGCGGATTGGGCTGGTGACAAAGTGGGACGGAAATCCACTTCCGGTGCATGTCAGTTTCTTGTACGTTCCTTGGTAAGTTGGTCCTCGAAAAAGCAGAATTGTGTTTCTCTCTCCACAGCCGAGGCCAAATATATTGCAGCCGCAAGCTGTGCAACCCAACTGCTATGGATGAGGCAAACCCTAAAGGATTATGGCATCACGTATCGACACGTGCCTCTTCTCTGTGATAATGAAAGTGCCATCAAGATCTCCGAGAACCCCATTGATCACCCTCGCACAAAACATATTGATATTAGGTATCATTTCTTGAGAGACCATGTGCAAAAGGGTGATATTGATATTGCTCATGTGGGTACCGACATGCAGCTCACTGACATTTTCACCACGCCACTTTGCGTAGCAAGATTCTGTCAACTTAGGCGTGAACTTGGTATCTTGGAGCTTGATAACATAACTTGAAATCCTGTACACATCCACACACTCACATTATGTTCTTGTCTTGATGTCGGCATGCATTTAGGGGGAGTCACTAGCACCCACGTCATATATTTTTTTTGTTTTAACCCTACAATATGCATAAATCAACTACTTTCCACAAGTAGTATATATAATTCTTGTAGGCAACTGTGTTGGGTGTCCCTTGTGATAAACCATGTCAAATCACCTCATCATCCAAATCCCAGAAATTGCCTCTATCTACTTCTCTCTCGGTCGTCCGATGAGTCTCGGACGTCCGATGGCTAAACACACTCCGGACGTCGGACACATGTCGGTCGTCCGACGGCTAAATACTCTCTAGACGTCCGACGCCCGTCAGACGTCCGACACATCGGGAGCCTCTATAAATAGAGGGGTGCGGGCTGGGCCTTGCCCTAGCCCCCACGTGCCCCCCTTCCTCCCAGCCGTCGCCAGTGCCGGAGGAGCTCGACCGCGCCGCCACCGGGGGCCCTGCCCCGCGATCTGGCTGATCTCCTCCGCGGGATCCGTCTTCCCTTCCTCTCCTCTCAAGATCTGCAGGTATCCTATCGGTCCCTCTCGCGATTGTTTCCCCTTTCTCACTAGTTCATGTGTTCGTTCATGTGGTTTGACCGTGACCGTTCCCCATTGGGTTTCCAATCGTGTAGGCCTTGTTCCATCATGCCCAAGATTAAGCACACTGCCCGGAAGAACTCTGCTGGCTCATCCGCTCGTGCCCCTACTAGCACGGGGTCGGATGACTCCAATGCACCATGTCGTCCCTTCAAACGGGTCGCCCGGCGTCCTCCTCCATAGCTCCACTCCTCGTCTGATGGATCTGACTTCAAGGATGAGCTTGTAGCTGAAGAACGTGCTGAACACGTTGTCGTTCGGAAGACTATGCCGAAGCCTGGGACTCGCAGGCCCTCCTATATGCCACCACCTCCTCCTGAACAGCCCGAAGGTGATGCTCGTCGCATCTCCCTTGAACCTTCTCCTACTTTAGGTCGTGCAGTCAAGGACTTCACCAAGGTTCCTAAGTCTTCCTACTTTATATTCCGCCGTGATGTTAATCAATTTTCTGTTGAACGTGACTCTATGGACTCACGTTTCTGTACACACGTCCAAGCGGACATCTTTTCTACTGTTATCGTTCCTAAGGGTCTCTCAGTCCATCATTATATTGATCTTGAGCATATTCGCACTCACCCGGCGAAATACCCGGGTGCCATTGAGCTCATTGAGTCATCGGGGCTCGCTGCCCCCTTTGCTTTTCGGTGCGATTTTAACAGTGCCGCTATTCATCAATTTTATGCCACGTGCTTCTTTGGCTCAACCAACACTGTTAGCTGGATGACCTCTGATGTTGAGTTCACAACCTCTTAGGATGAGTTTGTTGCCGCACTCGGTTTCCCCGACTCCGGCTTCAAAATCCATAAGAATGGTCCTAACCATGCACATAAGCCCATTGAGGCGTGTGGGCTTCTCCTCAAACCACTTCGTGAACTTGATGCAGACGAACGGATGAAGGATCTTAACCAAGTATCCATCTGGCGCTCTCCCTTCTTTATCATTTTTCAGTGTCTTATCCGCACCATCTATCCCAAGATGGGTGATAGGGGATCCTGCAGCCGCTACTGTATTGACATCATGTCACATTTACACGAGTCCCCCAAGCGCAAGATTAATGTGCCTCACTTTCTCTGGCATGAGATTCGGCTCGCTAGTCTTCAATACAAGCGAGCCTTCCCTCATGCCCCCTTCATCCAGGCTTTTATTCACCATGTTGCTGAATTCACTATTGCTCCCACTCACATGCATCACAAGTGGGTCATTC
Source organism: Hordeum vulgare subsp. vulgare (assembly GCF_904849725.1). Classification (NCBI taxonomy): domain Eukaryota; kingdom Viridiplantae; phylum Streptophyta; class Magnoliopsida; order Poales; family Poaceae; genus Hordeum; species Hordeum vulgare. The sequence goes on along the minus strand of NC_058524.1, from coordinate 385,497,457 downwards.
CCGCTCACATGGTGGATGACTATGCTCCTAAGAAAACCTCATCCACCTCCACTCGCCGCACTGCTGCCCGGTCAGCAACACCTTCATCCAGCTCAGCTCCTCTCGGTCGCTTTGCCAAATTCATTGGCAAGGCACATTCTGCCATGATGAAGGCTTTCTCTTTCCAGTGTGGTCAAACTCATGATGTTGTTTCTCGCCTCGTCTCCTCCAAGAATGCCCTCAAGGCTCGTCTGAGAGACTCGGGCGCTCTTGATGTGAGTGACGATGAGGATCTTCGTGCTGCTCCTCCTTCTGACTTTGGCTTCCCATCTGGTCCTGAGTGGGCTGATTTTCTTGACGAGGCTGGTGGCAGTGGCTTGCCTGAGGATGATGAGGATGATGCTGCTGATGATCTCTGAGCATGGTTGATGCTTTTGGTGCCTCCCTTTTTGGTACTTGGTGCCAAAGGGGGAGTAATGTATCCTAGTTTTAGTCTTTGGAGATTTAGTTTTTAAACTCAAGTTGCATGTTTGTGTAATGTAATGGATAAACGACTGTGATGCACTATGTATGGCTACCTATGAATGTCGTGATTGCTATGAATTGCTATGATATCATCGTATGCTATTGTGTTTTGCTCTATTACTTCATATGATGATCTATTATCTTTACTAAGTCACATGATATTTTCGATACACACATTAAGGGGGAGCTCCGATATTTTACCATGCACATACTAAGGGGGAGCTCCGTACTAAACCTCTCCAAAGCTAAAATGTATGTTAAATCTTTTGAGAGCTATGTATGTGTTGTCATCAACTACCAAAAAGGGGGAGATTGAAAGTGCAGTCATGCCCTTAATCGAGTTTTGGTGTTAATGTCAACACATACATAGGAAACTAATCTTATTTGTTGAGTGTATCTCAGGATGGCAACTACTCTTAGTAGATTGAGAATTATGTGCCAAGGTGGTCTGAGAAGATCGGGACTTATATGTCAAGAAGGCTCGGGATTGAGAAAAGATTATGTAGCCTATCCTTTTATTTTACTATTCTTGAGTATAGGGATCCCGCACTATTAAGAGGGGATCACAGGTTTTGCGATGAACTTGCTCATACTACATCTCTACTTTTCTGCTCATACCACATCTCCACTGCTCTGCTTTTATCTCAAAACAGAACCTATGCCTCGGACATCTGGCTTCCTCCGGACGTCCAAGGGTCGGACGCCCGACCACTTCGGAAATCCGGAACCTTAAACCAGAGAAATTTGAGTCAAATAACTCGGACTTCCGGCCTCCTCCTGTCGTCCGAGGGCCGGACGTACGACCTCCTTCGGAAATCCGGAACCTTGCACCAGAGAAATTTGAGTCAAATAACTCGGACTTCCAGCCTCCTCCTGTCGTCCGAGGGCCGGACGTCCGACCTCCTTAGGAAATCCGGAACCTTGCACCAGAGAAATTTGAGTCGAATAACTCGGACTTCCGGCTTCCTCCGGACGTCCGGTCCCAGTTCGACTACACAGTGGTTCGAGATATATATACATCCCTCGGACGACCGACCCGTGTCGGATGTCCGACTCCTTGTGGGCGTCCGGACATCCGAGAACTGTCGGATGTCCGACCAATGTCAGACTTAAGTGACCCCAATGGTTGTTTTACTCTCCCCACTATATATACCCCCCCTCCCACTTCGTGAGAGGGTGTTCAATACAGCAAGAACACTTACAAGAACACCTTTCTCCTCGCTCACTCTTGCCTACACCCAATTTTAGATCCCAAGAGCATTTGTGAGCCCCTTTGAGTGTTGTTCCAATCAAAAGATGGATCATCTCCTTCTCCTCCTCTCCACCAAAGTGATTTGTGATTTGAGCAAGTTTCGAGCAATCCCCGTGATCTTGTTACTCTTGGAGGTTGGAGACTCCTTGGTGGTAGGAGTCTTCGGAGAGGAATCAAACCATTGTGATTACCCCCGAAAGTTTGTGATGGTTTGGAAGCCACGTCAAGGCTTACCACTAGTGGCTGAGAAACGCATTTGTGGAGTTGTATCGAAGGGAGAATAGGGTGAGCCTTCGTGGCGTTGGTGTGCCTTCGTGGTAACATCCGCCCCTCTAACGGTGACGTAGCTTCCCTCCAAGCAAGTGAACACCGGGATATATCCTCGTCTCTCTTGGAGTTTCGGTTATCCCTAACCCTAACTCTCTACTTGTGTTAATCCTTATTATGTACTTGCATTTGATTATTGTTTACCGGCTGCCTTACTTTACTCTAAATAGCTTACTCCTTGTCTTTGCAATTATTAGGCTCACGCTCATATTCTGCACCATTGCCTAAAATTGCTAAGTAACTATTAAAATTCGGAACTGTACCTATTCACCCTCCTCTAGGTCCATCTCGATCCTTTTCAGAGTGCCTCGGGCCATGTCTACATAGTTCTCGAACCCGCAAGGTCTGCACACTTAAGGTTCGATGATGTTTTAGTATAGTTGAGTTATATGTGTGGTTAACAAATGTTGTTTGGAGTCCCGGATGAGATCACGGACATCACGTGGGTTTCCGGAATGGTACAGAAACGAAGATTGATATATTGGATGGTTTCATTTGGTTACCGAAAGGTTTTCGGGCATTACCGGCATTGTACCGGGATTGACGAATGGGTTCCGGAAGATCACCGGGAGGGGGACAACCCACCCGGAGGAAGCCCAATGGCCTTAGGGTGGCGCACCAGCCCTTAGTGGGCTGGTGGGACAGCCCAAGAGGGCCTTGTCTCCAAGAGAAGAAAAACTAAAGAGAAAGAAAAAAAGGGGAGGTGGGAAGGAAGAGAAGGACTCCACTTTCCAATTCTAATTGGAGTAGGATTCCTCCTCTCCTCCTAGCCGGCGCACCCTTGAGGGCTTGTCCCTCAAGGCAAGCCTCCTCCCCCTCCCTCCTATATATAGTGGTGATTTAGGGCTGATTTGAGACAACTTTTGCCATGTGCAACTCAGATCTAGACATCATAGTTCTTCCTCTAGATCATATTTCTGCGGAGCTCGGGCGGAGCCCTGCAGGAGTAGATCGTCACCACCACCGGAGCACCGTCACGCTTCCAGAGAACACATCTACTTCTCCATCTTGCTTGCTGGATCAAGAAGGCCGAGATCATCGTCGAGCTGTACGTGTGCTGAACGCGGAGGTGCCGTCCGTTCGGCGCTAGATTGGAACGAATCATGGGACGAATCGCGGGACGGTTCTTGGGACGGTTCGTGGGGTGGACCGAGGGACGTGAAGACGTTCCATTACATCAACCACTACAGGAATCAGCTTCTTTGCCGTCTGCCATCACAGACGGCAAAGAGGACTCCACCGACGGCAAAGAGTAATACACAGATGGCAAAGAAAACTCCTGTCGGCAAAAATTCTGCGTCAGCCTACGACGACATTGTAGCTTCTTTGCCGTCAGCCTCACCGAAGCGGACAGCAAAGAGCTTTGCTGTCAGCTTTTCATAAGAGCAGTCAGCAAATAGGTCGAGACGGCAGCCGGCAGGCGTTGCCTCCGTTAGGGGCTAACGGAGGGTTTGCCGTCTGTCTCCACCTCCACTCTTTGTCGTCTGCCTCCACCTCCTCCCCCCCACCTCCACTCTTTGTCGTCTGCCTACCCCTCCTCCCCCTCCTCTGTGCCCTCTTCTTTGCCGTCTTCCCCCCTAGGAAGCAGACGGCAAAGAGACTATATGGACACCCAGGGAGCACAGCTCGGTGCCATGTGGCACCTTTGCCGTCGGTCGGCTGATCGCAAAGGCCTTTGCCATCAGCTGGCAGACGGCAAAGAGCCTATATTGTCACATTTTTGTTTATTTTTTCTATTTCACGGCACATATATATATAATTCATAGCACATATATGATAAATAGGCCACAACACATATATGATATACATATAAAGCTCATCAATGCCATTTGTTCATCAACGTATATCCCATATATCAAAAGAACCAACACATACAAAGTTTCATCCATATATACATACATATAGTTGCACATATATTGTTCATCCCTATATACATATACATATATTTCCACATTGTTCATCAACTCAAATAAAAACGGGAACTAAAGCACTCCAATGCCAGCTTCCATGCATGTAGTACATCCAATCTGCAAAATGGGAATAAGAAAGTCAGAAGAAGGATAATAACAACATATATATGACAAATAAGCTAAATTGAAGAAAAAAGAGAAGAAGCAAGAAGAGAAGAAGGAGACGAAAAAAGAAGAATAAGGAGGAGGAGGAGGAGGAGGATGAGCAGAAGGAGAAGGAGAAGGAGGAGGAGAATAGGAGAAGAAGAAGGAGAAGAAGAGGATAAGAAGGAGGGAAGAAGAAGGAGAATAAGGAGGGCTCCTTCTCCTCCTTCTCCTTCTTCTCTTCTTCTTCTCCTCCTCCTTCTTCTCCTTCTCTTCTCTTTCTCTTCTTCTTTTTGTTCTTCCTTTTCATTTCTCCTCTTCTCCTCTTCTTGGAGCTAAATTAGCTAACTATGTCTTTTTGGAGCTAAATGGGCTAATTATGTCATTATAGAGGAAAACAAGCTAAGTATATAATATTAATGAGCTAACCAAGGTTCTTATGCCATTTTGAGCTTATAATGTCCTTTTGGAGCTAAATGGGCTAATTATGTCATTGTTGGGGAAATTAAGGCAAGGAGAATATGAAAGAGGAGAATAAAGAGGAGGAGGAGGAGGAGAAGAAGAAATAAAGAAGAAGGAGGAGAAGGAGGAGGAGGAGGAGAAGGACTAGAAGGTCCTTGGCCTTCTCCTCCTCCTCCTCCTCCTCCTTCTCCTTCTTCTCTTCTTCTTCTTCTTCTTCTTATTTCTTTTCATTTTTCCTATTTCTTCTCCTCTTCTCCTCTTCTTGGAGCTCAGTTAGATAACTATGTCTTTTTGGAGCTATATGGGATAATTATCCCTTTTTAGAGGAAAACAAGCTAAGTATATAATACTAATGAGCTAACGAAGGTTCTTATGCCATTTTGAGCTTATAATGTCTTTTGGGAGCTAAATGGGCTAATTATGCCATTGTTGGGTAAATTAAGGCAAGGAGAATATGAAAGAGGAGAAGAAAGAGGAGGAGGAGGAGAAGAAGAAGAAATAAAGAAGAAGGGGGAGAAGGAGGAGGAGGAGGAGAAGGACTAGAAGGTCCTTGGCCTTCTCCTCCTTCTCCTCCTCCTCCTCCTCCTCCTTACCCTTCTTCTCTTCTTCTTCTTCTTCTTTCTTTTCATTTTCCCTATTTCTTCTCCTCTTCTCCTCTTCTTGGAGCTCAATTAGCTAACTATGTCTTTTTGGAGCTATATGGGCTAATTATCCCATTTTAGAGGAAAACAAGCTAAGAATATAATATTCATGAGCTAACCAAGGTTCTTATGCCATTTTGAGGTTATTATGGCATTTTCGAGCTAAATGGGCTAATTATGTCATTGTTGGGGAAATTAAGGCAAGGAGAATATGAAAGAGGAGAAGAGAAACTTACCGTAGTGGTCATCAAGGAGGAGAAACACCATGGTTGCTCGCGGCGGCTTCGTTTGGAGACGGTTGCCTTGGAGAAGGGTCGTGCGATGCCGCTCGGGAGTTATTCTGCAGAAAAGATATTTTGCAATGTCTTAGTTAGCATGATGACACTCAATTATTAATTCTAGTTTATAATGAAACTCATCGTGCCAATCGAAGAGAAGACGGGCATCGGCGGAGGGACTTGACCGCTCTTCTCGCACAGACCCTGAAGAGTGGGTCGTATTAGTTAGTAATGAAACAGACATTACACACATGATTTGACTAATGTGAAAAAAACATACCACAAAAATCTCGTACAGGGCCCGTTGACCCGCCTCATTCTGGGCCCTCTCCTCCTCAAGCAATTGTGTCGTGGCCTGGTTACTCTCATCAAGAGCAGCCTGAAGAGCAGCCTGGCTTGCCAATCTCTCTTTCTCAAGAGCATCCTGGTTTGCCGCTCTCTCTTTCTGAAGAGCAGCCTAATACACCATTCCTCGTTACCAAATTAATGATCTATGGTGACACACATAATGAAATGGATGGAAGTTTTTTGAGTCCGTACAACTAACCTCGATGGCAAGATCGACTGGCCGTGGACGACGCATTATCTCAGGATAGCTGCTCGACCGGCGCGCCTTGATCTCCGAGAGAGTGAGTGGACAAAGTATACTCCTTCCAAAATAAGACACATCCTTTCTCACATGCATCTATCTTCTCATAGGGCATCTTAAGTACACGAAGTATTTTGTCCGACTGGTACAGGTTTGCAGGCATGACATGGCCTTTGGGTAGGAAGCGTCCAAATAGTGTCATCATCGCGTCGTAGCATTCTCTTCCCAAGTTGAACTGAGCCTTCAGAGCCATTACTTGTGCAATTGCATCCAACTGACAGAGCTCAGTGTGCTCATGGAGAGGACGTTTTGAACACTCCAACATTTCATAAAAGGCCTTTGCAGATTCCTCCATCTCATCTTCCAAATCCCGAGCATCATCAAAGTCTTGCACCATGTCTTCGATCCCAGTACCATGCTCGTCGGTGCGACGACGGACCACCTCAGCTCTTGTGCCTTGTATAGACTCACCATGAAATTTCCACACCGTATAATTAGGCTTAAAACCCCTCCTCTGCAGGTGTTTAAACATTACAGCCTCTGTCGTCTTTTTATAGTTGTCGCATCCAGGATAGGGGCAACAGTTTCTTTCCTGGCCATTTGCGAATGCGGCTTTCACAAATTCCTTTGTTTTTACAAACCATTTTTTCATCATCTCTTTTTGACTAGGGTGACCGGTATACATTCACACACGATCACTCATCTTTCCTAGCTACTAAAGACAGAAGAAATATATTTATATATAATTTAGCATTTATATTCATCGGTTAATCAGGTTCGCCATTTTTATTACGTCCACGCAACCTACATGCTAATAGGTAAAGATAGGTCCTAATCCCACCCAAGTATGTGTAGATTGGGTTCGTTTCCCCATGCTCTGCTCCGGATCCAACGCAAAATTTTGGCAGCACCTCCCCGCTGTTCTCCTGATACACGTCTCTCCAAGAAACACAGAGGATGTGCATCCGGAGAACAACAGGGAGGCACTGACGAAATTCTGCATCGGATCCAGAGCACAGCATACGGGAATTCGAACCGAATCTACACATACTCGGGCTGTCCATGGATAATGTTGGACAATTCGAAAGGATGGCGATTATAAATATGCAAAGACATGCATATTTATAGATCCCTTTCGAATAGGAGACGCATACTGGTCACGCATACTGATAAATTAATTTAATTACCTAAATCTAGAAAGTTTCATCCGGAAACCGAGCCACGGTAAATGAAGGGGCGAGGAGGAGATGAAATTTGTACTGACCCACAAATCCAGGGGCGGAGCTCGTACAACGCACGGGGAGGTCTTCGCACAGCATACCTCACAGCGACAAGACAACTATCACATGTAAATCCACCCGATCAACACAAATTTTCTAATTATGTCATTTTTTAGGAAAACAAGCTAAGAATATAATATTCATGAGCTAACCAAGGTTTTTAGCTTATTATGTCATTTTGGAGGATAATTAGCTAAACAAGCTAAAAAATAAGGAGGAGAGAAGAAGGAGAAGGAGGGCTCCTTCTCCTCCTCCTCCTTCTCCTTCTTCTTCTTTTCTTCTTCTTTTCATTTTTCCTCTTTCTTCTCCTCTTCTCCTCTTCTTCTCCTTCTTCTTCTTCCTCTTATTTCTATTTCTATTTTTCTTTATCCTCTTCTTCTACTTATTCTTTTTTTTCTCTTCTTATCCTTCCTATTTTTTTTCTTCTTCTCTTCTTTCCTTCTTCTCTTCTTATCTTCTTCCCTTCTTCCTCCTCTTCATTCTATTAAGCTAACTAACTAGTGGCAGATGGTCTTTATATGAAAAGCTAAGAATATAGGTCTCATCAACCGGTACACCGACTACTACAACAACTACAATAACAACAACAACTACAACAACAACTACAGTAACAACAACAACTACAACAACTACAATAACAAGAACAACTACTACAACAACAATAAAAAATCAAATTTCTAGTTATAATATAATTCCAAAAAACTAAATACCAAATAGTTAATTTTCCCGTGCGGGGGGGTGTGGGGGCTCACCGGGAGGGGCGGCTGTGGCGTCGTGGGTGGCGGGGCCGGGGGTGTTGGGGGTGGCGGGGCGATGCCGGGGGCGGTGGGGCAGCGGCGCCAGGGAGCTGTGGGGCACCGGGGCGGCGACGAGGGCGGTGGGACGGCGGCGGGACTGTGGGGCACCAGGGCGGTGCCGGGGGCGCCAGGGGCGGCGACGCGACGGTGGTGGCGGCGATGGGCATCAAGGAGAGGTGGGGCAGCGGTGCCAGGGAGCTGTGGGGCACCGGGGCGGCGACGAGGGCGGTGGGGCGGGGGCGGCGGGGCTGTGAGGCACCAGGGCGGCGCCGGGGGCGCCAGGGGCGGCGGCCCGACGGTGGTGGCGGCGGTGGGCGTCGGGGAGAGGAGTGGGAGAGAGAGAGAGAGAGAGGGGCGGGGTGTGGAGCCGTTACACAATGACCGACGTAAGTGAGTGAGAGAGAGAGAGGGGCGGGGTGGGGGCAAAGAGCCGTTACAGAGTTAGCTCTTTGCCGTCTGCCTCCGGACACTTTGTCGTCCGCTAGCAGACAGCAAAGAAGGGACTCCAGTTTGACCTAACGTCCCCACGGTCAGGTGGGCCCCACCTATATATTTGTCGTCTGCTGTGCGACTCTTTGTCGTCTGTAGCAGACGGCAAAGAAGGGACTCCAGTTTGACCTAACGTCCCCGCGGTCAGGTGGGCCCCACCTATATATTTGCCGTCTGCTGTGGGACTCTTTGCCGTCTGCAGCTGACGGCAAAGATGTGACTGATGGCAAAGACATTCTATGCCATCAGCCAGTTATTTGTCGTCTGCTTTGTGGCAGCTGACGGCAAAGACACTCTTTGCCATTAGCCAGCAGACAGCAAAAAACTGAATTCCAGTAGTGAACCGCGTTTGTTAACGCTTCCTGCTGTGCGATCTACAAGGGTATGTAGATCCAAATATCCTCTCATAGATGGACATCACCATGATACACTACTGGAATTGATAAATTTGCCATCTGCCATGCCTTTGCCGTCTGCTGACGCATGGCAAAGATTCTCTTTGCCGTGAGCTCGCACAAAGCAGACGGCAAAGAGGTTGCTAATGGCAAAGATTTTATTTGCCGTCGGCCACCTCTTTGCCGTCTGCTGACGCATGGCAAAGGTCCCAGAGGCGGACGGCAAAGAGAACCCAGACGGCAAAGGGGCGCCACCCTAACGGCCGAAGCCCGCCCCACCCCACCCACCCCTTTGCCGTCCGCCTCCCAGCTTCTGCAGACGGCAAAGGGGGGCTCCCCCAAACAGCACCAAGCCCCCACCCCCGCTCCCCTAACGGCACACTGCACCCCCGCTCCCCTCGATCTCCTGCATCTCTGGCGCCCCTGCCCACTACAGCGCCGCCGCCACCACCCCCTTCACTGCTTCGGCCCATCGCCGCCGCCCACGACCGGAGCTCCCCGCGTCCCTCCTCCCTGCGGCCCTCCTCCCTGCCGCCCACGACCGGAGCTCCCCGCTCCCCTCCTCCCCGCAAAGGGGCGCCACCCCCATGGCCGGAGCTCGCCCTCCCCTCCTCCCCGCGCACGTCCTCCCCACGCCCCTCCTCCCCGCCGCCCAGGGCCGGAGCTCGCCCTCCCCTCCTCCCACTGCGCTCCTCCCACTGCAGGTAAGTTTTTTTTTCTTTTTTTCTTTTTTTTTCTTTTAAACTAGTAGATAGTATATAGTATAGACATATAGTGTGTAGAAGAAGAGGAGGCCATATAGTGTATACTAGCACCGAAAAGCGCGGCGCACGCCGCGCTCGTGTTAATGCCCATCTAAATTTTGAATGTTGTTCGTGTTAAATGTATAAAATAGAAAGCGGAAGAGATAAGCTGAGTGGCAGTGTCGTCGGGTTGATTGTAGCGATAGTTTTACTTTCTGATGGAGTGAAAAGTGCACCTCTTGTCAGAGTTAGCCTCTAGATTGAAAGAAAGATGAATAATTTTATCAAGTGGGTGGGAATAATATCATATTAGACTGCTAGATACCAAGTGAATCACTTTTATCAGTTATCCAACATATATTATCTCCCATTAAAGTGGCACTATCTTACAATCCCATCCATTTTTATCTTTGAAGGGCAAGATATATGAAACTGAGAACAAACTGAATATTTGTCAAATTACCTTGTGGCAGTTGGCACACATCCTAAAAGTAGCCTCCTGAACTTCAAATTGTAGGTGTGCATATCGTAGCATAACTTTGATCTCTCGCCGTACACAGCTGCTCACAGATACAAAATAGACAAATATAGTTACAGAAGTTGAAATAAATCAAGCAAATCACCAAAAAATGGAAAACTCACCACTCTAGCTTTTGTAAAAGTGTTCTGTTAAGTCTCTCCATTCCGGAATACAATAAATATAGTTGATGCACATAACAACATGGCTGAACGATCATCCATGGATAGTTAGATACAAAACCAGTTAAATGTATAGTAGAAATTAAAAGGCAGGGACGCTGGGTCCTACCACGGCTCGTTGGTGAGACACAGTAGCGTCGATGAGATTAGGGATCTCGCTAGTGGCTCCAAGACAATCGAGTTGTAAGGTGGACACCGGTATATCTGTAGGAAAGTGTGGTAAATCGGTGAGGTGGATTCCTGCATTGCCGCAGGAGAGCAATGAAAGCCGGCGAAAGTAAAACAAGTTTTAAGTTCTAATTTGACAACTTGCCAACAACATATATCAGCCTACTAGTAATCAAATTTCGGGGTTTCCACTAAATGCCCTACAACCTTTTTTCCAGTTTAAAAGTCCTATATAATCCTGGAACCGGTGATCTAAGGTACAAAATGATCTGCACAACGCTTTGGATCTCTTCCCTTTCTTACTGAAAGGTTGGGGACCGGAGCCTGTGGCAGCACATCGCAACTCCTGCACAGATGCACCCTCTGAAATTTGGTCAAAATTCTTACTCGATGTTTCTAACTTTCTACTGGTTGGAACTTGGAAGTATCAAATAATAAAGGTCTGAAAATGTAGATAATATGAATACTTAGTTGGTGTTCCTTATGGTGAAACTGATACATAATGGATGAAATTTGGGCCTAAACTCTTTAACGGATGACTTTATTCTACTGCTACTTTGAGAGGTCAAGGAAGTTGTGTGCTTCATTGTGGAGGTCAAGGAAGCGGGGGGTAGGGGCGGGGGGCCTTCGGAGGGAGGGTGGCGAAGGGGAAAGGAAGGGGAATGTCGACGGCACGGGCTGCGCAGCCGTCGGCGGCATCGGCGCTCGAGCAGTCGAGCACATGGAAGAAAGCCATGTATTTTTTATAGGAGATAATGCTTTGTTTTCCTTTGAGAAAGAGATCTCGAGGGATTGAAGACTTGGGTTTCCGAAGGCTCGGTAACCGAGCAAGTAAAAGTAAACACATGTCCCTCCACGTAATTCCTCCTGCTTTAGAAGTAAGAAAAAGTCAGAAAAATGAGAAAAATCAAATGCTAGCCGGTTTAGTATTGTTACTTATAGTATAGACATATAGTGTATATAGTATATAGTATAGAAGAAAATAAGAGAATAGTATAGACATATAGTGTATATAGTAGTATAGAAGAAAATAAGAGAATAGTATAGACATATAGTATATAGACATATAGTATATATAGTATAGACACAGGGCCGGGCCGACAAAATTCAAGGCCTTGTGCAAACTCTAAAATGACCCTCGACTCCCGACGCCACTGACCCTCGACCCCCGACCCCCGACGCCCCTGACCCTCGACCCCCGACCCCCGACACCATTGACCCCCAACCCCCGACCCCCGACACCTCTTCGGCCTCTTGTTGACCAAAGAGACCCCAACCCCCGACGCCAGTGATCCTCGACCCCCGACAACACTAACCCTAGACCACCGACACAACTAACCCCCGACCGCCGACGGGGTCATAATTTTGTAAATTATGAGTTAGGTCACATATTTTCCGATTATGTTAATTATAAAAACATCATATTTGTGTTGATCGGGTGAATTTCAATGTGCAGTTATTCGACGACCTCCACGTGCGTTGGACGAGCTCCGCCCTTGCGTTTGTGCCCCCATAGGTAGCTAGGCAACATGAGTGATCGTGCTTGGATGTACACTGGTCACCCTAGTCAGAAAGACATGACCCATGAATGGTTAACAAAAACCAGGGGGTTTGTGAGAGCCGCATTTGCAAATGGCCAGCATAAAACATGGTGCCCCTGTCCCAACTGCGACAACTGGAAAAAGCAAACAGAGTTTGAAATGGGTAAACACCTGCAGAAGTGGGGTTTTACGCCTAATTATACGGTGTGGACTTTTCATGGTGAGTCTGACCAACGTGCCAGAGCTGAGGTGATTCATCATCGCACCGACGAGCATGGTACCGGGATTGAAGACATGGTGCAAGACTTTGATGACGCTCGTGATTTGGACGATGAGATGGAGGAATCTGCAAAGGCCTTCTATGAAATGCTCGAGTCTTCAAAATGTCCTCTCCACGAGCAGACTGAGCTTTGTCAGCTGGATGCCATCGCACAAGTAATGGCTCTGAAGGCTCAATTCAACCTAGGCAGAGAATGCTACGACGCGATGATGACGATATTTGGACGCTTTCTACCCAAAGGCCATGTACTGCCTGCAAACCTGTACGAGTCAGAGAAAATCCTCCGTGTACTTAAGATGCCCTATGAGAAGATACATGCTTGTGAGAATGGATGTGCCTTATTTAGGCTTGAGTATGCGGCCTTGAACTATTGCCCTATTTGCAATTCTTCCAGGTATATTGTGGTAGACAACGACATGGGTGAGAAGAATCAGACCAAAATCCCCATTAGTGTTCTTCGATATCTGCCAATCGTACCAAGACTTCAACGTCTTTTCATGGTCGAAGAGACGGCCAGAGAGATGACATGGCACAAATTGGGCAAAAGAACCGAACTAGATGCGGATGGGAACAAGATGTTGGTACACACTTCAGATGGTTTTGCGTGGAGGCACTTCGATGCATTACATAAGGATAAATCGGAAGATCCAAGGCAACCTGGAGTTGCGATCAGCACGGATGGGTTCAATGTGTATGGTATGACGGCAGCACAATACAGTTGTTCGCCTGTATTTGTCATTCCACTAAATTTGCCACCCGGAGAGATTATGAAAAGAAAGAACATTTTCCTGACGATGATAATTCCAGGGCCAAACTATCCGGGGAAGAATATGAATGTGTACATGCAGCCGCTTAAGGATGAGTTGCAAGAAGCCTGGGATAATGGGATCAAGACCTACGACGCGGCTAGCAAAACAAATTTCAAAATGCATGTGTGGTACATGTACTCGACGCATGATTATCCGGCGTTTGCGCTATTCGCTGGCTGGTGTGTGCATGGAAGGTTCCCGTGCACCACATGCAAGGCAGCTCTTCAGTTCCGTTGGCTGCAGGCTGGTCGCAAGTATTCTTGCTTCGACATGCATAGACAATTCCTAGATCCTGACCATAAGTGCACAAAAGACAAGAAGAATTTCATCAAAGGTAGAGTTGTCAAAGACACTACACCAGCTGCGTTGACAGGCCAACAGAACCTTGATCAGTTAAACGGTCTCGAGCCTGATCCTTTGCGTCCAGGATAGTTCAAAGGGTATAATACGGAACATGCCTGGACTCACAAGTCATGCTTATGGGATCTCCCTTACTTCAAAGGCCTCCTTTGACCACACAACATTGACGTGATGCACACTGAAAAGAATATTGCGGAGGCCATTTTTGGTACATTGTTCGGCATAGAGGGGAAGTCAAAAGATAATCCTAAGGCTAGAATCGACCTGGAGGCTCTATGTGATAGACCGTTGCAAAACTTGCGACAACGGAAAGGAAAGCAAAGCATAGCAAAGCCAAAGGCATGGTTCAATCTTGAAAGGCCAGCTATGAGGGAAATGCTATTCTGGGTGAAAATGCGGTTGATGTTCCCCGATGGGTATGCTACGAATCTAAAGAGGGGAGCGAGTCTTGAGAAATTGAAAATATTTGCGCTCAAGAGTCATGATTGGCACATATAGATTGAGCGGGTAATGTCGGTGATGTTGCGTGGCTTTATCCCTGAGGATGAATGGCTAGTACTGGCAGAGCTGAGCTATTTCTTCCGTTCTCTTTGTGCGAAAGAACTATCGCCTGGCGTGCTAGATGAAATGGAAGAGTTGGCACCGGAGTTGATCTGCAAATTAGAAAAGATATTTCCACCGGGCTTCTTTAATCCAATGCAACATTTGATTTTGCATCTCCCGACCGAGGCAAGAATGGGGGGGGCCGTTCAAAATCGATGGTGCTACTCAACTGAGAGGATGCAGAAGACGCTTCGAGCTAAGTGTAAAAATAAACGTAGAATTGAAGCATCGATGGCCAAGGAATTCATTACTGAGGAGGCGGCAAACTTCGTGACAGCACACTACGAAGCCAAAAATCATCATTTGCATAACCCGAAGCCTCGGTACAATGATGACGATCAAGAAAAAGTTTGATCCAACCTCAGCCTATTCAAAGGTAAGCTCGCACCATCTGGTGCTTCGAAAGGGAAATCGTTGGATGTCTAAGAATGGTGGACCATTTCATTGTATATCTTCACCAACCTAACAGAAGTGCGGCCGTACATCGAGTAAGTTCTCGGTAATTTATTGTTCCGCAACTTCTAATTGCTTTGAACTAATCTTATTCCCGGATATTTGTTATAGTCGATACGTCGCCAAATTCTCGGATGGAGCGGTCATCGAAAAGGATTCCGTCGAAGAGTATGAGCTTCTCGCAAAGCATGGAGGCGACTATCCCAGTTTCATCTCTTGGTTCAAACAAAGGGTAATTTATTACCATTAAGGGCCCATTTGATTTATTGGTCTAATTTGCGGCTAATGCATCAATTCTTTCGTATTAAACTTGCAGGCTGATGCAGAGTCTATGGACGCCGAGTTGAGACAAGTCGCTAATGGTTTTGACTATAAGGTCCGTTCATTTGACAAATACAACATCAACGGGTATCACTTTCGTACCTTTGGCAAAGAGCTATCTATGCCCGACCTAAAGACTACAAATTGTTATCTCTCTGCTATCGGCGAAGGAGACACCGAGTATTATGGAAGAGTTGAAGCAATTTATGAACTTCTATTCTTTGGTGAAAACTCAGCGACCGTCGTAGTCTTCAAATGTTATTGGTTTGAGCCGAGGGAGACTAGAAGGACTCATGAACATATAGGACTAGTCGAAATCAACCAAAAAACCCACTTAGATGTTCCCGATGTCTATATTACGGCTCAACAGGCGACACAAGTTTTCTACCTACCGTGGGCCTGCCAAACTGATCCAAATCCCAAAGGTTGGGATGTCGTTTATGAAGTGCCACCACATTTTAGACCACCTACCGTCAATGAAGAGGATTACGAACCTCACATTAACCCAGACACATATGAAGGAGAATTCTTCCAAGAAACACGTTTGTCCAAGAAACGTTTCAAGAACCGCTTTACTTCACCCCAGAACATTGAAGTAGACAGCGACAGTGAATCCGTCTTAACCCCTGAGCCCGAACAGGAAGAGCTGGAAGAAGAAGAGGTTACTGCTGCGGATGACCTGTCACTTCTTGACCGACTACATAATGGTGGCCTTCCACATGTTCTTCGTGATAGTGATGATGATGATGCATTTATTGATGATACTGATGATCATGATGCATTTATTGACCCCGAAGCATATATAGACGAGGACGATTGTTATTAGTTCATGTCAGGTATTCAACTATTATACTATATATAAATTTTGAGTTCATGTTAGGTATTCAATTTTTGTTAGTCATGTTGGTATTTATGACGATGATACACTTAAATTATATACATTTTATTACTCCTGTTGGTATTTATGTTGTACTAATTTCATTTACTCTTTGTCATGACAGGTGTGGAAAGATGGTGGGAAAGTGTCGAAAGCACTCCGCGGCTGCTTCTTCGTCGGCGGGTGATGGGATGGGTACTTCCATTCCTGCCTCGCCTCTTCGGAGAGTGTTGCTCTCTACTTTGCAAGGAGCACCCCCCGTGAGAGGAGGTCGACCCCCCGCGAAGCCGAGAGGCACTAAAGGTACACACTGTATTCATGTTGGTATTTATGTTGTACTCATGTTGTATGCATATTGGTATTTATATACATTTTATTACTCATGTTGGTATTTATGTTGTACTAAAGGTACACGTGGCCGCGGGAGAGGTAGGGCTACACGGTCTCCGCCACCACCCCAAGTTGATTCACCTGAGCACATGACTTCTAGGGTGGATTCGTCTGAGGTGGAGGCTACACGGTCTCCGGTTCACGAGCCTCGGGTCGACGAGCCTCAGGTCGATGAGCCTTCGACCCACGAGACTCCTGTCCCAGAGGCCTCCTTCCAGGCGACTCCGGAGCAAAGCAGGGATGAGGGTACGTCCCAAGAGATCCAGTGGGATACTTGGCCTGAGGCAAGTGGCCATGCTGGTAGCGACGAGGAGCTGGGTGAGGGGGCTACCGTCTACCAGCGTGGTAGTTCGGGGCTCCCGCTCGTGTTAGCGACCCCCGAG
Source organism: Hordeum vulgare subsp. vulgare (assembly GCF_904849725.1). Lineage (NCBI taxonomy): Eukaryota > Viridiplantae > Streptophyta > Magnoliopsida > Poales > Poaceae > Hordeum > Hordeum vulgare. Next base: position 385,480,762 of record NC_058524.1, on the reverse strand, counting down.
CAGAGGTGGTCGATTAGGCCAAATGGGGAGAAGTAAGTTAATTTACTCTTATTTAACCTTTTGCCTTCGCGTATTCTCAAATATCTAATGTTTTGGCTTTAATTTGTCATACTGTAGGGGTTGGATTGTTGCCAAGGGTGTCCGCAAGCCCAACAGCGTCCTTGGTGTTCTTTGCCGTCAAAACTTCCCAGGGTTTGTTACGTTGCCCGGTCGGGAGCGAGAGGTAGGAATGATCTGGGAGCACTACTTGGGTGCCCGGGCCCCGCCAGAGGTGGAGATCGACGGTGTTTTGTGTGACACGATGGCGGACATGGTGATCCGAAAGTTCTAGGTAATTTCTCTTTCACACAATTATAAATCAACCATAGCTATTTATTGTACTAATCGGTTTTGTCTCGTTTGCAGACCTCCTACAGGTGTGAGAAGGGATACGAGGAGGACGCGGCAAAGGTTATCGAAACCGAATGTCGCCGCCTACTTCAAAACTTTCGGCACGAGGCTCGGGTGCAGGTTGTTCGAGACTACTATGCCACGCTGCGTATTAGGCCTGACAAGGCGAAGTGTCGTGATGCTAAGATGGAGAAGGAGCATTACATGAAGGTAATTACATATTATTAAGGCTTTGTAGTTAGTTTCCTCGATTTGGTTCTTACGCGCTCAAATTTCTCTTTATTAACTTAGGTGCCCCCGAGATGGTGTGTGGATAAGATGGATTGTTGGGAGGCCTTGGTGGATCAGTGGTGCTCCGAAACGTGGGAGGCCAGCCACAACAACGCCAAGGAGAGGCGTGGCAAAATGGTTGGCATGCGACACCATCAAGGGAGCGTCAACTTAATCCAATTTGGCGAGAACTGGGTATGTGGTTTGCTTCATGCCTCATGCAATTCATTCTTAATGCTATCTTGAGTCCTTTACCAATACAATTTTCCTCTCTCTCTCTTTTAGGCGCGTCATAATAAGACGGAGGCGCCACAGATGTACGACCTGTATGCGATGGCCCATACTGCCTCGTACAAGAAGGTCAAGGCATTCTCTGAGTCTGACCTCGAGCATCCAGAAAACTTCACCAACATCTCCTCCCACGACAAGCTCGTGAAGTACAGAGATCACGGGAAGGCGAGGAAAGGGGAGGACTTTAACCCGAGCGAGGGGCCTATTGATCCAGAGATGGTGATGATAGCTGGCAACGGGAGGCCCCATGGCTCGATCACCATTGGAGACGGCCTTATAAGTTGTCCTAGCTCTCTCCGGCAGATAAATGCACGCCAAACGAGCTCTTGTCCGGAGATAACACGTCGTCCACGGCCAGTCGAGCTCGCCATCGAGGTTAGTTTAATGGACTCAAATATCTTTCCGCATTATGTTGTGCGTTGGAACCAATATTCTAACAATGAGTTGTGTTGTAGGCTGCTATTCAGAAAGAGAGAGAGGCAATGCAGGCGGCTATGGCGGAGAAGGATAAGGAAATTAGGGAGCTGGAGGAGAGGACGACTGCATTGGTGAAGGCGGAGAGGGCACGGAATGATGCGTCTACCAGGGCCATATACGAGCTCTTCATGGTAAGTTTCTTCTTCATGTTATTTCAAATCTTGCATTTGAATGTCCATTTCATTAATAAATAAAAAGTTTGACTTGTCGAAACCAAATGTACAATCTATGTGCGAGAAGAACGGCCAAGTCCCTCCGCCGATACCAGTCGTTAACGTGGCGGGGACGGTGAGTTTCGTTTCAGTGGAGTGATCTTAAGAGTGTCCTCATGCTAACTACACATTGCAAACGATGTTTGGTGCAGAATATGTCCCGAAACGCATCGCACGACCCTTCTACAATCGAGCCTTCTCCAGGGCAGCCTTCTCCAGGTGAAACAAGCCAGAGCCACCGTGCTTGACCCTAACTTAGGTATGATATTTCTAGTGTTTTAATAAAAGATAGCTAGATGACATAATTAGCTTAGTTAGCTCCAAAAAGACCTATTTAATAAAAAATGACCTATACTTAGCTAATTATCCTCGAAATGACATAATTAGCTCCAAAAAGGCATTCTTAGCCAATTTAGCCCGAAGAAGGGGACGAGAGGAGAAGAAAGAGGAAAAATGAAAGGAAGGAAGAAGAAGAAGAGGAGAAGAAGAAGAAGGAGAGGGAGGAGGATAAGAAGAAGGAGAAGAAGGAGGAGAAGAAGGAGAAGGAGCTCCTCCTTCTCCTTGTTCTTCCTCCTTCTTCCTACTTCTCCTTCTCCTTCTTCTTTTCTTCTTCTTCTCCTCTTCCTTCTCCTTCTCCTCCTCCTCCTCCTCCTCCTTCTTTTACTTCTTCTCTTTCTCTTCTTCTACGTAGCTTAGACTCATCCAACAAAGCCTAAATTGGCTAATTATCCATCTAAATGACATAATTAGCTTAGTTAGCTCCTAAATGGTCTATTTAATAAGAAATGACCTATACTTAGCTAATTATCCTCGAAATGACATAATTAGCTCCAAAAAGGCATTCTTAGCCAATTTAGCCCGAAGAAGGGGACGAGAGGACAAGAAAGAGGAAAAATGAAAGGAAGGAAGAAGAAGAAGAGGAGAAGAAGAAGAAGGAGAGGGAGGAGGATAATAAGAAGGAGGAGAAGGAGGAGAAGAAGGAGAAGGAGCTCCTCCTTCTCCTTCTTCTTCCTCCTTCTTCCTCCTTCTCCTTCTCCTTCTTCTTTTCTTCTTCTTCTCCTCTTCCTTCTCCTTCTCCTCCTCCTCCTCCTTGTTTTACTTCTTCTTCTCTTTCTCTTCTTCTACGTAGCTTAGACTCATCCAACAAAGCCTAAATTGGCTAATTATCCATCTAAATGACATAATTATCTTAGTTAGCTCCAAAATGGTCTATTTAACAAAAATGACCTATACTTAGCTAATTATCCTCGAAATGACATAATTAGCTCCAAAAAGGCATTCTTAGCCAATTTAGCCCGAAGAAGGGGACGAGGGGAGAAGAAAGAGGAAAAATGAAAGGAAGGAAGAAGAAGAAGAGGAGAAGAAGAAGAAGGAGAGGCAGGAGGATAAGAAGAAGGAGGAGAAGAAGGAGAAGGAGCTCCTCCTTCTCCTTCTTCTTCCTCCTTCTTCCTCCTTCTCCTTCTCCTTCTTATTTTCTTCTTCTTCTCTTCCTTCTCCTTCACCTCCTCCTCCTCCTCCTCCTTCTTTTACTTCTTCTTCTCTTTCTCTTCTTCTACGTAGCTTAGACTCATCCAACAAAGCCTAAATTGGCTAATTATCCATCTAAATGACATAATTAGCTTAGTTAGCTCCTAAATGGTCTATTTAATAAAAAATGACCTGTACTTAGCTAATTATCCTCGAAATGACATAATTAGCTCCAAAAAGGCATTCTTAGCCAATTTAGCCCGACGAAGGGGACGAGAGGAGAAGAAATAGGAAAAATGAAAGGAAGGAAGAAGAAGAAGAGGAGAAGAAGAAGAAGGAGAGGGAGGAGGATAAGAAGAGGCAGAAGAAGGAGGAGAAGAAGGAGAAGGAGCTCCTCCTTCTCCTTCTTCTTCTTCCTCCTTCTTCCTCCTTCTCCTTCTCCTTCTTCTTTTCTTCTTCTTCTCCTCTTCCTTCTCCTTCTCCTCCTCCTCCTCCTCCTCCTTCTTTTACTTCTACTTATCTTTCTCTTATTCTACGTAGCTTAAACTCATCCAACAAAGCCTAAATTGGCTAATTATCCATCTAAATGACATAATTAGCTTAGTTAGCTCCTAAATGGTCTATTTAATAAAAAATGACCTATACTTAGCTAAGTTCTCTCCTAAATGACATAATAAGGCTTACGTAGCTGCAACATGACCTATTCCCCCTAACTTAGGTATTAAATGGCCTATAATTAGCCTAGCTAGATCAAAAATGGCTTAATAAGCATAGTTTGCTCCGGAATGACCTATTTTACCCAAGTTAGCTCCGAAACGACCTATAGTTAGCTAGGGTTCCACCTAAATGACATAATTAGCTTAGTTAACTCCTAAATGGTCTATACTTAGCTAATTTCTCTCTGAAATAACCTATATATACACTACTTCATCTAGTATTATTCTTGTAACTTTATTTTTTGTCATTTTGCAGATTACCTTCACTTCACGGGAAGCTTGGAAAATATTGATGGAATGCTTGAAGATGATTTCTTGTACCATGGGTTGTATTGAAACTATTGTAGTATATGAATATATGAAACTTTGTATGCACGTGGACGAAACTGGTGTAATATATGAAACTTTGTATGCACGTGGATGCAACTTGAAAGCTGGATATAAGAGGTTATTTTAATATGGTTATGAGTACGGAAAGAAGTTTATTTATGTCAAATATATATATATATATATATATATATATATATCCTGATTATTGTTAAAAATGCTGGATATAACAAAAATAAATAAAAAAGGGGCTGGTTCCCCTCTTTGTCGTCTGCCCCCACATGGCAAAGAGGGGGAGGTAGACGGCAAAGGGGGGAATCTGCCCCCTCTCTCTCCCCTCTTTGTCATCTGCCCCCACATGGCAAAGGAGGGGAGGCAGACGGCAAAGGGGGGAATCTGCCCCCTCTCTCTCCCCTCTTTGCCGTCTGCCCCCACATGGCAAAGGGGGAGGCAGACGGCAAAGGGAGGAATCTGCCCCCTCTCTCTCCCCTCTTTGCCGTCTGCCCCCACATGGCAAAGGAGGGGAGGCAGACGGCAAAGGGAGGAGGCCTGCCGTTAACACTTAACGGGGACGTTGCACCCTTTGCCGTCCGAGTTAATTTGCCGTCTGCCCCCTCATGGCAAAGATTCTTTGCCGTCCGCTTTGGGAAAGCAGACGGCAAAGAACCTCTTCATCGGATTTTTTTTACCATCTACTTTGCCGTCTGCTGGCCGACGGCAAAGCCTTTGCCGTCCGTGGTTGCACCCTTTGCCGTCCGCTTTGGCAGACGGCAAATTTCTGAATTTCAGTAGTGATAGGTCTTTGTATGCGTAGGAAATTTTTTGTTTCCCATGCAACGTTCCCCAACACGGGGGTCCACCAGGTGGGCCCACCACCCCCCAAGAGAGCCATGTGGACTTGATGTTGGCACAACAGCCCTTGATGGGCTGACTAGTCAACCAAAGAAATCCCATGAGGTAAAAAGTGGAAAAACCCAAAAGAGGTGGACAACTTGGGGAGGAGTCCTACTCCAAGTAGGATTAGAGGAGGACTCCTCCTCTCCTAGTTCGGCTGAGCCAAGGGAAGGCTCCCTTGGTGGGCATGTTGGGGAACGTTGCATGGGCAACAAAAATTTCCTACGCACACGAAGACCTATCATGGTGATGTCCATCTACGAGAGGAGATTAGATCTACGTACCCTTGTACATCACTAAGCGTGAAGCATTAAGAAACGCGGTTGATGTAGTCGTATAGCTTCGTGATTCAAATCACCATCGTCCCATGATCCATTCCGATCTAGCACCAAACGGACGGCACCTCCGCGTTCAGCACACGTACATCTCGATGACAATCTCGGCCTTCCTGATCCAGCAAGAGAGACGGAGAAGTAGATGAGTTCTCCGGCAGCGTGACGACGCTCCGGTGATTCTGATGATCTACTTCCACACGGCTCCGCCCGAGCTCCACAGAAATCTAATCTAGAGGAAGAACTACGTGGTATAGGTTTGAGTTGCACGTGGCAAAGTTGTGTCTCCAAAGCCCTAAAACCACCAGTATATATAGGAGGAGGGGAGGAGCTAGCCTTGGGGCTCATGGGAGCCCCTAGGGCGCCGGCCGAAGGAGGAGGTGGACTCCCACCCCAATTCGGTTTGGGGGAAGGAGTCCACTCCTTCCTTCCCACCTCCCTCTTTCCTTTTTTTTCTTTCCTTTGGTATTTCCCCTTGTGATGCCATGGCCCTATTGGGCTAGCCTCACCAACCCACTAAAGGCTGGTGCACAACCCTAGGGTCACTAGGCTTACTCCCGGGTGGGTGGACCACTACTGGTGAATACTAGAGTGACAAATCCTAGTCTTGATCCATACTAAGTCAACGAATACCTTCGGAGATACCTGTAGAACACCTTTATAGTCACCCAGTTACGTTGTGACATTTGATACACACAAGGTATTCCTCCGGTGTTAGTCAGTTATATGATCTCATGGTCATAGGAATAAATACTTGACACGCGGAAAACAATAGCAATAAAATGACACGATCACATGCTACGTTCATAGTTTGGGTCTACTCCATCACATGATTCTCCTAATGATGTGATCCAGTTATCAAGTGACAACACTTGCATATGGTCAGAAAACCTTGACCATCCTTGATCAACTGGCTAGCCAACTAGAGGCTCGCTAGGGACATTGTTTTGTCTATGTATCCACATATGTATCTATGTTTTCATTCAATACAATTATAGCATGGATAATAAACGATTATCTTGAAACAGGAAATATGATACTAACTATTTTATCATTGCCTCTAGGGTATATTTCCAACAGTCTCCCACTTGCACTAGAGTCAATAATCTAGTCCTCACATCGCCATCCGATTTACATTGTTATAAATCTAACACCCATACAGTTCTGGTGTTGATCATGTTTTGCCCGTGGAAGAGGTTTAGTCAGCGGATATGCTACATTCAGATCCGTGTGCACTTTGCAAATATTTACGTCCTCTCCTTCGACGTAGTCACGGATGAGGTTGAAGCGTTGTTTGATGTGTCTGGTCTTCTTGTGAAACCTTGGTTCCTTTGCTAAAGCAATGGCACGAGTGTTGTCACAGAACAGAGTTATTGGATTTAATGCGCTCAGCACAACTCCAAGATCCGTCAAGAATTGCTTCATCCACACACCCTCCTTAGCTGCCTTCGAGGCGGCCATGTACTCCGCTTCATATGTAGAATCTTCTATGACGCTTTGCTTGGAACTGCACCATCTTACCACACCCCCATTAAGAATAAACATGTATCCGGTTTGAGACTTAGAGTCATCCGGATCAGTGTCAAAGCTTGCGTCGACGTAACCCTTTATGACGAGCTCTTCATCACCTCCATAAACGAGAAACATTTCCTCAGTCCTTTTCGGGTACTTCAAAATATTCTTGACCACCGTCCAGTGATCCCCTCGTGGATTACTTTGAAACCTCCCTGCCATACTTATGGCGAAGCTGACGTCCGGTCTAGTGCACAACATTGCATACATGATAGAACCTATGGCTGAAGCATAGGGGACAGAACTCATCTGTTCTCTATCTTCCGCAGTTGTTGGGCACTGAGTCTTACTCAATTTTATACCGTGTAACACTGGCAAGAACCCCTTCTTGGACTGGTCCATTTTGAACTTCCTCAAAATTTTATCAAGGTATGTGCTTTGTGAAAGTCCAATCACGCATCTCGATCTATCCCTATAGATCTTAATGCCTAGAATGTAAGCAGCTTCTCCTAGGTCCTTCATAGAGAAACTTTTATTCAAGTAATCCTTTACGCTCTCCAAAAACTCCACGTTGTTTCCAATCAGCAAAGTGTCATCCACATATAATATTAGAAACGTGACAGAGCTCCCACTCACTTTCTTGTAAATACAAGATTCTCCAACCACTTGTATAAACCCAAATGCTTTGATAACCTCATCAAAGCGCTTATTCCAACTCCGAGATGCTTGCACCAATCCATAAATGGATCGCTGGAGCTTGCATGCTTTATAGCATTCTTTGGATCGACAAAACCTTCGGGTTGCATCATATACAACTCTTTCTTAAGAAAATTGTTAAGGAACGCCGTTTTGACATCCATCTGCCAGATTTCACAATCGAAAAATGCAGCTGTTGCTAACAAGATTCGGACAGATTTAAGCATCGCTGCAAGTGAGAACTTCTCATCGTAGTCAACTCCTTGAACTTGTGAAAAACCCTTTGCCACAAGTCGAGCTTTATAAACAGTCACATTACCGTATGCGTCCGTCTTCTTCTTAAAGATCCATTTGTTCTAAATAGCCTTGCGGCCTTCAGGTAATACTTCCAAAGTCCACACTTTATTTTCATACATAGATCCTATCTCGGACTTCATGGCCTCCAGCCATTTGTTGGAATCCAGGCCCACCATTGCTTCTTCATAATTCGCAGGTTCATTGTTGTCTAACAACATGATTGATAAGACAGGATTACCGTACCACTCAGGAGTAGTACGTGATCTTGTCGACCTGCGAGGTCCGATAGGAACTTGATCCGAAGTTTCATGATCATCATCATTAACTTCCTCCTCAACCGGCGTCGCTTGGACAAAGGTTTCCCCCTGCCCCGTGACACCATCTAGAGGGATCTAAAGGTTCGACAACCTCATCAAGTTCTATCTTCCTCCCACTCAATTCTTTTGAGAGAAACTCCTTCTCAAGAAAAGCTCCGTTCTTAGCAACAAACACTTTTCCCTCAGATTTGAGATAGATTGTGTACCCAACTGTCTCCTTTGGGTAACCTACGAAGACGCACTTTTCCGCTTTGGGTTCCAGCTTTTCAGGCTGAAGTTTTGACATAAGCATCTCATCCCCAAACTTTAAGAAATGACAACTTTGGTCTTTCGCCATACCACAACTCGTATGGTGTCGTCTCAACGGATTTTGATGGTCCCCTATTTAAAGGGAATGCAGGTGTCTCTAATGCATAACCCCAAAACGATAACGGCAAATCGGTAAGAGACATCATAGGTTGCACCATTTCTAACAAAGTACGATTAAGATGTCCGGACACACCATTATGTTGTGGTGTTCCACGCGGTGTCAACTGTGAAACAATTCCACATTGTCTTAAGTGAGCGCCAAACTCGAAACTCAGATATTCACCCCCATGATCAAAACATAGGAACTTGATCTTCTTGTTACGATGATTTTCAAATCCACTCTGAAATTTCTTGAACTTCTCAAACATTTCAGATTTGTGCTTCATCAAGTAGATATATCCATACCTACTCAAATCGTCAGTGATGGTGAGAAAATAACGATATCCACCGCGCGCCTCCACACTCAATGGACCGCACACATCGGTATGTATGATCTCCAACAAGTCACTTGCACGCTCCATTGTTCCGGAGAACGGAGTCTTAGTCATCTTGCCAATGAGGCATGGTTCGCACGTGTCAAGTGATTCAAAATCAAGCGACTCCAAAAGCCCATCAGAATGGAGTTTCTTCATGTGCTTTACACCAATATGACCTAAGCGGCAGTGCCACAAAAACATGGCGCTATCTTTGTTAACTCTACATCTTTTGGTCTCAATGTTATGTATATGTGTATCATCGCTATCAAGATTCAATATCAACAATCCTCTCACATTGGGTGCATGACCATAAAAGATATTACTCATAGAAATAGAACAACCATTATTCTATGACTTAAACGAGTAACCATCTCGCAATAAAAAAGATCCAGATATAATGTTCATGCTTAAGGCAGGCACTAAATAACAATTATTTTAGTTCATAACTAATCCTGATGGTAACTGAAGCGACACTGTGCCCACAGCGATCACATCAACCTTGGAACCATTTCCCACGCGCATCGTCACTTCATCCTTCGCCAGCCTTCGTTTATTCCGCAGTTCCTGCTTCGAGTTGCAAATATGAGCAACAGAACCAGTATCAAATACCCATGCAATACTACGAGAGTTGGTTAAGTGCACATCAATAACATGTATATCAAATATACCTGATTTTCCTTGGCCGCCTTCTTATCAGCCAAATACTTGGGGCATTTGTGCTTCCAGTGATCCATTCCCTTGCAATAATAACACTCTATTTCACGCTTAGGTCCAACCTTGGGTTTTTTCGTCGGATTGTCAACAGGCTTGCCGCTCTTCTTGGAGTTACCCTTATTGCCTTTGTCGTTTCTCTTGAAACTAGTGGTCTTATTGACCATCAACACCCGTAGTTCTAACTCTGCGACTTTCAGCATCGCGAATAACTCGCCGGGTAACTTGTTCATCCCTTGCATGTTATAGTTTAAAACGAAGCTCTTATAGCTAGGTGGCAGTGATTGAAGAATTCTATCAGTGATAGCCTCTTGCGGGAGTTCAATCCCCAGCTCAGCTAGACGGTTTGAGTACCCAGACATTTTGAGCACATGTTCACTAACAGATGAATTCTCCTCCATCTTGCAAGCATAGAATTTATCGGAGGTCTCATACCTCTCGATACAGGCGTTCTTCTGAAAGATAAACTTCAACTCCTGAAACATCTCAAATGCTCCATGTCGCTCAAAGCGACGTTGAAGTCCCGGCTCTAAGCCATACAAGACTGCACATTGAACTACTGAGTAGTCCTCCTTACGTGTTAACCAGGCGTTCAAAACATCTTGGCTAGACGTAGCCGGTGGTTCACCTCCTAGCGCAGCATTAAGGACATAATCCTTCTCCCTAGCTTGCATGGAGCAACTTTAGATTACGAGCCCAGTCTACAAAGTTGCTTCCATCATCTTTCAACTTAGCTTTCTCTTGGAACGTATTGAAATTCAGGGTTGCTACCACGTGAGCCATTGATCTACAACATAAAATATTGCAAAGTGGAGTTAGACTATGTTTAAGATAATTAGAGTTTAGCTAATCAAATTACTGATAACTCCCACTCAAAAAGTACATCTCTCTAGTCATTTGAGTGGTACATGATCCAAATCCACTAACTCAAGTTCGATCATCACGTGAGTTGAGAAAAGTTTCAGTGGTAAGCATCTCTATGCTAATCATATCAACTATACGATTCATGCTCGACCTTTTGGTCTCATGTGTTCCGAGGCCACATGTGCACATGCTAGGCTCGTCAAGTTTAACCCGAGTGTTCCGTGTGTGCAACTGTTTTGCACCCGCTGTATGTGAATGTTGAGTCTATCACCCCCGATCATCACGTGGTGTCTCGAAATGACGAACTATCGCAACGATGCATAGTCGGGGAGAACACAATTTCATCTTGAAATTTTAGTGAGATATCATCTTATAATGCTACCGTCGTCCTAAGCAAAATAAGGTGCATAAAAGGATTAGCATCTCATGCAATTCATAAGTGACATGATACGACCATCATCTTGTGCTTCTTGATCTCCGTTTTGGAATTTTTAGAAATATTATCAATACCATAACTCCGGAGGAGTACATAAGGGATATTTATCAGCCTCTTTCAGACTCCAAAACCGAAGAGGTATGTGATTCGGTAAGTAAACCGACTACAAAACTTTTCGAGTATGAATTTTTGTCTGTTTTGGAATTTTTAGAAAATTAGAAAAATTTAAAGTAGTCCAAAAAGCGCACGAGGCGACAAGACGGCCAGGCGCGGGCCACCCCCTGGCCGCGCCTGGGGGGCTTGTGACCACCTCGTGTGCCTCCCGGACTCCGTTTTCTTGCGGATTACTCCTTCTGGTCGGAAAAAAAATCATTATATATTCTCCCGAAAGGTCTGACCCTGGTATCACGCAATTTTCCTCTGTTTTCGTTTCAAGCTGCTGTGCAGACAGATCTAGATCGCTATGGTGTCCCCAAAAGCTCTGAAGGACAAGTTCTTCGAGACGGTCATCAATCCCTACCTCGCGGGAGTGCTGCAACACCCTCAATCTATCGAGATGCATGAGGGGGTGCTGCACATCCGTGATGTTGAGGGGGCCAAGAAGACCGGAAGCGTGGAGGAGAGGCTTGAAGCAATGGAGCAACAAATATTTAAGTGCCAAGGGATGGTGGAACGCGGACTCAACGCCAACCACATGATGATCACGGAGTTCACCAACAAGCACAAGATCGATGCCAATGACATCGGGAAACACCTCTCTAGGCTCTATGACAGAATTGATCACCTCCAAGCCAAGATCTATGACCTGCAGAACCAAAACTATGAGTATGATTATAGATTTAAATCAATACGGTTGGCTGCAAATTTGAGGATTCCGGAGACTCGATCATCTTTCCATGATGGACCACCTATGCCTTGGAAGACGGAGGATCAAACCCAGGTTGCAACAACTCCACTACCATCACCTCCAAAAGAAGGCAACTAAGCACAGGTATGGGCAATCCCCTTGGCTTGTGCCAAGCTTGGGGAGTTGCCCCCGTATCGTATCACCATCACATCTTTTGCCTTTACCTTTTCTTAGTTTGATCCTTTTTGGTTTTATCTTTCTCTAGTAGAATAAAGTCCTTAGTGTTTTAGGCTTGAGTTTTGCTTTGTGTCAGCCCCAATGTATTCGAGTTCGTGAGTCATATAATAAAGAGTGTTTTAGTTAAGGACCTTGCTTCATGCCATGATCTGAAAGAAAAGAATGATAAAAGAACAAAAGCATGAAAGATCATGTAATGATCTTATGGGAAGTGATGACTTCACATATAAAAAGTATGTTGATTGAAACTTGTTGTGGGTGGACAAACGTAGACCTTGGTCATTGCTGCAATTAATAGGAACTAATAAAGAAAGAGAGGTTCACATATAAATATATCATCATGGACACCATCTATGATTGTGAACACTCACTAAACTATTACATGCTTAGAAGTAGATGTTGGACAAGGAAGACAACATAATGAATTATGTTTGCTTGGTTACGAACAATTTTATATGACTAGAGATCCCTTAGCATGTGACGCTCGCTTCCACCTCCTATCAGCCAAAACTTCCGCACTAAGTAGAGATACTACTTGTGCATCCATAAACCTTCAACCCAGTTTTGCCATGAGAGTCAACCATACCTACCTATGGATTGAATAAGATCCCTCAAGTAAGTTGTCATTGGTGCAATAAATAATAATTGCTCCCTAACTATGTATGATCTATTAGTGTGTAGAAAATAAGCTTTGTACGGACCTGTTATGAGGAAGACATAAAAGCGACAGATTGCATAATAAAGTTCTTTATCACAGGAGGCAATATAAAGTGACATTCCTTCACACTAAGAGGACACGCATCCAAACCTCAAAAGTGCATGACAACCTCTGCTTCCCTCTGCGAAGGGCCTATCTTGTACCTTTACTTTTTGCCCTTGAAAGAGTCATGGTGATCTACACCAATTCCTTATTTCGCCTTTATCTTGGCTAACGTCATATGCTAGGGAAAGATCTATATTCATATGCCAACCTAGAAGTAAGTATTCATGAATTATTATTGTTGACATTACCCTTGAGGTAAATAGTTGGGAGGCGAAACTATAAGCCCCTATCTTTCTCTGTGTCTGACAGAAACTTTGATCTCATGAGTACCACGTGAGTTGTAGCAATTGTAGAAGATGAAAGGATGATTGAGTATGTGGATTTGCTTTACAAGCTATTATTTGACTCTTTCTGATGTTATGATAAATTGCAATTGCTTCAATGACTAAAGGTTATTGGTTGTTAATTCTCAATAAGGTTCTTGATCCATAGTTTACTTTGTGAAGGAATTGTCACTTTAGCATGAGAGATTATATGATGTTATTGTTGTTCTAATTATGATCATGATGCGTGCATGTCCTTATCTTGTTTTGTCGACACCTCTCTCTCTAAACATGTGGGCATATTTATTGATCTCGGTTTCCGCTTGAGGACAAGCGAAGTCTAAGCTTGGGGGAGTAGATACGTCCATTTTGCATCATGTTTTTATGTTGATATTTATCGCTTTATGGGCTGTTATTACACTTCAGAGTACAATACATATGCCTTTTCTCTCCTATTTTACAAGGTTTACATGAAGAGGGAGAATGCAGGCAGCTGGAATTCTGGCCTGAAAAGGGAGCAAGTTTGAGATACCTATTCTGCGCAACTCCAAAAGCCGTGAAAATCAACGAGGAATTATTTTGGAATTTATAAAAAATATTGGGCGGAAGAAGTACCACAAGGGAGCCACCAGGAGGCCACAAGCCTGCTAGGCGCGGCCTAACCCCTAGCCGCGCCTAGGGGGCTTGTGGGCTCCCTGTTGGCCCTCTGGCTCCCCTCTTTTGCTATAAGGAGGGTTTCGTTCCAAAAAAATCAAGAGGAGGCTTTCGGGAGGAATCGCTGCCGCCACGAGGCAGAACTTGAGCAGAACCAATCTAGAGCTCCGGCAGGGTCGTCCTACCGGGGAAACTTCCCTCCCGGAGGGGGAAACCGTCGCCATCGTCATCATCAACACTCCTCTCAGCGGAGGGGACTCATTGATACATCTCCAACGTATCTATAATTTTTTATGGTTTCATGCTATTATCTTGTCAAACTTTGGATGTTTTGTATGCCTTTTATATATTTTTGGGACTAACTTATTAACTCGGTGCCAAGTGCCAGTTCCTGTTTTTTCCATGTTTTTGACCCCTTTCAGAGGAGATTTTGAAATGGAGTCCAAACGGAAGAAAATCCCCGAAAAGATTTTTTCTAGAACGGAAGAAGATCGGGGAGCTTGGGAGCCAAGGCAGGGGAGCCCCAGGGGCCCCACAGGCCCCCACCCCGCGGCCAGGGGGGAGGCCACGCCATCCAGGCTTGTGGTCCCCCTGAGCATCCCCTGACCTAGGGGTTGTGCCTATATATTCCCTAAAAATCCCAAACAAATCAGGAGATCATGGAAAGTACTTTTCCGCCGCCGCAAGCTTCTGTCTCCACAAGATCCCATCTGGGGCACGTTCTGGTGCCCTGCCGGAGGGGGGATTAGGACACGGAGGGCTTCTTCATCAACACCATGACCTCTCCGATGATGCGTGATTAGTTTACCATAGACCTACGGGTCCATAGCTAGTAACTAGATGGCTTCTTCTCTCTCTTGGATCTTCAATACAAAGTTCTCCATGATCTTCATGGAGATCTATCCGATGTAATCTTCTTTTGTGGTGTGTTTCTCGAGATCCGATGAATTGTGGATTTATGATCAGATTATCTAGGTATCCTATTTGAGTTTCTTCTGATCTCTCTTATGCATGATTTCATATCCTTGTAATTCTCTTCGATTTGTGGGTTATGTCTGGCCAACTAGATCTATGATTCTTGCAATGGGAGAAGTGCTTGGTTTTGCGTTCATACCGTGCGGTGACCTCACCCAGTGACAGAAGGGGTAGCGAGGCACGCATCGTGTTTTTGCCATCAAGGGTAAAAATATGGGGTTTTCATCATTGGTTTGAGATTATCCCTCTACATTATGTCATCTTGCTTAAAGCGTTACTCTGTTCGTCATGAACACAATACACTAGATGCATGCTGGATAGCGGTCGACGTCTGGAGTAATAGTAGTAGATGCAGAAAGTATTGGTCTACTTGTCTCGGACGTGATGCCTATATGTATGATCATTGCCTTAGATATCGTCATGACTTTGTGCGGTTCTGTCAATTGCTCGATAGTAATTTGTTCACCCACCGTAACACGTGCTATTTTGAGAGAATCCTCTAGTGAACACTATGGCCCCCAGGTTCTACTCCACACCATATTTTCATCCTTACACTTTTTACTTCGTTGCACTTTCCGCCTTCAGATCTCACTTTGCAAACAATCTTGAAGGGATTGACAACCCCTTTGAAGTGTTGGGTGCAAGCTTGTTTGTGTTTGCGCAGGTACTCTGGACTTGACGAGACCCTCCTTCTGGATCGATACCTTGGTTCTCAAACTGAGGGAAATGCTAACTGCTACTGTGCTGCATCACCCTTTCCTCTTCAAGGGAAAAACCAACGGAAGCCCAACCTCTGTCAATGTGTCAATTTCTGGCGCTGTTGTCTGTGGGATAGCACTCATCACCATCAACATATTCATCAGCAGCATCTCATCTCCAAACCCTAGTTCATCTCTCGTAACCAATCTCCGTCTCACGACTCCGATTGGTACTTATAAGGTTGATAGTAGTGTTAATTACTCTTTGTAGTTTATGCTAGTTGGATTACTCGGTGGAAGATTATATGTTCAGATCCTTGATGCTATTCCATACCTCTTTGTTCATGAACATAATTATGCTTTGTGAGTAGTTACTTTTGTTCCTCAGGACATGGGATAAGTCATGCTATAAGTAGTCATGTGACTTTGGTATTCGTTCGATATTTTGATGCGTTGTAGGTTCTTTTTCCTCTAGTGGTGTTATGTGAACGTCGACTACATAACACTTCACCACTATTTGGGCCTACAGGAAGGCATTGGGAAGTAGTAAGTAGATGATGGGTTGCTAGAGTGACACAAGCTTAAACCCTCGTTTATACATTGCTTCGTAAGGGGCTGATTTGGATCCACTAGTTTAATGCTATGGTTAGACTTTGTCTTAATTCTTCTTTCGTAGTTGCGGATGCTTGCGAGAGGGGTTAGTCATAAGTGGGAGGTTTGTCCAAGTAAGGGCAGCACTGCTACTTCAACAAAAGACCTTCCAACGGCGCCAGAACAAGCGTGTTGACAGGAGACTGTTCTTGTCTTGATACTCCTCAGCAACGGCGCCAGGAATCCTTCTGCTACGGATACGCCTTTAGGGACTTCCTTGGCAACTATGCAAAGGATTCCCCCGTGGCCTTGGAGCCTTGCGTTAGTGTTCCCTCAAAGCGGAAAGGGTGATGTAGCACAGCGGCGGCAAGTATTTCCCTCAGTTTTGAGAACCAAGGTATCGAACCAGTGAAGGATTGCGTCAAGTCACAAGTACCTGCACAAACAAAAAGAGTTTGCACCCAACGCTATGAAGGGGTTGTCAATCCCTTATAGATTGTTTGCAAAGTGATAACTGGAAGCAAAAAGGAAACAAAGCAAAGTAAAAGTGAAAGTGGATACAAAAGTGGTGAATAGACCCGGGGGCCGTAATGTTCACTAGTGGCTTCTCTGATGAAACCAAGTAGACGGTGGGTGAACGAATTAGTGTCCAGCAATTGATAGAAGCGCGCAAAGTCGTGACGTTATCTAAGGCTATGATTATATCTATAGGCATCACGTCCAAAACAAGTAGACCGATACTTTCTGCATCTACTACTATTACTCCACACGTCGACTGCTATCCAGCATGCATCTAGTGTATTAAGTCCAAAAGAGCAGAGTAACGCCTTAAGCAAGATGACATGATGTAGATGGACAATCTCATATCTACGATAAAAGCCCATCTTGTTACCCTTGATGGCAACAACACGATGCGTGCCTTGCTGCCCCTTCTGTCACTGGGAAAGGTCACCACACGGTATGAACCCAAAACCAAGCACTTCTCCCATTGTAAGAATCATAGATCTAGTTGGCCAAACAAAACACAAGACTCGGAGAGACTTACAAGGATATCAAATCATGCATATAAGAAATAAGCAAAGACTCAAATATAATTCATAGATAATCTGATAACAAATCCACAATTCATCGGATCTCGACAAACACACCACCAAAGAGGATTACATCAGATAGATCTCCATGAAGATCATGGAGAACTTTGTATTGAAGATCCAAGAGAGAGAGGAAGCCATCTAGCTACTAACTACGGACCCGTAGGTCTGAAGTGAACTACTCACGAGTCATTGGAGAGGCGATGATGTTGATGTAGAAGCCCTCCAACTCCAAAGTTCCCTCCGGCAGGGCATCGGGAAGGGTCTCCAGATGAGATCTCGCGGGAACATAAGCTTGCAGCGGCGGAAAAGTGTTTTCGTGGATGTCCTGATTTTTTCTGGGATTTTAGGGAATATATAGGCAAAAGAGCTAGGGCAGAGGAGCTCCAGGGGGGCCACAAGCCTGGTAGCCGCCGCCCCCTGGTGGCGGCTATAGGGCTTGTGGGCCCCCTGCGGCTCTCCTGCCTTGGCCCTCAAGTCCCCCGATCTTCTTCTGTTCTGGAAAAATTTATTTCAGGGATTTTATTCCATTTGGACTCTGTTCCAAAATCAGATCTGAAAAGAGTCAAAAACACAGAAAAAACAGGAACTGGCACATGGCACTGAATGAATAAGTTAGTCCCAAAAAAGATATAAAAGGTATATAAAACATCCAAAGTTGACAAGATAACAGCATGAAACCATCAAAAATTATAGATACGTTTGAGACGTATCAAGCATCCCCAAGCTTAACTCCTGCTCGTCCTCAAGTAGGGAAGTGATAAAGAATGAATTTTTGATGCTTTCATGCTACCTAGCATAGATGTCCTTTGTAACTCCTCTTATGTGACGTGAATGTTCAGATCCATTAGATTCAAAACAATAGTTTGCTATTGACGTGGAGACAATAATAATTCAAGCAAACTTAGCAAGGTAATCATGAACTTTCAAAATAACAAGGCCAAAAGAAAGTTATCCCTGCAAAATCATATAGTCTGGCTATGCTCTATCATCCTTGCACAACGGATTTAAATCATGCACAACCCCGGTATTGGCCAAGTAATTGTTTTCACACCTTTACTTTCTGAAACTTTTTCAACTCTCACGCAATACATGAGCGTGAGCCATGGTATTAGCACTATGAGTGGAATGGAGTGTGGTGGAAGTTGCTAGACAAACAAGGAGAAGATGGTCAAATTGACTAGGCATATCAATGAACTGTGGGGATGCTCATCAATAGATATCAATGTGAATGAGTAGGGATTGCCATACAAAGGATGCACTAGAGATAAGAGTATGCGAAAGCTCTTAAAGAAAACTAGTGGGTGTGCATCCAACTTGCTTGCTCACAAAGACCTAAGCCAATTTTGAGGAAGCCTATCATTGGAATATACAAGCCAAGTTATATAATGAAAATTTCCCACTAGCTATATGGTGGTGACAAAACGAGAGACTCTCAATCATGAAGATCATGGTGCTTAATAAGCACAACTGTGGAAGGATAGTAGCATTGTCCCTTCTCTCTTTTTCTCTCATTTTTTTGGTGGGCTCTTTGGCCTCTTTTTTTGGTGGGGATCTTTGGCCTCGTTTTGTATATGGGCTTCACTGGCCTCTTTTATTTCCTCACATGGGACAATGCTCCATCAATGATGATCATCACACTTACAACTCAAAACTTAGAGCAATGATGACTCTATATGGAATGCCTTCGGTAGTGTACCGTGACAATGATCTAGCATGGCATAGACATCAATGGAAACATCATGCTAGCTATCTTACGATCATGTAATGGCAATGTAGAAGTGGTGGCACATGTCATGGTGGTAGTTGCATGGCAATATATCTCGGAATAGCATTGAAAAAGCCATAGTAGGTAGGTATGGTGGCTGTTTTGGGGAGGCTATTGGTGGGTTTTGTGCACCGGCGAAAGTTGCACGGCACTAAAGAAGATAATGATGGTGGAAGGTGAAAGTGCATCTAAACCATGGACTCAACATTAGTCAAGAAGAACTCATATACTTGTTGCAAAAGTTTTAGTAGTAATCGAAACAAAGCATTCAACGCATACTCCTAGGGGAAGGGCTGGTAGGTATAAACCATCGCGTGATCCCGACTGCTACACAAAGGATGACAATCAATAAACTAATCATGCTCAAACTTCATCACATAGCGGTTCACCATACGTGCATGCTACGGGAATCACTAACTTCAACACAAGTATTTCTAGATCCCCAACACCTTACTAGCATAACTTCAATATTACCACAACCACGACCCAAAACTAATTCAGATGAATCAAACTTCTCTAACTATTCAATGCACATGAAGGTGGAAGTTTTCACATCCCTTTGGATAACTACCCCTTTTGAGACTACTTTCGTAGCATAGATCAACTACCAAGCCACGCGCTTCCGTGCTCTAAAAGATATAAGTGAAGCACATAGAGCAAAATCAACTAGCTCAAAAGATATAAGTGAAGCACATGTGAGCTGAATTGTCTAACCAAAAGATATAAGTGAAGCTCGACAAAATCACGGTGAGTGCATGTCTCTCTCTAGGTGTGCAGCAAGGAAGATTGTGACACAACAAAAAATAAAAGACGCCTACGATACAAGACGCTCCAAGCAAAACACATAACATGTGGTGAATAAAAATATAGCCCCAAGTAACGTTACCGATGGATTGAAGACGAAAGAGGGGTTGCCTTCCCGGGGCATCCCCAAGCTTAGGCTTTTACGGCATCCTTGAATCAACTTGGGGTGCCTTGGGCATCCCCAAGCTTGAGCTCTTTCCACTCTTTATCTCTTTGTCCATAAGAACTTCACCCAAAACTTGAAAACTTCACAACACGAAACTTAAACAGAAACTCGTGATATCATTAGTATAAGAAAGCAAACCACCACTTCCTTAGGTACTTTACCAAACTTAAATTCTACTTATGTTGATGTTGGGTTACTGTATTTTCAATCTTACATGGCTAATACCCCCCGATACTATCCATAGTTTCATCAAAATAAGCAACCAACTCAACAAAAACAGAATCGGTTAACAGCAGACCAGTCTGTAGCAATGTGTATACTTCGTATACTTCTGGTGTTTCAAAAATTCTGAAATATTATGACAGTCTGAAGAATGTGCGTAGAAATCAGAAGCAAAAAGAATCAACTCCAAAGCTCTTATAGAAAAAAATGAAAATTCTTTCCGTGAGCAGAAAGTTTCTGTCTTTTCTAGCATGACCAAATGATCATCCCCAAGACTAATCATAACGGTTTTACTTGGCACAAACACAAAAAGAAACACAAAAAACACAATCATAACAGAATTACAAAAGTGTGGAAAACACAAAACAGAAAGAAAAAGGATAAACTCGTTGGGTTGCCTCCCAACAAGCGTTATTGTTTAACGCCCCTAGCTAGGCATTGATAATTCAATGATGCTCACCCAAAAGACAAGAATTGAAACACAACGAGAGCATCATAAAACATGTGAAATTCACATCTAAGTCTAACATACTTCCTATGCATAGGCATTTTATAGGAAAACAGATTGTCAAGACAACCAATAGTTGCCATATGCAAGGAAGAAGAAAGAGACAATAGCAATCTCCACATAACGAGAGGTAATTTGGTAACATGAAAGTTTCTACCACAATACTTTCCTCTCTCATAGCAATTACATGTGGGATCATAATCGAATTCAACAATGTAACTATCACATAGGATATTCTTTTCATGATCCACATGCATGCAAAGTTGACGCTCTTCAAAAATAGTGGGATTATCATCAACTAAAGTCGTGACTTCTCCAAACCCACTTTCAATAATATTGCAAATATCATATTCATCATGAGGCTTAAACAAATTTTCAAAATCATAAGAAAAATCATTGCCCCACTCATGATTATTGCAACAAGTAGTGGACATAGCAAAACTAGCATCCCCAAGCTTAGGGTTTTGCATATTTTTAGCATGATTGTCACTAATAGGATTTATAGTGAAACCATTGCAATCATGCTTTTCATTCAAGGAGACCTCGTGAATCACTTCATAAATTTCTTCATCACGATTTTCAGATTCACGCAACTCAAGCAAAACTCCATAAAGATAGTCAAGTGCACTCAACTCACTAGCAATTGGATCAACATAATTGGATCTCTTAAAGAGATTAGCAAGTGGATGAGGATCCATATCACTAGATTTTCAGCAAGCGAAGATGCAAGCATATTGAAGGCACATAGCACACAAGCAAAGGAAAGGCAAGCGAAAGAAAAGGGCGAACGAAAAAGGCAAACGAAAAAGGCAAAGGAGAAAGGCAAAAGGCAAAAGAAAACGGCAAAGGAGAAAGGCAAAAAGGCAAATGAAAACGGCAAATGTGAAGTGGGGGAGAGGAAAACGAGAGGCAACTCGCAAAAAAGGTAATGCAAGAGATGAGTTTGTGACACCTACTTGGATAGATCTCTCCTTCCCCGGCAACGGTGCCAGAAATACTTCTGCTACTGCAACAAAAGACCTTCCAACGGTGCCAGAAACAAGCGTGTTGACGGGAGACTGTTCTTGTCTTGATACTCCTCAGCAACGGCGCCAGGAATCCTTCTGCTACGGCTACGCCTTTAGGGACTTCCTTAGCAATTATGCAAAGGATTCCCCCGTGGCCTTGGAGCCTTGCGTTGGTGTTCCCTCGAAGCGAAAAGGGTGATGTAGCACAGCGGCGGCAAGTATTTCCCTTAGTTTTGAGAACCAAGGTATCGAACTAGTGAAGGATTGCGTCAAGTCACAAGTACCTGCACAAACACAAAGAGTTTGCACCCAACGAAATGAAGGGGTTGTCAATCCCTTATAGATTGTTTCCAAAGTGAGAACTGAAAGAAAAAAGGAAACAAAGCAAA
The DNA here is from genome assembly GCF_904849725.1 of Hordeum vulgare subsp. vulgare. Classification (NCBI taxonomy): domain Eukaryota; kingdom Viridiplantae; phylum Streptophyta; class Magnoliopsida; order Poales; family Poaceae; genus Hordeum; species Hordeum vulgare. The sequence continues at coordinate 385,458,725 of NC_058524.1, read as the reverse complement.
GTAAAAGTGAAAGTGGATACGAAAGTGGTGAATAGACCCGGGGGCCGTAGTGTTCACTAGTGGCTTCTCTCATGAAAGGAACTAGACGGTGGGTGAACGAATTAGTGTCGAGCAACTGATAGAACCGCGCAAAGTCGTGACGTTATCTAAGGCAATGATTATATCTATAGGCATCACGTCCAAAACAAGTAGATCGATACTTTCCGCATCTACTACTATTACTCCACACGTCGACCGCTATCCAGCATGCATCTAGTGTATTAAGTCCAAAAGAACAGAGTAACGCCTTAAGCAAGATGACATGATGTAGATGGACAATCTCATATCTACGATAAAAGCCCATCTTGTTACCCTTGATGGCAACAACACGATGCGTGCCTTGCTGCCCCTTCTGTCACTGGGAAAGGTCACCACACGGGATGAACCCAAAACCAAGCACTTCTCCCATTGCAAGAATCATAGATCTAGTTGGCCAAACAAAACACAAGACTCGGAGAGACTTACAAGGATATCAAATCATGCATATAAGAAATCAGCAAAGACTCAAATATAATTCATAGATAATCTGATCACAAATCCACAATTCATCGAATCTCGACAAACACACCGCCAAAGAGGATTACATCGGATAGGTCTCCATGAAGATCATGGAGAACTTTGTATTAAAGATCAAAGAGAGAGAGGAAGCCATCTAGATACTAACTACGGACCCTTAGGTCTGAAGTGAACTACTCACGAGTCATTGGAGAGGCGATGATGTTGATGTAGAAGCCCTCCAACTCCAAAGTTCCCTCCGGCACGGCACCAGGAAGGGTCTCCAGATGAGATCTCGCGGAAGCGGAAGCTTGCGGCAGCGGAAAAGTGTTTTCATGGATGCCTTGATTTTTGCTGGGATTTTAGGGAATATATAGGCGAAAGAGCTAGGGCAGAGGAGCTCCAGGGGGGCCACAAGCCTGGTAGCCGCCCCCCCCCCCTGATGTCGGCTACAGGGATTGTGGGCCCCCTGTGGCTCTCCTGCCTTGGCGCTCAAGTCCCCCGATCTTCTTCTGTTCTGGAAAATTTATTTCGGGGATTTTATTTCGTTTGGACTCCGTTCCAAAATCATATCTGAAAAGAGTCAAGAACACAAGAAAAAACAGGAACTGGCACTTGGCACTGAATTAATAAGTTAGTCCCAAAAAAGATATAAAAGGTATATAAAACATCCAAAGTTGACAAGATAACAACATGAAACCATAAAAAATTATAGATACGTTTGAGACGTATCTAGCAGCCAAGCACCAGTCCACCCACATATCAAACTATCAAAGTAGCGAACGCGAATCATATGAACATGATGAAAACTAGCTTGACAGAAATTCCCGTGTGTCCTCGGGAGCGCTTTACCTCCTATAAGAGTTTGTCCAGGCTTGTCCCTTGCTACAAAAGGGATTGGGCAACTTTGTTGCACCGTTGTTACTATTGTTACTTGCTACTCGCTACGAATCATCTTATCACACTGTCGGGACCCCGATCCTAAGCCATAGGAATTCAGCCTGTAACACATCGCATCTCTTTGCGGTCTCACGCATGGTTATCCCCACGGCTGCAGCCTTACCTTATCGGGACCGTTTGCGCCTTTTGACTCACGTATGCAATTGTGTCGCTAGCAATCCAATGACAAAGAACCATGATCGACATGTCTAGTCATAAACCAAAGCGGCAGTTCCGCAGAGGGACAGGCATACATGACCCAACAAAGCAGGTGTCGATCACCAGCGAATGTAGACGAGTCGTAGCAAGCTACAAGGACTCCATTACATCGCGTGACATTTCCCCAAAGGGGACAGACACAACAGCTAAGAAGGACACATGCCGGTCAACCAATGTGTCCGGAGCAGTAGCGAACTACCATGGCTCGTTGGAATCACAAAGGGGCATTTCCCTGTAAGGAGTGCTACTAAAGCCTACGACTAGGTATTCGAACCCCATACATATCAAGTACAACACACGTACGCATGGCATACCGATATGTATAGATACATCGATGGCATCACAACATAACCATAAACATACAAACTTTATTTAGAAGGCTCGGAAGAGCCACACACATAATATTACAAGGTAGGGGTCTCACGGCCCATCATCACAAGTCATACACACAATTCTTACAAGCCAGCGGAAGATTTAAAACTGTCTGAGTACAGACAGATGGAAAGATAAAGGCACATGGCCTGACTATCTACAGACCCATCCTAGGGCCAGATCGTAGATGGGATACCAGCTACTCGTCGTCGTCGATGTCTAGGTAGAACCCTCCATTAGGGTCATTAACAACCTCTGCAACAATTTATTAAGCAAACATGAGTACAAAAGTACTCATTAAGACTTTAGATAAACTATGTACTCATGCAATGTATCAATAAGGAATTCTGGGGTTTCATGCGGAAAGCCAGCATTTGACTCATGGCTAGACAACTTGCATTTTTAAATAGTTTTGACAACTTTGATTTCTCGCACACGAGTCCACTAACACCACAACAATACTCCATCGTGGAATCATTCCGTCTGCATACGGAAATTCCGTCCACGACACTCACGCTTATCTTGACAATTTTATGAGTAGCCATTATAGTTATCTATGAACAACATATGTTTCCAAGTAGTCCATATCCGCGGACGCGGCTATTCGAATAGATCATAACCCTGTAGGGGTGTACTTCTTCACACACGCTCTCGCCACTTATCGCCATGTGCACGTCATGCCCCTCGGCAACCTTCAAGCGGAAGCCCAGCGAGGGAGTCGGCCACGACCGATAACCACGCTAATACTTAGTCCAGGTCTATCGCCTATCTGAGGGTAACCCGCAGGGAAGTCCGGCCGAGGTTTCCGCCACGGCCCCAAACGATGTGCGCAGGGTTCCCAAGCCCACCATCCGGGTGCCACTTGGTACACCGTGCCACTGCCTACTGCATCATAGCCCACCTCTAAGGTTAGCGCTACGCATGGCCTCCAGCATGACTATAAACACCAGAAACTACTTGCAACTCCTGGACCGAGTACTAAGCAATTAATAAGTCGAGCGGGGTCATATTTCAGGGCCCAGCATGTGGTAGTATCTCGTCTTGGATTACATACACGGAACTCAGTTCCTAAGGAAGGTTCCAATGAAACAACCCGCCATGTACTCCAACATAGCCTTTCACCGGTACCTTTACCAAATCAGGTTCAACCACACAACCTTTACTTATTGAACACATTCTCACAATTCTGTTCATCACCCAGATGACACACCATACACAACTCTAAGCATAGCATGCATAGCAGGATAACGCACATCATGGCTCAAGCATCTACCAGGTATGCTAGGTTGCAAGGTTCAGCTATTTACTGTGACAAGGAAAGGTCATGCAAAGGAAGTGGGTTCAACTAACGTGGCAAAAGCATTTGAAGCATTTGATCCTAATGCAATAAGTAAGTGCAGGAGCAAGAACACGGGATTTATCGGGATGATAAAAATGGTTGCTTGCCTTGTTGCTGAGCAGAGGGGTGATATCCGTCAGTCGGATAATCAGACGTATCCGGAGGGGCGGAGCCTACCGGAATAACAACAATCAATCAATATCAAACATATGCAACAAAATGATGCATGTAATGCAATGTAGCATGGTTTGAGATGAACAACAGAACCCTTTGGGGTGATCTTGATTTGAAATCATAATTCAAATATCATTTGAATTATAATTTATTACATTCTTTTAATTGATTTGACCTGATGCTGTTTCATAACTTTGTGTTTCATGCATGAAAATAGCACTATTGGATTCCTTGAATTTTTCTAATCCATTTACATATATTATTTGTCAAATTTGGAGTTATATTCAATTTTCTATGAATTTCCAATGTTTTGAACTTATTCTGGAATTATTTGTAAACGGAAAAAGCTTTATTGCATCAGCATGACATCAGCAGGTCCAACTGGCCGTTGAAAGTCAAACCTGACCAGTGGTACCCACTGGTTAGTGACTTTGGCCAGTTTTTAGTTTAAGTTTCACTTAATAGATTAATTATTAGGGCTGGACCCACATGTCAGTGACTCTTTAAGTTTTTATTGAATTAATTATTTTTATTAATCCTAAACTTAATTAACCAGGGGCTGGCCCCACCTGTCATAGGCTCAGGGGGGTCAGATCCACCGGCGGCGAGGTCGTCCTCGCCGGCGGTGAGCCTCCGGCGACCACTAGAACAGCGGAGGGGATCGGAAATGCCTCTCCGATGAGAAAACTTCACGCGGAGAGCACCAGACAAACGACACTTCACCCGCGGCTCCATTTTTGCACGTAGCCGGGGATGAAATGGCCGGAGATGACGCCAGCGACGAGCTTGGCGGCGGCCGAAGCTCGAGCATCATCGGGGTCATCGAAACAGGGGGCCTCACGCGCGGAGCTAGGCTCCTACAGCACCTACGCGATGCACTGAAGCCATTGGTGGCCTCAGATGGACTAGTCGATCACCGGAGAGCTACCAGCGATGAGCTCCCGCGGCGGATCTCGTCGGGCTCCGGTGGAATCGGGGTCTAGAGGAAGGGGTCGAGGGGAAATCTTAGGGGAAAAAACCTGAGCTCACGAGGAGTGCAGAGGCGTCCAGAGTGGGCTCGGGGATGGCCTGAGGAGGGAGAACACGGCGACGAAGCTCCGGTGACCCGAGGAAGAAGACGATGGCTTCACAACGTTTCAGGGCTTCTCGTCGTCGAGCGACTAGCTGGAGAGCTTCAGGGGGTCATCGCGATGATGATGCACGGCTGAGGTGAGAGGGAGAGGGACAAGAGAGATGGCGAGCTCAAGCTTGAGCTTGCGGTCATGGCGGCCGAGAGGGGAAGAGAGTACAGAGTGAATGGGGAGGGGATGAGCTCGGGGAGGCCTCGGGGAGCTTATCCCCGACCTCGCCAGTGCGACGCGGCGACCAGGCAGGCACGCAGCTGCGTGGGCGCGCCGGATGGAGCGACGGCCACCTCGTGCTCCGACCGGCACGAGGAGGATGACACCTAAGATGGGCTGGGCTTCAGGTGAGCGTCAGGTAAGTCTTTTTCATTTCTTCCTTTTCCTGTTTTCTGCTTTATTCTTTCTGTTAATTGTTTTGTTTTATTTTTGGCTCCAAACTATTCCTAAAATAGTTTGAAAAATACTGGAGTGTTAATTGGAATATTTCCAACCACTTATAAAGTTTTCAACATTTTTGAAACTTTAAAATATTTGAAATCAAATATATAATTGATTTCAGTAGCTTTTAACTTAAATTTAAAATGCAAAAAGTAGGTTGAATATAAGTTTCATCTCTGATATTTTGTTTTCAACATTTATCAGAAATATTGAACTTTTAAGAAGGCCATTTTGGGTTCATTGATTTTGGCAAGATTTGAATTTCCTTTGAATAAGAAGTGGCTAGGGTTTTTTGGTTTGAGTTTCACCACTTCCTTTGATTTTGTTTCAACTTATTGAATGCAATGGAAGAAGACATGAGCACAAATACTAAACCCTAGTTAGGGATCCAGGGATGTGACACACACAACTATCTGTTACTGATAATTTCAGTGCTTCTAGAGAATACCTTGCTGAAAACCACTTGTCAGATCCTTCTGCTCCTCATTGGGTTCGACACTCTTACTTATCGAAAGGACTATGATAGATCCCCTACACTTGTGGGTCATCAGTCTCTCTCCCGAGTGGGTGGGCCCCTCCCGGTGAATACCCGGAACCCATTCGTCACTCCCAGTACACTGCTGGTAATGCCCAAAACTTTCTTTTGACCAAATGAAATCATCCTATATATCAATCTTCGTTTCCGGACCATTCGAAAACCCTCGTGACGTCTGTGATCTCATCCAGGACTCCGAACAACCTTCGATAACCACACATATAACTCAACTATACTAAAACATCATCGAACCTTAAGTGTGCAGACCATGCGGGTTCAAGAACTATGTAGACATGACCCGAGACACTCCTTGGTCAATATCCAATAGCGGGACCTGGATGCCCATATTGGATCCTACATATTCTCCGAAGATCTTATAGGTTGAACCTTTGTGCCAAGGATTCATATAATCCAGTATGTCATTCCCTTTGTCCATCGGTATGTTACTTGCCCGAGATTCGATCGTCGGTATCCGTATACCTATTTCAATCTCGTTACCGGAAAGTCTCTTTACTCGTTCCGTAATATAAGATCCCGTGACTTACACTTAGTCACATTGCTTGCAAGCCTTGTTTGTGATGTTGTATTACCGAGTGGTCCCCGAGATACCTCTCTGTCACACGGAGTGACAAATCCCAGTCTTGATCCATACTAACTCAATGGACACCTTCGGAGATACCTGTATAACACCTTTATAGTCACCCAGTTACATTGCGACGTTTGATACACACAAGGTGTTCCTCCGGTGTCAGTGAGTTATATGATCTCATGGTCATAGTAATAAACACTTGACACGTAGAAAACAATAGCAAAAAAATGACACGATCACATGCTACGTTCATAGTTTGGGTCTAGTCCATCACATGATTCTCCTAATGATGTGATCCAGTTATCAAGTGGCAACACTTGCATATGGTCAGAAAACCTTGACCATCCTTGATCAACTGTCTACCAACTAGAGGCTTGCTAGGGACATTGTTTTGTCTATGTATCCAGACATGTATCTATGTTTTCATTCAATACAATTATAGCATGGATAATAAACGATTATCTTGAAACAGGAAATATAATAATAACTATTTATCATTGCCTGTGGGGCATATTTCCAACAAGGCAAGCCTAGCCCTTCCTTCCTCCTATATATACTAGTGGTTTGAGGGTTTTGGAGACACAATTTCAGCCACGTGCTACCCTCTCCTCTAGTTAGTAGTTCTTCCTCTAGATCGGATTTCTGCGGTGCTTAGGCGAAGCCTTGCAGGAATAGATCACTGATACGTCCCAAACGTATCTATAATTTCTGCTTGTTCCATGATCTTTTGGGTGACATTGTTATATGTTTTGCTACACTATATCATTTTACACATATTTGGAATAACCTACTAACTCAGTGCACCCAGCACCAGTTTCTGTGTCCTAATGTCTATATTGCAGGGGCTTTTACCCAATTTTTCGAAGCCCAAAAAATTCCAGGAAAAAAATATAAAAAATCAGCAAAACAGAAGCTTCCAGATCACCGAAGATGGGCCACACGGCAGCGAGGGGCTGCCCAGGCGACCTGCTGGCGCGGCCAGGCCTTAGGCCGCGCCACGAGGCCATCTGGGTGGGGCCCACCTCCTCCGGGGCCCTCCTTTGGCCTATATTTAGTCCTCCGGGAGGGAACCCTTCCACAACTCTGGGGCCCACCAGCATTACCGGCGCGCCATCACGCTGCCGAGAACTCATCTACTTCCCCCTTTCTCTTGCTGGATCAAGAAGGCAGAGATCGTCATCGAGCTGTACGTGTGCTGAACGCAGAGGTGCCGTCCGTTCGGTGCTAGATCAGGACGGATCGTGGGACGGCAGCGATTTGGATCGCGAAGACGTTGCACTACATCAACTGTATTTCTTAATGCTTCCCGCTTAGCGATCTACAAGGGTATGTGGATCCGATATCCCTCTCGTAGATGATCATCACCATGATAGGTCTTCGTGTGCGTAGCAATTTTTTTGTTTCCCATGCAACGTTCCCCAACAGGTTTCGCATGCCCGTCGTCTCACTTGGGCCGGCCCACGGCGCTATAGCCCGTCGCGCAAATAAATTGTCCATCCGCGCGGCCGACTACATTCGCCGACGGCGCTTGTGCAGTTGACCACCGTCGTTTCTTCTCAGTGCCCCCGACCGATGCCACGGCGCGTTTAGCCTCTGACGATCAAAATTTGCCGCCGGCTTAAATGCTTTACTAATGAGAGATCGACATAGCAAATTTTATAGTATTTTCAACAACAACATAATATTCTATATATTTAAAAAACATGAAAATTACCATTACATATAAAATCTTTCAAACACAAAATATCATGAAGTACAAAATGTTCACAACGAAGTACCGCATGTTCACAACAAAATATCATGAAATATCATGAAGTACGAAATGGCTGTAAGGTATCTCTTACAAAATGTTCACAATGAAGTACGAAAATCACTAAAATAATCTAGTCCCATGGTAAACTCAAGCACATACGAATCTCCTCCGGTGTCATCTATTTCTTCCTCCCTGCAATCCTAATAACTTTGTCTTTCATTTCCCCAAGGGTGTTCTTTTCAGGAAAAAGTAATTTGTGCTATCATTAGTTTCCTCGCATCATCAACTGATCTCTGCAAAACAAATCATTTTAGTCCACTATAAACTGTTCATAGTAAAGAGTACTAATATTAGTTTTGTACCTGTGAAAAAGAGCGATCCCATGTATCGCCATCCCAATTTTTAAAGCAATGGAGAACAAATAATCCACATGAGTTCCTGATGCATATAGTTAACAATAAATAATTATGCATCACACACATATAATACACCAACATTATATTCAACTACATACTCACCCATCTTCTTGTTGAGGCATGACTAGGTTTTAATAGGCCATGTGGATACATCCGGATACTGCACATATCCGATTGCATTTGCTTCTGCAATATCTACTCCAATTTCTCTTCTCTAAAAATAACAATAACAGCGCGAGAAACTTTCAGTAAATAATGTAAACACATGATGGTTTGGCAATGCAAATATGTATTAAAGCCTACCAAGTCCTCAACAAGTTTTCTAGTTCTACTGTCAAGTTCTTTTCCCATCAACGAGTCTAGAACCTAGAACTCTTCATTTTCCTTATGCATGACGACCGTAACCCAACGGGTGTCATCCTTCTTCAGAGCCATATAAGCCTGCATAAAGAAAAGAGAATATAACCCAAATCAATGCAACATTTGTTATACTAGTGCATTATTTGTATACCTTACAGCCATTGGAACATACCTTAGGTGTTTTGAAATACTCGTTGAGACACTTATTCATGGATTCATTTGTATTTGACACTCTTTCATACTCGTTACCGTTGCCCTACTTACCATTTCTACAATCAAGCACCACTTCACCCTCCAAGTCGGCAATATGAAACGTTCATCTTTAGCTTCCCCCATCAAAAAAGATGAGTACGCATTGATAACCCAAAAATAATATAACAAATGTAATGATTGTACTTTGTTGTGAAATATAATGTTAAAAATGAAAATAACTTACATCACCGCTTATCCATTGGTGGTTAAGAATCTGACAAGCTCTTTCTGCAGTCAAAGCGTCGACCACACCATCATTGAAAATTTATGTAGCTCTATGTTTCTTTGAGCGCTCACATGCGCGTACGAACATAACACTCGCTTTGATTACATCGATATGAGAACTAGATTTCTTAACATCTTATTTATTAGACAGTTCTGCAAATCACAAATCAAATATTAGTAAACATAACTATATAATAAACTTTGTTTTAAGAAAAAATATTGATTCATAACAATCTTACTTGCTTTGGCAGAACGTTTTGCACGTTTGATGGGTTTAACAACAACAAAAGGATACTTTACGGCTTTTGATGCACTGCGTTTACGTTTCCCAAGCACCTTTTCCACTTGCTCATCTACTCCGTTAGAATGACCCGATCCGTGTGATGATATTTCATTTGTCTCTAAAGACGTGACCGCCTTCTCATATGATATGTCAGGTACTTCAATAGGATCACTCCTATCACCCTTGAAACTATCCAGATACTCAGGAGTGCAATAATAAGGTACCTTAGCATGAGAATTCTCATGACCACCATCATCGTCCTTTTCCTTATTCATTTTACTATGAGAAGGTGTGCGATAGTCGTCCGTATCAGAATGATAAACAAACTCCTTATCACAATCAGTTCTATAGAACACACCGGTTTTGTTCATTTTCTCAATCATCCTCTAAAAAACATTTATTCATCGGAGTTATGTAAGTCAATGAAATACATTATGCACGGTAGTAAAAAATGTGTTGCACCCTTACCCGTGCGCATAACTCTGGCAAGCGAAGCATGTCCTTACGTATTTCCTTCAGGTCATGCCAAATGCGGTCCATAACAGGCTTCTGGCTCGCGAAAGCCTCTGATGTGTTGTTCTCTTTCTTCCTTCCACTATCAGTAGACTTTTTGTACTTGATTTTTTTATTTTTTTCAGCTTGTTCTTGAGCAATTTTTTCACCCTATACTCATATGTAATATTGTCATCAATCTACAAGAACAATAATTAGAGAGAAAAAATTATACATCAAATTTAGACAATAAATTTAACCATGGAAATGTAACATTAAAAGAAGAAAATATGGATTACCGTTCCAACACCCCGACCATAATCATAGTCGTATTTGTCACTTTTCTCCACGAGAGGTTCCATCCAGTTCCTCATCAAGGGGCTCATAAGTGACAACGGATCATATTTTGGACCTATAACTGGTTGTACCTTCTCCCAATATGAATACTACAATACACCAAATATGTTTTAATAATACATATTTGACTAACATTACATAAGTAATAATTTGAAAACAATTAATAAAATATACCTGTAAAAGGGCAAGGTTCCCATGTGGCCATTCCCAAACACGGTCGTCCTCTAGAACCTTTCCAGTCTCCGAAAAAAACTTCAAAGTGAACTCGTTCTAGTTGAACTTACTTATCGTCTTTTTATCCTTAACTAAGGCATAATACTCCTTCGGAATATATTCATGAGAGACTGGTGCGATTACTGTTCCCAACAAAACTAGAAATGTCATCCGGACAAAGTCATCATTTGTGTTTTCATTCCTCACAATCTTATTGATTAGATCATTGTGGCAGCCCGAGACCGACGCTCCAGAAGATTCCCCCTTTATTCCATTTCGTCGTGTGGCTTATTTGTTTGTCGCACTCATCATCGCATCATTCGCATCATCAGCTTTGCATCGGCACTCCTTTGCCACCAGTTTTCAAAACTTGCATCCGTTATTAGTTGTCGGTTCTCTTCTTTCTCGTCGTCGCCCGATTTGAGCCCGACCACACACGCCCGCGCCCGCGGCATCGGCAAATCCTTGTTTTTAAAAGTGTGTAGAAAACATTCTTGGATTGGGATGAAACTTGGCGTGCAGTCTTATTTTCATATAGGTAGGCCGCCTTCCAATTTTCGTCGCAATCGGAGTCCGTCTGGTACCCGAACGGTCGACCATAGGGGCACCGTCTTTGGTTATTCGTCGGACGTGTTTCGGTGTTTTAAATCACATTTCCACGCCGCGCTATTTCCCTCTAATCTCCACCTAAGCTACTCTACACGGCCTAACCTAACCTTAGGGCATTTCCGGAGCGTCCAATCGAGATCGGAGGGTCCGAAAACACCCCATATGGCAAACCCTAGCCCCAAGTGCCTATAAATGGACACCCCCACGTCCAGAAATGACCTTCTCCCACCTCCGCCCTGAAATCCGCGCCCCACCTAACCCTAGTCGCCCTCCTCTACCCTGAGCGCCTCCAGCCGATAAGACCCGCCGAACCCAGATCTGGCCCGCCCGGGCCCGATCCGGGCGAGCACTAGCACGAGCCGTCGCTGGCTCATCCCGAGCTCGCCCTAATCCCGAGCGTCGCGCCTGCCTGTCTCGCCGCTGCAGCAACCTTGCACCTGCAAAAACAAGTTAGACGTCCTCTAATTGTTGTTGCATGTTTTACATGGCTGCTATGGGTATCTAGTAGATCGCATCTTACTTACGCAAAAACCACAACGGAGATGTGCAAATTGCTATTTAACCTCTCCAAGGACCGCCTCGGTCAAAACTAATTCAACTAAAGTTGAAGAAACCGACACCCGCTAGTCATCTTTATGTAACGAGGTTGCATGTCAAGCGATGAAACCAGTCTTTCGTAAGCATACGATTAATGTCGGTCCGGGCCACTTCAATCCAACAATATCGTCGAATCGAGAAAAGACTAAGGAGTACAACAAATCGAACATCACCGTCCACAAAACCCTTTGTGTTATACTCGAGATTACATCAAAGCATGAACCTAGCTCATGATGCCACTGATTGGGAACGTCGCATGGGAAACAAAAAAATTCCTACGCGCACGAAAACCTATCATGGTAATGTCCATCTACGAGAGAAGATTTGGATCTACGTACCCTTGTAGATCGCACAGCAGGAAGCGTTAAGAAACGCGGTTGATGTAGTGGAACGTCCTCATGTCCCTCAATCCACCCCGTGAACCATCCCATGAACCGTCCCGCGATCCATCCCACGACCCGCTCCGATCTAGTGCCGAACGGATGACACCTCCGCGTTCAGCACACGTACAGCTCGACGATGATCTCGGCCTTCTTGATCCAGCAAGCAAGACAGAGAAGTAGATGAGTTCTATGGCAGTGTGATGGCGCTCCGGTGGTGGTGAAGGATCTATTCCTGCAGGGCTCCGCCCGAGCTCCGCAGAAATACGATCTAGAGGTAAAACTATGGTGCCTAGATCTGTGTTGCACGTGGCAAAAGTTGTCTCAAATCAGCCCTAAATCACCACTATATATAGGAGGGAGGGGGAGGAGGCTTGCCTTGAGGGCCAAGCCCTCAAGGGTGTGCCGGCTAGGAGGAGGAGGAGTCCAACTCCAATCCTTGACCAACTAGGATTGGAAAGTGGAGTCCTTCTCTTCCTTCCCACCTTTCTCTTTTTTTCTTTTTCTTTGGTTTTCTTTCTATGGCGCATAGGCCTTATTGGGCTGTCCCAGCAGCCCACTAAGGGCTGGTGCGCCACTCATAAGTCCTTTGGGCTTCCCCCGGGAGGGTTGCCCCCCTCCCGGTGAACTTCCGGAACCCATTCGTCACTCCCGGTACATTCCCGGTAATGCCCGAAAACTTTCCAGTAACCAAATGAAGTCATCCTATATATCAATCTTCGTCTCCAAACCATTTCGAAAACCCTCATGACGTCCATGATCTCATCCGGGACTCCGAACAATATTCGGTAACCACACATATAACTCAACTATACTAAAACATCGCCGAACCTTAAGTGCGCAGACCCTGCGGGTTCGAGAACTATGTAGACCTGCCCCAAGGTACTCCTCGGTCAATGATGACCCACTAGTATAGGGGATCAATCGTAGTCCTTTCGATAAGTAAGAGAGTCGAACCCAACGAGGAGCAGAAGGATCTGACAAGTTGTTTTCAGCAAGGTAAAATCTGTAGGCACTGAAATTGTCGGTAACAAGTGATTGTGTGGTGAGATGATTCGTAGCAAGCAACAAGTAACAAAAGTAACAACGATGCAGGAAAGTGGCCCAATCCCTTTTGTAGCAAGGGACAAGCCTGGACAAAGTCTTATAGGAGGAAAAACGCTCCCAAGGACACACGGGAATTTCTGTCATGTTAGTTTTCATCATGTTCATATGATTCGCGTTCGTTACTTTGATAGTTTGATATGTGGGTGGACCGGCGCTTGGGTACTGCCCTTACTTGGACAAGCATCTCACTTATGATTAACCCCTCTCGCAAGCATCCGCAAATACGAAAGAAGAATTAAGACAAAGTCTAACCATAGCATTAAACTAGTGGATCCAAATCAGCCCCTTACGAAGCAATGCATAAACTAGGGTTTAAGCTTCTGTCACTCTAGCAACCTATCATCTACTTGCTACTTCCCAATGCCTTCCTCTAGGCCCAAATAATGGTGAAGTGTTATGTAGTCGACGTTCACATAACACCACTAGAGGAAAAACAACATACAACACATCAAAATACCGAACGAATACCAAATTCACATGACTACTATTAGCATGACTTATCCCATGTCCTCAGGAACAAAAGTAACTACTCACAAAGCATAATCATATTCATGACCAGAGAGGTAATGAGTAGCATCAAGGATCTGAACATAAACTATTGCACCAAATAATCCAACTAGCATCAACTACGAAGAGTAATCAACACTACTAGCAACCTTACAAGTATCAATCGGAGTCGCGAGACACAGATTGGTTACAAGTGATGAACTAGGGTTTGGAGATGAGATGGTGCTGATGAAGCTGTTGATGGTGAAGAGTCCCCTCCGATGAGAGGAGTGTTGGTGATGACGATGGCGGTGATTTCCCCCTCCAGGAGGGAAGTTTCCCCGACAGGATCGTCCTGCCGGAGCTCTAGATTGGTTCTGCTCAAGTTCCGCCTTGTGGCGGCGGCGAATCCACGAAAAAGCTCCTCCTTCATTTTTTCCTGGACGAAACCCTTCATATAGCAAAAGAGGGGGGCAAGTGGGCCTGCAGGGTGCCCACAAGCCCTCATGGGGCGGCCTGGGGGTGGGAGCGCCATGCAGGCTTGTGGCCACCTGCACGCCCCCTCTCGCACTTCTTCGGCCCAGTATTTTTGATAAATCGGGAAAAATCCTTGTTGATTTTTACGGCGTTTGGAGTTGCGCAGAATAGGTATCTCAACTTTGCTCCACTTTCAGGCCAGAATTCCAGTTGCCGGCATTCTCCCTCTTCATGTAAACCTTGCAAAATAAGAGAGAAAAGGCATAAGAATTGTACCGTGAAGTGAAATAACAGCCCAAGAAGCGATAAATATCAACATGAAAACATGATGCAAAATGGACGTATCAACTCGCCCAAGCATAGACCTCGCTTGTCCTCAAGCGAAAGCCTAGTTCAATAAATATGTCCACATGTTTAGGGAGAGAGGTGTCGACAAAACAAGATACGAACATGCATGCATCATGATCAAGATCAGAACAACAATACCAACATATAATCTCTCATGCTAAAGTGATAATTCCTTCACAAAGTAAAGCATGGATCAAGAACCTTACCGAGAAGTAACAACCGATAGCTTTTAGTCATTGAAGCAATTGCAATTTATCACAACATCAGAAAGAGTCAAATAAGAGCTTGTAAAGCAAATCCACATACTCAATCATTCTTTCGTTCTCTACAATTGCTACAACTCACGTGGTACTCATGAGATCAAAGTTTCAGCTGGACACAGAGAAAGATAGGGGCTTATAGTTTTGCCTCCCAACTGCTTACCTCAAGGGTAATGTCAACAATAATAATTCATGAATGCCTACCTCCAAGTTGACATATGAATATAGATCTTTCCAAAGCATATGACGGTAGCCAAGATAAAGGTGAAACAAGGAATTGGTGAAGATCACCATGACTCTTTGAAGGGCAAAAAGTAAAGGTACAAGATAGGCCCTTCGCAGTGGGAAGCAGAGGTTGTCATGCGCTTTTGAGGTTTGGATGCGTGTCCTCTTAGTGCGGTGGAACGTCACTTTATATTGCCTCATGTGATAAACAACTTTATTTTGCAGTCTGTCGCTTTTATGTCTTCCTCATCACAGGTTCGTACAAAGCTTATTTTCCACGCACTAATAGATCATACATATTAGAGAGCAATTTTTATTGCTTGCACCGATGAGAACTTACTTGAGGGATCTTATTCAATGCGTAGGTAGGTATGGTGGACACTCATGGCAAAACTGGTTTGAAGGTTTATGGTTGCACAAGTAGTATCTCTACTTGGTGCGGGAGGTTTTGGCTAATATGAGGTGGAAGAAATTGTCACATGCTAAGGCATCTCTAATCATACAACATTGTTCAGAGCCAAGCAAACACAATTCATTATGTTGTCTTCCTTGTCCAACATCTACTTCTAGGCATGTAATAGTTTAGTGAGTGTTCACAATCATAGATGGTGTCAGAGATGATATATTTATATGTGAACCTCTCCTTCTTTATCACTTCCTATTATTTGCAACAATGACCAAGGTCTACGTTTGCCTACCCTCAACAAGTTTCAATCCTCATTCTTTTTATATGTGAATCCATCACTTCCCATAAGATCATTACATGATCTTTCATGCTTTTGTTCTATTCTCACTCTTTTGATCATGGCAAGAGGCAAAGCCCTTCAACTAAGACACTCTTTATTATATGGCTCACGAGCAAGAATACATCGGGGGTGACACAAAGCAAAACTCAAAACTAAAACACTAAGAATGTTAAACTACTAGAGAAAGAGAAAACTAAAAAGGAAAACTAAAACAAAGGTAAAGGCAAATGATGTGATGGTGATACGATACCGGGGCAACTCCCCCAAGCTTGGCACAAGCCAAGGGGATTGCCCATACCAATGCTCAGTTGTCTTCCTTTGGTGGTGAAGGTGGAGGAGTTGTTGCAACATGATTTTGATCCTCCGTCTTCCAAGGCATAGGTGCTCCATCATGGAAAGATGAAAGAGTCTCCGGAATCCTCAAATCTACAGCCAACCGTATTGATTTAAATCTATACTCATACTCACAGTTTTGGTTCTGCAGGTCATAGATCTGGGCCTGGAGTTGATCAATCCTGTCATAGAGCCTGGAGAGATGCTTCCCAATGTCATTGTCATGAATCCCATGCTTGTTGGTGAACTCCGTGATCATCATGTGGTTGGCGTTGAGTCCACGCTCCATCATCCCTTGGCACTTGAAGACTTGTTGCTCCATTGCTTCGAGCCTCGTCTCCACGCTTCCGGTCTTCTTAGGCCCCTCAACATAACAAAGGTGCAACATCCCCTCACGCAACTCGATATATTGAGGGTGTTGCAGCACTCCCGTGAGGTAGGGATTGATGACCTTCTCGAAGATCTTGTCCTTCGAAGCTTTTGGGGAAGTCATAGCAATCTAGATCTGCAACAGAAACAGGCTCGAAACGAAAAACACACGAAATCTGCGTGATGCAGGGGTCAGACCAAACGGGAGTATATATAACGATTTTTTCCAGACCAGAAGGAGTACCCTGCACGAAAACGGAGTCCAGGAGGCGCACGAGGTGGCCACAAGCCCTCACGGCGCGGCCAGGGGGTGGGCCCGCGCTATGTAGGCTTGTCGCCTCCTCGCGCACTTTCCGGGCTACTTCCAATTTTTTTTATTTTTTCAAATATTCCAAAACGGAGAAAATTTCCTACTGGAAAAGTTTTGAACTCTGTTTTCTTACCGAATCACATACCTCTTTGTTTTCAGAGTCTGAAACAGGCTGATAAGTGTCCCTTAGGTATTCTTCCAGAGTTACGGTATTGATGATATTGCTTTCAACATTTATGGGAGTACCTGAGATATAATGCTTGATTCTCTGCCCATTTACAACTCTCGGACAATTACCTTCCATGTTGTTGATCTTGATAGCACCGGAAGGATATACTTCCTCAACAACATAGGGACCTTCCCATTTAGAGAGAAGCTTGCCTGCAAAGAATCTTAAACGAGAGTTATATAGCAAGACATAATCACCTACATTGAACTCACGCTTTTGTATCCTCTTATCATTCCACCTCTTAACCTTCTCTTTGAACAGCTTGGCATTCTCATATGCCTGAGTTCTCCACTCATCAAGTGAGCTAATATCAAATAACCTCTTCTCACCGGCAAGTTTGAAATCAAAGTTGAGCTCTTTGATTGCCCAATAAGCTTTATGCTCTAGCTCAAGAGGTAAGTCACATGCTTTCCCATACACTATTTTGTACGGAGACATGCCCATGGGATTCTTATAGGCAGTTCTATAAGCCCACAGTGCATCATCGAGCTTCTTAGACCAATTCTTTCTAGACCTGTTGACAGTCTTTTGCAGAATTAATTTAATCTCTCTATTACTTAGCTCTACTTGACCACTGGACTGAGGGTGATAGGGAGACACAATTCTATGGTTGACATCGTACTTAGCAAGCGTTCTACAGAAAGCACCATGAATGAAGTGTGAACCACCGTCGGTCATTAGATATCTAGGGACTCCAAATCTAGGGAAGATAACTTCTTTCAGCGTCTTGATAGAGGTGTTGTGATCAGCACTACTAGTGGGGATAGCTTCTACCCACTTAGTGACGTAATCAACAGCAACTAGGATATGAGTATACCCGTTGGCTTTTGGAAAAGGTCCCATATAATCAAAGCCCCAAACATCAAATGGTTCAATGACAAGTGAATAGTTCATAGGCATTTCCTGACGTTTGCTAATAATACCTATTCTTTGACATTCGTCACAAGACAAGACAAACTTATGGGCATCCTTGAAGAGAGTGGGACAATAGAAACCTGATTGCAATACCTTGTGTGCAGTTCAATCTCCCGCATGGTGTCCTCGGTAGGCCTCAGAGTGACACTTCTGTAGGATCTATCCCTATTCATGTTCAGGTACACAACGTCTAATAACACCATCTACTCCTTCCTTATAAAGGTGAGGATCATCCCAAAAGTAATGTCTCAAGTCAAAGAAGAATTTCTTCTTTTGCTGGTATGTGAAACTAGGTGGTATATATTTGGCAACGATATAGTTCGCATAATCAGCATACCACGGTGCACTACGTGAAGCATTGATGACATTCAATTGCTCATCGGGAAATCTATCATCAATAGGTTGTGGGTCATCAAGAACGTTCTCCAACCTAGACAAGTTATCTGCTACGGGGTTATCAGCACCCTTTCTGTCGACAACATGCACATCAAACTCTTGTAGCAAGAGAGTCCATCTGATAAGTCTAGATTTAGCGTCTTTCTTCTCCATGAGGTACTTAATAGCAGCATGATCAGTGTGAATAGTGACTTTGGAATCAACTATGTAAGACCTGAACTTTTCACATGCAAACACGACTACTAAAAATTGCTTCTCCGTAGTGGCATAGTTTATTTGGGCACTGTCTAGAGTTTTACTAGCGTAGTGAATAACATTCAACTTCTTATCGACTCTTTGCCCTAGAACAGCACCAACAGCATAATCACTAGCGTCACACATGATCTCAAAAGGTAAGTTACAATCAGGTAGTTGAACAACAGGTGCAGTTATCAAGGCCTTCTTAAGTATTTCGAAGGCTTCCTCACAATCATCATCAAAAACAAAAGGAATATCCTTTTGTAAGAGATTGGTAAGAGGCCTAGAAATCTTAGAGAATTCTTTAATGAACCTTCTATAGAAACCAGCATGACCAAGGAAACTTCTTATCCCTTTGATATCTGTGGGGTATGGCACTTTCTCGATTGCATCAACCTTAGCCTTATCAACTTCAATACCTCTTTCAGAAATTTGATGTCCTAAGACGATGCCTTCATTAACCATAAAGTGGCACTTCTCCCAATTCAAGACAAGATTATTATCATTACATCTCTGCAAGACTCGATCCAGGTTACTGAGGCAATCATCAAAGGAAGACCCGTAAACGCAGAAGTCATCCATCAAAACCTCAACAATCTTTTCAAAAAAGTCAGAGAATATAGCCATCATACATCTTTGAAAGGTGGAAGGTGCATTACATAAGCCAAAAGGCATACGTCTATAAGCAAAGGTACCAAAAGGGCAGGTGAAAGTGGTTTTCTCCTGATCAGATTGTACAACTGGTATTTGGGAGAAACCAGAATACCCGTCTACAAAGCAGAAGTGTGTGTGTTTAGACAATATTTCTAGCATTTGGTCAATAAAAGGCAAAGGGTAATGATCTTTCCTAGTGGCTTTATTCAATTTCCTAAAATCGATCACCATCCTATAGCCAGTAACAATCCTGTGTGGGATCAATTCATCCTTATCATTAGGGACAACGGTATGCCTCCCTTCTTAGGGACGCAATGCACCGGACTCACCCAATCGCTATGAGCAACAGGATAGATGATACCTGCTTCCAGGAGCTTTAGTATTTCTTTTTTCACTACCTCTTTCATCTTAGGATTTAATCTCCTTTGATGATCAGCAACTGGTTTGAAGTCAGGATCAGTTTTAATCTTGTGCTGGCATAGGGTAGGACTAATGCCCTTAAGATCATCAAGAGTATATCCAATAGCAGCACGGTGCTTCCTCAGAGTTTTTAGTAACTTCTTTTCTTCATGCTCTGAGAGGCTAGCACTAATAATGACAGGATATATCTCCTTTTCATCAAGATAGGCATACTTAAGAGTATCAGGCAAGTGTTTAAGCTCGAACACAGGATCACCCTTTGGTGGGGGTGGATCCCCAAGTAGTTCAACAGGCAAGTTATTCTTAAGGATAGGATATTGTTCTAAGACAACTCTATCTATTTCATCCCTTTCATCCATATGCATAACATTTTCATGCTCAAGCAAGTATTTCTCTAAGGGATCAGTAGGGGGCACGACAATAGAGGCTAAGGCAATAGTTTCATCCCTACTAGGCAATTCCTTTTCATGAGGTTGTCTACCAAACTTAGAGAAATTGAACTCATGTGACACACCTTCAAAGCCAACAGTGACAGTTTGCTTCTCACAGTCAATATGAGCATTGACGGTATTGAGGAAGGGTTTGCCAAATATGATGGGACAAAAGCTATCTTGTGCGGTAGCAAGAACGAGGAAATCAGCAGGATACTTTGTTTTACCACACAAGACTTCAACATCCCTAACAATTCCCACAGGGCAGATAGTATCTCTATTGGCAAGCTAAATAGTGACATCAATAGGCTCTATCTCAACAGGTGCAATCTCATCTTTGATTTCATCATATAAGGATTGAGGTATTGCACTAACACTAGCACCCACGTCACATAAGCCATGATAACAATGATCTCCTATCTTAACAGAAACAACAGGCATGCCAACGACAGGCCTATGTTTGTCTCTAGCGTGAGGTTTAGCAATTCTAGCAGCATCTTCACAGAAGTGAATATTATGTCCCTCAACATCGTCGGACAGAAGATCTTTGATAATAGCAATGCTAGGTTCAACTCTAATTTTCTCAGGGGGTGTAGGTGATCTAATGTAGCCTCTACGTATCACAGTTGAAGCTTTAGAATGATCCTTTATCCTAACAGGGAAAGGTGGTTTCTCAATGTAAGCACTCGGAACAACAGGATCATTATAGGCAATGACTTTCTCTTCAACTGGAGTGGGTTTAACTACATTGACGTCTAAAGGAGGATGATATTTAAACCACTTCTCTTTGTGGAGATCAATATGAGCAGCAAAGGATTCACACAATGAAGCTACTATCTCAAAGTCAAGTCCATACTTAGTGCTAAAATCACTAAAGGTATTTGTCTCAACAAAGGATTTAACGCAATCAAACGTGAAATTCATACCTGACTCCTTACCTTCTCCAAGCTCCCAATCTTCAGAGTTGCATTTAATTCTCTCCAATAAATTCCATTTGAAGTCAATATCTCTCTTCATGAAAGCACCAGTGCAAGAAGTGTCAAGCATGTTGCGATCATCATGAGAAAGCCAAGCATAGAAGTTCTGAATGATAATTTCTCTCGAGAGCTCATGATTGGGGCATGAATATAACATTGATTTAAGCCTCCCCCAAGCTTGAGTGATGCTTTCTCTGTCACAAGGCCAAAAATTATAAATATAATTCCGATCACAATGTACTAAATGCATAGGATAAAACTTTTGATGAAATTCGAATTTCAACTGATTGTAGTCCCATGATCCAGTATCATCACATAGCCTATACCATGTCAGCGCCTTATCCTTCAAAGATAAAGGAAAGACCTTCTTCTTGACCTCATCCTCTCGCACACCTGCAAGCTTAAATATACCACAAACTTCATCTACATAGATTAGATGCAAGTCTGGATGTGATGTTCCATCTCGTGTAAAAGGATTAGCCAGAAGTTTCTCAAGCATACCCGAAGGAATTTCAGAGCAAAAATTTTCAGTAGGTGCAGCAGGTTGAGGAGCAACTCTTTGTGCTTCCGTTCGAGGTGAAGATACCCCGAAAAAGCCCCTCAATGAATGTTTCCTTACCAAGTTCCACATACCAAAGGCGCTTCACTCCCCGACAATGGCGCCAGAAAAGAGTCTTGATGACCCACAAGTATAGGGGATCAATCGTAGTCCTTTCGATAAGTAAGAGTGTCGAACCCAACGAGGAGCAGAAGGATCTCACAAGTGGTTTTCAGCAAGGTAAAATCTGCAGGCACTGAAATTGTCGGTAACAAGTGATTGTGTGGTGAGATTATTCGTAGCAAGCAACAAGTAACAAAAGTAACAACGGTGCAGCAAAGTGGCCCAATCCCTTTTGTAGCAAGGGACAAGCCTGGACAAAGTCTTATAGGAGGAAAAACGCTCCCGAGGACACACAGGAATTTCTTTCATGTTAGTTTTCATCATGTTCATATGATTCGCATTCGTTACTTTGATAGTTTGCTATGTGGGTGGACCGGCAATTGGGTACTTGTGACAGCCCGATGCCAACGTTCCAGAAGATTCCCCTTTTCTTTCCGTTTTCGTCATGTGATTTATTTTATTTGTCGCATCATCATCGCATCATGCGCATCATCTGCATTGCATCGGCATCTCCGTTGCCGTCAATTTTAAAAACTTGCATCCGTTCTTAGTTGCCGGTTCGCGTCGTCGTCCGTTCTGAGCCCGACCGCACTCGCACGCGCGTGCGGCACCGTCGAAACCCTGTTTTTAAAGTGCATTTAAAACTTTCTCTGATTGAGTCAAAGCTTGACGTGCGGTCTTAATTAGTTCTAGCTAGGCCGTCTGTCGAATTTCGTCGCGATCGGAGACCGTCTGGTACCCGAACGGTCGACCGTAGCGGCAGCGTATTCGGTCTACCGTCGGACGTTTGTCGGTGTTTTAAAAAATTTGTGCCGCGCCGCCCGTTCTCCCTCTCGTCTCCGGTAAACCACCCTACACGGCCGCATACCCATACCCGCGTTCGGAATCGTCCGAATCCGACCCCGCGGTTGGATCCCGAGCGCGATTCCGGTTAACCGAGCCCCCCCCCCCGGTTGTCTATATATAGACACCCTCTAATTTTCGGACAACCTCCCTCTAATCTCTCCTTGATTTCCGCCCCACCTACCAAACCCTAGCCGCCACACCCTGCCCTCTCTCTCCTCCCTGCGCTGCCAGCCCGCCACGCCCAAATCGGGCCCGGCCGAGCCCATCCGCCGCCGCCGCCTTGCCCGAGCTCCTTGCAGCTCCTCTCCAACGCCGCGCCGCCGTCGGCCCGCAGCCGCTGCTGCCGGAGCGCGCCGTCCTCGGCCCCCGTGCGTCCCCGGCCGCCTCCGTCCCCCCAGTCGCCGCTGGTACCACCTCGCCCCGCAGCATCCTCCGCCCAAGAGCTCCGGCCGCCTCCGTCAGCGTCGTCGTCCCGCCGTGCGAACTGCCGAGGTGCCCGTCCCCAGTCTGCAGCCTCCTCCGCCCAAGAGCCGCCTCCCGCCGGTCGCCGCCAGATCCGGTAAGCCGCCGCCGGATCCGGACGCCTGCGCCTCGCTGCGCCCCGTGGTGGTCCCCCCCCCCTCGTCGGCCGCCGCGGCAGGAGCCGTCGCGCCGCCACTCGGGATCGAGAGCGGGAGACGGGAGCGCCTCCTCCTCCCGCATGGGCCCCGAGCTGGCCCAGCTAGGACGGCCCACCGCCTCGCCTCCCGGCCCAGGTGGCCACCGCAGCCGGTCTCCCCGCCCAGCGCCTCGGCCGCTAGCAATCTCCCCCGCATGGGCCGGCCCATCCGGCGCCAACCGGCCGCCCCCCCCCCCCCCCCCCCCCGCTCTGCAGCAACGGGGCCAGACCCAAGGTGAGTGCTCCTTATTTTTTTTTCTTCTTCCCCGTGTCTCTATGCACCGCCTGAGCACATTTTAGTTAGGTTGTGCCCCCTATCCGGCCCGTTAGCAATTTAGAAATTTTGGAATTAATATAAATTCCAGAAATTAGACGTAAAATAAAACGTCCGTAACTTTTAAACCGTTAGTCGGTTTGCGTCGTGTAATATATGGTTTTGAGGTAGATTTGCGCGTAGATCATGATTTTACAACTTGCATAATTATTTGACGCCGTTTAGAGTGCCTAATGCCTCATTTTGCGTGCTGTTTCATTAGGATCCGTTCCGTAGTTATTTTCCGCGCGTGTTCGAATTGCTCGAATGCCATGATAGAAATGCCTATGTTTTAGGGTCCATTTTTCCATGTATTTTAGAGAGGCCATTTGTATTTTTACGTGTAGGGATTTGCGGGTAGTTTATTTTTCCGTGTATAGGTTATTTTTCCCGCATATTTGTGTGGCATTATTTCGTGTTGCAAACCCCACATATTTTATATGTTTCCGGGGTAGAAAAATCCCATGGAATTTTCTGTGCAATTAGTTTTAGCTTTTGAGTAAGTTAGTTCGCGCAATATTTTGCCGTGATGCCCTTTTGTTTAATTCGTAGGATTTATTCGGTGCCTCGTTTGAATTAGTTGTCAACTAGGGAGTTGATCTTGGATGTTTTGTTTAGCCCCGGGTATTTTTGGTTGCAATAGAAATGCATGTTTAGGTGTAGTTTGCTTGCTCTCAAGTTGCTAGAAATAGTGCTGTTTTAGAGGAGCTGAAATATTTCTAAGTCTGGAATCTGTTATATTTTGTTGCTGTCTTGTCTTGCTTGCATCTTGTGATCTGTAGCTCTTTTGAGGTTGGTCCAATGGAGTTAGTTGTTCCCCTTGTATTTCTCTAGCATTCTGTTAAGTTTCATGCCATTTGGAGTCCTGTAGCTATAGGTTTTGCTGCTGTCAATATGGCTTCAGATCGAAAACTGCACTTTCATGAAGTGCTATTTTCACTAAGTCTGAAATAGTGAGTGCGAAGCCATTTTGTGACTTCTTTCCCTAGTGTCCCTTGCTGCCATGCTAGTTGTTGTTGGCTGTTCGTAGTAGAGCTTCTTGCCCTCTTCCGTTCCATGCCTTGCTTGAGCATATCGGAGTTGTGTAGCCGTAGTTGTGGGGCGTAGAAAGTGCTATGTGGCTGATTTTGGCAGATTGTAGTCATTTCTTGTTTTGCTCGTAGTTGTTGAACCGTAGCTCCGATTTGATCGTGTCCTACATGAAACTTGCTTAGAATCTCGTGTAGTTTCATGTTCTCTTGCGTGATGTATGTTTTGAAGTGCTCGTGACCGCCGTTGCACACATATTGCATTCATGCCATCATATCTTGCGGTGCTTGTATCTTTTGAACCATAGCTCCGTTGGAGATGTTCTTTATGTGTAGATTGCTTGCCTTGACGCGTAGAATCACGTGAACCTATTTGTTTTGCTGTTTAACAACTAATTAAATGCATTAGTTCAGATCTGGACAGAATTGGAAATTAACATGTGAGGTCGTTTCGGAGATGCTATATGTCATTTCCGACCTCATTTAAAATGTCTAGATAGGTAGTTTAATTTCCGCTTCACCTCTTACATGTTTAACCACATTTAATATTTCCGTGTATTTAATCGGGATAGAACTAAATAAATGAATGTGGAGTTTCGTCAATATGCAACTTGTTGCATATTGAACTTCACTTAATGTGTAGTGTTTGATTGTGTGAATTGTCATGTCGTGACTTGCATATATTCAGCCGCTCATGCATCATATGTGTTGTGCATCGTGTGGTGAATATCGTGTGTTGATTTGTGTTTCCGGTTTGCTTCGTCTCGATAGAGTTCCGCAGCGTACCGTATTGTGAGGACCCGTTCGACTACGTCGGTTCGTCTGCTTCACGGAGGCATTCTTCTTCCAAGCGGGATCTCAGGCAAGATGATCATTTCCCCAGATACCATTACTATCATTGCCATGCTAGTATCACCATTTCTATCGATTATGTCTCGTTGCCTACCACATGTTAAATATCAGCCCCTCAACAATGTCATGTTAACCTTCAACCTGTTCGACCTAGCAAACCACTGTTTGGCTATGTTACCGCTTGCTTAACCCTGTGTTAGCGTTGCTAGTTGCAGGTGCAGTTGCTTCCATGTGAAAGCATGTGTTCCTTGTTATATCACCATATTAAGTGCTATTTAATTTAATGCACCTATATACTTGGTAAAAGGTGGAAGGCTCGGCATTTCTAGCCTCGTGTTTTGTTCCACCTTTGCCCCCTTAGTTTCAGCTACCGGTGTTATGTTCCATAATTGAGCGCTCCTAACACGATCGGGGTTGTTATGGGGACCCCCTTGATAAATCATTTTAGATTAAAGCTGGTCTGGTAAGGCCCAACATTGGTTTTACATTTTCCCAACATAATAATTTGATAATACTGAAATGCATAGGGAGTTAGCGCTACCCGAGGAGTAATTTTACATAAACAGGGGGGCCAGTGCTGATGGTGTTGGTCCCAAACGGTCTGCCTGCGGGGCCACCGCGAGGAAACTTGAGGTTTGGCACCTGTAGCTAGTTCCATCCGTCGTGTCCTGAGAACGAGATACGCGGCTCCTATCGGGTACGTCGACACGTCGGGTGGCCTTGCTGGATTAGTTTTACCTTTGACGAGATATCTTGTGCATCGGGATTCCGGTGATGCTTTGGGTAATCTCAGAGTTGAGGTTTTCCACTAGGGAATCCGACGAGATCGCGAGCTTCGTGATTGAGGATTTCTATGCGGCTTGTGGTAATTTGTGATGGACTAGTTGGAGCACCCCTGCAGGGTTAAATCTTTCGGAAAGCCGTGCCCGCGGTCATGTGGCAACGTGGAAGCTTTGTTTAACACTGGTTCTAGATAACTTGAAGTTAACTTAATTAAAACTTGCCAACTGTGTGCGTAACCATGACTGTCTCTTTCGTGAGTTCCTTCTCCGATCGAGGACACAGTGGGGTTATGACTGACGTAGGTAGGTGTTCAGGATCATTCATTTGATCATTTGTAGTTCACGTCCGCTATGCGTAGATCTTCCCCCTCTTACTTCTTGTACTCGTAAGTTAGACACCAAATATATGCTTAGCCGCTGCTGCAACCTCACCACTTAACCATACCTCACCCATTAAGCTTTGTTAGTCTTGATACCTTTGGAAATGAGATTGCTGAGTCCCCTGTGGCTCACAGATTACTACAACACCAGTTGCAGGTACAGGTAAAGGTTACTTGACGCGAGCACGTTGATTGTTCATTTGGAGTTGCTTCTTCTTCTTCTTCTTCTTCATCGATCTAGGATGGGTTCCAGGACGACAGCCTAGGATAGCAAGGATGGACGTCGTTCTTCTTTTGTCGTTTGTTTTCGTCCGTAGTCGGACCCTGCTCTTACTCTTGATGATTATGTAATGTCCTGATGTGACTCTGATGTAGCTTGTGGCGAGTGTAAGCCAACTCTCTATATATATCTCCTCTTTTCAGTACATGTATTGTAACGATATCCATTCTTGCGACACGACGAGATGCGCTTCTATCCCTGACGAGGCCTTCGTGCCAAATTGAGGATAGGGTCGCATCTTGGGCGTGACAGTACTGCCCTTACTTGGACAAGCATCCACTTATGATTAACCCCTCTCGCAAGCATCCGCAACTACGAAAGAAGAATTAAGACAAAGTCTAACCATAGCATTAAACTAGTGGATCCAAATAAGCCCCTTACGAAGCAACGCATAAACTAGGGTTTAAGCTTCTGTCACTCTAGCAACCCATAATCTACTTACTACTTCCCAATGCCTTCCTGTAGGCCAAAATAATGGTGAAGTGTTATGTAGTCGACGTTCACATAACACCACTATAGGAAAAACAACATACAACACATCAAAATACCGAACGAATACCAAATTCACATGACTACTATTAGCATGACTTATCCCATGTCCTCAGGAACAAAAGTAACTACTCACAAAGCATAATCATATTCATGACCAGAGAGGTAATGAGTAGCATCAAGGATCTGAACATAAACTCTTCCACCAAATAATCCAACTAGCATCAACTACAAAGAGTAATCAACACTACTAGCAACCTTGCAAGTACCAATCGGAGTCGCGAGACGGAGATTGGTTACAAGTGATGAACTAGGTTTTGGAGATGAGATGGTGCTGATGAAGATGTTGATGGTGACGAGTCCCCTCCGATGAGAGGAGTGTTGGTGATGACGATGGCGACGATTTCCCCCTCCGGGAGGGAAGTTTCCCCAGCAGGATCATCCTGCCAGAGCTCTAGATTGGTTCTGCTCAAGTTCCGCCTCGTGGCGGCGGCGAATCCACGAAAAAGCTCTTCCTTCATTTTTTTTCCTGGACGAAACCCTTCATATAGCAAAAGAGGGGGGGCAAGTGGGCCTGCAAGGTGCCCACAAGCACTCATGGCACGGCCTGGGGGGTGGCCGCACCATGCAGGCTTGTGGCCACTTGCACGCCCCCTCTCGCACTTCTTCGGCCTAGTATTTTTGATAAATCGGGAAAAAATCCTCGTTGATTTTTACGGCGTTTGGAGTTGCGCAGAATAGGTATCTCAACTTTGCTCCACTTTCATGCCAGAACTCCAGTTGCCGGCATTCTCCCTCTTCATGTAAACCTTGCAAAATAAGAGAGAAAAGGCATAAGAATTGTACCGTGAAGTGAAATAACAGCCCAAGAAGCGATAAATATCAACATGAAAACATGATGAAAATGGACGTATCAGTCAATATCCAATAGCGGGACCTGGATGCCCATATTGGATCCTACATATTCTCCGAAGATCTTATCGGTTGAACCTCGGTGTCAAGGATTCATATAATCTTGTATATCATTCCCTTTGTACTTCGGTATGTTACTTGCCCAAGATTCGATCGTCGGTATCCGCATACCTATTTCAATCTTGTTACCGGCAAGTCTCTTTACTTGTTCCGTAATACAAGATCCCGTGACTTACACTTAGTCACACTGCTTGCATTGCTTGTGTGTGATGTTGTATTACCGAGTGGGACCCGAGATACCTCTCCGTCACACGGAGTGACAAATCCCAGTCTTGATCCATACAAACTCAACGGACACCTTCGGAGATACGTGTAGAGCACCTTTATAGTCACCCAGTTACGTTGTGACGTTTGATACACACAAGGTATTCCTCCGGTGCGAGTGAGTTATATGATCTCATGGTCATAGGAACAAATACTTGACACACAGAAAACTATAGCAGTAAAACGACACGATCAATATGCTACGTTCATAATTTGGGTCTAGTCCATCACATGATTCTCCTAATGATGTGATTGATATGTCTCCATCGTATCTACTTTTCCAAACTCTTTTGCCCTTGTTTTGGACTATAATTTGCATGATTTGAATGGAACTAACCTGGACTGATGTTGTTTTCAGCAGAATTGCCTTGGTGTTATTTTTGTGCAGAAATCGAAGTACTCCAAACGTCATGAAAATTTACGGGAAGCAGTTTTGGAAAATATCAAAAATATCTGCGCCAAGTTCCACCTCAGGGGGTGGGCCAGGGGGCCACAAGCCCCTCCTCCGCCACCACCCCCTGGTGGAAGTGGGCAGGCTTGTGGGGCCCACAGGCACCTGCCGCCCCCAACTCCAGCTCTATAAGTTGTCTTTCGTCCCAGAAAAATAAAAAAGAGAAGTTTTCGTCGCGTTTTCGATAAGGAGGCGCCGCCACCACCTGTTCTTCATCTGGAGGGCAGATTTGGAGTCCGTCTTGGGCTCCGGAGAGGGAAATCGTCGCCATCGTCATCATCAACCTTCTTCCCTATCCAAATCGATGAAGCTCTTCGTCGTTCGTGAGTAATCTATTCGTAGGCTCGCTGGGCGGTGATGAGTAGGATGAGATCTATCATGTAATCGAGTTAGTTTTGATGGGGATTGATCCCTAGTATCCACTATGTTCTGAGATTTGATGTTGCTACTACTTTGCCATGCTTAATGCTTGTCACTAGGGCCCGAGTGCCATGATTTCTGATCTGAAATTATTATGTTCTCACCAATATATGTGTGTTTTAGATCCGATCTTGCAAGTTGTAGTTACCTACTATGTGATATGATCCAGCAACCCCGGAGTGACAATAACCGAAACCACTCCCGGTGATGACCATAGTTTGAGGAGTTCATGTGTTCACCAGGTGCTAATGCGTTGGTCCGGTTCTTATTAAAAGGAGAACCTTAATATCCCGTAGTTTCCTTTTGGACCCCGCTGCCACGGGAGGGATGGACAATAGATGTCATGCAAGTTCTTTTCCCTAAGCACGTATGACGACACACGGAATGCATGCCTACATCACATTGACGAACGGGAGCTAGCCACATATCTCTGCGTGTTATAGTTGTTGCATGATGAATATCATCCAAACAAATCACCGACCCATTGCCTACGAGTTTGTCCTACTACTGTTGTTACTTGTCTTGCTCTGCTGCTACTACTGTTGCTACTGCTGCTACTTGTCTTGCTCTGCTGCTGCTACTATTATTGCTACTGTTGTTACTTATCTTGCTCTGCTGCTACTATTGCTACTACTGTCTCTTGCTACTGTTGCTACTTGCTACTGTTGTCACTACTGCTATTCCTTGCCGCTGTTATTGCTCGTTACACTGCCGTTACTCGCTACTTTGCTGTTACTACTGTGCTTCCAGATAATAATCTTTCAGGTGTGGTTGAATCTGACAAATTCAGCTGCTAATACTCGAGAGTATTTTCTCATCTCCTTCAGGCGATCTACAAATTTGGGTCGAATACTCTACCCTCGAAAACTGCTGCGAACCCACGTGCTGGTGGGCCATCAACAACATTCTTCTAGTTTCATTACTGGGGAGTGCTATCAGCATTCTTCTGGTGCTGTTGCAGGAGAAGGTTTTTTGTTATAAGCATTCGTCTAGCTAACGCCAGAGATTGCACGATCAGCATTTTTCTGGCGCCGTTGCCGGGGAGGTATTGCTATATTCTCTGAGTCACTTGGGATTTATATTTGCTGATCACTATGAAGAATCTGAAGGATCTGAAGACCAAAGTCTTGCCCTCAACTACGAGGGGAGGTAAGGAATTGCCATCTAGCTCTGCACTTGATTCACCTTCAGTTATGAGTAAGTTTGCGGAATCACCTCCTGCTAGAAATCTTGATATGTCGCCTGTGCTTGATGATGCTTGTGATACTGCTAGAGATGCTATGCTCGATACTGCTTTGCCTGATGATGCTAGAGATGCTATTTTGCCTGATGATGTTATGCTTGATACTGCTAGAGATACTCCTTTTCCTGATGTTCCACTAGGAGTGTTCCTCGGTGCTCATATTGCTAGAGTTACTACCAATGCTCGTGATGCTTCTGATATTGTCGATACTATTGAGATAGAACCTGCTTTTGCTCCTGTTAAATCTAGCTCTCCTAGATATGAATTTCCTGTTATACCTGAGGGTTACGTTATGGAGGGAGAGATAGCTGAGGATTTTCTTGCGTGTAAGGATGCCTATGACACTGAGAAATTACTTCTCAAGTGGAAGGAAAAATCTCGCGAAGCTAGGATGAAAAATGACCCGAAGTTTTCCACTTCGCCTATCTTTGTCACCGATAAGGATTATGAATTCTTTGTCGACCCTGAGATAATCTCTCTAGTCGAATTTGATCCTTTTGACGGTTATAAGTCTGAGACGGTCATAGCCCATCTTGCCAAACTATCCGAAATAGCCAACCTCTTCACTAATGAGGAGAAGATCCGCCACTACTATATCCTTAAGTTGTTTCCTTTCTCTCTAAAGGATGATGCTAAAGCCTGGTTCATCTCTCTTGCTCCTGGATGTGTGTGTAGTCCCCAGGAGATGGTCTATTACTTCTGTGAGAAATATTTCCCTGCCCATAAGAAGCAAGCTGCCTTGCAGGAAATATACAACTTTGCTCAACTCCAAGAAGAGAGTCTTCCACAAGCTTGGGGAGGCTCGTCCAGCTACAGAATGCTTTGCCTGATCACCCTCTTAAGAAGAACGAGATACTTGATATCCTCTATAACGGACTTACCGATGCCTCTAGAGACTACCTAGATAGTTGTGTCGGTTGTGTTTTTAGGGAATGAACTGTAGAACAAGCTGAGACCCTACTGAGTAACCTCTTGATCAACGATAATGCTTGGACTATTCCCGAACCACCTCCCAAGCCAACTCCTAAGAAAAGAGGTATTCTATTCCTCAATCCCGAAGATATGCAAGAAGCCAAGAAATATATGCAAGAGAAAGGCATTAGATCTGAAGATGTCAAAAATCTACCACCTATCGAAGAGATCCATGGTCTCGACAACCCGACACAGGTAGTAGAAGTGAATTCTCTGCGTAGGTTTGATGAGAGTGATATTCCTTTTGATAAACCTGCTAGCCTATGCTTTGATGAATTTGACAACTTTGTTGCCAAACAACAGAGTTTCAATGATTATGTTAGCAGACATTTGGAACAAAGTACTCGTATGCTTAGCCATTTAAGTGCTTGTGTAGACAGAAATGTCAATGCTCTGAAGCTTCTGAGTAAACATGCCTCTATTATTACTACTCAGGTAGAACAAGTACTTAAAGCTCAGAATGACCTGCTCAATGAATTAAATGACAACTCTGTCAGAGTCATTCTAGAGGAGGCAAAATGACTCAGGAACCTTTGTATCCTGAAGGTCATCCTAAGAGAGTTGATCAAGATTCTCAAGGAGTCAATGATGATACACCTAGTCATCCTAAGGAGAAGAAGAAGGATGATAGGAGCCTACACGCCAGTTCACCAAATACTGTCACACCTGAAGAACCTAATGATATTTCTGCGTCTGATGCATAAACACAATCAGGTGATGAACATGAACCTGGTGACAACATGGACAGTGATGTTCATAATAATGCTCAACCTAGCCATTATGAGGATGTGGAGATTGAACCTACGATTAATCCTGATAATCCACAACCTAAGAGATACGACAAGAATGACTCCACTGCTAGGAAGCATGGTAAAGAAAGAGAGCCATGGGTTCAGAGACCTATGACCTTTCCTCCTAAGCCATCCAAGAAAAAGGATGATGAGGATTTTGAGCGCTTCGTTGAGATGATAAGGCCCGTCTTTCTATAAATGCGGTTAACTAATATGCTCAAGATGTCTCTGTATGCTAAGTACATTAAAGATATCGTGACTAATAAACGGAAGATACCAGATCTTGAGATCTCTACCATGCTTGCCAATTACACTTTTAAAGGTGGAACTCCTAAGAAACTTGGTGATCTCGGAGTGCCCACTATACCTTGCTCCATTAAAGGAAACTACGTAAGAACTGCCTTATGTGACCTTGGAGCCAGTGTTAGTGTTATGCCGGTTTCTCTTTATCGTAGACTTGAGTTGGATAAGTTGACACCCACTAAAATTTCTCTGCAAATGGCCGACAAATCAACTGCTTTCCCTATCGGCATTTGCGAGGATGTGCCTGTTGTGGTTGCTAACACCACTATCTTAACAGACTTTGTTATCTTGGATATTCCCGAGGACGATGTCATGGCTATCATCCTCGGAAGACCCTTTTTAAACACTGCAGGGGCTGTTATAGATTGCAACAAAGGCAATGTCACTTTCCACGTCAACGGTAATGAGGACACAGTGCACTATCCGAAGAAATGATATCCAGTACATTGCATCAATGCTATCGAAAAGACTTCATTGATTCTTATTGGGAGCTTTGAATGCCCTATTCCTCGTGTCAAGATGAAGTATGATTTGCTTGTTGGGGAGATTCATATCCCCATTGAGGTGACTTAGTGGCTATCAGAAAATTCTCCGTTCTCTCTTGCAATTCGAGAAGGTTTTGTCATAAGGACTTGATCAATCCCATTGATGGATTTCTTTCGATGACCATGAAACGGATGAATCAGAGAGTCGCATACCTCTGTTTTAAGCTTTCTTTTTCTGTTGCTTAGAAGAAAAATGATAGAATTACTTTAGTTTTTCCTGCTTTCTGATTTAGCGTTACGGAGAAAAATACCTCGAAAATAAAAGTTCTTCGATGGTCCAGAAAATTTAGTATGATTTTTTCTGGAATTTTTGAAAATTTCTGGGCCTGAGAGCTGGCCTGGGGGCCAGACCAGTGGGCCACAAGCCCCGCCACCGCCACTTACCCCCCTGGTGGCGGGGTGCAAGCTTGTGGGGCCCACAGGCACCCCCTCCACTCATTCCAGCTCCCAGCCTCTTCTTCCACCTCCAGAAAAAAATTGTTTCGCAGCTCAAACCCGTGTTCTTGCTCATTTGGATGTGATTTTCGATCTCCTTGCTCAAAGCACTATTCTCCGAACCGTTTTGGGGAAATTACTCCTTGGTAACTGACTCCTCCATTGGTCCAATTAGTTTTTGCTCTAGTGCTTTATCCTTCGCGAATTCTTGCTACCTTGGTGACCCTGTTCTTGAGCTTGAAAAGTTGATTTTAGTTGGTCCCAAGTAGTTTTAGCGCATGATACGGTCTCTAGGCACTAGTAGGAGTAGTTGCTACAAGTTGGGTTAATCCTTATTCACTTTTCTTTCGAAGTCTCTAAAAATTTCAGAATTTTTCAGAGCTAGAAAAAAGGAAAAGATGAGGAGGTTCTTGAGAGGCTCTTCAAGCCATAACCACAAGGAGGATGAGAAGAATCACCCCAAGTACGTAGTCCCTCAAGTCACAGAAGTTCGAGCGTGCGAGTGGCCAAGTGATGAATTTTTGCGCGTCGCCGGACTTTATGAAGACTTTTATTACTTGGTGGAGAACGCAGGTCTTACTGCGTTCGTTGAAGATAAGTGCCCACAATACCTCCTCCTCACCAATATTTTCGTTCAAAGCTTCAACTTTTATTCGATGAAGAATCCTCCCATGGTTGAGTTCATGATATATGATGTCCCCGAGTGCATGACGCTGCAGGATTTTTGCAATGTATGCAAATTACCTTATGTTGGGGATATCCGTGACCCTCGTCCACGGGACTTGGAGGATTTCATTGGTTCAATTGCTGTTGGAGAGGAGAGAGGAGTGTCTCGCGCTAGAATTGCTAGCATACATTTTCCTGTGCTTCGGTACTTCTCACTATTTGTGGGAAAATGGTTGATTAGCCGTGGGGAGGCTGGATCACTTAGTTCTCCAGACCTTGCGGTTTTGCGTGAAGGCCTTTATAACGATAAGACTTATAGCTTGGGCGCTATAGGCGCTCAACGGTTGAACCTGAACCGTTCCAAGGTTGTCGTCTATGGAGGAATCTACGCTACCCGTCTTGCCAGACACTTTGAGATACCCATTAGACTGGGAGAGGAAGGAGAGATGCTTCTCCCCGAGAGATATCTGGATTATGACAACATGGTTCGCCATGATTTTCTGGATAGAGATGCTAGTAGACGGATGATTTATAACCTGGTATTTAGTCAGGGTACTCGAGAGACTATTACTTTGCCTGCTCCT
Source organism: Hordeum vulgare subsp. vulgare (assembly GCF_904849725.1). Lineage (NCBI taxonomy): Eukaryota > Viridiplantae > Streptophyta > Magnoliopsida > Poales > Poaceae > Hordeum > Hordeum vulgare. The sequence continues at coordinate 385,423,670 of NC_058524.1, read as the reverse complement.
TCTTTGTTAGATCTTCATGCAGGCAGGTACACTATTATGCCCGTGGACATCTACGCATATTGGGGCTTGGCCCAACCACAGGCGCCCGTGCCCGAGCCGCCAGTCGAGTACCAGACACCAGTTTATCAGTGGGAGCCAGAGGAGCTCACACAGCAGTGGCATCCACAGTCTGCTCCAGAGTATCCTGGAGCTGGTTATTTCCCACCATGGGAGTAGACCAAGCTAGGCCAAAAGCCTAAGCTTGGGGGAGTACGTGTTCTCACTGACTCTACATTTATGCTTATGCTTTCACTTTGTTAGTCGGTGTTTACACTTTGCCACTGTTTTATCCATGCTAGTTTCTTTTTGTTTTCTTGTTTTGTGTCCTTTTGAGAAAACCCAAAAATATTTTTATTTCTTCTTTTGCTTGTTGGGAGCTTTCCCGTGTAAATAGTTTTCTTTTTCTTTGTGTCAAGGTAGAAGATATTGGTTACAATGTTTATTGGTTCCTACTTGCTTACCTGTTTAGCTTTCAAAGAGCCATATTATTTTGTCTTCTTCTTTGTGTTTGCCTGCAGATTCAGCTTAGTCCAATGCGCTTATTATCGTTTTCATTGTTCGATCGTGCAAATGAAAGGCAACAATAATGATATATGATGAAGTGACTGTGACTGAAAAGCTGGTATGAACTCTATCTATTTTGTTTTTGTAAATATGACTAGCTTGTCGACCCAGATTTAGCTTTGTTGTGAGGGAACCATGTTTGCAATGACAACTTAGAGATCATAGTTTATGATGTCATGCTTATTTAGCTGAAATCTTATAATGGTTTGTCTTGAATGCCAACATAGATTTTGAGATGACTGTGATGTAGTATGATAGGATGGTATTCTCCTTTGAATGTTTCAAGTGGCTTGACTTGGCGCATGTTCATGCATGTAGTTGAAACAAAATCAACTTAGCCTCTATGATGTTCGTATTCATGGTGATTTATATCCTGTTCATGCTTGCATTCAATGTTAGTCAAACTCATTGCATCTTGATGACTGTTGTCGCTCTCTAGTTGGTCGCTTCCCAGTCTTTTGCTAGCCTTCACTTGTACTAAGCGGGAATACCGCTTGTGCATCCACTTCCATAAACTCAAAAGTTTTTCCATGAGAGTCCATCATACCTACCTATTTGCGGTATCTACCTACCGTTCCAAGTAAATTTGCATGTGCCATTCTCTAAACCTTCAAGAAATAATCTGTTTTGCATGCCCGAACCGCTCATGTGGTGACAGAGGGCTATTGGTATCTTCCATGGTAGGAGTGTTATCCTCGACATGTGTTTATTCACAGTCATTCACGAGAAAGGGGCCGGTATTTGGGATGCCCAGTTCCATGCTTAAATCGAAAACATAACTGTAAAACAAGACTCCCCCCGAATTGATGTTAGTATGGACGGTACCCGAGGATTCGGCTAGCCGTGGAGTGTGATTGATTGGTGGTGGGGGAGTTAAAACTTTACTTTTATGTTTGGTAACTGCCTATAGCATGAGTAGCATGGAAGATATTGAGAACTCTTGGTCATTGCGTTGACAATGAAAGTATGCCACCCAAAATTATTATCTCTGTTTTCAAAGCTTCAGCTCTGGCACCTCTGCAAATCAATGCTTCCCTCTGCGAAGGGCCTATCTATTTATTTTCCTGTCGAGTCATCCTCCTCTTATATAAGCACCAACTAGAGAGCACCTCTGTCATTTTTATGCTTTGCTTTTGATTGATATTGAGTATGACTATGACTGGATCTTTGTTGCTATGAATTACAATGTTTAGTGAGCCCTTGATCTTTGAAAGTGCTCTGCATTTATGTTTTGCGGTCTCAAAAAGAGCTAGCGAAATACCACCTATTCATATTGCTTCATGCTTGTTTTGATTGAAGTGTTGGTATTTGAGACTCATTATTATTTGCTCGTTAGCTGATTATGCCATTGATATTAGTTTACCGTGAGACCTTCGTGTCATTTGCTTATGTGGTTAACTTGTGATCTTGCTGAAATTCTGGTTATGAGTTAGACATAGTTGCAAAAACAAGATCAAACAGAGTTTGTCAAAGTTTTTCTTTCTCTCTCAGTTTGTCAACTGAGTTGCTTGAGGACAAGCAAGGTTTTAAGCTTGGGGGAGTTGATACGTCTCCATTGTATCTACTTTTCCAAACTCTTTTGCCCTTGTTTTGGACTATAATTTGCATGATTTGAATGGAACTAACCAGGACTGACGTTGTTTTCAGCAGAATTGCCTTGGTGTTATTTTTGTGCAGAAATCAAAGTTCTCCAAACGTCATGAAAATATACGGAGCAGTTTTGGAAAATATCAAAAATATCTGCGCCAAGTTCCACCTGAGGGGGTGGGCCAGTGGGCCACAAGCCCCTGCTCCGCCACCACCCCTGGTGGCGGTGGGCAGGCTTGTGGGGCCCACAGGCACCTGCCGCCCCCAACTCCAGCTCTATAAGTTGTCTTTCATCCCAGAAAAAATAAAAAAGAGAAGTTTTCATCGCGTTTTCGATACGGATGCGCCGCCACCACCTGTTCTTCATCTGGAGGGCAGATCTGGAGTCCGTCTTGGGCTCCGGAGAGGGGAAATCATCGCCATCGTCATCATAAACCTTCTTCCCTCTCCAATTCCATGAAGCTCTTCGTCGTTCGTGAGTAATCTATTCGTAGGCTCGCTGGGCGGTGATGAGTAGGATGAGATCTATCATGTAATCGAGTTAGTTTTGATGGGGATTGATCCCTAGTATCCACTATGTTCTGAGATTTAATGTTGCTACTACTTTACCATGCTTAATGCTTGTCACTAGGGCCCGAGTGCCATGATTTCTGATCTGAAATTATTATGTTCTCACCAATATATGTGTGTTTTACATCCGATCTTGCAAGTTGTAGTTACCTACTATGTGTTATGATCCGACAACCCCGGATTGACAATAACCGGAACCACTCCCGATGATGACCATAGTTTGAGGAGTTCATGTGTTCACCAGGTGCTAATGCGTTGGTCTGGTTCTTTATTAAAAGGAGAACCTTAATATCCCGTAGTTTCCTTTTGGACCCCGCTGCCACGGGAGGGATGGACAATAGATGCCATGCAAGTTCTTTTCCCTAAGCACGTATGACGACACACAGAGTGCATGCCTACATCACACTGACGAACAGGAGCTAGCCACATATCTCTCCGTGTTATAGCTGTTGCATGATGAATATCATCCAAACAAATCACCGACCCATTGCCTACGAGTTTGTCCTACTACTGCTGTTACTTGTCTTGCTCTACTGCTACTACTGTTGCTACTGTTGCTACTTGTCTTGCTCTGCTGTTGCTACTACTATTGCTACTGTTGTTACTTGTCTTGCTCTGCTGCTACTGTTGCTACTACTGTCGCTTGCTACTATTGCTACTTGCTATTGTTGTCACTACTGTTGTTCCTTGCCGCTGCTATTGCTCGTTACACTACCGTTACTCGCTACTTTGCTGTTACTACTGTGCTTGCAGATACTAATCTTTCAGGTATGGTTGAATTTGACAAATTCAGCTGCTAATACTCGAGAGTATTCTCTCACCTCCTTTAGGCGATCTACAAATTTGGGTCGAATACTCTACCCTCAAAAACTGTTGCGAACCCACGCGCTGGTGGGCCATCAACAACATTCTTCTAGTTTCATTACTCGGGAGTGCTATCAGCATTCTTCTGGTGCCGTTGCAGGAGAAGGTTTTTTGTTATAAGCATTCGTCTAGCTAACGCCAGAGATTGCACAATCAGTGATCCAGTTATCAAGCAACAACACTTTGCACATAGTCAGAAAACCTTGACTATCCTTGAACAACTAGCTAGCCAACTAGAGGCTTGCTAGGGACATTGTTGTGTCTATGTATCCACACATGTATCTATGTTTTCATTCAATACAATTATAGCATGGATAATAAACGATTATCTTTAAACAGGAAATATAATAATAACTATTTATCATTGCCTCTAGGGCATATTTCCTACAGGAGCTCCATCGGCCCTGCCTCGCCATGTCGTCGCTGCCTCGTCCTCGATCTAGGTGGATCAGCCGGCCCCTGCCCCATCCCGCTGTTCGCCGGTGCCGTTGCGCACAGCCACCTCCGCGTCGCCATGGCCTCGGTTGCGTGGTGGAGCACGGGAGGAGGAGTCCCTCGCTCCAGCCACGAGCGGCAACCCAGTCGGCCTCCAGCGCCCATGGGCTAGGCTGCTCTGGGCCCAGCTCCCGCGGCCCAGCCTTCGGCTCCTTCCCGATGGCGAGCGCGAGCCCCGTCGGCCCAGATCCGCCTCCTCCAACGGACCTGCCTCAGCATGCCCCGAGCTGGCGTGCCTCCCCCGCCGAACCGGGCCTGCCCAAGGTGAGCCACCCCTCTGCCCCGCTATCTTCTGCCCTGAGCGCATTATAGCAAGTTGCGCTCGTATGTCCCTGTTAAGCCCATTAGGAGATTCGGCCCGCGTAGATTTTTATTTAACCGCGAATTATTCTATTTCAGAAAAATGCTAGATTTTTAAATGCCCGTAGATTTCAAACCGTGTGTCGGATCGCGATGTGTTATATATGTAACTCGTGTAGAATTTCGCGTAGATTATGATTTTGCAACTTGCATGCATGTTTGGAGTGTTTTGACCCGTTGTTCACCTAGTTTTGTGTGCTGTCCTAATAGAGAATTCATTTGTAGCTATTTTTGCGTGTGTCTGGTTTGTTCAAATACCATAGATGAAATGTCCGTGTTGTTCGGGGCGCTTTTCCATGATTTTAGAGTAGTTGTTTGCATATTTTTGATGTAGGTTCCGTCGCTAGTTTGCTATGTCATGTTTAGGACATATTCTCGCATATACGTGTGGCGATATTTTTATTTTGCAACCCCACATGTTATATATGTTTTCGGGGTAGAAAATTCCATAGAATTTAACTGTGCATTTAGTTTTAGCTTTTTATGAAGTTAGTGTGTGTGATATTTTGCCATGTTGCCCTTTTGTTTATTTTGTGGGATTTATTTCGTGCATGATATGAATGGGTTATCAACTAGAGATATGCCCTTGGATATGTAGGCTAGCCTCTGCTAATTTTGGTTCCAATAGAAATCCTTGTTTAGGTGTTGTTTGCTTGTTGTCAACATGGTAGAAAATAGTGCTGATTTGGAGATGCTGAAATATTTCTAAGTCTGAAATCTGTGATATTTCGTTGCTGTCTTGCCATGAGTTTTTATGGTGATCTATAGCTCTTTTGAGGTTGGTGCAATGAGGTTAGTTGTAGTCCTTATGATTCTCTAGCATGCTGGTAATTTTCATGCCATTTGAAGCCCTGTAGCATATAGTTTTGCTGTTGTCAATATGCCTTCAGATCGGAAACTGCACTGTCAAAAACTGATATTTTCACTAAGTCTGAAACTGTGTGTAAGATGCCATTTTGTGAGTTCTTTTCCTAGTGATCCATGCTGCCATGCTAGATGTTACTAGTAGTATGTTGTATAGTGCATCTTGACCACTACTGTCTCATGTCTTGCTTGAGCATTTTAGATTTATGTAGCTTGTTGTTTTGGGGTGTAGAAAATGCCATGTTGCTGTTTTGGCAGATTATGACTATTTCTTGTGTAGCTTGTATTTGTTGAACCGTTGCTCCGTTTTGATCGTGTCCTATATGAAACTTGCTTAGAATCTCGTGTAGGTTCATAATATCTTGATGTTTATATGTTTTGGGATGTTGTGGCTGCCACTTGCATACATATTGCATTCATGGCATCATATCTTGCGGTGATCATATCTTTTGAACCGTAGCTCCGTTGGAGATGGTCTCTATGTGTAAATTGATTGAAACGACGCGTAGAATCAGGTGAACCTATTTATTTTGCTGTTTAACAAATATTAAAACGTGTTAGTTCTGATCTGGACATAATTATAAATTAACTTATGAGGTCAGTCCGGAGATGCTATATGTCGTTTCCGACCTCATTTAAAATGCCTAGATAGATAGCTTAGTTATGCTTCATCTCTTGCCGTGTTTAACCAAGATTTAATATTGCCGTGTACCTAATCAGGATAGAACTAAATAATTCGTATGTGGAGTTTCGTCAATATGCAACTCGTTGCATATTGAACTTCACTTAATGCGTAGTGTTTGATTGTTGTGAATTGACATGCCATGTCTTGCATATATTCAACCGTTCATGCATCATATGTGTTGTGCATCGTGTGGTGAATATCGTGTGTTGATTCTTGTTTCCGGTTTGCTTCGTCTCGGTAGAGTCCTGCAAGCGTGTCGGATTGTGAGGACCCATTCGACTACATCGGTTCTTCTGCTTCATGGAGTCGTTCTTCTTCCAAGCGGGATCTCAGGCAAGATGACCATTTCCCCATATACCATTACTATCATTGCCATGCTAGTTTTACCGTTTCTATCGTTATGTCTCGCTGCCTACCACCTGTTAAATGTCAGCCTCTCAACATTGCCATGAAAACCTTCAACCTGTTCACAACCTAGCAAACCACTGATTGGCTATGTTACCGCTTGCTTAACCATATGTTAGCATTGCTAGTTGCAGGTGCAGTTGTTTCCATGTGATAACATGGGTTCCTTGTTATATCATCATATTTATTGCTAATTAATTTAATACACATATATACTTGGTAAAAGGTGGAAGGCTCGACCTTTCTAGCCTGGTGTTTTGTTCCACCTTTGCCCCCTCAGTTTCGGCTACCGGTGTTATGTTCCATAGATGAGCACTCCTAACATGCTTGGGGTTGTTATGGGAACCCCCTAGATTCTCGTTTTAGGATAAATCTCGTCTGGCAAGGCCCAACATTGGTTCTATATTTTCTCAACATAATAATTCTGTTAATACTGAAAAGCACAGGGAGTTAGCGCTACCCGAGGAGTAATTCAACATAATACAGGGGGGCTAGTGCTGACGGTGTTGGTCCCAAATGGTCTGCCTGTGGGGCCACCGCGAGGAAACTCAAGGTTTGGTTATCTTAGCTAGTTCCATCCGGTCGTGTCCTGAGAACGAGATACGCGGCTCCTATCGGGTTCGTCGACACGTCGGGCGGCCTTGCTGGACTTGTTTTACCTTTCTCGAGCGTCTTGTGTGAGGGATTCCGAGGATGCTTTGAGCTAACTCGAGGTTGAGGTTTTCCAATAGGGATCCGAGGAGATCACAGGTTTCCCTGATCGAGGTCATTCCGTCGCAGCGTGTGGTAGTTTGTGATGGACTAGTTGGAGCACCCCTGCAGGGTTAAATCTTTCAGAAAGCCGTGCCCGCGGTTATGTGGCAACGTGGAAACTTTGTTTAACACTGGTTCTAGACAACTTGAAGTTAACTTAATTAAAATATGCCAATTGAGTGCGTAACCGTGACTGTCTCTTTCGCGAGTTCCTTCTCCGATCGAGGACACGGTGGGATTATGTTTGACGTAAGAGGTGTTCAGGATCATTCATTTGATCATCAGTAGTTCACGTCCGCTATGCGTAGATCTTCCCCCTCTTTATTCTTGTACTCATAAGTTAGCCACCAAATAAATGCCTAGTCACTTGCTGCAGCCTCACCACTTAACCTTACCTCACCCATTAAGCTTTGCTAGTCTTGATACCTTTGAAAATGAGATTGTCGAGTCCCCTGTGGCTCATAGATTACTACAACACCAGTTGCAGGTACATGTAAGGTGATTAAGACGTGAGCGCGGTGATTGTTCATTTGGAGTTTCTTCTTCTTCATCATCGATCTAGGATGGATTCCAGGCCGACAATCTGGGATAGCAAGGATGGACGTCGTTCTTTTCTCGTTTGTTTTCGTCCGTAGTCGGACCCTGCTCTTCTTCGTGATATTTATGTATTGTACTGATGTGACTCTGATGTAGCTTGTGGCGAGTGTAAGCCAATTCCATATACTCTTCTCTTCAGTACATGTACTTGTAACGATATCCATTCTTGCGAAACGACGGGATGCGCTTCTATCCCTGTCGAGGCCCTCGCGCCAAAATAAGGATATGATCGCATCTTGGGCGTTACAATCATCAATCATGATCTTACCCTTTTTTGTGTCCACAAAATTAATTGGTATTTTTTCATAGCTTTCTGCCCTTCTGTTCTAAGAAAACCAACAACATAAACTCCTTGATTTTTCAAACCAAATATAGTAAACACATCATCAGGCCCTACTGAAATAAGGCCTTTACTCCCAGATGACTCTTGAACCATGAATTTTTTACTATGACGATTGTAGCCTTGGATCAAAAAGTGAAGTAAAAATTCACGCATCTTCACGGATGGTATTTGTAACATGCCTTTCAAATCCGTTTCATAAAATGTAAATTTTTTACTTGCTGAAAGTTTGTCAACAAGGCTAACCCACTTCTCAACTGAACATGGAATCACACCATCGATATCCATCCTTCATAATTTTAAAATATTGTCACGTATGATGCAACTCATTTGATATGTGAATAATAACATGAAAACATCATAAAAAGAGTTACCCAAAGCAGAAGGCCAACGACGGATGGCGGACGATGCAATGGCGGCCGTACGGACGGCGGAGGGTGCGATAACGCACGTACGATGGAGGGTGCGACGACGCACGGACGGTGGAGGGCGTGGCGATGCACGAACGTATAGTAGAGGTGTGACGGCGTATGGGGTGATAGATCACGCCACCATATCGAGGGCCAGGGGAAAGTGAGAGAACACAGCGGCGGCGGGATGGATGGAGGGCGGCGGGGCAGTCTAGAGAGGGGCGACGGGGCTGGGCGGCGGCAGCAAAGGGGAGGATGGCAGCGGTAGGGAAGTGTAGAGCGGGGGCACGGCAGCGGCGAGATCACGTCGGGGTAGGGCTAGGGGTACGAACAGATTGCATGCATGTTAGCTATCCCGTCGGCGTGGAAAAAAATATGGCGACGTCAGCTGAGATTTTTTTAATATGAAAGACGAAAGGGGTGTTACAACGTGATCTTGCTACTCCCCTTCATCAAACAGACCCAATTTTTTTCACGCTTCCTAATGAACTTCACAAGGAGGCACATCAAATTTTTTAATTTTCTGACAATCCGTGCTTTTTTGTGAATTTCCATTCAAAAACAGGCAAAAACAAATGCCGGACGTGACGCAACGTGCGTTTTGTCTTCGATTTCGTTGAAATTTTACGTGACATCATTGGATGTGCATTCTCAAGTGCCGACAAAAGTTGAGCAAATTTCATGCATGCATGCATGTACATCATGTGCAACCCATCGGTGTCGGTAGGGATAGAAGGGGTGTTATAATGTGATCTTGCTACTCCCCTTCATCAAACGGACCCAAATTTTTTCCATGCTTCCTAATGAACTTCACAAGGAGGCATGTCATTTTTTTTATTTCACGTGGCATCATTGGATGTTCATTCTCAAGTTCACGCAAAAGTTGAGTAAATTTCATGCATGAATGCATGTACATCATGTGCAACCCATCGGTGTCGGTATGGACGGAAGGGGTGTTACAACGCGATCTTGCTACTCCCCTTCATCAGACGAATCCAATTTTTTACGCGCTTCCTAATGAACTTCACAAGGAGGCACGTCAAATTTTTCATTTTGTGACAATCCGTGCTTTTTCTGTGAATTTCTTTTCAAAAACATGCAAAAATAGAAGCCGGACGTGACGCAACGTGCGTTTGGTCTTCGATTTCGTTGAAATTTCGCGTGGCATCATTGGATGTGCATTCTTAAGTGCGGGCAAAGTTGGGTACATTTCATGCATGGATGCATGTACATCATGTGCAAACCATTGGTGTCGCTATGAACGGAAGGGGTGTTACAACGCGATCTTTCTACTCTCCTTCATTAGACGGCCCCAAATTTTTTCCGCGCTTCCTAATGAACTTCACAAGGAGGGACGTCAATTTTTTTATTTTCTGGCAATACGTGCTTTTTCTATGAATTTCCATTCAAAAACAGGCAAAAACAGATGCCAAACGTGACGCCTCCGGACTCGTCGAGGTAGACGACGCCCGGCCCCTCAACCGTGCCGTCCCCGTCCGCGCCGTCGTCGTCGTCGGAATTGTTGTCGAGGTTGTCCCAGTCGATATCGTCGTCGTCCTCCTCAACGACGGGCTGCGGATTCGCCGCCAGCGCCGCCGCCGCCTTGATCGCCGCCGTGATCTTTGCCTCCTTCCTCGCGGCCGCTGCCGCGGCCGCCTTCGCCTGAGGGGCCCGCAGGGGCGACGAGCAGCCCCGGTGAATCGTCGGGGTCGCCGTCCTCGTGGAGGACGACCTGCTCCGGCGGGAGTTCAACCTCTAGCGGGGCGATCGGTGGGGGCTGGGGGGTTACCGCCCGACGCCACCGCCGGCTGCCGCCGGGGTTGACGGGGTTGCCCGCGGCCGCCGACGCGCGCCGGTGTTGGTTGATGACGTCGTTGAAGGACTTGTCGTCCGAAAAAATATGCCACCCGTGGATGTTGTAGCGGCTGCCGCGATGGGTCCAAAGCTCCTCCACCGTCGTGACTGCCCCGAGCGTCACGTAGCCGTCCTTGCCGACTCTCCACGGCTTCGCGAGCCGGCACCCCAGCAGGACCAGGAGCGCGTAGTGGTGGAGCTCCTCTGTCGCCGGAACGTCAAGGCTGGACGGCCAGATGCTCGGCGGTGCACCACCACCGGCGCCGAAACTGCTGCCGCCGGAGTACGCCATCGTCGGGGAGGGGGGGGGAGAGGAGCAACGGAGGCGACGGGGGGAGGAGGAGAGAGAAGAGCAACGAGTCTGGGCGACGTGCCGGGCGCGCCGACTTTATATAGCCCCCCGGAGGAAGGGGAGGCGACGGGGTGGTTGGGCAGCGTTACTCCTCCGGAGTAAACGCGGTGCCTCGGGGAGGCACGGGCCTCGGGAGACGGCGACATCCGTCGTTAATGCGCGGCCTCGGGAACCGACGGAGAAGGCGAACCGACGGGTAATAAGAGACGTCGCCTCGGAAGAGGGCGGACCGATGGGTAATAGGCGGCGTCGCCTCGAGACAGGGCGGACTCACGGGTAATAGGCGGCGTCGCCTCGGGAGACGGTGAAATTACGACGCGGGCGGGATTAATGGCGCGGGCCTCGGGAGACGGCGAACTGACGATGCACGCGGGATTAATGGTGGCGGCCTCGGAAACTTTCGGTCAATCTGGAACCGGCGCGAAGGGTCCGGTTTGACCGCGGTCAGGCCGATATGGCGATGACACGTCACGCCGACTGACGTGGATACGACGCGTATCCTCCGGTGCCTATACGTCGCCCCGACCGTCTCTCACGCACGCGGGCTGACGCGCGTATGTCGGAACTGGAGAAAAAATCATCCTTCTCTTTTTTTATGAAAGAGTATCGTTCAATCTGAACCGTTGTCGTGTCCTGGGTTGTACTGAAGACGAAGTGAACTAAAATAGATACAATTTCTTTTTACAAAACATAATATATGTAAACTCTATTTCTAATAAATAAAACTTAAAAATCCGTACCCAACTTATAAACCCAGCTGAAACGAGTGTGCATTGGGACCCGCTAAGTCTAGTCATAGCACGTGAAGCAGTCCTGATCCCAATGACATGGTGTGCATGCCCCTTGCATATCGTGCAATAAGCAGGATCTATGTCCTTCTTGCCCACCCCACTTTTTACCCATGAGTTTGGCTTAGGCCCTGTTTGTTTCATAAGTCCTAAAACTTTTTTAAGTCCCAATTTATAAGTCATAAGTCCCTATCTGTTTGTTTACAGGGACTTATAAGTCTCGAGTCTCTATCTGTTTGTTTACACGGACTTATAAGTCCCATGTTGCACCTAATAAAATACACTTGTTCACATAACCCTTGTTCATACAAATGAATTGCAGAATAATGACAACCGAAATAACAATTGTTCATAACACTTGTTCATACAAACGAATTAACACTTGTTCATAAGAACCAAAATAAGAGAGAGTACATAACAACCGAGATAACAGAAATTACATAAGCGAAAAACACTTCTTCATATCATTGTTGTTTCAAGGACCACAACCCATCAGCGACCCAAGCTCTGAATTGATTCATAGCAGCACTGTCCATCTCATTTGTTGAATCATTTGTTGTAGTCGTTGGCATAGACAATGGTACATAATTTTCATCTTGATCACACAAGTCGAAATCTATATCGGCGAGTTGACTTTGTCTAATAAAATTGTGCAGTGCAATGCAAGCCACAATTATTTTGCTTTGTTTCTGTTGTGGATAACTAGGCGAGTGAAACAAAATCCTCCACTTGTTCTTCAGGACTCCAAAACACCTCTCGATGACATTTCTAAGTGAAGAATGGGTGAAATTGAAGTGTTCCTTTTTTCCTCTAGCCATTGTGCCATCACGGTACTCCTGGAAATGATAGGTTAAACCCTTGTATGATGAAAGATAACCCGGTCTATTTGGGTACCCTGAGTCCACAAGATAGAACTTATTAGGTGGAGGTTTTGGATCGTCATCAGCCATGGCGCGGTAACCTGCAGTCAATATGGATCGTCATCAGCCAAAATGTCAACAGGAAACTGGACATTTTTCAGTTGAACAACCAAAATGTCACCAGTTCTATCTTTTCAGTTATTATACAGGAAACGCAGCAAACTTGGCACGCAGCACACACCCAACAATACTACTGCTGAATTCTGTTTACCTCATCTACCGAGGGAACCAGCAACATGCACGAACCATGCGCCAGCGATGCAGAAACGGGGCGACGGGGGGAAGAACCAACGCAGAAACGGGGCGGCGGGGGGGGGGGGGGGGGGGGGGGGCGAACCGAGGCAGAAAACGGGACGACGGGGCGAGGGCGGCGACGGACCGGGCGGCGACGGGGCGGTGGGGCGGCGACCGGCGAGGGGTAGGGCGGTGCGAGCGACGAGGGGTAGGGCGACGGCCACTGGATCGATGCGGGAGACTTTTTCCGCGGGCCTAACCAGCAATAAGTCTCAATAAGCTTCTATTAGAGAGTCTTATTTGATAAGTCCCAAATCACCATAATAAGTCCCAATAAGTCCCTTGTGTTTGGTTTAGGTGGGACTTATAGGGACTTTTTTAAGTCCCAAAACCAATAAGTCTTTGGAAACAAACACCCTCTTAGTCACCTCCTAGCGGTGGCTACAATCCTTGTAATTTTCAGTATTGGGCCCTTCTTAATTCGCAGAATTGTAAAAACGGAAAAAATAAAAAAAATACTTCGTCTGTCTTAAAATAAATGATGCAAATTTAATATTAAATTAGTATAAATTTTATACTAAAGCAACGGCATTTATTTTAAGACAGAAGGAATATATATCTTTCACCCGTTTGGAATTACTTGTGTATTCATTTCTATCATTTCTGTGAAGTAATTATAGACAAGCGAGTAAATGATTTAAGTATATTTGATTGCATTACAGGAAAGAAAGAAACTTTTTAAAGAAACAAAAAACTTTTTAAAGAGGTTGGGGTCATGTTAGATATTTTACGGAATGTAGTAGTAGTACAAAGAAACATTAGTAAGTAATTAAGGAAGGTGAAAAGGAAGAAGAGAGCAGAGCACCCACCGAGATGGAGTGACCCACACATAAATAGCATCCAACCGCTCCTAAATTAAGCTAAGCGTCGCGTCCCGTCCCCCCCTCTCTCCCCTCCGCCGTCGTCGAGCCGTCGACGATGACGCACAGCAGCAGCCACCACCACCACCACCACGCGCTCTGCTGCCTCTCCTCCGCGCCGCCGCAGCCCGAAGCGCCGCCCACGCCGGCGCCCGAGCCCGCCGCGGCCACCGCTGCGCCGGGGCCGGGGTCGGTGGCGGTGGCCGGCGTGCTGCACAAGTGGACCAACTACGGCCGCGGGTGGCGGGAGCGCTGGTTCTCGCTCCGCGACGGGGTGCTCTCCTACTCCAAGATTCGGACCGACGCGGGGGGCGGGGAGGCGGCGGCGGCGGCGGGACGGATCGCCGACGACGGGGAGGTCAGGCTGATCGGCGGCGCGTCCGCGAGGATCGCTGGGGGGCGCCGCCCGGAGAAGCCCGTCGGAGTCGTGTGCCTCAAGGTCGGTGGTTGCCTTCTCTTCTCTCCTCGTGGCCTGTAGGCGTCCGTGTGCACCCGCCTCGTGGTGGGGCGGGGACGGGGACGGGGACGGGGGCAGATTCTATTTCCATTTCCTCTCCAGATTTCGCCTACACATTTCTGATCGATCGTTTCAACCCCCGTCTCTTACTCCATGCGATTTTCTTCTGAATTTCCTTGTGCTGACCCCTCTCGATCCAGTGCCTCGTTTGACGCATTGCATTGCGTCCCTGGATCAAATGCTCAGATTCCCCGAGGTTTATTAGTTAACCCGTACCCAGTTCTTGCATCGGCGAACGCGCTTTCGCCTTGTTTATGATGAAATGGTTGGTGGGAGAGCACGTCATAGCGCTGGATCGAGGTGACGTGATATTCCTTGTCATCTTGCCGGCGGTGCATCGTCGTACCAAACTATTCATCTCTCGTCCTTTCTCTTTGATGAAGTTTTCGATGTTCTTTCTCGTCGGTGCTTAAAAGAGGTGACCAGGGAATCAATCAAATCAAAATGCTTAAAAGGTCTTTTTGTTTTGTTGGTGATTTGAATGGACATTTTAAAGTTTTATATAATTAATAACAAGTTGGGTTTTATATTGCTTATGAGTATCAGAAGGTTGGATTTTATATTAACCAATCACCGTTTCCGTGGTCCAGTCAAGTGCCACGCGCAAATTCTTGTCCAAATTTAGCTTTATCTAGCTTAACCACAAATGAACGAAAAGGCCTTGCTATTTTTCTCTCCCTCAGGTGTAATCTCCCCCCAAAAAAAAAGAGACCACAGCTAGCCTCCTTTCTCTATCACGCAGCCACAGGCACATCTCTGGACATGGAGCCCTTGTACTTTCCACAGATTTGGTCAAATTCCTAAGGTTTGTTTGTCGCAGCTTCTGATAATGATGTCATTTGCTACCGCTGCCAAGACAATGAGGTTTAGCCGCTAGTCTGTGTCTAATTACTGTGCACGTTTTTTTTTAATAAGCGAAAAAAGAAAAGAAACTTTGATGGTAGGAGTGGTCCTGTCCATTAGTGACTCCAATCTCTGCGTGTTTAGGTTCCAGTGCACCTCCTAAGAGGAGGGAGTATATGCTCAGGGAATTTCTTGTTGCAGTTTTGAATTTTGCATTATTGACTTGGCTTGTACTGGTCCTGAGGGAGGTTTGCTTTTCCACGGGCCTTTTACTAGCTGCCGGCTGCTGCACCCGCACTAGTAGAAGTACCAGCTATAGCTAGCACCGGGTCTTTTCAATACAATTGGGCATGGGTCCCAGGAATTCAAGGATGTACAGTTGAAATTAAGTGGTCACATAGAGAGGTAGAGGGACTAAAACGGAGGGAGGACCTGCGTGCAACTTGGATTGAATTAGGGGGACCTCGTCCTCGTGGATCTCCGAGAGCTGCACAGGTCGCTTCGCTCGGTTGAGGAGGCTAGGTTCTCCTATTTTCTCGATCCCCAAATGTTTTCTCGTTGACTGTTAGATGCTCCTTTTGCTTGCTTGCTTGCCTTTACCCTTTAATTGAGGCTCAAGGTAGAGGGAGGGAACCGAATCACATGACTTCTCTTGGAATTACCAAATCCTTTTCTTGTGTCTGTTTTTTGTCTTCTCCTTTGTTTGCCTCGTGCTTGCTAAGGGAATAAACATCGAAGAAGCGCTCATCTATTAGTTCGATAGATTCCAGCCTTTGTATATGCTCCATTTTTGGCCTCTCGGGTAGATACCAGGAGGTTCTCCTCATGTCCATGTGCAACGTTTCCCTGTGAGTAGCATAGTGGTGCTAATTTGTTCTCATGTCTCTAGGTGTCCGCATTTCGGGAGAGCAAGTCCGACGACAGGAGATTCTACATATTTTCTCCCACAAAGACACTTCATTTGAAGACAGATTCGAAAGATGACCGCGTCGCTTGGATCGAGGCCTTGATATTGGCGAGGAGTGTTTATTCGCTCAGGTCACTCAGTGGAAGGATAACTTTTGTGCAGAGTGATGTTTCAGTTTCCACCACAAGGCTTCGAAATCGGATGCGCCAGGAGGGTTTAAACGAGAGTCTTGTACAGGACTGCGAACAGATTATGCTTTCGGAGTTTTCAAGCTACCGAAAGCAACTGAAGCTACGCTACGAGGATCATCTAAGCTTGTTTGGATCCAGCAGACACCATTTTGAGGTAAGAATGGCTGCGTATGTTAATTAGTGGTGCACATTCTTTGAGGCCGTGCAATATTCTTAGAGAAAATGCTTATATGGAATTGATAGGTAGCACGAACTGCTAATGCCTGAAACTAAATGGTGGAACTACATCATTTGCTTATTGGTCATATGTTACTGTTTATCAGTAAATCTCATATGGAACCTTTTACTTAACTTTGCAAAGGTTACTCTCCTTGAAAGGTTACTCTGCTCTTTTTTCCTGCAGGAATTTTACATAGTGTATTACACGCGTATTTGTGCAGGAAGGTAAAGATGGAAATATAATACAGGGGGCGTTGACAAAAAATGAATTTTCTAGTTCCCGACATGGAAATTTTAGTGGTATGATTTCTTGCACACACTAATCAAATTACTGCACTGTGTTAGCTGCATGCATCTACTTTTGTGGTGCTTGCGTCCTTCTTTCAATCGTCTCTGTTGAATGCTTTTAAATCTTTCCCATATAGTTATCTGAATTATTTAGATGTGCTGCCTTATTTCCTATAGAAAGTAAAGCAACTGTTGCAAGTTTTATTTTTTCTGGAAGCTGTTGCAAGGTTGATACACTATGGCCTATAATCAGCATGTTTGAGTTGTCCCTTGCTCTTGCATTAGCTTTTCTAATGATAAAGTGATTTGTATTTTGTCCAGAATACAGCACAACAGAATCTGATGAATTTGAGAAGCAAGATGGTGGTGAATTGACTTGTGAAGAGGACTCTACATTCTTTGATGCTGCAGACTACTTCACTGAATCAAACAGCAGATCTTCAACAATGTCAGGTTCCACAGATTGTGGTGTACACAGTGCTACTAACATAGAAAACCAAGGTGGCCAGGAAGTTGTGGATATCCAAATTCAAGATTCTAACAACATGCTACCTGAAATCAAACGACGGAGTAAACTACCAGAACCTACTGAGAAAGAGAAAGGGATCAGCCTTTGGTCCATTATCAAAGATAGTGTTGGCAAGGATTTGACACGAGTATGCCTTCCAGTTTACTTCAACGAGCCACTTTCATCCCTTCAAAAGTGCTTTGAAGATTTCGAATATTCCTACCTTCTGGATCAAGCCTATGAATATGGAAAAGTGGTAAGATCACTTATACGTTTATGGTCTTGAATCTCTAGGATATTCAACTATGTTATGATTAGTATTTTCGGAGCAGTAACAGTAGTCACATGTTGCTTTTCTTGTTTGTGACCACATGGGAGTTAACATTGATTATGGATTAGTGGTAATGTTTATTGAGTTCTGCTAAAAATTTGTTCCCGATATACCATGTCAGTCTTGCTGAAGCAGAATTTCTGCTAACAAATGGGGCAGTTTATCTAGTAACATAGATCAGTGGATATTTGTCTTTGTACATATTGTATTATTTTATCTGCTATTTTGTTCTGATTTGATATTTTCCTGTTCTGAGGTTGTGAAGTGTTATTACAAATTTCACTCATGTATCTATTGCATTTGAAATTTAGGGGAATGGCCTCATGAGAATCCTGAAAGTAGCTGCTTTTGCAATCTCTGGCTATGCTTCATCTGTCGCGAGACCTTGCAAACCATTCAATCCATTGTTAGGAGAGACTTATGAAGCTGATTTTCCTGATAGAAGGATACGCTTTTTTGCCGAGAAGGTCAGTTAGTATTCTTTCTTCTACTTATGCGAAAAACTCTGTCATACTTATAGTCCGTTTAGTCAAAAGCTGTTGGAGTATATTTGTGACCAAAATCATGCAATTTCTGCTATTTGTGTCCAAAATCATGCAATTTTTGCTATTTAATACATTATGCCTCTTTTGTTAACTTGGGAACTGAACATTGATATCTTAATAGTCTGAAACTGTGTTTGTGAGGCTTTTAATTGCAGCATGTTGCTGTTCATTATTTACATGGATAGGTTAGTCATCATCCGATGCTGATTGCCTGCCATTCTGAAGGCAAGGGCTGGAAATTCTGGGGCGACAGCAATCTAAAATCTAAGTTCTGGGGGCAGTCAATTCAAGTTGATCCTGTTGGCGTTTTGACAGTGGAATTTGATGATGGTGAAATCTTCAAGTGGAGTAAGGTGGGTGGCATGATAAGGCAGGACACTCACGGATTGGAACTATATTCAAAACTGATTTCTGCCTTCCACATGCTGATGCGTTTTCAGGTGACAACAACTATTAATAACCTCATTCTTGGGAAGCTGTACTGCAGCCATCATGGAATCATGCACATAAAAGGGAATCGACAGTATTCATGTAAACTCAAGTTCAAAGAGCCATCACTGCTTGACCGCAATACTCACCTAGTATGTTTTTCTTTGCCTCCTTTTTTCCCCGGGCCATCTCATATTTTATCCTGAGAGATGCGGATAAAACGTTGTATTCCTCTGAGCACAGTACCTCCAAGTTTCTGACCAATCTGTGTTGGTCATACGTGGCCTAGTGTAGCATATTTTACTTGGACTAATATGCATACACATGGATAGTTAATGCATTGTTTTCATGGATTTAATGAGCAAATCACGTTCCTATATCACTTTATTTAAGGAATAGGTCATTTAAATATCTCGTGCAAACTACTGCTCCCTCCGTCTCAAGAAATGTTTTACATTTTTTGAGACTATGATAGTGTCAAAAACCGTCTTACATTTTGAAACAGAAGGAGTATTTCAATGCAAGGTTGCAGACCCCTGCCCTGAACCCTAAAATCAATGTGGCTAGAATTACCAATTGACCAAATGTGTGTAAATATGATGAAACTGTTTCATTCTCATGCTGATCGGCTGGCTTGTAATGGGATGCTTACATATTAAAGTAGTGGTATTAAATATTACAGCCACACTGTTTAGCCTGAATGCTATTGTAAACAGTTTTCCCCCATTTGAATTTGTGAATGTGTAGCTGTTTCTGGTGAATCCCTGTTCATTCCTTGCATACACCTTCATTTCCTAAGGTACAAGGCTTCGTGGAAGACAATGATGGAAAGAAGGCTTCATTTTTAATAGGAAAATGGGACGAAAGTATGTACTATAGTAATTTAGATACTTCCAAGGTCAAGAGCGCCGATCAATTGCAAGGTGCCTCCCTACTTTGGGAAAAGAACAAACCTTCTCCCAACCCAACTCGTTACAATCTATCTTCTTTTGCGATCACATTGAATGAGCTGACCCCAGAGCTTCAGGTATTCGTGTGGTTGTAATCTATGTGCATAAATACTCCATAATCCATAATATTCTGTCAAGACCTAAATTTTGCAATTGTTTGACCATGGTAAAGGAGAAACTCCCCCCTACCGATTCACGTCTGAGACCAGACCAGCGGCATTTAGAGAATGGCGAATATGAGAAGGCAAATACAGAGAAGTTGAGGTTGGAACGGCGGCAAAGAATGGTATGAATGATCTCTTCCTCTCTCGCTTTGCTGTCTGTCTGAGAAAGTTGGTACTGGCTAGTACTATAAGTCAGTTGCAGTGCAGTTTCATCATATCTATTTCATTGCAGTCGACTAAACTTCAAGACAATGGTTGGAAGGCTCGATGGTTCGAGCAGGACGCTGAAGACGGGACATATCATTACAAAGGTGGGTACTGGGAAGCAAGGGACCAAGGACGTTGGGATGGATGCCTCGACATATTCGGGGAGTTTTCAGAAATGTGAACGACCGGCGTTGCAGCAACACTTGGTTCATCCACCCCAACTGCAACGCGATGATCCTCGTTGGAGCAGCATTGTGCCCGAAAGCATCATCGGGTTCAGGAAGAAGAGGAGAGAGGAATGCAATGCAGTGGATATAGAGGCATTGAAGAAGAAGGCCTTGCCGTCTTGAATGGTAGATAGACATGGATGGCGATGGTCTCCGGCCCTTTATTAGTAGTACCTAAATAATAATGCAGCCATTCTTTCGTTCGTTTGTGTTGGATGCTTGTTGTTCATTAGTCTTTTCCATGTGGGATTGGCTGGTGAAGCAACTCTTATCTGGATGTTCCGTAGATCGTAGCGTCATTTGTAGAAAGAAATAGAGGATAAGTTTACAAAAAAATACCATAGAGTGGATAGATAATGGCATAAGCTCGGCAAAGAAAATCTCATTCGTTGCTTTGCTGAAATGTTTTTTACATACTTTGCTGAAATGTTTTTACATACTTTGTTCATATACTACTCCTTCCTAGGGGTAGGCACTATAAAACCAAAAAACCGAACGGAACCTATCCGTATTAACTGATTTTTGGTTTATTTGGTGGTTTGATTTTTGGTACGGTGGGAAATTTAAAGGTTGTTTGGTGTTTTGTTTTTGTTCGGTTTTCAGTGTTTAAAAACCGAATAGACCGAGCAAACTGATATGTAGGATACCTAATACCTTGTCTCCAAAAGTGCAACAGTTTGAAGGCATCACGTATTTTTTCACACATAATATTTCACGTTCCATGTTATTTTTTCACTTAATTATTTTTACTGTATTGATTGACCGAATAAACCATAAAATGCTATTAAGGTTGCTAGATCTTGTGATTATTATTTGCATATTATACAATCCAACTTAGTGCTCTTGAGTTATTATTCTTATACTGACAAGTGCATGAATTTCGGTTTTTCGGTTAACCAACAAACCGAACCGATATATTATTGTTAATATGGTTCGGTTTCTAAATTTGAGTGATTATTTCAGTTTCTGTTTCTCCAAAACCAAAATTATAAATAATGAATAAACCGAACCGTATTAACCATATAAACCGAATGCCCAGCCCTACTCCCTCCATTCACAAATGTAAGATGTTCTAGATATTTCGAAATAGACTACATACAAACTGAAATGAGTAAACTATACATTCGATTCTAAAAAAGCTACTCCATCCGATCAATATTAATTCTCTGGATATTTGTGAATACTATACTGTATGCTCGAACAAACAGAAATAGTACTACTAGTTAGTAAATTAATTATGAGGAGCACATAACCTTTTTTCTTTGTAATATCTATGTTTTAGCTAATACCCCTCCCCCCGGCCTGAATTAATTGTCGCAAAAATGGATAGAAATGAATGTATCTTGTTTCGACACACTCATATGATCATGTGAGAAAAATCGTCCAATTTGTTTCGTCACCTTGGATTGGTAACTTTGTCATGGCGTCTACTTCGGTGCTGCTGTCATGAAATCTCTTCCCTTCGTTGCTCATATTCATCTCACTCCGCGCTCCTATGCTCAAAGTTGACGTCTTATCAATACTTGTAATGACGATCATCGGAATTTGGCTGGTGTCCGCCCACATGGGCGATTTTAGTTTTTACAAAATGGAGCAAACATGAACATGCATGGTTAAACTTACATGAATGAATATCTTCAACAATGTGATTGGTGTTGTGGGCCTAAATTCAATATCCATCTTGGCCCGGGTCTATATTTGAATGAAAATGCAACAAGAGTTTCTTTTATAGCATTTTGACTCGGGATTTTCTTCGGTCCCTGGACCATCTTTTACACTAATACTATTGCAAAAGCTTTTCCTACTGCATCTCCGAGAATTGCCCATTACGGTCTCCATCAACATGATAATTCCAAAGCCTAGATCTTCTGCTTTTAAATCTTTTGGGTTTTCACCCTTGTTTCATGGAGTTTGTTCAACATGCATGGAACATTCCGTGTTGTTTTGCGGATAGTGTTAGTCTTATATCCTATAAGTTTGACAGTGAGAGAAAATCCTTGAGGAATTGGAATGAACAATTATCCTCCTTTCCCTTCTTATCAACAACTAAATTATTTTCCCTCCCTGATGGTCTTGAAGAACAAAGACCCCTTCTCGTCCTAGAGGTCAATTTCAAAAATATTCTCAATTCCCACGTAAACATGCTCCTCTACAAGAAACAAATTTTATGGAAGGTAGATGTATGATTAGGTATGCCACATTTATTGAAATCCCAAAACCTTTACAAGGGTCCTACTAAAGCATATAGAAGGTGTTGGGGAACATAGTAATAATTCAAAAAAAAAATCCTAAGTGTCACCAAGATCAATCTAGGAGATGCTAGCAACGAGCGAGAGGGAGTGCATCTTCATACCCTTGAAGATCGCTAAGAGGAAGCATTGCAAAGAACGCGGTTGATGGAGTCGTACTCGCGGCGATTCAAATCGTGGAAGATCCGATCCAAGCGTTGAACGGACGACCCCTCTGCGTTCAACACACGGATAGCCCGGGGACGTCTCCTCCTTCTTGATCCAGCAAGGAGGAGGAGAACTTGAGGGACAAATCCGGCAGCACGACGGCGTGGTGGCGGTGGAGCTCGTGGTTCTCCGACAGAGCTTCGCTATGCACTACGAAGGAGGAGGAGGTGTAGGAGGGGGAGAGCTGCGCCAGGGGCAAGGGTGCGGCTTCCCTCCCACCCCTCCTCTATTTATAGGTTGAAGGGGATGGGGGCCGGCCCCCTAGATCCATCTAGAGGAGGGGACGACGGCCAAGGAGGGAGGCTTGCCTCCCAAGTTGGTGGGAGGCACCCCTACGCCCTAGGGTTCCCAACCCTAGGCGCCTTGGGCCCTTGGGGGCGCACCAGCCCACTAGGGGCTGGTTCCCACCCATATTTAACCCATGTGGTCCTCCGAGGAAGGTGGTCCCTCTCGGTGGACCCCCGGAACCCTTTCGGTGGTCCCGGTACAATACCGATAAACCCCCAAAACTTTTCCAGCGACTGAAAGTGGACTTCCCATATATAAATCTTCACCTCCAGATTATTTCGGAACTCCTCATGACATCTGAGATCTCATCTGGGACTCCGAACAACTTTCGGTGACCACATACAATTCCCATTACAATTCTAGCGTCACGAACCTTAAGTGTGTAGACCCTACGGGTTCGGGAAGCATGCACACATGACCAAGACACCTCTCCGGCCAATAACCAATAGCGGGATCTAGATACCCATATTGGCTCCCACATGTTCCATGATGATCTCATCGGATGAACCACGATGTCGGGGATTCAGTTAATCCCGTATACGGTTCTCTTTGTCCATCGGTATGTTACTTGCCCGAGATTCAATCGTCGGTATCCCTATACCTTGTTCAATCTCGTTACCGGCAAGTCTTTTTACTCGTTCCATAACACAAGATCCCGTGACTAACTACTTAGTCACATTGAGATCATTATGATGATGTATTACCGAGTGGGCCCAGAGACACCTCTCCGTCACACGGAGTGACAAATCCCAGTCTCGATTCGTACCAACCCAACTAACACTTTCGGAGATGCGTGTAGTGCACCTTTATAGTCACCTAGTTATGTTGTGACGTTTGATACACCCAAAGCTTCCTACGGTATCCGGGAGTTGCACAATCTCATGGTCTAAGGAAATGATACTTGACATTAGAAAAGCTCTAGCAGACGAACTACACGATCTTGTGCTATGCTTAGGATTGGGTCTTGTCCATCGCATCATTCTCCTAATGATGTGATCCCATTATCAACGACATCCAATGTCCATGGTCAGGAAACCATGACCATCCGTTGATCAATGAGCCAGTCAACTAGAGGCTCATAAGGGACATGGTGTGGTCTATGTATTCACACATGTATTACCGTTTCCGGTTAATACAATTATAGCATGAACAATAGACAATTATCATGAACAAGGAAATATAATAATAACCAATTTATTATTGCCTCTAGGGAATATTTCCAACAGTATCCCACTTGCACTAGAGTCAATAATCTAGTTCACATCACTATGTGATTGTAATGAATCTAACACCCATGGGATTTGATCATATCTTGCTTGTGAGAGAGGGTCTGAACCTTTCAGATCCCTGTGTGCTTCACAAATCTCTATGTCATCCTGTAGATGTTGCTACCATGTGCCATTTGAAACTATTCCAAATAACTGACCCACTATACGAATCCGGGTTACTACTTAAAGTCATCCGGATTAGTGTCAAAGCTTGCATCGACGTAACCCTTTACAATGAACTCTTTTATCACCTCCATAATCGAGAAAAAAATCCTTAGTCCACTAGTTACTAAGGATAACTTTGACCGTTGTCCAGTGATCTATTCCTGGATCACTTTTGTACCCCTTGACTGACTCATGGCAAGGCACACTTCAGGTGCAGTACACAGGATAACATACTATAGAGCCTACGGCTAATGCATAGGGGACGACCTTCGTCCTTTCTCTCTCTTTTGTCGTGGTTAGGTTTTGAGTCTTACTCAATACTCACACCTTATAACACATCCAAGAACTCCTTCTTTGCCGATCTATTTTGAACTCCTTCAAAATCTTGTCACGGTATGTATTCATTTGAAAGTACTATTAAGCGTTTTGATCTATCCTTATAGTTCTTGATGCTCAATGTTCAAGTATCTCAATCCATGTTTTCCTTTGAAATACACTTTTCAAACAACCCTATATGCTTTCTAGAAATTCTACATCATTTCCGATCAACTCATCAGAAATTCTATAGTGCTCCCACTCACTTCTTTGGAAATACAAGTTTCTCATAAACTTTGTATAAAACCAAATTCTTTGATCATCTCATCAAAGCGTATATTCCAACTCGAGATGCTTGCTCCAGTCCGTAGAAGGATCGCTAGAGCTTTGTATACTTGTTATCATCCTTTAGGATCGACAAAACCTTCTGGTTGTATCACATACAACCTTTCCTCAAGGAAACCGTCGAGGAAACAATATTTTGACATCCTATCTGCAAGATTTCATAAATGAGGCGACAACTGCTAACATAATTCCAACAGACTTTCAGCATCACTATGAGTGAGAAAGTCTCATCATAGTCAACTATTTAAACTTGTCGGAAACATCTTTGCGACAAGTCGAGCCTTCTTAATGGTGACTTTTCACCATCATCATTTGTCTTCCTTTTAAAGATCCACCTGTATTTAACAGTCTTATGACCATCAAGTAGTTCTTCCAAAGTCTACACTTTGTTTTCATACATGGATCCTCTCTCGGATTTCATGGCCTCCAGCCATTTGTTGGAATCCGGGCCCACCATCGCGTCTCCATAGCTCGTAGGTTCATTGTTGTCTAGCAACATGATCTCCAAGATACGATTATCGTACCACTCTGGAGTAGTACGCGCCCTTGTCGACCTATGAGGTTTGGTAGTAACTTGATCCAAAGCTTCATGATCACTATCATCAGCTTCTACTTCAATTGGTGTAGGCGCCACAAGAACAACTTCCCGCGCCCTGCTGCACACTGGTTGAAGTGATGGTTCAGTAACCTCATCAAGTTTCCACCATCCTCCCACTCAATTCTTTTGAGAGAAAATTTTCCTCGAGAAAGGACGTGTTTCTAGAAAAAAACACTTTTCTTCCGGATCTGAGATAGGAGGTATACCCAACTGTTTTGGGTGTCCTATGAAGATGCATTTATCCGCTTTGGGTTCGAGCTTATCAAGCTGAAACTTTTTCACATAAGCATCGCAGTCCCAAACTTTGAAGAAATGACAACATAGGTTTCTCCAAACCATAGTTCATATGGTGTCATCTCAATGGAATTATGTGGTGCCCTAATTAAAGTGAATGTGGTTGTCTCTAATGCCTAACCCAAAAACGATAGTGGTAATTCAATAAGAGACATCATAGTATGCACCACATCCAATAGGGCGCGGCTATGATGTTCAGACACACCATCACACTATGGTGTTCCAGGTGGCATTAGTTGTGAAACAATTTACACAATGTCTTAATTGTGTACCAAACTCTCAACTCAGATATTCATCTCTATGATCATATCATAGACATTTTATCCTCTTGTCACGATGATCTTCAACTTCACTCTGAATTTACTTGAACCTTTCAATAATTCAGACTTGTGTTTCATCAAGTAAATATACTAGTACCTACTCAAATCATCTGCGAAGTAAGAGCATAACGATATCCACTGCGTGCCTTAGCACTCATTGGACTGCACACATCAGAATATATTGCTTCCAACAAGTTACTTTCTTGTTCCATATCACTGGAAAATGAGGCCTTTAGTCATCTTGCCCATGTGGTATGATTTGCATGTCTCAAGTGATTCAAATTCAAGTGAGTCCAAACTATCCATGTGCATGGAGTTTCTTCATGCGTTTATACCAATAGACATGGTTCACATGTCTCAAACTTTTCAAAAATGAGTGAGCAGATCCATTAGCATGGAGCTTCTTCATGCGTTTTATACCAATATGACTCAAGTGGCAGTGCCACAAGTAAGTGGTACTATCATTACTACTTTATATCTTTTGTCATCAATATTATGAACATGTGTATCACTACGAGCGAGATTCAATAAGCCATTCATTTTAGGTGCAAGACCATTTAAGGTATTATTCAAATAAACAGAGTAGCCATTATTCTCTTTAAATGAATAACCGTATTGCGATAAACACAATCTAATCATGTCTATGCTCCACGCAAACACCATATAATTATTATTTAGGTTTAACACTAATACACATGGTAGAGGGAGTGTGCGATGTTTGATCACATCAACCTTGGAAAAACTTCCAACACATATCGTCACCTCGCCTTTAGCTAGTCTCCGTTTATTCCGTAGCTTTTATTTCGAGTTACTAACACTTAACCGGTATCTAATACCCTGGTGCTACTAGGAGTATTAGTAAAGTACACATCAATATCATGTATATCCAATATACTTTTGTCGACTTTGCCAGCCTTCTCATCTACCAAGTATCTAGGGTAGTTCCTCTTCAGTGACTGTTCCCCTCATTACAGAAGCACTTAGTCTCGGGTTCGGGTTCAACCTTGGGTCTCTTCACTAGAGCAGCAACTGGTTTGCCGTTTCATGAAGTATCCCTTCTTGCCCTTGCCCTTGCCCTTCTTGAAACTAGTGGTTTTACTAACCATCAACCATTGATGTTCCTTTTTGATTTCTACTTTCGCGGTGTCAAACATCGCGAATAGCTCAAGGATCATCATATCTATCCCTGATATGTTATAGTTCTTCATGAAGCTCTAGTAGCTTGGTGGCAGTGACTTTGGAGAACCATCACTATCTCATGTGGAAGATCAACTGCCACTCGATTCAAGCGATTGTAGCTCTCAGACAATTTGAGCACATATTAAAGACAGTAGAGCTACAACTCCAGCTACAACATAATTTGCAAAGACCTTTTGACCATGTTCATGATAATGAGTTCAATTAATCATATTACTTAAGAAATCCCACTCAAATTGACATCCCTCTAGTCATTCGAGTGTCGCATGATCCAAATTCACTAACTCAAGTCCGATCATCACATGAGTTGATTTTAGCTTCAATGGTGAACATCTCCATGTTGATCATATCAACTATATGATTCATGCTCGACATTTCGGTCTCTTGTGTTCTGAGGTCATGTCTGTACATGCTAGGCTCGTCAGGTCAACCTAAGTGTTTCACGTGTGTAAATCTGGCTTACACCCGTTGTATGCGAACGTTAGAATCTATCACACTGGATCATCACGTGGTGCTTCAAAACAACGATCCTTCGCAACGGTGCACACTTAGGGGGAACACATTTCTTGAAACTTTAGTGAGGGATCATCTTATTTATGCTACCATCATTCTAAGCAAATAAGATGTAAAAACATGATAAACATTACATGCAAATCATAAAGTGACATGATATGGCAATACCATCTTGCGCCTTTGATCTCCATCTTCGAGGCGCGACATGATCGCCATCATCACTGGCACGACACCATGATCTCCATCATCGTGTCTTCGTGAAGTAGTCTCACCAACTATTACTTCTACTACTATGGCTAACGATTAGCAATAAAGTAAAGTAATTATGTGGCGTTTTTTATTGACACACATGTCATACAATAAATTAAGACAACTCCTATGGCTCCTTCCGATTGTCATACTCATCGACATGCAAGTCGTGATTCCTAGTACAAGAACATGATCAATCTCATACACCACATATATTTCATCACATCCTTTTGGCCATATCACATCACATAGCATACCCTGCAAAAACAAGTTAGACCTCCTCTAATTGTTGTTGCAAGTTTTACGTGGCTGATATGGGTTTCTAGCAAGAACATTTTTCACCTACGTAAAGGACACAACGATGATATGCCAATTGCTATTTACCCTTCATAAGGTCCCTCTTCATCGAATCTGATCCGACTAAAGTGGGAGAAACAGACACCCGCTAGCCACCTTATGCAACAAGTGCATGTGAGGTAGTGGAACCAGTCTCACGTAAGCGTACGTGTAAAGTCAGTCCGGGCCACTTCATCCCACAATGCCGCCGAATCAAGATAGGACTAGTAACGACAAGCAAACTGACCAAATCATGGCCCACAACTACTTGTGTTCTACTCGTGCATAGAATCTACGCATAGACCTACCTCTAATGCCACTGTTGGGGAACGTAGTAATAATTCAAAAAAAAAATCCTACGTGTCACTGATGACGAGTTGATGGATATAATTCTTGCTCCTCGTTGGTTACCCCAAGTGGAAGGTGGAGATGTAGTCAGCAACAGATTTCCCTTACACGGGGACGATATGGTTTATCGAACCAGGAGGACTCCGAGGATCAACAAGTAGGTGTCTGCTGCTCTGGCGCTAGCAGAAGACGTGGACCTGCACACACAACAAATAACTTTGCTCCCAACGAGTACAGAGAGGTTCTCAATCTCTCCGGACTTATAGTTTGCAAAGGACCAAAACACAAGCGGGAATAGTGATAGTGATTGCAACGGAAAAGTAAATAGAAGAAGTAAATGGTAGAAGTGTAAACAATGGTGGTAATATGGACCAGAGTCACATGATGTTCACTAGTGATGTGTAGCGACCCGACTCAAAACGAGTCAAGCCTCTGTGTATCCGTGCCATCCCTGGATCAGTATGCTAGCACACACAGTACATCAATGTATATATCAAAGTGCAATCACACGTAAATAAACGTAAAACTAATATATACCTCAAAATCTTAGCGGAAACAGTCAAGGGGGTGGAGTCCCAATAAACACCAACGTCAAGTTGAGTGTAGACCGTAACCCTGAATCGTACTCTTACTCGTCAAAGAAAGTATCTGCAACATAAGACGTTGCAGCCATGTAGGTCAGCATATTGAATATGCCGGTAAGTCACAAAAGAGAGGGGTAAAATATCATCTATACTATATGCATATATGACAGGTGGGGCAGTAGTTTAAGTTTTGCGTAAAGCAAATTTTTCCTGCAACAAGAGAGAGGGTAAAAGCAAAATTTACTACATTGTTGGTTGTTAATGAGAAGGTTCCACCAACCATTTCTCATACCCAAGTTATAATATTACCCACATCAATAATAAATGGTGTTGAGAATTCCTGATAACTTCAGTTCCTTTGGCTCGAGTTGTCCATGACCGTGGCCATGACTAATCGATTAGGTTTGAGTACTCTACAGAGTTTTGCACACGTTCCCCACAAGATTTGATCGCCTCCGTTGGAGTCCTCGCACTTCAGGGTGTTTGAGAGTCATATGATCAAAACATGATCTTTCAACGGGTTCCTTTGAGCCTCTGTCGGTGCCCATCCAATCCTACCGTTCTTCTACATCTCGTAGCACTGCCCATCCAGAGTCACCACGTTGTCCAACCAAGCCAGAGCCCATAATGACTTGTGGCTGTGCAGGTAAGCCTTGGGTCTTGAAATATCCATCCATCTCTTTGAGCCTGGGTGAAGCTTTCCGCAAGATGTCATAGCGCTTCTCCATGCATCCCGGGTCCTCCGCGGGTTTTCCCACGGAGCCCATCTGAACCTTCCTACACCCAGAGGTATATTTCGTTCCGAGGTCTTGCAAGTCTTGGAGTCTTCAGGTCTTGATTATTAATTTTCTCACAACACTCATGATAAACACTCAACCAAACCCCGTCTACTAGGAGCATAGCAAAAAAACGTCCCGGCCAAAGTAACAAGGGTTTAGGGGTGCCTATCATAGCATACTACTCAATAACCAAAGTTTCCAAGTACCTACTTGCATGCAATGGGTGAAGAAGGGTTGAAACTAATGCAATAAAACCATAGGTAAAAATATGATCAATGTGAACTTGCCTGGTATTACTTGATGAAGATAGTCACTCTCATAATCCTGATAATTCTACTTGTCACACTCCGAGCAATCTATCGTAAATGAATAGCATTCAATAAACATTCATGCCAAAAGGAAGAACCAAAAGAACATAAGAACAAAACATGTCTTGGTGAAAAATAACAACATACCAAGATTTAATAAGAAAAGATAGGGCCTTATGGTGTTGTAAAAGGAAAGGTGAAAGGGGTCAACTCAAAAGAGTAAAAGGATGATCAACTATCGCTATATAAGCTCGACTTGCATACACTATGGGAGATGATCAAAAATATTGGGAGAACAACATGAATGTTGTTTGACAAATAGTATAAGACATAAGAATTTATTTGTAGAAAGAATTTCTTGAAATGGAGCACTACAACTACATCACAAGTTATAGCGAATTGAAGTATGAATTGAATTTGCATTCAGAAGATCAAAGAAGTTGAACTGAAGTAAGATGGTTATGTACAAAAATATATGACATGAGTATTTAGGGGTAAAAGGAATCAATTGAAAAGGTGTTACGATTTGCAAGATAAGATCAAATGAATGTTCAAATAAAAATTTGAGTCGCTCAAATTTGTAAGGTTCAAAGGTCGAAACTAATGATGCTACTGGATATAGGAGATCAATATGAACATGTAGAAAAAAGAATTACTAGATTTGAAATAGCGGATCAAAAGATACAAATACTTCAATATAACATTGAATCAGCTTAGAACGATGATAGATAAATCTGATTTGATCAACATTATAAGTTGAGAAGTTAAAACTAATGATACAAACGGGAAGATTACTTTGATACGAATTCGATGCAATTGGATTCATCTAAAACGGAGCTACGGATAAAAATATATGATCAAAAGAAGTTTGAATATGAGTGTGAACAAATTTCGAAATTTGAAAATTTCAAAAAGCTTATTTGATATGTTCACCGGATAGGTGGGATCAAGTAGAAACTCCAGGCGTTGGTTTCATCTAATTCGGATAAACGAGTAAAAAGTTATGGTTATTTGAAAAATCAGGGCCAAGCTGTTTTACGGAAGAAAAGTGCTATGTCTAAAAGAATTCTAGGACTAATGTGTAAATACATAGACTAATTGATAAATCTAATTACTATACTGTATACAAGTGTAGGAATACTAGTCTAGAAATAATAAACTACGAGAGTATAAAAGAAAAATACGAAGAGAAATATCTTTAGAATGCAGAGTAAGAATTAATTCCAAAGAGGAGACCATTTCCAGAAATCCCGTCGGAGAGAAGAAAATATTTTTATTCAATAAACCTAGTCAAACCAAAATATTGATTTAACCCGAAGTAGATGATTTTGGGGTGCTCCTATGGATCTATATTTATAGGTGGAAAGAAGGTCTAAAGGTCAATAGATACGCAATGTGGGACTAAACATAGACGAAAAGAGGAGAAGAGGAGAGAGGAGCCGCATGGCCAAGAGGTTCGGCCAGCTAGAGTGAACATCGTAGCCCATTTTTGTTTTCGGATGAAAAGTGTCCGACGTGAACAGTGTTTACAGTTTTTTTAAAACAACGAAGAAAAATATATAAACGAAATTAAGAGAATATTTTATATAAGCATATTATATATCTAAATTTTCGGAATAAAATTTCCTACAACATGAACATATTTTCAAGACCAAATAAAATACTTTAATTTTTTTTTGCATTAACTATAAAATGAAAAGGATTTTGAATTTCAAATAAATTGCGAATACTTAAAATTTGAATCAAGACATTGTCTCTGATTTTGGATTGTCATTTTCCTCCTCTCATAGTTTTTGTATCATAGGGTTTTGAAAATATTCAAACTCAAAATTGAAAAGGGATTCAAAATAGAAAATTTTGGGAAAGTCATTTTATTCCCTCTCATTAATTTTTTTTTCAAATTCCACTCAATTTCAAACAATCAATCACACATCATTCGGAAAAAATCCTAATTATTTATTTTTTATAACATTCCAAAGTTTATAATTTTGGGATGTTACATTATGTCTCTCTCCAAAAGAAGATAAACAAATGTGTGGGTAAACAAATTAGAGGTGGGCAATTGACAGAATTATAAACGCACCATAATGCTAATCATGCTACTAGAAAGTTAGAGGCTCAAAAGTTTTGGGCAGTACACCAAGACAAGTAGACCGTTTATTCATCAACATCTACTTACTAATCATCAACCTTGAGATATCTATCCACAACATCTCACTGGTATTAAGTTGCTAGCCCCACCCAAAGTGTAAACTCAAAGCAACGGACCACTGCATTAACGAACTTTGCGTAAGGTAAACAATCCTTGCAACCATGGTCACAAGTATCATTGTTTTCTCCCTGGTGGCAACAACACATCCCCTAGTCTCATGTTTCTCTCACTCAAGCTAGACATCAGGGGGCATGAACCCACAATCATGCATAATGCTCCCTCTTGGAGTTACAATCTACTACTCGGCCAAAGTAATAAAAAGCAATGGAGAACATGCATGAATCACTAAAGAACATAATATAAAAGAATAACCAAATATATAACTCATCACAATCTGAACATAATCTCATAATCCATCGGATCCCAGCAAACCAAGCATAGCAATAGCAGGTAAATTACATAGATGCCTTGATCATGCAGGGCAGCTCACAAGGGCTAAACATTGAAGCACAAGATTGGAGAGAAGACATCACATAGTTACTGGTCAGGGACCCATGGTCCAAGGAGGACTACTCACGACACGTTCGGGAAGCGTCCATGGCGGTGGAGAAGCTCCCGGAGGTCAATCCTCTCTCCGGCAGGGTGTCGGGAAGAGGTCTTCTGACGCTTTCGATATCGGAAGCGCTGCGACAGCGGAACGGTGGAGAAATTCGCGATTCTGGATATGATCGAAGGGTTTTCGAGCGCAGAGGTAAATATAGGACGAAGGAGGGCACCAGAGGAGGTGGGCCCTACCCAGGCGACCTCGTGGCGCGGACAGGAGGGGGACGCGCACGGAGGCTGCCTGGGCAGGCCCTGGTTCCCCTCTGTCCCACCTTTGGTGCTCGTGAAGCTTCCGTCACACTGATTTTTATATATTTTTCTCGGGATTTTTGGGACTGTGTAAATTTGGGTAAAAGTCCCCGCAAAAAAAGACATTAGCAGACAAAAACTGGCACTGGGTGCACTGAGTTAGTAGGTTAGTCCAAATATGTGTAAAAAGGTATGAAAATGTAGCAAAACATATAATAATGTCACCCAAAAGATCATGGAACAAGCAGAAATTATAGATACGTTTGGGACGTATCAAGATCCCCAAGCTTAATTCTTGCTCGTCCTCGAGTGGGTAAATGATAACACAAATAATTTCTGTGGTGACATGTTAACATACATATAAGAACTTCAAAGTAAAGCAAGTAAGATATGCAATTCAAGTCAAGACAATAACAAGCAAGAGTCTATATTTATTATTGAAATTAGCAAAGTAAGAACATAAAGGTGCAAGAGCTCTCGCTGTCCGTGACTCGAATGTATCCAAATGGTGTTTGCATGCAAGAAGTGGGAGATGGGTTTAGAGCATAAAAATAGTTTATAGTTTTAATTGAGAACTCAATCTACTAAAACATCACACTTGGTCTCCTTCGAAATCTCATTTTGACTCATCACCAGACCACTAGTTAGGCACAAGTCAAAATGATCCTCTCCCTTTCGACTTTGAGCACTCATGCAATGGATGAGCGCAAGCAAGATATGTTGGCACTTAGGATGGAAAAGAGAATAATGATGGGGAAGGAAGACAAAAAGGTGTGAAAGCCTCACATCAATGAGGACAACCATAGGCGAGAGAAAGCCAAATGATAGATATGATGTGAGGGGTAGGGATTGCCATGCAACGGATGCACATATGAGCTAAGGTAAGCTCCAATGGAACTAGTGGGGGTGCATCCAACTTGCTTTCTCATGAAGACCTAGATCTCATTTGAGGAGGCTCATCATTGGAATATACAAGCCAAGTTCTATACTGTAAGGGTCCCCACATAGTTATGCACGAATGATAATCTCTATGGAGTACAAATATAACAATGGAGTACGAGTGTGGGTCTTTCAAAAGGAATAGTAGTGTTGCCCCACTTCTTTTTTTATTTCTTTTTTTAATTTTTGTGTGGCCTCTTTGCCTCTTTCTATTTATCTCTCATTTGTTTTCTTTGGGATCTTTTAATGTGTTCTCTTTTGGGATCTTTTAATTTGTCCTCTTTGGGATCTTTTCCTCACTTAAGGGCAACACTCTATGTTTTAAAAGAATAAAAAGAAGATCTTCACACTTTATAAGAAGTACTCAACATAAATACAAATGAAAACTATCATGATGTATGCAAATGTATGCCTCTGCTAGTGTAGCAGGATATGAAATGAAACTAGCGCGTCATGTAGCAATATTAATTGCAAGGCCCAACTAGCATGCGGCTCCTTGATCAAGCAAAAGCATGTATGACATGAAGATCAAGTCATGAGATGGTGGATGTTGCATGGAAATGTATCTTGGAAAGGCTATGGAAATGCCTTAATAGTTAGGTATGGTGGATGTTTTGAGGAAAGATATAATGAGGCTTAGGATGACAGAGCGTATCATGCCAAGGGTTTGGATGCACCGGCGAAGTTTGCACCAACTCTCAAGGTGAGAAAGGGCAATGCACGGTGTCGGTGATGCTAGGTCGACATCTATGGGGATCGACACGATACCCTTGTGATCGTAGGGCGGGAAGAACTACGTCAAGAGCAAACCTAACGATCAACACCCGGCAAGGCTTTTTACACAGGTTCGGGCCGCTTACGCTTAAAACCCTACGTCCTGCTCGTCTGATCGCATTAAGCGTTCTTTGGTTGTTCATTACAGTGATGATAACCGTCTTCTTGGCCAATCTCCCAAAAATCTAACCCCTTGTGAATGAGATAAGGGTGTCCTTTTATAGGCAAAGGGGTCACATACAATGCTCAATGGTAGGTTCATGAGATGTTACAGTGAACCTACAACGGCGCTTATCCATCTACCGCTCTCAGGTGCATTAAATGCACATATTGTCCATGTCAGCTAAGTGCCGGTGAAGACATATGTCCAAGTGCTTCGACACCTGGACGCCCCACTGGCGCGTGTGGAATGCGCTGGAAATCGGGGGGCGGTGGCACTATGGCTAGGGCGGTCGCCCTCTGGTGTGCTGCCACGTCATCCCGGCAAGGGTGCTTGCCGTGGCCTTGGTGCTTCGTCCCGCCAAGGAAGCTTGCCGGGGGCTTCGGCTGTCCTCCCGGCGAGGGAGGCTCATCGGGGCCTTGCGCTAGGTGCGCTCATCACGTCCATTAGATGGACGTGGCCTTGGGTGTCTTCCCGGCAAGCCAGGCTTGTCGGGGCCTTGGATACCTTGGGGTTGAGAGGTTATTGTCTGGATCCTGCCTCGCCCTAGCGTCAGGGGTTCTTCGCGCCCGTGCACAAGTTTGGGGCACTAGAGACCCCAGTCTTTAGTGCACCGACACACGGTACCGAAGAGGCTAGCAAAATATGGATGGTGGAAGTTCCAACAATCGAATACTCACATTAGTCCGAAGAACTCATGCACTTATTATCGGTAACTCTCTATCTAGTGAGGAGATTCACAAAGAGACAAGTACCCCGAGGAGGAGTGTTTGGGGGTTTGGTTATCCTTGCGCATCCTCGACCCATGATAACGTGAGGGTACTCTATATATTCCAACCCCTCCAGAGGTTAGCGATCCATCTAGTAGCTAGAGTTCTCAACTATTTTTTTTTTGAAAAATACATGGATTTCCCAAAATACGACACCTATCACTAATAGGCTCAAGCTCTTGGCACCAATAGTCCAAACATTACTCAAATCAATACCTCAAAACTATTGCAAGTTACTACTATACTTAAATAGCAACCTTAATTACCTACTCAGCAAGACACACAACTTAGTGCAACAAGCCAACTCTCTAAACAAGATAAGCATGATAACTTAAGAGAGTTCCAAAAGTAACCTAAATAAAAGCTCTTAAAAAGAATAAGCATGAAAACTAAGAGCTAAGCATGACATCAGCTATGGAAAGATAAAGAACACACAAACAGATAAGCATGAAAACCTATGTTGTGTTCTAGGGTGGAGTGGAGCATGTTTCTCTCCCAAACAAAGAAGGCTAGGTTCCAACTTGTTATGAAAAGCAAACAAAACTAAAGCAAACTAAAAAGTAAAGAGCGGGACGCTCCAAGCATAAGACATAACATATGAAGTGATAAAAATATAGCATGGAGAAGGACGAACTGATGATTGTTGATGGAGAAGGGGATGCATGGGGGCATCCCCAAGCTTAGACGCTTGAGTCTCCTTGAATATTACTTGGGGGTTCATGGGGGAATACCCAAGCTTGAGCGCTTGGCACTCATTCATCATCTTCCATCGCATACTTGAAAACTCCCTTCATACAGAACTCATCATAAGCTGATTAGAGTGGTTAGTGCCCATAATAAAATAATTTATTCTCTACTAGAAATAAAGATTTTCATGAAGAGCTACTGTTTATCAATATTGCCAAAAGGTTTTTGCAAAGGAAAAGCAAGCTTAAGATTTGCAAAATGATGAAAACGCAAAACGTGGCAGAATGTGGGAAAAACCGAACAACGGGTAGTAAATATTTTTTTTCGAGGCACTCATGCAACTCAAATAAAAAACCTCAGAACATACACCAGAAATACAATTATATAGAGCATACTTTCAAAAAACTTAAGATAAAAAATATGATCTGGTGATTTTTGGTGATTTTTTCTGTCAAACAGACAAAATCTATTTCTGGACAACATGTCACAACTTTTGAACTTTCTTGCAATCGAAGGCTAAAACTTGGCACAAAGCTTGAAAATAAAGATACAATGATGTTGCTACAGTAGTAAAAAGCATCAAGACCACTAAAACTTAAAGAAAAAACAAATTGGGTTGCCTCCCAACAAGCGCTTTCTTTTATGCCTTTGAGCTAGGCATGATGCAAAAAAATCAAGTATTATCAACTCCAAAAGAATAACTTGCCCGAATAACAGACTCATAAGGTAACTTAAACTTCTTTTGAGGGAAGTGTCCCATTCCATTTTAAGGGGAAATTGGAATATAATGGTCCCCTCTTTCATGTCAATCATAGCACCAACGGTGTGGAGAAAAGGACGTCCCAAAATAATTGGACACGAGGGATCACACTCAATGTCCATAATAAGAAAATCAACTGGAACATAATTATCATTGAAAACAATAAGAACATCATCAATTCTCCCTAAAGGTTTGTTTACGGAAGAATCAACAAGGCGAACACCAAAAGAACATTGATCATAAGGTTTCAAATCAAGCATATCATACATTCTTTTGGGCATACCGAAGGCACTAGCTCCAACATCACATAAAGCAAAGCAAGAGATATTATTAAATTTAATCTTGACCATAGGATCCCAACCATCTTCTAGTTTTCTAGGAATAGAAGTCTCTAGCTTGAGCTTCTCCTCCCTAGCTTTGATAAGAGCATTGGTAATATGCTCGGTGAAGGTAATATTGAGTGTACTAGTGTGGGGGTCTTTAGCTATTCTTTGCAAAAAAGTGATAACTTCGGAAAGACTACAATTATCAAAATCAAGATTACTACCATTAATTAAAGTGGTGGTGATGTCATCTAGGCTCATTCTTTTGGTAGTATCTAAGTTTAAAGGACCTTCTTGTCCTAAAGTTGATGTATTAGCATCACCATTAATAGGTCCATTGGGACTAGGGATGTGATGGGTGCTAATAGTTTTGAGATCCTCAACAACTTGTATGGTAGCAAGGATAGTGTGTGTAGGAAGGCTCTCAATACTATCTTCCTCTTCTTTTTCTCTAGCCCATCTATCCTTAAGTTTGGCTAGCATTCTTATGTTCTCATTAATTTGGACTTGGATAATATTCATGGGTGTGATTTTCCTTACCTCAAGGGGGAAGTTTTAATTTTAAGCATCTCTACATCATGAGCTATGTTGTCTACCTTCAAAGAGAGACTATCCAATTTTTCGAATTTCTCTTCTACACTCTTGTTGAAGGCTTTTTGAGAAGTAATAAAGTCCTTAATCATGCTCTCTAATTCAAAAGTGAATTTTTGGTGCTAGGATAAGTGTTGTTGTTCCCATAGTTGTTGGATGGTAACGATCTAGGAGTGCTACCAAAATTACTCTGATAAGCATTATTATTAAAGTTGTTCGTAGAGATAAAATTAACATCAACTTGCTCTCTTTCTTGAGCAACCAAGGAATTTAAAGGAACATCATGAGGATCAATAGGAGCTTGCTTAGTAAGTAAAGTCATGATCATGTCAACCTTATCATTAAGGAGGAGATTTCCTCAACAGAGTTTACCTTCCTACCTGTTGGAGCTCTCTTGGTGTGCCATTGAAAATAATTTGTCATCATCTCGTCCAATAGCTTCGTGGAAGCACCAAGTGTAGTTGACATAAAGGTTCCTCCCGCGGCCGAGTCCAACATATTCCGCGAGGTAAAGTTCAATCCTGCATAGAAAGTTTGGATAACCATCCAATTAGTCAAACCAGGTGTAGGGAGATTCTTAACAAGAGATTTCATACATTCCCAAGCTTGGGCAACGTCATCATTATCCAGTTGCCTAAAATTCATAATGTTACTTCTTAACTGGATAATCTTAGCAGGCGGGTAATACTTCCCAATAAAAGCATCTTTGCACTTATCCCAAGAATCTATGCTATTCCTAGGCAAAGACTGAAGCCACACTTTAGCTCCTCCTCTCAAGGAGAAAGGAAAAAAGCTTAAGTTTAACAATATCACCATCTACTTCTTTGTACTTTTGCATATCACAAAGCTCAACAAAAATATTCAAGTGCAAAGCAGCATCATCTCCAGCACCGGAGAATTGATCTTTCATAACAAGCTTCAGTAAAGGAGGTTTAATCTCATAGGAGGTCGCCTCAGTGGCGGGAGCAGCAATAGGAGTGCAGATAAAGTCATTGTTGTTGTGACTAGTGAGGTCACACAACTTGTTGTTCTCGGTGGAACCCATAGCAGCAACAAAAAGCAAGAAGAAAGAAACTATTTTTTTGTGGTTTTTGGTGTAAGACTCTAAAGCAAAAACTAGAAAGCAAACTAACAAGAGTAAAAGCAAAGGTAAAGGATAGTGTGCAGCTCCCCTATCTTGAAGACTGGAGTCCCCGACAACGGCGCCAGGAATTTGCTTGATGACGAGTTGATGGATATACTTCTCGCCCCACGTTGGTTACCCCAAGTGGAAGGTGGAGATGTAGTCAACAACAGATTTCCCTTACACGGGGACCGTAAGGTTTATCGAACCAGGAGGACTCCGAGGATCAACAAGTAGGTGTCTGCTGCTCTGGCGCTAGCAGAAGACGTGGACATGCACACACAACAAATAACTTTGCTCCCAACGAGTACAGAGAGGTTGTCAATATCTTCGGCCTTGTAGTTTGCAAAGGATCAAAACACAAGTGGGAATAGTGATAGTTATTGCAACGAAAAAGTAAATAAAATAAGTAAACGGTGGAAGTGTAAACAATGGTGGTAATATGGACCAGAGTCACATGATGTTCACTAGTGATGTCTCTCTCTCAAAAGACGATAAACAACTATGCTAGGTAAACGAATTACAGTCGGGCAATTGACTGAGTTATAAATGCACCGTAATGCTAATCATGCTACTAGAAAGTTAGAGGCTCAAAAGTAATGGGAAGTACGCCAAGACAAGTAGACCGTTTATTCATCAGCATCTACTTACTAATCATCCACCTTGAGATCTCTATCTAGAACATCTCGCTAGTATTAAGTTGCGAGCCCCACCCAAAGTGTAAACTCAAAGCAACGGACAACTACATTAACAAACTTTGCGTAAGGTAAACAATCCTTGCAACCGTGGTCACAAGCACCGTTGTTTTCTCCCTCATGGCAACAACACATCCCCTAGTCTCATGTTTCTGTCACTCAAGCTAGACATCAGGGGGCATGAACCCAGAATCATGCATAACGCTCCCTCTTGGAGTTACGATCTACTACTCGGCCAAAGCAATAAAAAACAACGGAGAACATGCATGAATCACTAAAGAACATAATATAAAAGAATAACCAAATATATAACTCATCACAATCTGAACATAATCTCATAATCCATCGGATCCGAGCAAACCAAGCATAGCAACAACATGTAAATTACATAGATGCCTTGATCATGTAGGGCAGCTCACAAGGGCTAAACATTGAAGCACAAGATTGTAGAGAAGACATCACATAGCTACTGGTCATGGACCCATGGTCCAAGGAGGACTACTCACATCACGTCCGGAAAGCGTCCATGGTGGTGGAGAAGCTCCCGGAGGTCAATCCCCCCTGGCACGTTGCTAGGAAGAGGTCTTCTGACTCTCCCGATCTCGGAAGCGCTGCAGCGGCGAAACGGTGGAGAAATTCGCGATTTTGGATATGATCGAAGGGTTTTAGATCATAGAGGTAAATATAGGCCGAATGTGGGCACCACAGGAGGTGGCCCCCACCCAGGCGACCTGGTGGCGCGGCCAGCAGGAGGCCGCGCAGGGAGGCCGCCTGGGCAGGCCCTGGCTCCCCTCTGTCCCACCTTTGGTGCTGGTGAAGCTTCCGTCATGGTGACTTTTATATATTTTTCTCGGGATTTTTGGGACTCTGTAAATTTGGGTAAAAGTCCCTGCAAAAAAGACATCAACAGATAGAAACTGGCACTCGGTGCACTGAGTTAGTAGGTTAGTCCAAATATATGTAAAAAGGTATGTAAGTGTAGTAAAACATATAAAAATGTCAACCAAAAGATCATGGAACAAACAAAAATTATAGATACGTTTGGGACGTATCAGTCACCAAGATCAATCTAGGAGATGCTAGCAACAAGAGAGAGGGAGTATATCTTCATACTCTTGAAGATCGCTAAGCGGAAGCGTTGCAAAGAACACGGTTGATGGAGTCGTACTCGCACCGAACGGACGATGCCTCCACGTTCAACACACGTACACACCGGGGGCGTCTCCTCCTTCTTGATCCAGCAAGGGGGGAGGAGAAGTTGAGGGAGAGCTCTGGCAGCATGACGGCGTGGTGGCGGTGGAGCTCGTTGTTCTCCGGCAAAGCTTCGCTAAGCACTATGAAGGAGGAGGAGGTGTAGGAGGGGGAGGGATGCGCCAGGGGCAAGGGTGCGGCTGCCCTCCCACCCCTCCTCTATTTATAGGTTGAAGGGGAGATGGGGCCGACCCCTCTAGATCCATCTAGAGGAAGGGGCGGCGGCCAAGGTGGGAGGCTTGCCTCGCAAGTTGGTGGGAGGCGCCCCCACGCCCTAGGGTTCCTAACCCTAGGCGCCTTGAGCCCTTGGGGGGGGGGGTGCTCCAGCCCACTAGGGGGCTGGTTCCCACCCATATTCAGCCCATGTGGTTTTCCGAGGTAGGTGGCCCCTCCTGGTGGACCCCCAGAACCCTTTCGGTGGTCCTGGTACAATACCGATAAACCCCGAAACTTTTCATGACTGAAACTGGACTTCCCGTATATAAATCTTCACCTCTGGACTATTCCGGAACTCCTTGTGACATCCGAGATCTCATCCAGGACTTCGAACAACTTTCGGTAACCACATACAATTCCCATTACAACTCTAGCGTCACCTAACCTTAAGTGTGTAGCCATTACGGGTTCGAGAACCATGTAGACAAGATCGAGACACCTCTCCGGCCAATAACCAATAGCGGGATCTGGATACCCATATTGGCTCACACATGTTACACGATGATCTCATCAGATGAATCACGATGTCGGAGATTCAATT
Source organism: Hordeum vulgare subsp. vulgare (assembly GCF_904849725.1). Taxonomy (NCBI): domain Eukaryota; kingdom Viridiplantae; phylum Streptophyta; class Magnoliopsida; order Poales; family Poaceae; genus Hordeum; species Hordeum vulgare. The sequence goes on along the minus strand of NC_058524.1, from coordinate 385,381,546 downwards.
AATCCCGTATACAATTCCCTTTGTCCATTGGTATGTTACTTGCCCGAGATTCGATCGTCGGCATCCCTATACCTTGTTCAATCTCGTTACCGGCAAGTCTCTTTACTCGTTTTGTAACACATGATCCCGTGACTAACTCCTTACGTTATGATGATGTATTACCTAGTGGGTCCGGAGATACATCTCCGTCACACGGAATGACAAATACAAGTCTCGATTCGTACCAACCCAACAGACACTTTCAGAGATACCTGTAGTGCACCTTTTTAGTCACCTAGTTACGTTGTAACGTTTGATACACCCAAAGCATTCCTACAGTATCCGGGAGTTTCACAATCTCATGGTCTAAGGAAATGATAGTTCACATTAGAAAAGCTCTAGCAGACGAACTACACGATCTTGTGCTATGCTTAGTATTGGGTCTTGTCCATCACATCATTCTCCTAATGATGTGATCCCGTTATCAACGACATCCAATGTCCATGGTGAGGAAACCATGACCATCCATTGATCAACGAGCCAGTCAACTAGAGGCTCACTAGGGACATGGTGTGGTCTATGTATTCACACATGCATTATGGTTTCTGGTTAATACGTATATAACATGAACAATAGACAATTATCATGAACAATGAAATATAATAATAACCAGTTTATTATTGCCTCTAGGGCATATTTCCGACAGAAGGAACCAAATCCTTTCACTAGTTAACACTACCGGTCAAGCTAGAAGCCAACGATCACGTGGTCAAGTTTCTACAATAGGATGTGCATCACTATTTATCCAATAATGCATTTCAGTATTGATTACCTCATTCATTATTTTGATAACCGTGTTTCTATTTGAGTGACTTTCTAAAAAATTTGAAATTGACCACATTGTTCAGAATTTTTTCCAACTGAGCCCCTAAGTGAGATGACCTTAATGGCCTCTTCATCAAGACCTGCTAGAACATCATAAAAAGTAGATTTATGCTACATTTGGGAGGACTATCATGTGAATATTAATTTCATGTGCATAAATGCCTCTCTTATAACAATAATCCCCACATCCTCTTATCATGAATCTACCGATGACTAGATGCACATCTCTCTTCTGAACTCCTGTGTTAAGCTCATCACAATGCTCCTCGCTGAAAGGCTCTAGAAAGTGATTCTAAAGTTCATTCACAACAATAAATATGGTTTCATTAGTGGAAGAACTATCCAAGATTTTGTTGAATGGAGCTTTGAAATATTTCCACTCTAAAGAGAAAAGCATTGTGCTTGAATTAGCCATTGAAAAAAGGCTTAGATAGTATTGAACGCAACATTATCATGAATGTTCTAGAGCATCCAGGTGTTGATGCTAGGCGGACTAGATGGACCAAGTATGTTGCCTCCTATAAGAATTCCTATATCTTGCTCACTGCTGTTCCACGACATTGCCACCATGGTCTCATACGTGGGGGCCTCTTGCCCCTACTTTTTCCTAGCTGTTGGATCTTGGAAATTATTAACAAAGAATGCCACTGATCTAAAAGTTAAACCATTGAGCTTAAACTAGATGTGCAAAAGGCTTCCATGTTTGTTCAACATAACATTACCATTGGTGTACTGTAGATTTTGATGTTAGGTGGATTGGATAGATTAAGTACATCGATTGCTCTCAAACTCCGTGTGTGTGTCTGAATAGTGTTCCCGTAAAAACTATTCATTATTGTCACATTTTCTCCAACAATATGTCTAGGAGTTGGGTCGGGGAGTTGTAGCTCCTTAGACAAAAATTTTGTATTGAGGAATTGCATGCGGGAAAAATACCAACGCGTGGTCTCTACAATAGTATCGTCTGGGGAAAGGTATTGATCAAGGGATTATCTAACGTACATGTTAGCTTGTACAGTGAGACGTGTGGTAGACATAAAAGTTCCTTGATTCCTGTGGGTAACGCATGCAACCTCTAGAGAGTGTAAATCTATTCAAAGCGTCGTTGTTCTAGGTTAAGGTTCGTTGGAATGATCCCGCTTAGACTATGCCCATAAGAACCTGATGGTGATGAGAATGATGATTGTATGGGATATGATGATGATGAAGAGGATTATGATGAGAATGAAGGATACTAGGTACATGCGGAAACGATCAAGTTGATGTCCAAGTTAAGTTGTTTATGTTGATATCTGTAGCCCAAGGCTTCATTGTTCTTTGGACCACGATGCCTTCCTGTTTTTAAATAGGTCATATGCATTGCAAACCAGCGTTCTGCAAACTATTAAACTTTGTATAGAAGATTTTCCTTGTACCAAGCCTTGTATGAATACTCTGCTATTACATTCCTTGGGTTATTTGGGAGTGCATTCAAATGTACTCACCTGTCTTGTCCCTGGGTATCAACTTGGATAGGTATGGATGATACATGTTATGAAGAAGAGTTCTTCGATGACGTCGTTGCGAACTAGGCCGCTTCCCCAGTCAGCTTGCCCGTTGGTTATGGCTCGCTATGTGGATCCAAGTTATCATCCTTGTTTCCACTGCTCTGTAATGAAGTAGTTTCCTTTATGGCTTATCTATGTATAACTAGACCTTTGATGGTCACCCCTATGTAAGACTAATTCGTGTTGTAATGAATGTATACTACTATTACCAGTTTGTTGTACTCGATGGCACGTGATCTTGGGACTATCGTTGGATGTACAATTGGTGGCTTGTACCAACATGCCTTGATCTACTCATTAACTTGGCCAAAGAAAACTCATAAATAGGAGAGCATACAGAGCTATCAAATTACACATAATAGATCTGAAAAACTGCAACTACTTTTAATGTATAATCTGATAATAAACTCAGAGTTCATCGGATCCCAACTAACACACCATGGGAATTACATCGAATAGGTCTCCGAAGAGATCGTTGGATTGAAGATCATAAGAGAGAGAGAGAGAGAGAGAGAGAGAGATAGAGAGAGAGAGCCATCTAGCTACTTATACAAACCATACGTCTTGTAGTAACTACTCGCACTTCATCATGGAGGCAACAAGTTTGATGAAGATGCCTCCATGATGGACCCCTACCCCTCTGGTGGAGCACCACTAGTGCAGGCGGCTCCTATACAAATGTTTTTACCCTCTTTCCGTGACGTACTTTTAAACCGTCATCTTGCCTGTGTGGGCGATAAGGGGGCCTATCCCACACGACATAGATAAATTGTTGGTGATGCCTCGTCTGGTCGCACACGCTAGGCAAAAATAGATCGTGTGCGACTAGAAGGGCCATCACAAACATACATATTGTGGAAGTCATGTGAGATGTTCTTATCATCCCACATAGTGAATCCCAAAATTGCATTTCTGTTCGTATTGTACATCACACATAAATTTCTAGATAGCATTGTCTGTGATAGGGGTGGCCATCATACACGATAGTCATAATTCCGTCGATTGCGTTATTCAATAAATCACACACGGTGGCTAGAAGAAAATGTTTGACATAGGGCTGTCCATCACACACTTTTTACGTGAAAGCGTTTGTGATAGGTTGCCTAATGCACACAGTTGTCGGCCGTAAGTCGTGTGAGATTGTTCACTGATCCAATATGCCAACTTTCTAGATATCGTGTGGTTTTGTGGAGGTCATGGCCCATGGCGTTGTCTGGAAAATCATCTGCAATAGGAAAACCAAATAACAAGCCTATTTGACGTATTATTTATAACCGATTCAGTAATCAAATTGACATTTCATATCAAGCACACAATGTATTTCATATTTGTATTACAACAACGAGGATTTCATAATTGAAATACATCATAGTACAATATCATATATGCATATAGTACCTAGCTACCCAATTACACAACATGACCAAGTTTCATATGTAACATGCAAAACCTTTGGAAAGTAGCATCATAGATGGTAAATAGATAGATGAATCTCGTCTAGGAAAATATTGAGTGTTCATTGACATTGAAGGTCCTTGCAACTTTAAGCCACTCCATGTGGATGGTTGTCTGCCCATCCTTCATCCTCTTGAGGCAGACTTCAAGATCTTACCGTGGGTGTTGTATGAATACCTTCCTCGTCTCTTGACCATACATGTGGTTTGAGACGTAATCATCGATGAACTGCTTTGGAAAGGACTGGAAACAAAGATATGCATAAATTTATTTTCTAAAATTTGAAATGGCGCAAAGGAAAAAAGACAAGGTAGAAGAGAAAGTACCATCCTATAGTTGACTGCCGTCTTCTTCATTATGCGGACAAACAACTTGTTATTTTTCGTTGCTAGTTTCTTTATCTTAACAATCTTTCTCAGTTTCTTGATTTGACTGATATTAATTGGTCGAACAGTGGGTCTAAACTTCTTACAGTAGGACGTACATGTGCAAGACCAAATTATTAGAAATTACAATGGTTCGTGCAATTTCACAATAATGTTCTATTAGCCAGAGGAACATGCATGTGCAAACCTCGGCAGTAAACTTCACTGTCTCTCATTGCTCCCCCTCAAACATATATAAGATATATATTGATCAGGTTATAAGTGAGATGTGACGTTGAAAGGACATTGATGTCGCCTAGAGGGGGGGGGGGTGAATAGGCACTTTAAAATAATTAGGGTTTAGGAAAATGCATAATAAAAACATTTAATTTGTGAAGCACAAAACCTAAAACAACTAGGCTCACCTATGTGAACTAACAACTTATGCTAAGGAAGATTAACAACTAAGTGATAGAAAGATTGAAAGTGCATGTAGTCCCCATGTGTGGTTTTGGTAATTGATGACAATCCTGATGGACTAATGTTTGCATTGAGTTATACATTTGAAGGAATGTTCTATCTGCAAACAGGAAGAATATTGGATGAATTGAAGTATGTTTGTTCGATGAAGATGCAAGAAGGAGCTCGAATGAATTATAAATGAATATCATATACATATTGTTGTCCATGCATCAAGGATGAGCTCAATTATTGAATCAAATATGATACAATCAAGATGAATTCCATGTGATGAACAATATGTGATCTATGTGGAGTTCATTGAGGATCTCAGACATTCTCATGCTTTGCCTTATGGTTTGAACCATGATGGATCAAGATCTTCAGAGAATAATTCAAGAGAATAATTCTACATATGTCTTGAAAATAGGATCATGATGAGCTCATATGTTGAGTCATGGATGATATGTCTTCAATCAAGTAATTCAAGTGAAGAATTCATTGCGCCTCTCAAGAGACTATGTTCTATCATGTAGACGAGAAAGTTATAGCCAATATGAGATTCATGGTGAATTGAGATATTGGTATTCACTTCTTAAAGCAATGAAGCCTAATAAGAAATCAATATGGCCTTCAAGACATCAAGATTAATCTTGGATCAAAGATAATGTTGACCAAGATGAATATCAAAGAGTTAACTCGAAGCTTTTCATCACACAAGCACAAAAGATGTACCACATGGGATCTTGTTGTATGGTAAGTAATTTTCAATTACACTTTGTGTACTAACCCATACTATGTGTTCTCTATGTTTATGAAGGTTAGGTAATTCTCATGGGCTCACATCAATAGAGATATTCCAAGTGTCCATGAGAGGATGACATAAAGTATTCATGATCATGGTTGACAAAGATAACCATCTCGAAGGATTACATGCTTGAAGCTTGTGGATGTTCACATGATGGACAAGTGAAGATGAACATAAAGCAAGGCTTTACACATTGTGTATGGGAGTGCTACTTGAAGACTTCACCAATGTCTTGCCTTCAACTTGAGCCAAGAAAAAACAATAACATCAAGCTCAAGTGAAAGGCTCGACTCAAAGGTATTTGTTCCTTTGACGTTAGTGGTGTGGAGTGATGACCAATAAGAAACATATACACTTGAGAATGGATTATCGATAGCTATGTAGTGTAGCTCTTTTATGATTCTTGAGTTATAGGGATCCCGCATTATTAAGAGGGGATCAAAGGGTTTTGTAATGTACTTGTTCAAGTCAACATCTTCTACACACAATTCCACTCCTATCATATATCCCAAAGTAAAACCGTAAGCCAAAAAGGGTTCCCCAAATTCTATACTCAAACCTTTGCATTGTGTGCATCATCCATTTTGTTCATTAATGGGTGGTTCTCTATGTGAGGACCTGGAACTTTTCAATAGCTACAAAACGAACCCAAGATCATCAAAATCGGAGTTTGTATGTAAAAGTTGTGCATGTTTTACTATTGATATGCTCGCTGTTTATTGGGGGGGGGGGGGAGTTCCGTGCAGGTTCCGGGCTAAACAGAAAGTTTGTGAAAACCTGGCCCAAAGGGAGCCCGGAAGTTTCAGGCCCTCCTGGAAGTTTCGGGGGCCAAAAGTTCCAGTCAGGTTCCGGGGGAAGTTCCGGGCTAACCACAAAGTTTACATCGTGTGCCTCAATAGGGAGCCCAGAAGTTTCCGGCTACGATTTTATGTGCATAACAGGAAGATTTGGTGGGGCACTATATTAGGTACCCTTCTCACCCAACGAGGGAGACATTTTGGATCTGAGATTTCCCCATTGTTTTGAGCTCTCTCCTCCTCCCCTAAGCCTCAAAACTCCAATCCATCTGGGGGAAACTATCCCATGGATCTGGGGTTCATTTGTTGACCTCCTCCATTGTACCTCTACTTTTCCATCCCTCCATAGCATTAGTTTATTTTTAGTGGGATTTGAGAGAGAAGGATTTGAGCATTAAATCCCGAAGAGACTTCTGAGATTTCTAGAGAGAGACTTCATCCAAGCATACATCCACTCCTCCTCTCTCTTTTGACCAAAGCAATTTGTGATTTGAGCAAGTCTTGAGCATTTCCCTTTTGATATTGTTACTCTTGGAGGTTGGAGACTCCTAGGCGGTAGGGGTGCTCCCGTGAAGAATCAACTTGTGATTTGTCCCCCGAAAAGTTTGTGAAGGTTTGAAGGTCGCCTCAAGGTCTACCCCGAGTGGTTGGAAATCGCCTTCGTGGTGATACCACAAGGAGAATAGGACGAGCCTTCATGGCATTGGTGTGCCTTCGTGGTAACGTCCACCTCTCTAACGGTGACTAGATTCCCTCCAAGAAAGTGAACATCAGGATACATCCTCGTCTCCATGACTTCGGTTATCCCTAACCCTAAGTCCTTACTTGTGGTTTACTTTGGTTACTTGAGCGTACATTTACTACATATTGTTGTCCTCATTATATTGTTGGCTATTTCCGTGTAAAGATTAATTATTTAGGCCTACACTTTATATCCCGCAATTCATACTTGCTACTATTGATATATCTTGTGATATTGCTCAAGTAAGTTTGTGTAACTTACTTGTGCTTGTGAGTAATCTTGTTGTGCTCATCTTAGTAGAACAAGTTCTTGGTGCACTTAGTTGAGGCTAGTATATTTAGGATTTGTGCTTGAAAAGTATCCTCTTAGTTTATTTCCGCATTAGGATAAAGACAAATCCGTAGAAGTTTTTAAAGCGTCTATTCATCCCCCTCTAGGTCACATAGTGGTCCTTTCAATTGGTATGAGAGCAAGGTCTCTCCTTATTAGGCTTCACCGCATAGAGAGTATCAATGTCGACTAATGGATTAGTGCACAATGACACCTTTGATTTTGATGGCACAGACTATCACTTATGGAGAATTCTTATGCTTTTTCACCTTCGGTCCATGGGTCCAAATTCTTTACAAATTGTTGTTGTAGGGATTTATTTTGCAAAGAATGATCCATCTCCATCTATAGATGACATGTATCTTGATTGTGAAGCCCCTCTTGCCGTTCATCAAACTATAAGCCCTAAAGTGTTTAAGTCAATCTCGACTTGCAAGTCGGCCCATGAGGTTTGGACCAAACTCGAAGATATATATGGTGGGTCCAATCTTGATGAAGACAGTATTATGTTGAAGGAGTTGTTGCAGGAGCTCTCCACATTTTTCTATTATGAAGAGCCCTCCATTGCTTCCACCTCCGATTACTTGCACACTTCAACATCTTCGACTCCACCAACATGTGGCGTGCCACAAGGTAATGACATGGTGAGTGAAGAAATATCTTGTGATGATGGTGTTAAGCTCATTAATAATGAACTTGCTTATGATGATGCTAGTGTTGTATCTTGTATGGACTTGGGCATATCTAGCACCACAAATAGTATAAACTATTGTGTTGATAGTCCATGCATATCACCTAACGATTCCTTGACAAATGTTTGTGATGATATGCTTGCTCTCCCATGTTTCCATGATAAAAATGCTTTGGTTTCCTCTAGTTGTTCTATGACTAACCATTTAATGAAATCAAGAAAAATGAGGCACTCTTGATTGATAAAGAACCTTATTCTCCAAAATAATCATCATCAACCCCTTTGTTCACATGTGCCTCATGGCAAGAGGTAATGATGAGGTATCATCTTCTTTTCGTGATAACGATGATATTTGTAATGAGGATGATGATGATGACTTGACTGAAGATCTCTATGAGATTGGTAAAATTCTTCATAGAGCTAAAAATAATGCTTATAAAAGGTTTCAAGATGTTCTTGCTTACTTTGAAAAATGTAATGATTTATTTATTTATGAACAAGCTAAAACTGAAAAACTTGAACATGAACTTGATGAGGCTCATCAAACATGTAGAGACTTAAGATCTTCAAAAGGAGGGATCAAAATTTATCATGGTAAACTTAAAGAGGATTTTGAGTTCCTTCTCCTTGAATGCAATGATGTCAAGGGAGAGCTCATCAAAATCTCTAAGATTCACGAGGAGCTTCAATCTACTCATAAGAAGTCCCTAATTTTTACTTGCTCCTCTCATATTGTTGATGATACTTGTGCATCTTACTCTACCTCATGTGAAGCATCAACTTTGAAGGAGAATGTTGAGTTATGTGCTCAACTTGATTTTCTTACCAGAAATTATGGGTAATTCGAAGGAAGTCATGAAAATTTGTCAAGCACTCATGAGGATCTTCTAATCTCTCATAATGAGCTAAATTTAGCAGTTGAGACTATCGACACCAAGGTAAAATCTTGCGAGACTCATGTGAACATTATCACATGTACTATTAATGCTTTATTGCCATGTGATAATCCTTGCAATTCATCCACCTCTCAGATTATTACCAATCATGATGAATTGCTCGCATTGACTTGTTGCGCTAACCATGAAGTTTCTACTTCCACTAGTCCTCTTGCTTCTAGTGTTGAAACTAACCATGTAGAAGAAATTAATGATTTCAAGGCCCAAGTCACTAGTTTGAAGAAAAACTTGGAAAAGTGTGATTATGGACATAGTTATCACTACAATAAGAAGAAGTACAAGAACAAGAAAAGGGGACAAGACAAAGCCACGAACAAGTCCAACATTTGTTGCTTTAAGTGCAAAAAGGTTGGCCATCAGAAGAGATCTTGTCCATTGCAAATAAGGGCTTAAAAAGATATGCTAGATGGGAAGATGCCTCAAGCACAATCTCAATCTCAACCTCATGTTTTAGAACGACCACTATGCATGATGAAACATGTTATTTCTTCCCAAGTTGAGAAAGTAAATAAGAAGAAGAGAAAGGGGAGTACATGTTACTATATATGTCGTAAGAAGGGGCACATAGCTTCAACATGCCCCACTGGTAACATCTCTAAGCCTCCAATTATAAATTATCATTATTTACTTAGGAAGGATATTTTTGGCAATTGTTTTGCCTAGTATGTTGGTGCCCAAAGTGGTTTGGAAGTGGATAAGATCATTTCGGTTGCCAAGCCTATTGCTACTAACTTCTTAGGACCCAACTTGTTTTGGGACCATCAATCTCAAACTTGATCAATAGGTATGTGGAGGGCATTGAATACTTGGCTAGTTCATGAAGACAAATTATTTTCACAATTTATTATGGTTCAAGCAAAGTCAAGAATATTACCATCATATTTGTCGTTCCAATTCCTCTCCTAGCAGTAACTTATATATATTGTCTACATTGAATGTTATTAGCCCCTCCCATGTTTAGGTTTGGTACCTAGCATGTGTTTTTATATGTTGTGTCTCATAGTATGCTTGATTTGTGTTATCTAGCATGTGTAGGTTGTTCTGCCTGTCATATAGTTGTGTCTGTAGTCTCGAGCCTTACTTGCATCTTGGTTGCACCTTATCGAGATCTTTTGAGATATTAATGGATCGTCATATTATGGGGAGTGTTATAATTTATGCACATCACAAACCTAAAATGTGTATATATTGGATACCAGCTAGTATTTATAGTGTAAGATTATCTAGTTACTGTGTGGTACGTCAAGTTCATTTGAAGTTCAAATTCTCATCCGTTGATCATCTTTAGTTGGATTTCAATTGCCTATTGTGGAAAATACATGGATTACCACATTATGGGGGAGTGATATGCTTTGTGCATATCAAAATCCTTGGTAATGTGAACATTTGATGAATGCCACTTATAATCTATTATTGAGATTATTTTATATCTTTGTGGATTGCCATGATCAACACGTATCTATTTGCATAATAGTTCTTTTGTTGTTTCATTCCTTAGATCTATGTGAGTATGACATTCTAGTGCAGGTTTATTCATGGTTTATCTTCTAGATCATACTTAAAAGAAGGGTATATATGATGCAAGCCTTTCCAGTTGTTTATCTACATGATGATCTAGCTAATTGGTATGTTAATAATATGGTATCTAAGCATTGTGCTTATTGCTAAACTCTCATATCATGCTTGTGTGAGTATAAATGATCTTGTGCTTATTTCGTATCTATTACCGAATGATAATTCAAAATACCACTATGTTATCTTACACATGGTATTCCTTGTATGTAGAGTTTCATGGTCATCTTCATATCAGCTTTTGCTTCTACTTGCATTTTATAACTAGCAGAGAAATTCATTTGTCTCCGAGTAAATCTCCCATGCTTTTGTTTGAGTTAATATTACTAGTTGTATGGTATTATGGGAGTTATTATCTTATTACTTGTACTATAATATATCTACTTAAGTGAGATATGCATGTAAGAATATGTACAATGCACATCTTATATGCTCATTGATTTTGCTTGATTCATGTGTTGAACTTGGTGTGCTAGCATATGTTGATTTGTGACTTTGATTTATTTTGGACAACATGAATTATTAGTGAGGTTATTGGATTTATTAACAGTTATGTGTTCATTTGTCCAATCTCTATCTATTTGGATTTTGGTAGGCTTGTGTAGGCATGTTTACTATGTGCAAATTCTCATGGCTTGTTTACTTTATTTTTGATCCAATATATATATATATATATATGTATGTATGTATATATGGTAAATATGTCATATTCTTAATATCTAAGATGTGCATGAAATTCAAATTCATAGCTATATGCACATAATTGAGTGGGTTTTGCCCTATATTTTGTAGTTAGACTAACTAATTCGGACCCAATAAGTTTGGAGACATATTGTACTTAAAAGTGATCTAGGTATATTGGAGAAGCATTGTTGTCTTGGCTTATTCATAAGGAAGGTGGTGTCACCACGAGGAAATTAGAGCCAAGAGTATATGACTCATTCATTACTACTCCATACCAACGTTGTCTTGGTAACACGTATTTACTTCATGCATGTATATAAGTAGAGTCAACCTTGTGTAGGTTGCATCATAGCATCTAACAATACTTATTGAATTTATGTTTTCCTGCGTGTTTTTGAAAACACTCTATCGCAATGGTTAGACAGTTGAACATAATCATCTAATGGGGATCTATAAAATTGTATTCATGATTCACTTATCCCAAGACATGCCAATTTA